>NC_089666.1:5512500-6225000 GCF_037042795.1 Molothrus aeneus
GGTCTGCTCAGAAAACGATGGGCAGGGGTTTTTTTGGAGCTCCAAGCACTTGGGAAAAGGTTTGTGCCAAAGCAGGGCCAGGAGGGGGATGTGGGGCAGGGATTGGCAGGGGTGGGAAGCTGTGATGCAGCTGTGATCCAGCTGTGATCCAGCTCCCAGGAGAGCCCCCCCTGCCCTGGTGCACAGCCTGAGAAGATGAGCAGGGGCTGGGAGTGAGGATAAGGAGGGATGAGGATTCTCCCCGTGGGGACAGAGGTGACAGACAGGCTCCTCATCGGCTCTGTCACCTGTAATGGACTGGAAAGGGGAAAAAAAGGAGCCCAAAGGAGCATCAGGCTCTTTCTGCAGAGCAGGAACTCCCAGGCAGGCAAAGAGAAGCCCCTGCCCTGCCAGCCCTCATTAGCAGCTGCATCCTCACAGCCTGCTGGCCGTGGGAGGCAGGAGAATGCTCTGAGAGCAGATTCCCACTGGAATTTCCATAAAAACCTCCCCATTCAGCCCCTTGCACAGTGCCCTGTCCTACAGAGCCACAAACTGAGCAATGAATCCAACACCCAGTGTCAGAGCCCAGGACATTCCTCTGGCTGCCCTGGAGGAATCGAGGCCCTGGCAGGGGGCTCAGAGACCCTGGCACAGAGTCACAAACACCTGTGCCTTTGATTTTAGCCCATGGAAACAATCCCCAACCTTGTGTGAGGATTTACAAGCCACAGGAGTTTGAGTAGAATGACAGGGAATTTGTCACAGGGTGAAAAAGTAGAATTTTGGGGATTTTAGAATGGGGGTTCAAGAGGCAAGATGGAGGAATCTGGGCATGTCCTGTCCTTCTCCTTCTTCTTGGCCTCCATCTTCTGCTGTGATGGTGGCACTTTTAGATTGGTTTAGAGTAGAAGCTCAGTGTCTAACACAGGTGATGGGTATTGGGAAGGAATTGTAAATATTGTACAGGTAGTTTTTAGTATAAAAAGATAACACCAGAGTGCCTCTGTCTGTCCTGCTGAGCAGACCTTGGAAGGTCAGGAGAAAGAATTTTATAGATAAGAAACAATGAACAACCTTGAGACCGAGAAATGAAGAGCTCTGACTCCTTCTTCAAGCGCCGGGCTGGGAAAAGAGACTTTGTGACACATCTCAGGGTCTCTGTGAGCAGCAGAAGTTTCCAGAGGGTTCTGGAAATCTCTGGTGAGCAGACTCCACACCCTCCACGAAGCTCTCTGGAGCTCTCGGTGATGCCCGGGCACTTCCAGTACTGCCCACATCCCTCAGGAATGCCATCCCTCCAGGCAGGTCCTTCCTCCTCCTCACAAGCTTTGCCTGACCCAAAATCCAGAAGTCACTGCCAAGCTGTGAGGGTGTAATCTGATTTTTGTTGCTATGCATGGCTGCAGAAAACTGGCACCTGAGCATGGAATAACCCCAAATAATTTTTCTTTTCATTTGAGGCCAAAATATCTGCCCTCGTTTGCAAGTTTTTTGACATTAATCCTAGCTAACCATTACAGGCACAAATAGTGTGTCGTGTGATGATTTCACAAATTGAAATTCACAATTTGAGGTTCACATTTTGAGGTTCACAAATTGAGATTCACAGATTGAGATTAACAAATCGAGGTTTAGAAATTGAAGTTCACAGATTGAGGTTCACAAATTGAAATACTCAAACTGAGGTTCACAGATTGAGGTTCACAAATTGAGGTTCACAAATTGAGGTTCACAAACTGAGGTTCACATTTTGAGGTTCACAAATTGAAATTCACAAACTGAGGTTCACAAATTGAGGTTCACAGATTGAGGTTCACAAACTGAGGTTCACAAATTGAGGTTCACAAATTGAAATTCACAAATTGAGGTTCACAGATTCAGGTTCAGAAATTGAGGTTCACAAATTGAGGTTCACATTTTGAGATGCACAAATTGAGGTTCACAAATTGAGGTTCACAAATCGAGATTCACAAAGTGAGGTTCACAAATTGAGGTTCACATTTTGAGATTCACAAATTGAGGTTCACAAATTGAGGTTCACAAATTGAGGTTCACAGATTGAAATTCACAAATTGAGGTTCACATTTTGAGGTTCACATTTTGAGATTCACAAATTGAGGTTCACAGATGGAGGCTGAGCCCAGCCCTGAGTTCAGCAGGAATCACTGCACACCCAGATTAACAGAACATCGCTCAGTGTCTGAGGAAGCCAGCTATGATGAAGAAGCTGTTGAAACAGGAAACAGTTGATTTCCCAGGAGCCCCCTAAATCCACCTCTGATGTCCTTTCAAATTCTCTGTTGCTGCTGCAAAAATTTTAAACACCAGCAAGGGGGCGAAGCAGCTGCCACACTCATTAACTGGGAGAGGAATTGCGGGCCTGCTCCTGCAAACTGGTTCAGAAACATAAAACCCAGTGACCTCCTCCTCCTCTTCCTCGTCCTCACCGCCAGGATTGCACAATTCAGCATCTCCCTGCCTTTGTTTTACCCTCCTGCTGCCTCTTGCTCTCCCTTCAGCATTTTTTTCCCTTCAATATCTTATTTTTGGGGTCTCCAAACTCTCTCCAAACATGCCTGCAACACGGGAGAATGCTGCTAAACCCTGCTAAATCTTATTTTTGGGATCTCCAAACTCCCGAAAATACGTTTGCAACATGGGAGAATCTTGCTAAATCCTGCTAAATCTTATTTTTGGGGTCTCCAAACATGCTTGCAGCATGGGAGAATCCTGCTCTAACTGGGCTGGACATTCCTTCTGACACCCATGCCATAAATCTTGGTGAGGCATGGACTGATCCAGCCAAAAGGACTTTAATGCCACAGGATTTATTTTATTTCATTCTGTTTATTTGAAGTTGACTCATTTTCTTCTAAATTAGGGCCGTTCTGGGTGTTCTGCCAAGTTTTAAATGGAGCCACCCAAGGAGAGGAGGGCAGGTACCATCCCACATGAGCTTCCCTGAGATGTCAGTGGGTGAAGGCAGCTCCACAGTCAGGAGACAACACCAGAATTGCCATTTTTGTCACAAAATCCACCCATTTTCCCCTATTTTGTGATGCATAATTAACACCACAGCAGCTGCCATCAGCACCGTGACCCATCAAAACCCTCCCAAAACCAGGATTTTCCCATTTCAGACCCTCAGAGCAGGGATCTGGGTTCAATTTCCAGCTGTAGCTCCTCTCTGTGACTCTGCTGGTGGGAGCACAGCTCCTTGCTGGCCACAAACCCCATCCAGGCTTCCAGGCAACCCCACGGGAAGGATTTTCCACCCTCAGGATCCCTGGACAGAAATGCCTCAGCAGGACATTAAAAATGACAGTGTTGAGAAGCTGATGAGCAGCATGAGGAGCTGCAGAGCGTGGTGTCCACGCATGAATTTTGTTTGCTGTTGTGCTGAGAAACCAATTTTTCAATATCAAAAAATCCCCCTTTCTTTTATGTGCTGAAGTGTTATTAATTTCTGACTGCCTTCTTTAACTTTTTAAATTAAATATTTTTAATTGATTTTTAATTATTTTTAAATTAATTTTTTGCTTAATTTTTAAATTAAATATTTTAGGTTTTAAATTAAAATTTTAAAATTAATTTATAAATTAAATTTTCAAAAATAATTTTAAATTTATTTTCAATTATTTTTAAATTAATTTAAATTTTTACTTAATTTTTAAATTAAATATTTTAGGTTTTAAATTAAAATTTTAAAATTAATTTATAAATTAAATTTTCAAAAATAATTTTAGATTGATTTTTAATTATTTTTAAAATTAATTTAAAATTAAATTTTAACCTAAATTTTAATTTAAATATTTTAATTTTGAAATTAAAATTTTAAAATTAATTTATAAATTAAATGTTCGAAAATAATTTTAAAAAAATTATAAAAAAAAATTTTAAAGACTGTTTAAAATTTTAGAGAATTTTAAAGAAAAATTTTAAAAGACTGTTAATTTTTTTCATTAATTGTCGTAATTTAAATTTTTTAAAGTTTGAAATCCACAATTGCTCACCAGATTTTTTTTCTCTGTGCTTTCCTCCCTGTTTGCCACCCTTGAAAATTATTGCCTGCATTAAAAAGTGCTGCTTCAGAACAGGATCAGCGAGTCAAAACCTCTGCTTCTCCAGGAATAAACTCCCTTTCCAAGCATCCCATTCATTTTCTTCCCAGCAGGATGAATTTTGGCACCTACAATAATTCTGGTTCCATTTCTCTCTCAGCAACGTCTGCCCCATTCCCATGGCATTTCTAAATCAGCATTTCTTATCTCAAGGTTTGCACACAGATGTGAGCCTTCTGTCAGGTTTGGAGAATTCCCTATACCTTGAGAATTTCCTATACCTTTGGTGAATTTCCCATAAATTGAGAATTTCCCTATACATTTTGAGAATTTCCTATAAATTGAGAATTCCCTATACATTTTGAGAATTTCTATCTTGAGAATTTCCTATACATTTTGAGAATTTCTAGTTTGAGAATTCCCTACAAATTGAGAATTTCCTATACATTTTGAGAAGTTCTAGTTTTATTTTTGGATTCTATTCTTTTTATTTTTTGGATTCTATTTTTATTTTTTTTTTTGATTTTTATTTCTAGAAATCCGTTTCCCAGCGGAGCCCAGTCCCTGGCAGGCCCTGGTGGCACTGGTGAGCTCAGGAAGGCAGAAATGTGGAAGCAATTACTTTAAGAGCCGTTTTTTTGGGCAATTCCCAGAGAGACATCAGACCCTGTATTTATGAAACCTATTGCATCAGGCCCTAATGAAGCAATTAAGCAAAGGGTCCTCTGTGTTTGATCTAAATGTGGTAATTTTTACAAAAACATCACCCAGTGATAGATACCCATAACTCAGAGTCCTTAATTGTACTTAATTTGTTTGGAATACGAATGTGCATTTAATTAAGCCAGGGCTTTGCCCACATGTTTAAAGAAGGGCTGTCAAGGAAAATTAAGGCCCAGTTTGTTTTCAGAGTTACTGGTTTTTATCAGGCCAGGACAGGGATCTTCGAACAGAAGGTTACAGATAATTAGGCAGAGAGCTCAAGCCAAAAAAGAAAATAAAATTAAAAAAAAAAAAATTAAAAAAAAAAAAAAATCCAGAGACACTGTACAGCTGAGAAAGCAGGAAGAAAAACTCCTTGATGAAGAAACATAAGATTCAGCTGCTCACACAGGGAAGTCATGCATGGCTGGGATTTGGGAAATGGGACCTGCTGGTTGAAATGTGGTTTGTGTTCCTAAAAATGGAACAGGAAAAAATGTTCCTAAAAAATGGGGGTGTGGGGTGCCAGGAGCTCTGGGTGCAGGGATGGCATCACCAGAAGCACCAGGGACGTGGAAAGAGCAGGAAAAATTTAATTTTTTTTTTTGTCCTTGGGATTCCTAAATCTGGGAAAAAAATGTGTTTTAATTACCTCTGTCCCGTTTTTGTAGGGAATTCTCCAAGCCTGCCAGAAGGCTCACACAGTATAGGAAATTCTCAAAATGTATAGGAAATTCTCAACATTTATAGGAAATTCTCAATTTATGGGAAATTCTCAAAATGCATAGGAAATTCTCAACATTTATAGGAAATTCTCAATTTATGGGAAATTCTCAAAATTTATAGGAAATTCTCAAAAAAAATAGAAATTCTCAAAATGTATAGGAAATTCTCAAAATGTATAGGAAATTCTCAACTTATGGGAAATTCTCCAAACCTGACAGAAGGCTCACATCTGTGTGCAAACCTTGAGATAAGAAATGCTGATTTAGAAATGCCATGGGATGGGGCAGACGTTGCTGAGACAAATAGAACTAGAGACAAGTTTTAAAGGATGGCCTTGCAAATAAAATTAAATACTTTGGAGAAATGGAACCATGAAAAGATGCATTGTAGGACCCACAAGGGGTAATTTTGGATTATTAACTTTTTAAGGCATTTACAGCATGGTGTGGCTAAGGCTGATAGGCCAAGAAACACTTTAAATGTATTATAATTAGGAAATAGTTGGCTTCTGATTGTGGTGGTGTGAATTCACAGAATCACAGAATTCACAGAATGACCAGGTTGGAAGAGACCTTCAAGATCATCAAGTCCAACCCAGCCCCAACAATAAATGAAATTAGACATTGAAAGGTGAAAGAAACAGCGGGGAAGAAAAACCCCTAAATTCCATAAGAATGAAAAATGAAAAGGGAGGGTTGTACATTAGAGGGAAATCTTTGGGATCAGGTGTTTTGGGAGGTCTGAACCTCTCAAGTACCTCAGAAATGGGGAAAAACCCCCGAATTCCATAAGAATTAAAAATTAAAAGGGAGGGTTGTACATTAGAGGGAAATCTTTGGGATCAGGTGTTTTGGGAAGTCTGAACCTCTCAGGTACCTCAGAAATGGGGAAAGAGAGAAGGGAAATGTGGCTGGAAATTGGGATAAAAAGGAGGCTGCATCCTCCAAAAATTGGAGAGATCCCAAGGGAATGCCCATGGCCTCTGCCTTTATTCCAATAAAGTTACAGGGGCTCCTCTGTCTCCTTTTTGGACATAAACCTCTGGTGTTTGTGGATTAATTTTCCTAACAGGAACAAAACCTGAGCCTCCTGTGGCAGGCTCAGGAGCTCTGCTTTTTCCCTGTGGAAGCCAAAACAACCTGAGTGCCCCCAGAAGCAACAAAAGTGATTTCAGCAGAGCTCAGAGGGGTGGGAGCTGCCAGGACAGGGCGGTGAGAAATGGCATGTCACTCTCAAATGAAAGCTTTGCAGCATTTCTGGGTGGCTGTTCAAATATTCCTGTTCCTTACCAAGGGAAAAAAGTGGAACTAAAATGCTTTCAATGCTTTCTCTTCCAACTTCCTTTTTATCTTTTTGGGGTTTTTTTGCATGCCCTTGAAAACATAGATATAAAAAGGAAAAAAAAAATAAATATAAAGGAAAAAATATCTATAAAAAGGAAAAAATATATATGAAAAGGAAATATATAAAAGGAAATATATATATATATATATAAGATATAAAAATATATTAAAATTTTTAAAAAGGAAAAGGAAATTTGTCCATCTTCTCCAAAAATAAATGCTTCCAACTTTGCTGCTTCTAACTTCACATACAAAGAACTGACACTAAAAATACCCAGAATTTTTTTTGCTTCTTTGAGTGAAATATTTGAGTGTCCCGAAAAGTGCAGTTTTCCCATGGAGATCATCACTGGTTGCAGAGAACTTTTAGCAATTTAAACCCGTGCTGGTGACATTTGTACAGAGGCTGAGCTGTTTCTTTTATGAATAATGTTATTTCAACGTGTAAAGGGAAATCCATCCTGGCATGATCAGTGCTGACAAATCTGGAGACAGATGCGGCAGAAAAAAAAGCAGGAAAAAGGTGACAAAATTATTGTGAGTGCTGCTGTGGGGACAGGAGATGCCCAAACCTCAAGGCAAGGTGAGGAACATCCCTTGCACTGATGGAAAATCCTCCAGGGCTGCATTTTCCATGCCTCAATTCTCCCCCTTCTGCCTTTCCATGGGGCACCCAGGGCTCGGTTCTGCCAGCACCCAACCCAACCCACCAAGAATTTGGGGATTTGGGTGATTTCCCCTGCAGATTTGCAGGTTTACCCTGCAGATTGAACAGGAGGATACAGAATTTAGCAGCCAAAGAAGGTGCTGAGGGCACACAGACAGATTTCCAGCGGCCACAGAAACAGAGCTGCTTATTTTCCAACTGCTTTATTCTCCAGACTAATTTTCCTCACTGCAAAAGCAAAAAAAATAAAAGAAGAAAAGAAAAAAAAAAAGCACAGCAGATTGTCCAGTTCATGACTGGATGGCTGGCAACAGAAATCCTATTTCCAAACTGACCCCTGCTTTCCTGCATGGCATTCATTAATTCCACAGGCTCACATTTCTAGGAAGATGTCAGTCATGTCTGTGATTTTTCTATCAGCTATTAATGCCAGATCACAAGGTGAGAAAGCAGGGGTTTTAATCTCAGGACCCTCAGGAGATGGAGCTGCATACATTTGGTGTGAGCCATGTGGCTGGAAATGTCAAGGACAAGTATTTTTAAAGTAAGGAGTGAGTGTTCATATCCACGAGCAGTCTGAAGTCCGACACAAGTGATCCAAAGCAGCCTTTTTCTCCCTCCTGAAGCCAGGAATTGAGTTTAGATGCCCTAACTGGGCACCTCAGCATTTAAAAATTTGCATTTTTACGCTCAGCGACTTTTTCAGCCTCTCCTAAGGCGTTGCCCATGGAACTGTTCACTGTTCTACTCAGAGAAAAGTTTCTCTGTAGGAACAGCAAAAAGTTCCCTATCTCCAGAAATTTTCTCTCCATTCAAATATGAGGTTGGTTCCTCACCTCTCATTTATTTTTTTTATTACCCATCAGATTATTTGCCTAAAATTTCCCCTGATTGTGCCAAATCAGGCACTGAATTTGTTACAAAACCCATGATTCTAGACCTAATGACACATCCCACCTGAGAAATGCACAAAATCTCCTTTTCTTCCCATCTGAGCCCAGTTAAATGATAACTTTGGGTCCCATCATGTTCCAGGTGTCACCACATAAATCCACTGGGTCAGAAGTAACTGCATTACTGAGAAACACACAGAAACCCCACTAAAATTCCATTTAGGCACAGTTATTTCTAACTTCACATGCAAAGAACTGACACTGGGCTTTTCTTTTTCTCCTACAACTTCCACGACAAAAACTCAACACCATGAAAGGTTCCCTCAAAACCCTGCTCTCAGAAAAGTGGGAAAAAAGAGATGAAATTTCTCTTTTTTTTTGGTAAATAATGGATTTGCTCAAGCCATGCCACAGTGGAGGGTGGGGACAGAACAGATGCTCATCCCTGAGAGGGCTCTTAGCCCTGAATCACTGGGAATTTTATTGGGAACACGAGTGGAGTGGGAGAAACAGGAATTACATCCAAGCACTGCCTGCCCAGCTGGGGAAAACCCTGGCATGACTTTTATTTCACAGCCCAGTGCCCGCTGCTGCCACCCAGGAATGTTATTTAACTCCCAAAGAGTCACAAATAGTTACTCATTTGCCCTTCACACCCATTTTCTTTCCCTGGGCCCCCAAGTTCGAGCCTAAAGGGTATAAAAAGTCTCAGTGGGAACCAGGAGAGAGGGGGAAAATAAGAGGAATCTCTGAAGGAACATGGATTGTTCTCATCCTTTGCTTGAAGCATGGATCTGCTCCTCCTCCTTTCATCTGCTCACTGCCACCTAATATAGATATTATCCTAAGATATTTTCCTTTTTATTGCAAACATTTGCCCTTCACATGCTTCCACCCATTTTCTTTCTGTGGGACCTCAAGTTTGAGCCTAAAAGGTGTAAAAAGTCTCGATGGGAACCTTTAGTTGGAGCCTAAAGGGCCTAAAAGTCTTGATTCCAGGAGAAAGTTTGATCCTAAAGGATGAAAAAGTCTCAGTGATGTGAACCAGGAGAGAGGGGGAAAAAAAGAGGAATCTCTGAAGGAACACGGATTGTTCTCATCCTTTGCTTGAAGCCTGGATCTGCTCCTCCTTTCAGCTGCTCACTGCCACCCAACATAGATATTATCTTAAGATATTTTCCTTTTTATTGCAAACATTTGCCCTTCACACGCTGCCACCCATTTTCTTTCCGTGGCCCCTCAAGTTTGAGCCTAAAGAGTGTAAAAAGTCTCAATGCCAGGAGAAAGTTCAAGCCTAACCTAACACATTATCCTAGGATATTATCCTAACATATTATTCTGAGATACTATCCTAAGATATTTTCCTTTTTATTGCACCCATTTGCCCTTCACACGCTGCCACCAATTTTCTTTCTGTGGCCCCTCAAGTTCGAGCCTAAAGGGTGTAAAAAGTCTCGATGGGAACCAGGAGAGAGGGGAAAAAAAAGAGGAATCTCTGAAGGAACACGGATTGTTCTCATCCTTTGCTTGAAGCATGGATCTGCCCCTCCTTTCAGCTGCTCGCTGCCACCCAACATATTATCCTGACATATTATCCTAACCTATTATCCTCCTTATTGCACCCAGCTCCAAACATCTTGGATCTGCGAGCCACAAAAGGAGAAGGCTCCTTTATCAAGTCGATCTCCAAGCCCCATTATGTTCCCCTACAACAGTTTCCGTAAACATTCAGCAATTTTCGGTGTCTGGGCTGAAGAGGTGCATAAACAGGCTCCACTGAAATGTGAAGATGACTGATAATGTACTAACATTGAGACCCCTTGCTGGGATTATTACCCCCTGAGTGCTCCTTACAGAATGTGCCTCTTATCTCACACTGACAACGCTAATAGAATATGCATAGCCCTATTAGCATACAAGATAATAGCACCCTGGAGGGGACAGAGCCATAAAACTTTAAGTAGAAATCAAAACAGAAGGAGGAAGAAAAAGGGAACATTGTCACAAGCCAAAAAGGAGGGGGAAAAAAGAAAAAAAAAAAAAAAAAAAGGAGCCCGAGGGCAAATTTTGCTGCGGAAAACACACATAGTCATAATTCTTGTGCTAGTCACCATGCAAATGGTAATGGTCTTTAGTCCCATGAATACTATCAGTGCTGTGTTTGCCTGAAACATTAATTGAGATAATGTGCCCCTTTCGGATGCAGCGGGGAGCCGCGTGTCAAATTGTACCACAACAAAATTACGGCAACATCTGCAAGAAACACACAGCAGCCATTGGGGTAGCTGGCCTTGGATGAGTCCAACTGGGGCTTCTCCCGTGCAGCTGGAGCCTGGGGAGGAGCAGGAGGGGAGGGAGGGAGGGAGCAGATGGGACCTGTGGCTTGGGATGCAAACCCTGCAGGTCGGGTGTGTTATCTTGTGGTATCTCCCAACCCTTCTCCAGCCACTGGATCTCGGGGTTTTACCTGCTCACAGTGACCACAAGATGCATCACAAAGTCTCTTTTCCCAGCCCCGTGGTCAAAGAAGGAGTCAGAGCTCTTCAGTTCTCAGTCTCAAGGTTCTTTATTGTTTCTTGTCTATAAAATTCTTTCTCCTGTCCAGCCAAGGTCTGCTCAGCAGGACAGACAGAGGCACTCTGGTGTTATCTTTTTATACTAAAAACTACCTGTACAATATTTACCATAACTTCCCAATACCCATCACCTGTGTTAGACACTGAGCTTCTACTCTAAACCAATCTAAAAGTGCCACCATCACAGCAGAAGATGGAGGCCAAGAAGAAGAAGGAGAAAGGCTGGACACACCCAGATTCCTCCATCTTTCCCCCTGAACCCCCATTCTAAAAACCCCAAAAATCTATTTTTCACCCAGTGAAAAATTCACTATCATTCTACTTAAACTTTCGTGGCTTGTAATTCTTCATATAAAGGTTGGTAATTGTTTTTTTCCAAGGTCTAAATCAAAGGCACAGGGGTCTGGGGCTCTGTGCCAAGGTCTCTGAGCCCCCTGGGCAGGGGCTTGATTCCTCCAGGGTAGCCAGAGGAATGTCCTGGGTTCAGACCACTGGATGGAAGCTCCAGCAGCTCTCTGAGTGCCAAAGCCCCTCTTTAGGGGCTCTGCATTCATGTTTTGGTGCCTGTAACCCTCATTGTCCTGGGCCTGCCAGAGCTCACCCACAGCTGGCAGCCAGCCATGCATTCACATGCTTCCCATCTTCCCACAACAGCCAAAGTAAATCTTTCAGTGCTCGGCACAAGAGCGTGAATTCAATAAAAAAGGGGCTTCAAACAAGTCTAAGATGGCTTGTCTCTAAACAAATAGGGAGCAGAGAGCTCTCTGGATGCTCTATGCCTGCAGGTAAATGCAGATAACACCAGCTGAGAGCCTCATCCGAGAAGCAGTCACCTGCAAAGAGGGCATGGAAATGCTTCCACAGGCTGGGACCTGCCAAGAGGGCAAGGAAATACGTCCACAGCTCTACTCCAGGGGGCTGGGACCTGTCAAGAGGGCATGGAAATGCTTCCACAGGCTGGCACCTGCCAAGAGGGCATGGAAATACCTCCACAGCCCTCCTCTGAGGGGCTGGGACATGCAAGAGGGTATGGAAATAGCTCCACAGGTTCTGACCTGCCAAGAGGGCATGGAAATGCCTCCACAGGATGGGACCTGCTGCTTTTCCAGCAGCTTCCACCAGGCACTCAAAGCTCCTCATGGTGCTCTTTGTGGGATGTGGAATCCTGGATGTTCTGTGTCACTGTTGTATTGAGCGTGGAAGGCACGTTCACTCCACTGTGAAAATTCTAAACAATTAATAAAGGACAATAGGAGATAAGGAGCATAGAGCAAAAATATAAGTTTAATAAAGGACAATATGAGACAAGGAGCACAAAGCAAAGGTTATTGGGTCAACCAAGACCACACTTATCTTCAGTGTGGTCTGAAGATAAGTAACTAACGAAGACCTTCACTTATCTCAACCCTTAAACACCTTTTTCCTTCTATCAGCCTGTTGCATATTCATAAACAATTATGCATAATAAACTTTTCCCCAAGCTAGTTTACGTATTTTTACATGGCCCCTCCTTGGGTCTGCCTTTTTAGAGCATGGGTATTCCTTGCTTGTTACCACAGGGAAAACAGCTCATCTCAAAAATACAGGGTTTTTAGAGACTGCTGAAGCGTTTTGTTTAATGTTCTTCTGTGGCTGGTTCAAACTCTAGGATAATTTCTCCTTTCTTCCTGGAAAGATAACAAAACCTTTGTGTGCCTGTGGCAGGAACTGAAGTCACCTCATGTGAATCACAGCTGTACAACACTCACAGGTTACCCCCCATCTGAATTTTTTACACTCTGACCACTCTTCTTATCAGGGATTCAACAAGGAAATTCCATTTCAACAGAAAGATGGAAGGAATGCCTGAAGAAACAGCATTTTGTGAACCCTTTCACTGGGTACAAATGGGGCCTGAGGGGGGTTCTCTGCCCAGGACAGGGTTTGGGCATGAGTTGATTTTTAAGGTCCTTTCCAACCCAAAACATTCTGGGATTCTGTGATTCCATGTCTCCAGGACACAGAGTGACGATTCAGCTGGAAAACCTCCCTGGGTGTTTGTTTGGTGTGTTTAGGGGGAATGCTTCGTCCATTGTGTGAGGAGAAATTAGCCAGGTTAAATTACTTTCTGTACACACACGAAAAAAAATATTAAAACTGCTAAAAAATTGGAAAAAAACTTTAGGAATGTTGAACTGTGAGAACAGAGAAAGGTTTGTGCACTTCAGGTGAGCCTGAGATGCCTCCATGGTAGGAGGATCTGCCTGAACCTGGGATCTCTCCTTCCATCTGTACCTTTTTTTTTGCTCTCTCCCTGTGGCCACAGAGAGCAGCAGGCACGAGTTTTTAAGGATTTTTCTTGGGAAAATTAGTGAGAAGTCCAGAGAAGAAGAGAAAACAATTCTTATCTCTTATTCACTGCTCCTGTTGTTTTGCACATGTAGAAGGTGATAGAGATTGTTTACCCAAAATGATTTGTCAATTAGATTCTGCTAAAAGTTGTTTTGAGTGATAAGCCAATCACTCAAAGCTGTGTCCTAGCTGTCTCAGACAGCCACAAGTTTTTCTTTAGTATCTTTTTAGTATGTAATTTAGTATAATATTAGTGTAATATTATTATATATTGTAATTATATATATTATATATGTATAATATATATTATATATATTAGTATCTTTTTAGTATGTAATTTAGTATAATATTAGTGTAATATTATTATATATTATAATTATACATATTATATATGTATTTTATAGGTATATATTATATATATGTTATATATATATATATAAAATAAGTATTATAATCTTAATACTCTCCCCTTCCATGACTCTCCTTAGTGAGGCCCAACCCCTGGATTTATTCTGTATTCACTGAATGCCCTCAGTTCAGTGGGCACCTGACACTGACCTCTCTCCAAAGTCTGGCTTAATAAAGCTGGACTAAATGTGGACAGCAGCAGACAACAACAGACAAATGAAAAATAAATTATTAGTTGTATATTCCTTACATATTCATCCTGAGGAGTTCTTTGCTCCAACACAGCCGCGCTCAGGGAGGAGGAAACAGCAAAAAAGGAAAGGCAGAATTATCAACCAGCTCATTCCATGCCATTAATTATTGCAGGATAAATATCTGTTTTCCTTACAGGAGGGCTTAACTTTCATTTAGCAGCCATTATCTCCAAGGATCCCGAGGAGCCCAGCCCCGTGCAGCCTGGATGTTGTTATGTATTTATTAAGTTGTATCAGGGCCCATTTAGCAGCAGCTCTGCAGTTTATCACGTAAATATGGAGTGCCAAATACAAAAGAGAAGAAAATAGCAACATAAAAAATTTATCTTTGGGGGGGCAGGAGAGGGAGAAAGGGAGAGAGAATGGTGCTGATAATGTGATTGTGCCTTCAGCAATAGTGGCTAATATCCTTCTGCGAGGGGTGGTGTGAAAATATTCCTGGGCTGGGGGGGGAGGAGGAGGAGGAGGAGGAGGAGGAGGAGGAGAGGGGAGCTGGCTGGTGTTTGTTTGTTTTAAAGTGTATTCTGGTTGCAGGCTAGGTCAGCGGGTGGCCAGACTGAGAAAATGAGTCCCCCGGGCTGTAATAATTGTAACTGTCAGGGAAAAAAAGTCAAGGTCTTAGATAGCACTGGTCTGCTCTGACTTCTGACCATGGAGAAATATAGATGAAAACTATTGCCTGGGGCACTCAGCAAAGAAACCAAAAGGTTTTTAACTCGCGGTGCCTTGTGCTTATGAATTGGAAAGCCCATTCTGCACCTCGCTGGTTTGTGTTTTTAGGATTATTTTCATTTGCAGTATAAATGAAGCTCGGGGTGTTCCTTCTCCTGATGCCCAGGTTTGGGATGCAGTGAATTTCTATTGCCTGAGAAGCTTTGCATTTCTGCAAACAGCACCAAGGTTTATCTGTGATCTTTTAGCAGTGGTTATTCACAAGGAGAGCCTGAATTTGATTCTCTCTTGCACTCTCCATTTATCTGAGTGGTCCCAAGTTGCCTGGCCTGGATTGTTCCAGAATTACACACAGGTAACTCCACAAAAATATTCCAAGGATAAAAGCAGTGGGAGAGAGGGGTTGAAAAATTTAAACCACACAAGATTAAACCTTGCAAAAAGGGAGAGGAGGGGGAAAAAAACCATAAACCTTGTTCCTCCTTTTTTTTTTTTTTATTACATAGCCAAAGATCAGTAAGTAACAGGTCAGGGTTTTGTGAATCATCCACTTGGCCTTCATTTAAGGCAGAGTGGGAGCTCTGCTGAAAACTTGCTCAAAACCTGAGCCCAAAAAGTACAATTTTTGTTGTCTTTTGGGCAACATCAGGCACATTCCCTGCTCCAGCTGGGAGGGAGGTGCCAATTCAGCCCAGCCACTTTCCCCTCTTTGGGCAGGGCTCAGCAAAGCTCTGAGCCAGCACTGCAAGGTTTGCAGACCTTGGGCTTGTTCCTATTTGCATGGGGTGAAAACAAAATCATCCTTGCAGTGGCAAAGCTCACTCGTGTCCGGTCACCTCTTCCTTCAGTGTCCCTTTGTCTTTGGCTGCAGAAAAAACTCTGATGCCCAGAAGCTTCCTCATCAAAATCTGTGTCCTTCTCCAATTTGTTCTGGCTCCAGTGAAATATTATTTATTTTTCGCTGCAAAAGGCTTTGTTCAAGCACCCCCAGCCTTCTAATAGAAATTAATTAGTAAATGTAATGCCTTTGATTTTAATTAATAAGAGGAAATAGAAACATTTCTATAGAGAGAGCCAAATAAGCGACACAAACATCAAACAGCAACTTGAGGGTGACAGCAGCAGGTAAGGCTTTGCTGGTAAAGGTGGATAATTATTGCTGGGATGTGATTTGCTTGTTGAAAGTCACCGTAACACTCAATTGGGTAATGTTTATAGGCCCCATCTTTATTTTCCTCACCTTCCTCACACCTTGTGTGTGTCCTGTGAAGAAAGCAGAGCATGGGGAAGGAGAAATGCTGGTTGGTTGTTGGATTAAGGAGCCAAGCCATGGAGCAAACAGGAACACGTCTGAGGAAATAACACGACAGAGGTGTTTGTGTTCCATCATCACACAAAGAGCTGCCCTGCCCTGCCTCCCAGCAGCCCCAAATCTCAGGAATTCCCATTATTTGCTGCACTTTGTGGAGAGGCAGCAGAAAGAAGAGGCAGAGACTGTGGCACTGCTTTGGGACCCTCTTTGCCTGTGGCCCCAGGAAATGCTGACAGGAGCAGAGGCTCAAAACCCAGGAGGAAGCACCAGCTCCTCTGGCCTGGCTGAAACAACAGGGCCCAGACATTTCCCTGCGCTAGACCTGCTGGGTTTTGCTTGGAGAAAGGTTCTTTTCCATAATGGCACAATCTTCATGGCACAGGAAACCTCTTCCATGTGAGAGCTGCTCCAGCAGCTCAGGACATCCAGTGAAAACCATAATTTACCTCAGTTAAATTGGCCTTCTCACCACCAATGGGTTTTTTGGCTGATGTGAGGACTTCTACAAGGATTCCATGCTCATGGAGATCCTGGTATACATGGTACCAGTATTAGCTCATAATCTTTGTTTTAGCCACTAATTTTGGGCCCATCCCAAAGCCCTGGAATGAGGAATACGCTCACTGGGTAAGCAAAATTCTCCTGAAACACCTGCAAGCCCTAAAGCTCCCAGCTTTGGCAACAGGAGAGGGAAACCAGAGTGGAAATCTCAGCTCTAAGGGACTTCCACGACTTTGAACCTCACTGAGCCTTTGTTTATGGGTTAGCTCAGCCTGGAGCCAGGCACAGCAACCCACAGGGCTCCCTCTTCCCAGGTTTTCAGCAATTCCAGCCGCCTGCACTGTCACCTGTGCAGAAAGGGGACAAGAAGTGCAGCTCTATGTGCCCAGGGCTCACAGCAGGTACCTGTGGCTCACCAGAGCAGCAGTCCCAGGGATTTTCTGTTTTAAGGTGAAGGTGGAGCACACAGAAGATCTCAATGTCACAGCAGAGCTGGGAGGGAGGGCTGCAAGGAGGAGAAGGAGGAGGAGGAGGAGGAAGGCAGGAACCTTCACAACTAATGTCAATTTTCTGCATCAAATATTTTGATAATTAAACAAAGCTGATCAAGAGAAGAAAACAGCATGTCTCCAGAGCTCCGGAAGCAGAGGCCCATTAAATAGAAGAGTCAGAAAGTGCCAGAGGCGGCAGCCTCAGATTAATGGCACTCCAGTAATAGATTTTTCCCAGGCACAGTCACACAGGAGACAACTCCTGTGCAGCCAGAGCAGCGATGAGGCCGTTAAAGCAACAGTAACATTAAATCACCTGGTTCCAGGGGGCTGCAATGGGTGGGAGCGCACCGGCCCCGCCAAGGTGCAGAGTTGAAATGCAGAACCCAGGACATTCCTCTGGCTGCCCTGGAGGAATCCAGCCCCTGCCCAGGGGGCTCAGAGACCTTGGCACAGAGCCCCAGACCCCTGTGCCTTTGATTTAGACCTTGGAAAAAAACAATCACCAACCTTTATATGAAGAATACAAGCCACGGAAGTTTAAGTAGAATGATAGTGAATTTATCACAGGGTGAAAAATAGATTTTTGGGGTTTTTAGAATGGGGGTTCAGGGGGTAAGATGGAGGAATCTGGGCATGTCCAGCCTTTCTCCTTCTTCTTCTTGGCCTCCATCTTCTGCTGTGATGGTGGCACTTTTAGATTGGTGTAGAGTAGAAGCTCAGTGTCTAACATAGGTGATGGGTATTGGGAAGTTATGGTAAATATTAACACATAGTTTTTTAGTATAAAAAGATAACACCAGAGTGCCTCAACCCAACCTGCCAGACAGACCTCGGTGGGTCAGAGAAAGAATTTTATAGATAAGAAACAATAAAGAACCTTGAGAACGAGAACAGAAGAATTCTGACTCCTTCTTCGATTGCCAGGCTGGGAAAAGAGGCTTGTACATATCTCATAGTCACTCTGACCAGCAGAAATCCCAAGACTCAGGCACAGGGGCTGCATCCCAGAGTCATTCCCTGCAGGGGAAGCTGGCAGCTGGGATGGAGGGTGCATGTAAAAGCAGCAGTGGTTGCAGAAGGAGCACAAAGATCTCTTCGTGGGATGGAGAAATGGGGATTAAACATCATTGTGTTGGTGGTCACAGGTGTCCCAGGATGAGGGAAGAGATGAGAATCTTGACTCTATGTTTCAGAAGGCTGATTTATTATTTTATGATATATATTATATTAAAAGAAACTGATATATTAAAACTGTACTAAAAGAATAGAAGAAATGATTTCATCAGAAGGAAAGGAATGGAATGATAATAAAATCTTGTGACTGCTCACAGCCTCGACACAAGTGGCTGTCATTGGTCATCAAGTAAAAACAACTTCACGTGCTGGGGAAACAATTCTCCAAATCACATTCCAAAGTATGGAGAAGCTGAAGCTTTCCACTTTCTCAGGAGAAAAGATCCTCATGAAAGGATTTTTCAGAAAATATGTCCGTGACATGTCACGGCACATTTGGGTTTGCGGGGACTGAGCGCGGTTGTTTTGTTCTTCTCAGGGAATTCTCAAGTACAGGTTTTAGCTGCAGTGTTCCTCTCCTGACTTTCAGGGTGTGAAAATACCGTTTTGAACTTGTCTAGATGCAGCCAAAGTCCAGGAAGGGGATGGGAGGGCAGGAAATCTGCCCTGTGCTCTTATTCGCGAGTCAGTTTTATCTCAGCAGTGCCTGAGCTGATCTTCCTTGAAAAGTCCATCCTGTCTAAAGCATTTCTATCCATTTTTATAATACAATAACAGCAGAAACAAGGGGTTCTCCCAAGCCCAGGCTGGCATGGATTAGAGTCCACCACAAAAGGACTTTGCTCCCAGCTGGGGTGGATGGAAACCAGATGAAGTGGCTGAAAATCGGAAACAACTTTGAGACGTTCTTGAATCCTGATACGATCACATCACTGGGATGGGTTAAATTTATGATCTTATCTGGGATTTCTGTTTGTAATCAATCCCAGACCCACTGGCTATCACTCACTATAAGCTTATGATTTCCTGGTGCTAACAAGGAAAAGTTGGGACATCAAACTCCGAGGGAGTGAAGCCAAGATAGGATATTAACAGATAGGATCAGAACTGGAATGCAGCAACAACAGCAAGAAAAACCCCAAAAAACAAACCTCACACTACAAAAGGAAAGTGCCAGCCTCCTGCATTTCAGCCTTTGTATCTTTTGGCCTGTGTTTCAGGTGTGTGCATAAACCCATTTCCCAGGCTGAAAGATTTGGGGATAAAAGCTAAAACCACCAGAAATTTAACAGGAATACCCTCAGATCAAAGCAGAGCTTCAGTGTGGAGGGCAGTTCATCTTTCATGCTGGATAGGCAGTGGGAAATGCAGCAAGATGCACTGATTTCCTAAGTTTTCTCTGGATTAATATGGATAGGGAAATTGCAGGAGTTTCTGGCATCTTCTCTTATTTGGATTCAAAGCCTGTTTGGATAAAATAACAGGGCCAGTCTAAGGACCTTTCCCTGATCACTGTTTCACTGCTGAACAAGGATTGGGGCTCTTGCACATTTACCCACAGCACATCAAACTTTGGGGGTCTTCAGCTGTGCCAAAGACACAGCAGAATTTGGACATTTCGGCCCAATTCTGTCACCCAGAATTGGGTGAAATGTCCTCAGGCATGGAAAGGCACAGGGAGCACACACCCACCTGCACCTGCAATGTTTCCACTGTTCCCCTTTCTTAGGCTCTTTTTACCCCACAGCTTTTCCTGGGGTACAGCCAGGTTCTCCATGTATTTGTGATGAAGGAAAATGTATTTACATGTCCAAGTTAATGTGGTCCACAATGGTTTTGTTATATATATTTTTTTTTTTGCAGTGAATTCCCCTTGCCAGGTGATTTCCAGGTGCAAATCAGGATCTGGGGTGTTTAGGAGGCTTTAGGAACGTCCCTGCCCTGCACTCTGGACAGCCCTTCCCACAGCCAGGAGCTCCCAAATCCACCCCGAATTGCTTTCTTCCCAACTTTGCACGGATTAGCTGGGACTAACAGTGTGACAAATCTGTTAATGTTCCAACAGGCAAGCCCTAATTTCATCCATACCCTTCAGTCATTTTCCATATGGACATGGAAACTTGGGGTTTTTTTTTTCTTTCACTAGCAGGCTGTTAATATTTTCAATATAGGCATGAAAAGATGGTTCAGAGTGAAAAAGTTTCAATAGGAGGCATTCAGAGTGTTTCAAAAAGTAGAATTCTTCAGTAGTACCTAAGGGTTTTGTACAAAAAACCAAAGAAATGTGCAGAATAGAATATAGTTATACTATAATTATATAGAATATAAGTAGGATATATAAGCTTAGAGAAGAGATTTAGCTGAGGATGAACTGTAACTTATGGATCTCAAGCTCCAAACCCAGTCCAATGGGTTTTTTTCATAATTACTTGAGAATATCCAAACCTGCATTTGGTTCAGGAGCTCACAGCCAGCCCAGCAGGATAATTCATCCTCCAAAGAAACAGAACTGTCCCAGGGAAACCAGCAGGGCCAGGCTCTTTATCATGGATAAATCAGCTCCATAAATCAGAACTGGCTCAGCTGGAGCCACTGGTGCTGCTCTCCTTGGGAAGGAATGGATCAGAACCACCCATTCCAGGCAGTTCTCAAAATCAAAGTGTAGGACTGCATCAGTAGCCTGGAATTTCTCCTAATTAGCCCCAAATGTGGAACAGCTAATTACCTGGGCAAGGCAATGAGGGAGAGATGACAGAAATTGAGTGTAAAGCATGTGGAGAAACATGAATAGCAAGTTCACACACAGATAGGGATTGAGGTGTAACAGGCATTAAATAATAGCTATAAACTTTTATGCCTGGACATGAATCACAATATTATTTCTTCTCAGTTGATGCTCACAGTAGAGGTGTGTGATGTTTTTCACTCCCAGTGATGTAAAAATGGCTCTTAAAATTAGCATGGAACAGGGTTTGTGTGGAGCAAATATCCTGCAAATTTGTGCTGGTGCAAATTTGGGACACAGATTTATTAATCTTTTGAACCTACTTGACTGCAACCGAAACTTTTTGCAATTTTAACTTTTTTTAACTGGCTTTAAAACCAGATGGACAAACAATTTGAAACCCATGAGCTGAGGAGCTCACTAATACAGATGCTCACTTCAGGGTCAATGTCTGGGATCTGTGAATGTATTTGAGGATAAAAACATCCATAAAATCCTGAAATCACAGTGTCAGGCAACCAGGTTCCTTGTTAATCCTCAGAAGAGAAAGTGATTGAGGATTCTTCTGTTTATTCGAGCAAACAAACTTAATAAATCCTGTTAAAGTGTTACCAAGAGTTTTGCTGCTCTACTTGAGCTTCATCCCCTCCAGTCAGAACACTTGCTGAGGAGAGGAAGTGCCATTAACTAATGCAGAAAATAAATCCTGCTTTATTCCCAACAAATGGGGCTCCTTGATATTCCCAACAACAAAAAAACATAAGTTTGAATGATGCCATAACAACGAGGCCAACACAGAGACATTTCACTCCTTGGGAGTCCTCTCCAGCCCAGGATATTCAGGATATTCCATGAAACTTTCAACTGGCAAAATGCAGCAATTAAATGGTAATAACTACCTGGATAGATCTTCCTTCCTGAATTAATCTAGAGGCTTTTGAAAAGCACATCCTGAGGTTAATTATGTGGCTAATTAACAGGTCTGACACACAGGTCAGGCACTGGCACAGGGTGCCCAGAGCAGCTCTGACTGCCCCTGGATCCCTGGAAATGTCCAAGGCCAGATTGGACAGGGCTTGGAGCATCCTGGGATAGTAGAAGGTGTCCCTGCCCATGGCAGAGAAAGGAATGAGATATCTTTAATGTCATCACTCTGATAAGAGGGAAATTCCCAACACTTGTAACCATTTGAGTGTCCCTAATTTGAAATTACGCTGAAATGTTTCAATTATCACCGTTGAAAAGGGTCAATTTGTGCTCCCAGAGGTGCTATTCTATTTTCCATCCCAGTTTTATCAGTGTTTCAGGAACTCACTTGTTGAGGTAATTCTTAGTCCAAATTCACAGCACAGCCTGAGCCTGGAAGCTTCCTGTGCTGCGAGAAAACACCTCTGCAGTGCCTCAGGTTTTTCCTATGCCAGAAACTGGCTGTGCACACTGAACATTCCTGTTGTACCCCAAAAAAGCCCCTGCCCACCCTCCAGTGAGGCTGGGACCAGCCAAAACCCCACACACTGTTTTTTATCCCTCAGCAGGGAGAGCTGGCCACAGCCTGGCCCCAGCTGGCCCCCATTCCCCAGGCCCTGGCAGGAATTTGAGCTGCCACACAAAATCCTGGCCTTTCCCTTCCCTTTCTGTGCTTTTTGGAGTCTCTGTTTCCACAGGGGTGACTGGACCTGCCTTTCCCTGCCCTGAACAGGAGCAGCTGCCTGCAGCTCCCACCTGGGCAATTCCTTGGGGTCACCTCCCTTCCCAGTCCAATTCCCTTCCCAGGAAAGGAATTCCTGAGCTCCAGATACTGTGCTGGCCTCTCACATCACCTGGAGCGGTGTCAGGGGTGGAGGTTGGCTCAATTTTAGGAAAAGATTCTTCCCTCAGAGGGGCTGAGCACTGCCCAGGCTCCCCAAGGAATGGGCAAGGCCCTGAGCAGCTCCAGGACGTTTGGACAACGTTCCCAGAGTGGGATTTTGGGGTCTCTGTGCAGGGCCAGGGGTTGGATGGATGATCCCTGTGGTTCCCTTCCCATTCAGGACATTCTGAGGGACATTCTGAGTCTGTTCTTGTCACTGTCCCTTCATCCCAGGCTGAAGGAATGGATTCTGAAAGCCAGGCCTGCCCCTGCTAACACAGCCACCTCCAGAGCTCCTGCAGGTGGGCAAAGGAGGCACAAAAAGAGCAGAATCTCCTTTTCCCTGAGATAATTCCCAAAAAGAGACCAGACAGGGGGGTTCCAAGAGCTCACAATTCCCAGTTTGCTCCCCTCAGGTCCGCAATTCACAACTCCCACTTTGCTCCCCTCAGGATTTCCAGGCCTGTGTGTGGGTGGGAGGCTCCACAGGAACAAACTGAGCCCAGGGAGAATCACAACTTCAAGGCAGGAAAATCCTCTAAGCAGCCACTTTGCCTTTGGAGATGGGCAGCCCTGCTTCAGGGGGAAAACTACTGTGTGAATTGGCCCTAAAATTTCATTTTCCCTTTAAAACAAATCCCTGTGCTGGCATTTGAAGCAGGCCCTGTAGTGATTTACAACACAGAGTGACATTTCAGAAAAAAAGATAATGTGGGTAATGAATTATTTGCTGATCCAAACGAACAATTGGACATACCTACTTTTGGTGGATTTAATCTTCACCAAGGCCTTAGCTGGCAAGCATGAAATATCACTTTTCAGGGGCATTTTGGTGCATTTATGCAGGGTACAATTACATGAGGCAGCTTTATGACACATTGACTCGGCTGGGTTGATGCAATGTAATACAACCAAAGTAATACGAGCTTTTAAATGCAACATGATGGCCAAAAAAAAAAAAATCCATCTCAGATCTGATCTTTGTTTCATTTCAGATGCCAACTGTCATAATTCACAGGGTTGTGTCTGTCAAAGCCAGTGGGATGTGCCCTTATGGAGGAGGAAATATCAAAGAGGGGTAAAAACAAGGGGCTGAATTAGTTTTAATAACCAGGGTGAATCCTCTGGGAGGCAAAGAAATGAGCTGCAGTTCACAGGGGGTTAAAAAGTGCCATATTCAGAGCTGGCACAAAGGGTGCCACACTTCTGAGTTGTGTTTCAAAGCCAGGAGTTTGCTCCTTTTGCTGCACTGAGGAGGGATTTGGGATGTGCTGGATTTCCCTGATCTGGCTGGGTGTGATGCAATGTAATACAAGCAAAGCAATACAAGCTTTTAAATGCAACATGATGGCCAAAAAAAAATCCATCTCAGATCTGATCTTTGTTTCATTTCAGATGCTAACTGTCATAATTGACAGGTTTGTGCTCTGTCACAAAGGGTGCCACACTTCTGAGTTCTGTTTCAAAGAATTTTGCTCCTCTCACTGTGTTTTGCTGCACTGAGGAGGGATTTGGGATGTGCTGGATTTCCCTGATCTGGCTGGGTGTGATGCAATGCGATACAACCAAAGCAACACAAGCTTTTAAATGCTTTTAAAACTCATGCTTTTAAATGCAGGAGTTTGCTCCTCTCACTGTCTTTTGCCTGCACTGAGGAGGGATTTGGGATGTGCTGAATCTCCCTGATCTATTCCTGCTCAACAAGCTCATAAGAGAAGATTTCACCCCACCCCTGATAACAAGCAACACCTGATAACACATTTCAGCACTGAGTGGGAATGGTCAGAGCCAAGGCAGACGCAGGGAGAGGAGATGAATTTGTTCCTTTTTCCTGTCTCCCTGCATTTGTTTCCCCTCCTGTGAGGTATTTCAGCTCTGCACTCCTGCCCATCAGGGCCGGACAGTAGACAGAAATGTGTCCCTTCCAATTCCAGCCCTGATCCTGGGATATTTCCAAGCCTTTTCCATATCCTTGATAGATAATGGTTTAATAAGCGATCTGGTTTTTATTTAAAGGGTCGGTAGTAAAACCCAGATCACATTTCTCACTTGGTGGGTTAAAAAACCGCTTACGCTCATTTCTGCAATGTAAAACGACACTATATCAAATCAAACATTTCCAGATGTGGCCAGCTTGTGGATGCAAGTGCGAGAGAAGCCAGCAGGCTTTCCCAGGTTTTTTTAAACAGGATTGGAACCCCACCTACTGGCAGAGAGGGTTATTGTGATGGCAAGGCAGGAACTCGCGCTAAAAACCACACACTTGCAGTTAGATCCTAAATATTTATTGATTTCCACACAGGCTGAGCATCACTCAGTCAATTCGGGCACCTCAGTGCTTGAAATTTATAGAAATCCTATCTTAAGGATGTCCTAAATACGGACATCTCAATGCTTGAAATTTATAGAAATCATATCTTAAGGATGCCCTAAATTCCAGTTGCAGTGACAGACACAAGGAAAAGCACAAATGTCACTTTAAAGCTGATAGGTGTTGTCAACAGTTATGGTACTTCAGAAGAATTCAGTGTGAGTAAATAATCTCGGTTTTAATTTGGATAATGTGGGTCAAATCAGCTTTGTTTAGCAGATTTGCTAAACAGATTTAACAGATCTTGTTTAGTTAATGATCCCAAAAGTCTGTAGTTTTATATTTTAGTTTTATATTCTAGGAAGGTAGAAGGATGAAATAAGTTATATCCCTCTATGTTATGTCCCTCATGGCAGATCAAAAATTAAGACAGAAATTAGACAGGATGGAAAAATCTCATTCTAAGTGCCCATTCCTGAATCAGACAACTTAGAAAGGAAAAGTTCTTGTATTTCACTTAGAATTAACTAAAAAACACCCCATCACTTCCTGTGCTACAGCTTTCTATAGAAACAAAAATGAACAAACCCATTCCTGGAGAGCCTTTCTGCAATCTTAGCTCTTGTTAAAACAGCTCAATTAGCAGCCTGAAAATTTACATTTTAACACATTTCAAAGCCATGTAAGTTTAAAGAGAAGAAGAAATTCACAGAAAGCAATTTTCTAGCACTAGAAAGCAATGTTTTAGCATTCCCAAATGAGACAATTTCCACTTGCAGCCAGAGCAGCAGAGCCCATTCCAAAGGCAGAAAGTCTGCACCTCATGTTGCTCTGTGGTTGTTGTTTTATTTGCATCAACCCCAAATGTCCCAGCTTTGATTTCACCACACAAAGTGTTGCAACAATTTCTCTCTGGAAATCCCAAGCAAAGACTGAAGAGAGAGCAAGGAGAGGGTGGGCACAGGGGAAAAAAAAATCACCCATTTCCAAAGGGACTCATGGAAAAACCACTCTGGCTCTACAGGGTGTAATCAAACTATTCCATTTTTCTGGGGGAGCAGAACAGTAAAAAGCTTTTTAAAGTTCCAGGTGTGCTTGGAGATGTGCACTTTTATCCTTGGTATGGGTTCAAGTGTGTAAAGGAGGATTTTCTGCAAGGTTTGCCCTAAATCCCCATTGAAAACACACAAAGGTGCCCAGTTCTGAGCAAATGATGGAGTGGGAGCAGCTCCCTGACAGCTCCTTCTGTCACTCTTGTCCCTTCTGCAGAGAGAATCCAGACCTGTCTGCCCCTGGAATGGCACAGAAGGAAAAAGTCCTGATGAAAGAAGAGAAATTGAGCTATTTGTGGCAGCTGGAATATGAGCCAGGCATGTCCAAATACGAAGAAAAGCAATTTTCTGTCCTGGGACAAAGTGCTGAGAAGGAGAAGAGGTTTCCACAAATCAGAAAGACCTGGAAAGGTTTTCCTTGCTGAATTGACAACAAAAGGATAAATTAAAATCGTTTAAGGGTAAATTAAAGCTGTTTAAGGATTAATTAAAGCTGTTTGGATGGGACTGAGGTAGAGCCACCCCTCCATCCATGAGCAGGAAGGAAAGTGTCAACCCCTGAGAGTTTCTGCTGCATTTGGAGAAAGCAGTCCTTTTAAAAGTTGCATTTCCAGCACATTTGGAGTGGGATGGCAAACAGGGGGTAGCTGTACCTGGCCAGAGAGAGGACACAGCAGGTACCATCTGTACCAACCCTCCCCTGCCCCTGCAGCTGGACTGAGCTTAACAGAGCTTGTTCTGAATTAAAAAAAAGGAGTTTGCAGCAGCACTGGCTCTGCTTGTCCTCTATCTCCCGTGATCAAAGAATGCAAACAGCTGCATGTCTCAGCTCCCTGGCAATGAAAGCTGCAGCAGATCTGCTGTGTCCCCAGGCACAGAGCAAGAAAGAGGAAAGAGAAAGGGAAAGAGCAGCAGAGACCGGGAGAGGGAAAAGCCAGCGAACACCCAGGCTGTGTTTAGCCACACTCCACGTCCTCCTAAACTGCAATCTCTTAAGTGCCACTTACTCAATTAATCCAAGCTCTTCTAGTTTAAAAGCCAAGCTGTAACATATTTAAACAGCTCAGAAACCCTACCCACCAAGCCCTGCTCTGTTTCGGATCCATCAGCTGCAGCAGTGACTGTGCATTAACTAAGAAAGCCCAAGGTTTGATTAACACTTCCTCTGCCACTTTGCTGCTGCTCATTCCTGCTGGAATCCTGCTAAGGCTGCAATTTCTCAGCTTTTTTTAGCAGGGTGGATCTCATCCCAGCAGGGACTGTCTTTTGGACCAGCTCCTAGAACATCCTTGCAGCAGCTATAGTAACTATTTTTATAGGCAAGTTTTATTAGGAAAGTATTTTAAATGGCCTTTGAATGCAATTTAGCAGCTGGAAATGAGGCAGTTTGCCAGCATCATGTGAGCAGACAAGCTGTGGAGCACCAACAAGTGCTACCAGAGGTCCTCAATCCCCTCCAGGCTGGGCATGAAAACCCACAAGAGTTCAATGAGCCAGAAGGTGCCATTAAACTGCAAATGCCTGCAAGGCTGAGCTCTGCTGTTCCCAGGTCCCACACTAGAAAAGACCCTAATTTTGGAGGCCTAAAGGGCATATTTCAAGTTAAAATTGGTCTGGAAGGGGTGGTTTGTTACACAGAGGATGTCAGCTCACCATAAATCCATGTAAGGACATCAGCAGCACCACTTGGATGTCTCGTGAGTGTGAGTTCAGTGCTTGGTCCTCAACAAACAATCCAGGGAATAAAATGAAGTGGCCCAAACACACAGGCTTCCAACACATTCACCTTCTGCCACACGGAGAAGCAGGAAAAGGATTTAGAAAATTGCTGAGCAGACACGAGGTCCTGGTGCTGCAGCCAGGCTCCTGCACGTGGCCACGGCGAGGAACCAGATTGGCATCACTGGGAGCAAGGGGATGGCTGAGAGAGCAAAAAACAAACCATGAAAGAGCTGGAGACCCAGTTCCAATCTCAAACCACGCTGGCACAGTCCTGGTGGGGTTACTGTGGTTCCAGCTCATGCAAATAGGAGTGGAAAGTGGCCTCCAGTGGGAGCACACGCTGAGGGAAAAGGCAGCTTTGCTTTTAGACATGACTCCAGTTGTACAGTCTGAGAGTCAATTAAGCTTTGCTTTCTCGATATCTCCTTCCAAATAAAGGCTCAGCTTGTGTGCTAGGCATTTTTAAAAATAAAATCAAACAAAATCGTACATTTGGCAGGTCCTGGGCATTCCTGCTACTAAATTGTTCTGTGCTTCATGCAAAATCTGAGTGTATTAAATAAAGAGAAGTGAAGTAGCCCCTTTGACCAGTGTCCAAGTGTTTAGAACTGTTGAATGTGAGTTTCACCCGTGTTTACATGTGGAATGGAACACAGCCACTCAACCACAAAATGTTCCCAAAGCAAACATCCAAAACCTGGTTGCTGGCAGGGGACACTGACAGCCTCGCCTGAAACCAGTCATTCACAGGATGCCAAAAAACAACAGATTACCAAGGCAAGGAGAGAGCCAGGTTATTTTCTTACCTCCAGGGAAGAGGCCATGGCAAGTGACAGCAAACAGGGACTGGCAAAGCAGGGTGTGGGCTCAGGGGGGTTCAGCTGGATGGAGAAGGGAGGCTGGTGTTACTCCAGATGTGCAGAAGAGACACGGACACAGCAAAGTCCCCACATGCCAAGGGTGTGTGTGAACCTCCTGAAGTGGAGGGGGGATATTCTGCCGAGTCAAGGCTGGCTAAGCAAGAGAATCACAGAATTGATTGGGCTGGATGGAACCTAAAACCTCATCCAGGAGCGCCTTCCACTGTCCCAGGGTGCTGCCAGCCCCATCCAGCCTGGCCTTGGGCACTTCCAGGGATCCAGGGGCACCCACGGCTTCTCTGGGCACCTGTGCCAGGTGTCCTCTCACTCTAACTCCTGGTGAACAGTCCCTCTCCATCCTCCCTGCAGCCCCTTCAGGTCCTGGAAGGTTCAAAGAGGTCTCCACACAACCTCATTTTCTCCAGGCTGAGCAGCCCCAACAACCCCAGCCTGGATAAAGAGGGAAAAGTGAACAGAAAGAGACTCCAGCAGGACACAGCAGCTCAGAGGGGAAGGTGGGATCAGGAGGTGACCTGTGCTCCCTCAAACACAGGCCCAGGTTTTTGTGACAGCCCATGTTTGTGTCACTGTGAGTCTGTGCTTGTTCAGAGAAATGGAAATGCACCCTCGGAGCTGGCACACGATGGAAGGAACAAAACAATGTGCTGAGAGCACCCTCTGGGTGTTGCAAGAAGGGAGAAATCCATGAAATAGGGCAAGAAACTACAAAAAAAAAAAAATGTAAGCAATAGCTTGGGACACAGCTGGGAAGGATCCTTCAAAGTTCCTTCCAGGATCCTTCCGAGGTCTTTCCATGGTCTTTCCAAGGTCCTTTCAGGATCTTTCTAGGATTCTTCCAAGGTCCTTCCAGGATCCTTCCAGGATCCTTCCAAGGTCCTTCCAGGACCCTTCAAAGAACATTTAGGGTGACTTCAGGAGACTGCTTTGTGCTGAGGGATCCACCTGCCCCCCTTGCATGTTCCAAGCTTTTCCCAGACCTGCACAACCCACGTTCCCCTTAAAACAAGGTCAAGGCCAATTTCTGCCACCTCCAGCTCCAAGCCCTGCTCCCACCTGTGGTGGTGTTCACAGGGGTCCCAGGACGAGGGAAGAGATGAAAATCTTGACTCCATGTTTCAGAAGGCTGATTTATTATTTTATTATATATATGATATTATAAGAAAATGATATATTAAAACTATACTAAAAGAATAGAGGGAAGGGAAGGGAAGGGAAGGGAAGGGAAGGGAAGGGAAGGGAAGGGAAGGGAAGGGAAGGGAAGGGAAGGGAAGGGAAGGGAAGGGAAGGGAAGGGAAGGGAAGGGAAGGGAAGGGAAGGGAAGGGAAGGGAAGGGATGCTTATAGAATCTTGTGACTGACCAGAGAGTCTGGACAGCTGGACTGTGATTGGCCATTAATTAAAAACAACCAACATGGACCAATCAAAGATTCACCTGTTGCATTCCACAGCAGCAGATAACCATTGTTTGCATTTCGTTCCTGAGGCCTCTCAGCTTCTCAGGAGAAAAAATCTTGGCAAAAGGGATTTTTCAGAAAATATCATGGGTGAGCTACACCACCCACCCATGTGAGCCTTTCAGCAGCCCAGGCTGTGCCCTGTGCCCCATCCCACCCCTCACTCTCCCTCTCTCCCCTCTTTTTAAAAATAAAATCAAACAAAATCAAATTTTGTTTGATTTTATTTTTAAAAATGCCTGACACACAAGCTGAGCCATTGCTACCAAAGCCCCAAACACTAGCCAGGTTTCCTCTCCTCCTGCATGTTAACACCTCCCCACGAGCTGAGTGATCCCTGCACACTCCAAATTCGTGTTTTTATTCTGCCTGTGCATTGACACCTTGTTGCCTGAGCCGTGTTGATGGGTTGCAGGTGCCCCTCACCATGAAACTGGCCAACAACCCACTCACAAATTTGCTCCACTTGTTAATATTAAAATCAGATGGCCAATGCCTCCCCTAAATTGGTTCAGGCTTGAGGTATTGCTGCTTCACAGTAGGAAGAGTGTTCCAACAGGCTTTCTGCAGGACCTGCTATTTATGGTAAACACTCCACTTTGTTGAAATAACATAAAATTTTGAGATAAACCCATTCTAGACAGGGAAATGTTAAAGTGCCACTGTCTCTGCTTTGCAGCTTTGCAATAACTCGTGTTTGCAGCTGCCTCGTGGGGCTGGGGAAGACCTGAGCACCACATGTTCTCTGCTTAGCATTTGCAATCCAAGGGAATTTCTTTATTTTCTGGCTCTGCTGGGTTATGAGGCTGTCTGGGCAATGTCAGGCAGGGTTCTGCCTCTGATGTTTGGGACAATGTGAACTCTGTGGGACCAGGCCTGCAGAGAGTGGTGGAAATTTTGCGAGGTTCTGAAGATTCACTGCTTGCTGAGCCTGGAAAGTGGAGGGGAATATTTGCTGGTGCCCTTTCTTTTATTTAACAGAGGAGAGAGGGGAAACTCTCTTCAAACTGTAATTTTGGACTGAATTTTTATATGGATTGGCTAAAGAAAGAGTGATTGTTCCATTCTCGAGCATTCATTTATAGATCCCGGTTATGATCTCTGGGGAGTTCAGCCACCATCAAAATAAAACCAAAGAAGCCCTCAAGGACAAAACATTATCCCAAACACTCCTGACAAGCTTCCACTCCTTTCCTACTTTGTTGTCTGCAAGCTATTTTAACAGGTGGACTGGCAGTGGTGTGGAAAGTGATTTGAACCCAGAATTTTTTAGGTATTTCAGGAGATAAGCACCAAGCTGGGCTCCATTACCCAGCAGTGACACAGAGGGCTGGAGCTGTTACAGAAACTGAGCCCCTTGCCAGAGATGCAGGCAGGAAACATGGTCACTGTGAGAGCCAGAGCACCCAGCCAGAGCTGAGGAATTTGTCCATTTTCTGCCAACTCCTCGCATGGAACAGAAAAATAAAGTAACATGAAACATGGCCCTCGGTGCTGGCACAGACCTAGAAAGGAGACTCTGCCAGCCAAGGCTGTTTCCTTCCTCTAAAAAAAGTGACCACCCTATTTTTTGATCATTAAAATATGTGTCTTTGTTGGACAGACTGATCTGCAGGTTTGTGGCCATCCCAGTTATGCTCAGAGAAGCAAATAAAAATGATGGAATCACCCCTTTTGTTCTCTAACAATGATTCCAATGAGCAAAGGTCTAGGGAAATAACCTGTGGAGCAGAGCTCAGCTGGCCCCAGAAGATCATTTATGATGTGCCATGGCTACTGTAAATCCAACTGGAGCCATGCTGTGGTTGTGAGTGTCAGTGAAAGGCATCTGAAATCTGTGAGATTTTCCTAGAAATCCTATTTACATGTCAAAAATGAGAAAAAAAAAATAGGAAGCCCGTGTGATTCTGCAATTAACAGATAATTTAAAAGGAGAAGTTTACATGGCGTCTTTGCCTGCGTATTAAAAGAATTCCTTGGAATGTGCTCCACAGAATGAGTGACACTGACTGCTCCAGGATATCCCCTTAATCCCTCACAGAAGAACCTGTGGCTTCCCTCCACGAGCACATTCCTCAAAGCTTTGCCTGAGATTCCTCCCATCTACATTTTACATGTTCAGGGTTAGGAGCAGACACGTTTAAAGGTCACAAATTTACTCTTTGCTGGCAGCGGGGCTGGGGATCTCATTTGGGATGAGTTCAGCCCTGGATCCAGGGGGTTGTTTGAACTCCAAATGCCAGGCAGGAAAGCAAAGGGAAAATGTGAGGAGCAGAATCATTATCAGAACAAATCGGCTCAATGCTGAGCTGCTAATAACGTCATAAACCAAATGTGAGCATCTTCCAGGGGCATTTTCCCAGAATAATGGCACTGCTCACGAAGGCCACCCCAGAAGTTGATGGTTTACGGTAGTTGAAGTGGGATTAGCCCTCATGAAAGACTCAGGAATACTTTTTCTCAGTGAAAGTTTACAATAATATTTTAAAGACTCTCAACCAACACCCACACTTAAGCTTTGAAAACAGATAATGCATTTTTAATGGGATTGCACATCTGACAAGGAATTTGACTAATTCCTCTGATAGCAGACAGCTTCCTCCCCATAATTCATCTCAAAAGGATCAAAAACCCAAACACTCCCTGCCATCTTTGGAATGGCCCCCTCCACCCCTGGCCTCCTGGAAAGGATCAGATCAATTCCAGCAATTCAATGGCAGGAGAATGGAGCCACACAGCCCTGACCTCCCTTTGGTCTGTCCCTACCAAAATAAGGGCTGGAGCTGAGCAGGGAAAGAGGGAAAAGCCTGGAGGACCAGGGGATGTTGGGCTGCTGACACTGAGCCCATTGTTCCCATTTGGCCACCAGTGATTTGGCTCTCCCTGAGCTTCCGAAACCTCCAGAGCTGTTTGAATCCCACCACGGCTTTGTCTGGGAACTACCAGGGGTGAGGCACTGGGAGGTGGCTGAATTGGAGGCGTTTTAGAAGGAAAAGCATGAGGAGCTTTCTTCAGCTTTGTTATGATTTGCCCAAATGAGGATTTCCTACTCAAAACCTTCTCCAGAGGAGGGGAGCCTCCAGTGCTGGCCACAAGCACAGGGCTGTGCCTTTAACACCACTCACAGCATAAATCCCTTGTAGATGCTCCACAGCACAAACCCCAGCCAGGTCTGTCAAGGCATTTTTAGCATTTGTTCTGTTAAAAAAAAAAAAACAAGGAAAAAAAAAAACAAAAACCCTGAGGTATTAGGGTGCACTAATCTTTAGAAAGGTTAATTTATTCATAGGGATTTTGACAGAGATGTATGGCTAGGCTGGAGTCCCAGGCACTTCTTCCCAAGGGGAGCTGCTTGTGCAGAGCCTGACAGAAGGAGAGGGAGGCTTCAGAACAGCCCCAAACCACATCAGAGAGCGGCTCCCAAGGGTTCTGAGCACTGCACTCGCTGTGAGCAGCCCCTGCTGCTCCCCCTGCTCCCACCAAACCTCAGAGACACCCTGGAGACCACGGCCACAGGAGCTCCAGGCAGCAAAAGCAGCTCTGTCCCTCCCAAAAACCCTGGATGCTGAAGCTCTTTGCCCTTTTAGAGCAGGTGAAAAGACCACAGGAGCTCCAGGCAGCAAAAACAGCTCTGTCCCTCCCAGAAATCCTGGATGGTGAAGCTCTTTCCCCTCTTTCCCCTTTTAGAGCAGGGGAAAAGGCACAGGAGCTCCAGACAGCAAAAGCAGCTCTATCCCTCCCAAAAATCGTGGGTTCTGAAGTTCTTTCCCCTTTTAGAACAGGGGAAAAGGCCACAGGAGCTCCAGACAGCAAAAGCAGCTCTATCCCTCCCAAAAATCGTGGGTGCTGAAGCTTTCTCCTTTTAGAGCAAGGGAAAATCCTTTAGAGCATGTGAAAAAGCCACAGGAGCTCCAGGCAGCAAAACAGCTCTACCTCTCCCAGAAATCCTGGGTGCTGAAGCTCTTTCCCCTTTTAGAGCAGGTAAAAAGGCCACAGGAGCTCCAGGCAGCAAAAGCAGCTCTGTCCCTCCCAAAAATCCTGGATGCTGAAGCTCTTTGCCCTTTTAGAGCAGGTGAAAAGACCACAGGAGCTTCAGGAAGCAAAAGCAGCTCTATCTCTCCCAAAAATCGTGGATATTGAAGGTCTTTGCCCTTTCAGAGCAGGTGAAAAGGCAGCTCAGGGTGGTGTGAGCTGTGTCAGCACACAGGGCTGCCTCAGGACAAAGAGCTCTTCTGTCAGACATTCCAGTCCAGGCGCTTTTTGATGCTCCACAATAACATTTTGGATTTCCAGACAATATCTTGGATTCTTGTTCTCAGATTGATGTTAGCAAGAGCAAATGAAATGTGGTTTTCCTGAATATTTGGGGATCTCCAAAAACACCAGAATATAAATCTGTGGGTGCTCCAAGAGGAGATATCTGCTAAAATAAACTGTACCCTTGAAATAAACACAAAATATAAATCTGTGGATGCTTCAGCAGGAGACATCTGCTAAAATAAACTTGAAATAAACACATTATAAAGGCAGGGGGGCATCACTTTAATGTATCTGATCATGTCCTGTTTTTTTCCCACTGGGAACAGAGTCTACTCCATAATAAGATTTAAATCTTTTTACCATTCTATATTTAGAGAGGATGTGGCAGAAAGCAGCCAAACCTTGTCTCTGCAGAGGCCTCTGGGACCTGTCAGGACACTGCAGGAAGCCAGCCTGATAACTCATTTGGCTGCTTCTTTTTTAATTTGCTTGGAGTCTGTGCAATTAAAACTAAAGTTTCCATGGGCTGTGGAAGGACAGAGCCAATTTGTGGCTGCCCTCCCCTTCCTGCAGCAATTCTTCAACATCAAGAACACCTGAGCTGATTCTTTCAGGCTCTTGACCCACAAAGCAACTTAATCCTGGATGCAGCCAGCAGAGCCAGGAAAATGAGATCTTCCCTCTTTTCCCATTGGGTTTGGGGCCCAGTTTGGGGTTGTCAGAGGACTACAGGACCAAAGGACAGGGGCTGGAGTGGGATTTAGAGGAGCACTGGACAGAGGTGACTCAAAATTTTGGGCATAGGGAGAAGGCAAAGGGGACCAGAGGTCTGAGCTGGGATCCTCTGAGCTGAGGATGCAGAGATGGGACCAGGCTTGGAGGAGAGAGGTGATGGTGTGGGGGCACTGCACGCCAGCTGGAAGGTGGAATTTCCAAATGCACATCAGGACAGCGATCAAACACCAGAACAAGCTGCCCAGAGGGGTTCTGCAGGCTCTGCCCCTGGGGGTGTTCAGCCCAGAGCTGCCTGACCTCAGTGGAGCTGCTTGCCCATTGGAACAGAGGATCTCCAGAGCTCCATTCCAACCAGGGCTCTGGGATTCCATGATTTCTCTCAGTGGCTGTCCCTGATGCGTGAAATGCCTCCCCACACAAAGCCAAGCACCACTGGGAACTGGGAACTGTGCTGCAGCAAAGCAACCTCTTATTCCCACCAAAAAAAAAAAAAGAGATTTTTGCCTGAGCTGCCTGTGCAGGACCAGGATCTCAACCCAGCACAGCACAAACCAGCTCTGAGCGAAGAGCTCACCCCAGAGCTCCCACCTCCCTCCTCTCTCAAAGTCTTTCCATCAGTCTCTTATTTCCACTTCCCAACGTCTCCCCCAGCACCAAAATCAGAAATTATCATCTGCAGCTCACCTGGTTTGGTCTCCACCTGCATTTCTGGCACTGCAAAGGACAAGGGACCAGCTCAGCCTGCCTGAGCCAAAAGCAATAATGCTCTGCTGACCAGAGCTAGTTAACTGCTAGTTTAGATTATTAACCTCTTGCACTTAATGAGAGTCCTGAGGCTGCTTAAGCCACAAGACTGAATTTCCCCTAACCACAAACATGGAATCCTCATTAATACAAATCCAAGACACTTTCCCAGGAAGAAATAATTTGTAGAATGTAGAATCTACCCAGAAGCAAACGATGCTGGATTTAGAAGTATGCTTGAAACTTCTGCAGTTCAGTTTAATTTGTCCCCAAGGACAAGGAGGAAGGTCTGGATCATGAAATGGATTTTTATTTTTAATTGCCAGGTGTCACCAGACTTTAGCAAGAAAGATTTCTGATGTTTTCCCCAACACCCCCAAATACTTGTAATTATTTTCTGGGGAATATTACTTGAAAAACGATCCATTTCTAACTGAATTTAAGCCTGTGTTATGCAAACAGTAAACCAACTTGTTTGAAAGTAATCTGTACCCAAGGGCTAGCAGAGGAATAAAAATAAATAAAGTATGAGAGGTTTTACAAAACCACAGACACCACCAGGTTTTCCAGGTCTAGGGGAAGAAAATCTCGTTCTGCAGGCTCCCTTTTACATCTTGGCAAGTGGGGGTTTTTCAGATGCCTCACAATCGATCCCTGGGTCAGGTTTCACAGCCATCAGCACCTGCTCCCTCTGAAGTGGAACATGGCCGTGTCCAGCAGCAAAGCAGCCGGGACAGGAAGCCAAATTTATGGCATTTATTTGAAACTACAGCAGGGAAGGGCTTGGCAGCACAGGGCCACTCACAGAATTCACAGAATCCCCAGGTTGGGGGAGACCTTCAAGACCATCGAGTCCAACCCAGCCCCAACACCTCCACTCAACCCTGGCACCCGGTGCCACATCCAGGGATGGTGACTCCACCTCACACCTCTAAATCTTCCTCTCTCAATCCAATATTTTATCACTCTGTCTGTGAGAAACCTTTTCCCAATATCCCCCCTGTATTTCCCTTGGTGCAGGTCGAGGCTGTGTGCTCTGGTTCTGTCAGTTCCTGGAGAAAGAGCCCAGCCCCAGCTGAGCACAGGCACCTTTCAGGAGCTGTAGAGAGTGACAAGGTCACTTTATCACCTTTTCTGTAAAATACTTTATCTCCCTTTCTGTAAAAACCTTTTTCCCAATATCCAACCTATATTTCCCTTGGTGCAGCTCGAGGCTGTGTGCTCTGGTTCTGTCAGTTCCTGGAGAAAGAGCCCAGCCCCACCTGAGCACAGGCACCTTTCAGGAGCTGTAGAGAGTGATAAGGTCACTCCTGAGTCTCCTTTTCTCCTTTTTTCTGGAAGGGATTGGCACTCTGCAGTGCTGGATGGATGGTTCTAAGAGCCTGATTTTCCCTGGGATTTGTGTGGATCTCAAAGGTCTTTTTCACAGAATCTACAGAACTCTCAGAATCCCCGACCTCCTCCTGGAACCTCAAAGGGCAGCAGGGCTAGGGCAAACCTGAGCAGGGCAGGAAGGTGGGGGAATTTCTTTGGACCAAGGCTGCATCTTTAACCTGCACTGCCAAGGAGGGGGAAGCTGTGGCTGGGGAACACATCCTCCCGATGGAAACCAGCAGCACAACAGCCCTGGAATCTGCTGGAATCCACATCCTGGAAAGCATCAGTGTGTAATGCATTATCCCCTGGTGTCTGAGCTACTGTGCTGGCAGCAGCTTTGCCTAATGACAGTCACATCCCCCCAGCCCCTCGCACACCCTGGTTTGCATTACAGAGAACATGCAGCAACACAAAGGCAATTTCTCCAGGCTGCAACTGGGTTTGGATTCATTCCAGGCTGTCACTATCTCACAGCCTCCTTCCAGGGCGTTCCCACTCGCTCCTCCCATATCAGTCGAGTTTTATGTTTTTATCTTGTTTTAATCTTTTCTGTCACACGGGTGCAAGTGCAGCAGCAGACGGGGCTCAGTTCTGTGCATCTCTGGCTGGGCCATCATGCACTTAAAGAGTTCTCTCAGGTGTGATTGGCTCCATGCACAGTGCTTCTCACCACATCTATTTCTGATTTGGTTGGTTGAAATCTGAAGGATCAGTGGGGCAATTCTTCCTCTCTCTAATTTAGCATCATTTTTTTTCAGATTTAGCAGCAAAGAGGTGCCTGTCAGATGTACAACGTTCACCTTTTTTTGCTGTAAGAAATGCCTATTGGATAAAACACAGATATTTTAATTCACAAAGTAATAATTTCATTGTTGGTTGGGATGGGGACATGTCGAATTCCCCAAAACATAGGAACACCAAATTTCTGCCAGCTCTATTGGATAAAACCACAGATATTTGGATAAAACACAGATATTTTACCTCACAAAATAATAATTTCATTGTTGGTTGGGATGGGGACATGTCGAATTCCCCAAAACATAGGAACACCAAATTTTTGCCAGCTCTATTGGATAAAAACACAGGTATTTGGATAAAAACATAGATATTTGGATAAAACACAGATATTTTACTTCACAAAATAATAATTTAATTATTGGTTGGGATGGGGATGTGTCGAATTCCCCAAAATGTAGGAACACCAAATTTCTGCCAGCTCTATTGGATAAAAACACAGATATTTTACTTCACAAAGTAATAATTTCAGTGTTGGTTGGGATGGGGATGTGTCAAATTCCCCAAAACGTAGGAACACCAAATTGCTGCCACCTCTATTGGATAAAACACAGATATTTGGATAAAACACTTCACAAAATAATAATTTAATTATTGGTTGGGATGGGGATGTGTCAAATTCCCCAAAATGTAGGAACACCAAATTTCTGCCATGGGGTTTGTTCTTATGGGTAGGTCAGACCTGAGCCAAGGAAGGGCTGCTGCCATCCCTGGTGTACAGCCCCTTCTGTGCATAAAAATAAACATAATTCCAATATTATTCCATAAACTGTGAACAGGAGAATTCATGTCAAACCGCACGTGGTGCAGCAGGGAGCTCAAACACAACGGCAAGGAATAATTGTAATTGACTCTGCAGGTTTCGTTCCTGGTGGTCATCCCCAGCTCAAGTGACAAATAAATTCCTCAGGCTTCCACCTCTTCCTGAAACCCAAGAGCTTCCAGGGCTCAGCAGGGATCAGGAGAAGCTGAGCGCTGCCCAGGCATCCCAGCAATCTCAGCTTTCCCTCCCTGCTGGGGACACAAAGTGGTGTCACCCTGGCTGTTCCCTCCCTCGGCCTCCCTCACATGTTTGAAACGTCATTTTGGGGTGAGTTCACCTCCCAGAGTGGAATTCTGACACACTTCCCCTCATTTGAAATGTCATTTTGGAGTGAGTTCACCGCCCAGAGTGGAATTCTGACACACTTCCCCTCGTTTATTGGATGGTAAAAGCGACTTCCCAGCATCACTTCACATCAGCAGTTTTCACCAGCAAGGTGTAAAATCCCTTTAGTGCTACTCAGAATCTACAAGAGCTTAATATGCAAATAATCACAATAATCACAATAATCACAATAATCACAATAATCACAATAACCACAATAATCACAACCCCTTTTCTGCCTGTTCAGATATCATGGGCCCAAAACCTGATTTTTTACAGTATTTTCCCTTCCTTTTAACCTTCTCCTGCTGATGTATCTGATCAGTTACATCGGGAAAAAAAATGTCTTTATTTTCTTAGAAACAAACCCCTTTTATAAGCATGAAACAACCCTTTCCTCCCCAGGTTCCTCTACCTGGGCACAGCATTCCTGGGATCATGGTATATGCTGAGCTGGATAATCAAAGTCCAACTGCTGGCCCTGCACAGACACCCCAAAATCCCACCCTGTGTGTGAGAGCATTGCCCAAACACCTCTGGAGCTGCCCCTACTCCCAGCCCATCCCAAATTCCATGGAACACTCCATGGCCGGACACAGGGACATAGACCCTCACCCACAGCTCTGACACCTCCTTCTAACCTTTTTTCTTCTCTGAATAATGCAGAAAAGACTTTTAGAGGCTCATTTTGCCACATGTTGAATAACAAAGCTGATACCTCTATGATTTTCACCAAGTTTTCTTTTTTTTCCCCCTTTTTTTTTTTTTTTTTGACATTTTACACAGGACAGATGTTGTCACCACAGCTGCTCTTGTAAACAAGATATGGAGATGGTCTGGATTGGGTTACCTTGCTAAAACAGGCTAAAATAAATAAAAGGATGGTTGGTCTCTCTCGCATGAATTAGCTTGATTGGAAATGTCAGATTAAAAAGGCCTAAATAAACAGAGTTGGGCATCCACCCTTAATGGAGCCAAGAGCCCAGGAGAAGCAGTAAAGATACAGAAAATGAAAGGCTGGATCCCAGAATTATCCCTGCACAGACCCAGCTGATAGGAAGGGAAGCATCTCCTAAAGCCCGGGCTGAGGAGGGCCCTGGATTTACAGACACTTGGATTTAGCTAAAAGCCGTGCTGGTTCTTCTTCCCTGCTGATAAAGAATTTCACAGCAACGTAAAAACAGGAGCCAAGGGCACCTGGAGGTGACACAGACTGTCACTGCCTGCAGGGTGAGGTGAAATCTTCTTCCACCAAACTCTGCTTTGAGTGAGTTAATTCTTTAAAAACCAAAGTTAGTGCACTGATGTCTCCTTCCACAGGATTATCCATGTTCAAGGATACTTACAGGGTTTTTGTGCTCATTTCTGTGCCATGACAAATCCTTCTGGCTGCTCTGAACTGCTGGGCCATCTTTGATATCAAACAATCCACGATCCTGCAGCTCCCATTTAATACATTTAAAAGGCCCATGGCAATTCTTCATGTGGTGCAATGGCAAAACATTGATAACTAAAAATTGGTTCTTGTTACACCATTGCCCTTTTCCACATTTAACACCTTGACCTGTTCACACTGAGACTTTCAAAGTCTGTCCCAGACCAAGTTTTTTCCCCCAAAAAAACCAAATCTTGGTGTGTACACAAATAAAACATAAAGAAAAGCAAATTGTTTTGCCATGCTAAATATCTTCTATAAATGGCACGGCCTGAAACATCCAGGAGGTTTAGATTTCAAGCTATTAGAAATCCCTGGATCCTACAACACCCCCCCAAAGTTAACAACTCTGAACACAGCCCTACCTACACAAAGAATTTGGCCCACAGCAAACATATATTATTGTGAAGTTGTCCAGAAAACAGATGCTGTTCAGACCAGAAATTACCTTAAATGACTGTTGAGTTGACTGGGTTACAATATTTTAAGGATCATAAAAATAAATATAGTTGTCCAAACAGCGAGGAGCAGGGGTTTGCCAAGGAAAACACGAGGCACGGAGGGCGCTCGCCCCGCGCTGCCTCGACACCGCGAGGCCCGGGATGAAGTGGCTCTTTGTTCAGGGCCGTGTGTTTAAAAATTGACGAGTGCTCCGCGGTATCAATCACGCCTGTCAGGCAGCACAAGTGCAGATCTGTTACACTTAAAGGCTTGTCAAACCAGACATGATTTAATTTGTCATTTTTCTCTCCCTCTCTCCGCGCGCAGCGCGCACGTGCTCTTCATTACTCTTCATCATCAGCAAAATGAATGCATTTTTTGTATGGTGGGGTTTTTTTTGGTTTTTTTTTTTTCTTTTCCTCCCTTCTCTCTGAGAGGGTGGAGGGATGGTTGTTTACCAATGACCCAGCACTTGTGAAGAGATCACAAGCAGCTGTTCCCTACATGCCCTCACGATCTGAGAATTTAGCTGAAGCCGTGGGAGGAGTGGGAGACGAGAAGGAGCTTTTGGGGCCATTTTTTTTTTTCAATAGACAAAGGCCCCAGTCCCACACAGCTCTCTGGAGTTTGTCCTGCTTTCTATTCCTCCTTTAAATTTTCCTCTTCGAACTTCTCTAAAAAAATCAAATTTATTGCACTGATGTCTCTAAAATAATGTTTAAATGTGGTGCCTTCACGGTGTGGTTTTGGGAGCACAATTGTCAGATTTTTTGAAATTTAAGAACTTTCTGCTTTCTCTGGGAGCGTGGCTCATTTTGTTCTTGGGAAAACCTTTACCTGTTGCCATAATCCAGAGAGAAAAGCAGATATATACAAAATTTCAGAATGTTTTTAGGGAAAAGATTAACTCCTTTGTTTCACAGTTCATGTGGGATTTTTTTTTTTTCCATTTAAAGAATGAATGATAAAGGAAAAAAACAAATAACATAAAGCAAAATAGATCACAATTGGAGAAAGACACATTACCTATTGATAAACATAGCTTTGCAATTGATGAGAAACCTGAAGTTACATCCTCTAAAAAACTTTGAGATACCTGTCAGTGCTGTTACACCCTTTCCCTCCAAAACAAGACTAAACCAATAGAAAAGTGTTTAAATCTGGACAGAATTCCAAATATATTTTGAAACAGGTAAATCCCCTCTTCTGCCAGGGAGATGATACGCCAGATTTGTCCAAGGATGCAACAGTTTGGCATAACAACATTATTTTGAAATAATAATAATGATAATGATGATAATGATAATGATGATAATAATAATAATTTTTTGACAGAATAAAGCTTTCAGTTGAGACCATTCTAAAGAGCTCTCAGCACAGCCAAGGCTGTGTGGAGCTTGTCTTCAGCACTTCATAGAAATGGGTGTTTCCTTTGTTTACAGAGAAAATCAGAACATCTCTAGAAGGAAGGAATGTCACAGATCACCCATCTGTAAGAAAAAAGCACTAAAATCTCTGGAACGACACTGCAGGAAAAACAAATCTGCTCCAAATGGGACTAGAACACCCAGATCCTGGGCCAAAGCCATAGTCTGAGCTCAGGAGTGCAGGAATTTAGGTGCATCTTTCAATGAACATTTCATTCCCTGAGAGATGTTGGATAGAAAAGCCTAAACCCCAGGGGGTTTTTTTAAATTTTTTTTCCAACACCCATCTTTCTGTACCATAAAGAAACTCTCTGCCTTCTGCAAACACCTTTCCCCTGCAGCCAGGAGCAGGAGATGTCATGAGAAATTCCTTCCAAGCACAACAGTGACAGTCCTGTCTCCCATGAAGGAAAGCCAAGGCCAAGCCTCACTTATTCCCACATTTCCTATGGAAAGATTTCACAGGTCCTCACTGCAAGGGAGCTTGAATTAAGCTCAGTGTAAAGAGGAAGCTCTGCTGTGGTCCAGCAAGGTCAGATCAGCAAGGCCCAGCAACAAAGTGCGAAGTTTTTAAGGACAGGCACCTCAATAACTGGGGTGAAATGTGATTTATTCTGGCCCTCTGTGGTCCAGAGGGATCTCTGTGCTCTGAGCAGGAGGAATCCTTTCTGCAGAGCACACAGTTCTGTTTCAGGCCTTTTCAGTCTCCAGATAACTCCTGTGTCAGAGGCACAGATTCACCAAGGGTTAAATTCTGTAAGTGTTGCCCAGTTAGGCTGAATTTCTCTTGGTGGTGCATTAAGAATCTCAATTTCCCAATATCTAAGAAAGAGAAGGGACCAACAAGGAAAATTGTGCCCCTCACTGAAAAGTAATTTGTATCACCTACATTAAGAGCAAGCAAGTCAAATGACAGTAATCCCAAGTGGTTTTTCCATGTTTTGCCATGGCACAAGGCACAGCCAGCCCCCAGTGTCCAGGGACCAGCTCATCCTCATCCTCCAGGACCAGCTCTGAGAGAGCAGGAAACCCCCAGGAACTCTGTGAATTCCCTTCCAAAGAGCAGGGAATTCTCCTGGGGACTGTCCCCAGCTATTGATCACTGATCATGGAGATAAAAACCAAGCCAGGGGCAAGCACTGAGCTGGAACTTGGGCTTGGCCTGGAGCCCCTTTCCAAGCATCCCATCCATCCACAGGAGAGGAGATGCAGGGCCCCAGGAAGCTCCAGCCTCATAAAGCATCTCAGGAGTGATGTTCCTGGGGCAGCCAAGAGCAGCAGTGGGGAGCCCAAAGGCCACTGAGCCCCCAGCTCATGCTCCAGGGGCTCTCTGAACCCAGTCCCAAATCCTGCTTTCCCTATTAGTGTCAATGGCCCTATTGAATTCACTTGGACTGCTTGTGGGAATATGGATAGAAGAGTTTGGCTCTGCTTTGGTAAACTAAACTTCAGGAAGTCTGAGTATACCATAACAAAGCCCCTAAAGCCAGCAAGCATCATGAAAGGAGCTTATTTCATTACTAAATCAATTTATGAGTATAAACATGGAGTTATCTGACTAAAATATGGATATTGCCCACTTGAAATACTGCACCTCAAGCCCACTAAATGTCACCAACAGGCATCCCTGAAGGAAGCAGGCAGCATGCTGCCTTTGGATGCCCCAACTATAAATCAAGAGATTTCCTGAAGTCTGCCTGGAATAGTGGAGAGAAGCCAAAATTGCATGAAGTGCTATTTGTGTGCTATTAGTTGTGGGGTGGGAGCAGGGAGGAGTGTGGGAAGGAAAAAGGGGAAGAAGGAAAACCACTTTCTTAATAGTTCCTACAATGTTTGGAAAACATTCATTCACAGCATCCATTTATCAGGCTTTCATGTAATAACTCCAGACCAAAAAAAAAAAAAAAAAAAAACCCTAAAAAAAGAGGTTGGAGGGAGGTAGAGGGGGGAGAGGCAAACAGGGATAGTGGGTTTTAACAGGGAAACTTTGGAATGTTGTCAATGTTTCCATGTAAAAGAAATGCTGGGATTACAAAGTGCTGTTTGTGTCCAGGTGCCACTCAGAGGTAGGGGATGATGTCAATTGGTTCTGCCCAGTGCTCTCACATCTCTACAATAGCCCACTCTTAAACCAACTCAGATTTTTACACCCCTCAGCCAACTGCAGCCCCTCACGCCCCAGATGAGTCCAAACCCACTTCAGGAATATCCATGGTGTCATTTCCACGGCTGGAAAAACTGGTCCTGGGCTCTCAGAGAGCCCCCTGAGCTGCAGCTGGAGCAGTGCTCAGCTCAGCTCTTCTGGGTTCTGTGCTCACAAAGGGATTCTGTGACACCTTTGGGGCTGCCTAAAACAGAGGCTGGACAAAACTAACAGAATAAAGTGGGTGTTTTTTATTAAAAGTCTTCAACAGATTCACCTTGGGCAATGAAAAGCCTCTGAGAGGCTACACCCACCATGGACAATGGCCAAGAGATTTTCATACACTAAATTTGGTCCATTTACCCATCCGGGGTTAAACCTCCAATTAAATGTTCAGGTAATTAAGTAATTTATTCCAAGTTTGTCCCCCCCAACTCATTGTTGTTTACATCTCTCAGGGCCTGAGACAATAAGGTGTCCTTGAGTTTCAGGCCTAGAGAGGGATTTTTTTTTTTTTTGATAAAATGGGAGAACAGCAGCTGACAGGCCATGGAGTTTTAGAGTTACACATTAAAGCAGTACAGGATCTGAAAAATATAAAAGTTAAATCCTAAGGCATCACCTTGAGGTGATGTGTGCATTGCAAAGGGATGTTTATGGAAGAACACATCCCCAGTGCACACAAAAGGGTGTCAGCCCTGCAGTTTGTCCTTTTCCCTGGCTGGAACATCCCACAGCCAGGTGGGATCCTACAGGGAGAGCTGCCCTTTCCCAGGATGAAAAATGAAAAAGCAGCAAAAAAATCAGCTCTGGGATCTGATTTCATTGTGAATCTGAAAAATGCAGCAGGAACCAAGGCACAGACTGGTGTGTGGAGCTGAGGACAGGGATGGGAGCAAGGTGTGAGCGGACCCCAGGGCTGCCAGGAGGGACCTCCCTTGCTGAGCTCAGACACAAAAATCCTGCAGCAGCTGAGAAGGAGAGATCCCCCTGAAGCTCCAGCTCCCATTCTTGTCCTCATATTTTAGCTGAACATGCTCGTGGTTGCCTTTTTGATGTTTCTAGCTGAGAGAACATTTTCAAAAAGCACAACAAAACAGAAAAAATCTCTTTGGGAATCCCTGTCGGCGCGATGGTTTTGATTAGTGCTAATGTTTTTCTGGCTGGCTGTGAAAATGCATTTAAGTCTAATTGACTGGGCATTGTAATTCCAAAGCTTTCTGCAACAAAAACCCACCGAGTGACAATCTGATACAGAAATCTGGCAAAAGATGATGTCTCCTGCTCCTCAGAGACGAGTTTAATGGAATAAAAATATTGATCTAATATAGAAAGATTGGATGTACATTTTCCTATAACTTTCAGTATTGTCAAGGGGCTAAGGGAGAAAATTCTTAACATGGAAACCTTTTCATATTTGGAATAGTTTCCTCTTCAAGGAAATGGTGTAATTGTAATTTCAGCACTGCAAACCAGACAAAGCACTGAGGGCTGTGCCAGAGAGAGGCTCTGCACCAGCTGACTCCAGCCCATCTTCCCCACTTCCAATTCCTGTGATTCCATTATTTCCTTTTTCACTGGAACTATGAAAAGCAGTGGGGAGGGAGGCAGGAGGAGGAAAGCAGCAGAATTTCCTCCCTGGGATCACAGTTACACCAGCACTGGATTCAGCCAGGCAGGGATGGACTCAAACACCATTTCCCATTTCCTGAAGAGCTCCTTTTCATGGGAGCCATGAGGAAACCATGTGTTTGCCCAACTCAGCCTCAGAACTGGAAAAAAACACAAGCCTGGGTGATTCTCACACTGTAAATTTCTGCGGGGACTTTTAAATAATGCCCTAAATTGGATCTTCGTGTGGGAAAAACAAATCTGTCAAGAGAAGAGGCTTTTTTAATTTGTGAAACCAGGAGCTCAGCTGTGCAGCAGCAACAGTGACAGCATCAATTTGGTTCTGGTAGTTGATGCTAAACTGGGAGGGGTTCAGGGATGGAAACAGCACTGACTGGATGGCCCCATGGACTGTCCCCTGCTCTCCCTTCAGCTCTAGGGGTGGGGTGTTCACAACTTCATTTCAACCACAGCAAAAGTTGGGGATGGTTTTGAAAGGGAAAAAAGAAAAAAAAAAAAAAAAAATAAAAAGACAGAAAAAAAAGAACAACCCAAAAGAACACTGAGGATAAGGAGGGAAAAAAAATTGCAGCATCGAATCAATTAATGCGAGTTCTTCCGAACTTCCATGCAAGCTTTGCCTTCAATTAGCATGATCTCACTGAACCCTCTTGTGTAGGCCTGGAGCAAAAGCAATGGAAACTTTCTCCCTTCTTGTTTTAATCTTTCACCAAGTCCTGACTTTCGCCTCCAGCCCGTCTAATTGAAACTAATCTTCGCGGGCGAGGCCTGTCTCTTTCCCTTAATCCCTCTCTAAGGAAGCTCACATGGTCCCAATTACAGCCACACCGGCCCCTTTTATTCCCCTCCTCGGCTCCTTCTGCCAGTTTCATTTTTTGAAAGTTTGCATTATTAACTCCATGCTTGCGAGTTCCTGTCTGTCACGGGGGCCTCGAGATGTTATCACCGCTCGCCGCTGTCTAAGGTTACCATGAAAGCATTTTATGGATTACATTCTGTGAGGAGGCAAAGGAGGCCACCATAGCCCAGCACAGTGGCCAGCTTCAGAGCAGCCCAGGGCTGCAATAAACGGGAGGCCAGGGAAGTGTTTATCTTGGATTTAAGTGTATACCTGCTCAGTTATCTGCGGGCAAGGACAATAAGAGCTAAGAAGGGAGCGCCGGCGCTCACAGAGATGCTTTTGAGATGGGTGCTCCTGGCCTGGGAGGAAGGCATGACACGGAGAGGAGGCTGGCTGGAGAATGTGTTTAACATTACAGAGTTAATGAGGTTAGAGGAAGGCAAAGATAGCCCTCACTGGTTCCCAACCTGGCTCTTAATCCCAAGGCAAAGCCCGGGCCGCTAATACCGAAGCTCAAGCAATTTATTAAAAATAGACAATTTTCTTTTTCTTGCTTTTTTTTTTTTTCCCTTCTACACTTCCTTCTCATAACTTGCAGAATCCCAGAGAATAGCTCCTGTGTACCAGGATTTCTAGCACGGCTTCAAAGTGATGAATCCATGGTGGTGGCTGCCCCACCGAACACATTTGAACTCCTCAGCACCACCACAGTGACCTCCTTCCTTCCCATCCCCAAAGGCCGCTCTGGATTCCTTGCAGCTTTCCAAGAATGACCCTCCCAGCCTCACGCTCCTTTCCACGAAGTCACACAAGAGAGGAAAGTTTTCCACCACAGCAGAGCAGATGAGTCAGTGCTGAGCCAACCGGTGACAGGAAAATGAAGGGAGGACACGTGTGGTCACATTAAATTGTAGGCGTGGTCTTCATAATCACCAGTGGTTCTACAATTTGGGCTGCAAGCAACCAAAACCACTGAACCACTGCCAGGAGCCAGATGTTACTGCCAGGGACAGATGTTCCCATCACCAAAACAAACACAGCTCAAATCTGCCCATTTTTTGTTCAGTGGAAGTCTCACCTTTCTCTGGCCACAACCATCAAGGATGTTTAGTTGCCTAAAGAAAGCAGTTTTGTGTTTTCTCATATTGTTTTCTCATATTGTTTCCTTTCACTTTGGAGAAATATTCATTTTTGAACATTCTTAAGTGTCTTTAATTCAGTGCAATAAAGTTCAAAAGCAAAAAGTCATTTAAACCAGGAAGATTACAACTGCACCCTCTAAAATTTCAAAACAGCACACCTTGACAAATTCAAAGTGTTTGTGCAAAACACAGTTCAAGTCAAGAATTTGTGAGAAACCATTCTAAAGAGGAAAAATGGCACTTTTAGGAAAAATATTAACTTGCATATCTGGATAATGAATTTTTGGCCAAGGCTAACTCATGGGCTGGGGTTAGTGAGCAGCAGCTCCACCTGTAGCAGAGTCATAGCTGGATCCTCAAGGAATCAACCATGAGTAGGACTGGGGCTGTTTCAGCTACTCCTGGGTGAAGTCTGCTCACAGGTTGGCTTTTACTCCTCCTGACCTTCCCTTATAATGGAAATACAACATGAGCTTTTCTCCATTGTTTTTTTTCAGTATGGAAATCCTCATGACTCATTATTTCCTTCTCTTTTGGAAGACGTTTTCAATAAATGCCTGAAAATGTCTCCCTTCAAGAACAAAAGTGGTTTTGACTTCTGCAGTTGAGAGTCAACCTTGAAAACCCCTCCTACCTTCACATTTTGAATGAAAAAAAATGATTAAGTAATGAAATAATTGAGCTTTTTTGAAGCCTAGCCAGTAGAGGTGCTGCAGTAGTTTGGAGCAGTATTTGCTTAAGTTTGCACCACTAATATAGATTTTAAAAAGAGAAAACACATCAATGCACACCTACACGTGATCCTGGCTGTCTCTATTCTCTCTCCTGGGAGACTTTGTGGTTTCTGAACACATTTATTCCACCTCCTTTTGGCCTAGAAAGCAGAGTCAGCAAGAAACCCCCACACTGCAACCTCTGGTTTGCTGCTGAATTTCTCACCTGTGAGCTGAGGAGTAAAAACCCATAGCACAACACTACCCATTTATGGCACAGCAAGAATAGGTCGTTCTTTTCCTTTGCCCAGGATATTTATGAGGACTTGGAGAATGATTAACTGAGGGGGAGGGTGGAAATGAATCCTTCTAAACAGCAAAGCTTTGGATTCTCCAACCAAACAAATGGCTCTTGTTCCAGATTTACAATCTTCCCACAGCCTGGCTGGGATGAGGGATAGCCTATCTTCGTCCTATTAAGGAATTTATGGTGACTATTTATCAGCAAAGTAACATCACAGGGCTTGAGGAGGTTGGGAATTATGGGAGGAGAGCAGCCAACATTGTCCCAGTGCTCATTTGCCCAAATACTGCAGAGCTGAAGTGGGAGTGGCACCTGCTCCAAGGGGAAAGTGTCCCAGCAGGTGGGAGAAAGTCCAGAGTCCAAAGGTGGGCATAGGAAGGGAACAGCTCCAAGGGAAAGAGAAACAGAGAATATACCTGTGTGCACCTGCAGCTCTGGTGTTCCCTCTTTATCCCCAGGCTTGATGTTAGGGAGGGAAATAGATTTGCAAGAGGGTATTTAGGTGGAATAATGAGGTTATTCCCCGTGCAGAACAAACCCCTGTAATGGTAACCAAGTGTAACTAAGTCAGACCCTGCAGATGCCCCATCCCAGGCCGGGCTGGACAGGGCTTGGAGCAGCTTGGGACAGGAGAAGGTGTCCCTGCCCATGGCAAGGGGATGGAAAGAGATGAGCTTTAAGGTCCCTCCCTGCCCAAACCATTCCATGATCCTGTGCTGCCCACAGCAGAAGGAGCTCTGAGAAAATGAACAGCAATGCAGAGTGAGCAGTGAGTGCTCTGGATCTAGGGGAGCTCCCCAGGGATGCCCTAGGAGCCATACAATATTCCACACACTGCTGGCTGGGTTTTCTCCAGTTTTCAGCTGTGGAACTGTCTGAATTACAGCTGCCTTTGGGACTTTTCAGGTTGAGAACAAGGCTTGAGCCTAGGGCATGAGGAGTTTCAAAATTCACTCCATCACTTGAGCTGAAAATATCCCTCCTGAAAGAAACCTCCCCATCTCCTTACAAGAGGCTGCTGCTAGATGAGTTTTCCTCTTTGCAGAGGTTCCATCCTGATGGCAGCTCCAGTCCAGGGAACCAGGAGCAACCATGGATTGGCTCCAGAGCCTCCATGTGTAACTGAGATCAGCCCGTTCCACTTTGGAAGCAGCCTGTCAGTAAATGTCATATTTTATTTCACTTCTGAAGGAAAAATATGGCAACACACGCTCTGCTAGCAGGCCAAAAAGAATTCTAACTGCATTTTGCTGAAAGCAATGTTGATTTGGATTTAGCCTAGCACCGCTTGTAAAACTGAATTAGACTGAATTTGTTCTAAGCAGCTGCGACACAAAGATCTTTACACACACACACACTTTCTGCTGGTTGGAGGGAAACTGCAGCTGATGCTCAGGGGAAAAGCAGCTCCTCTCAAAAGCACAGGAAGGCTCTATCCACTCTCTCCAAGCCTCAGGAGCCAGTGAAGTGGGAAGAGAGGATTCCTGGGCAGTTGTGGGTGATCCAGTACCAGGTTGGTCTCAGGGAGGAGAAGCTCCATGGGTACCCGAAATCTCAGTCAGTCTCCAGCCAACAAAGAACCAAATAGAAACTGAGAACCAGAGCACTGAGTTTCACAGCATTTCCACTCCCTGCACAAGCACCTGCTGCTCCAGCCCACAGGCTGAGGCACCAGGCAAATTCAAGGTGAGAAGTTTGTCAGAGGGGGAAAAAGCCCCAAAGACAGTGGGCAGCAAATGCAAGGGCTGGAACTGAAAGAGGAAATCAGCAGGGCTGGGCTGGACTCAAACATCTGGCACAGCTGCAGAGGCATGCAGGGCCTCAAGGCCCCCACACCTTCCCAGTGGGCTGTGGCTGAGCAGAATGGCAGGAGGCAGGTGTGGGATGTGTGTGAGGGCCATGCAAACCACCCGAGCTGTCCTGGGTTTCCACTGCTCTGCACAGACCTGACAGTGGGGGAAAAGGAATGGGAGGACTTCCCGAGCAAAGGAGAAGGCTGTTCCCTTCCTCATGGGCAGAACTGGAGAAACAGACCTTCCCTGGACTTCCAAGTTTGGATGGGAACTTCCTCCCGCCACGGAGAGCTCTGCCACGGAGCGGTTGTGTTTTAAGGGCTCAGCTCAAACACTGTTACAGCTCACAACATTCTGCTGGGGTTTAGGTCAGGTCTAACATCTCTGGGGCAGCAGCTCCTCTCTTTCCACAACGTATTTTTGTTCCATATTCGAAGAGTTCCAGGAAACTTCATGGGGTCGTGCCCCAGTCTGAGCCAGAGTCTGCTCCCAGAATAGGATCTCAGGTCTGCCAGCTGTGCTGTGCCCACTGCTCCCACTGAGCTGCTCTGTTGATCCCTGACACCTTTTCCTTCAGGAAAAACTTCCTACAAGTCACTGCCCAGAGCCTGCCTGTGGCAGTTGTTCTGGTTTAGGCACAAGGGTGGATGAGAGGGGTCACAGATACGACAGGGATGGTTTCTGTGTTCCCAGAACACAATCTCCAGCCCAACTCACCAATGCCAGGGCTCCGAGTTCCCAAACCCCATCTGCAGCAATCATTAAATCAACTCTTAACTGTGTCTTCTGTAGCTTTTAATAGACTGGAGTACTTATACTGTCAGTTTTTACTGGGCAAGATGTAATTTTCCAATAAACACGACCTCTTCCAAAAAGCAGCACTTTCTGAACTTTTTCCAGAACCCAAAGGTTTTGGCTGCAGCTGCAGCAATGGGAATCAAATTAGAAAAACAAAAATCCCTCCTTTCACTCCCTCCATGCTTCCAAATGTTTTTCCAGGGCTGAGACGAGAGGAGCACTCAGTGTTTGTCTCTGCTTCTGTTGGCTTTTAAAAGCACAGGAGGGCGAAGGGGCTGGGTGGCTGGGACTGGAACTTTCACAGCTTGCTTATGTACACAGAGCCATAACCTTTGTGTCTGGCTGGGAGCAGCTGTGCTGCCATTGTGCTCCTCTGCCTGACTGTAAACTGTGGGTGAATATGGAAAACAGATTGTGAGTGATGGTGACTAATTGGAGAACATCTTGGGGGGACACCATGAACGTGTGGGAAATGTCAGCCAGCTGGAGGCTGCCTTGGAGCTCTCTGGGTTAGCAGGGCTCACCAGGAACTTCACAGATAAATGGCATGAGGAGCACCCCTTGTTTCAGCCTCTTCCACCTTTAGTAACTGATAATTAATCAGTTATTTAGTTATTGAAGTTATCAGTTAGCTGAGAAGTTACTGATCGGTTATTCTGATAATTAATCAGAAATTTAGGAATAAACCTCTGATTTCTTACAGGTCATTCAGAGCATCCCTGCCTAGAGGAGCCTCTGGCAGTGGTGAACTTGGATAAATCAGCTGCCCTTCAAAAAAAATCAAAACCCTAAGTAATAAAAAGCATCAACACACACAGAAAAAAAAAATCCTAAAAACACCCCCTTCATATTTTTCTCTCCTAGAAAACCATGGTACTCCTGGCGTGGCATCACTGCCAGTGCCAGAGATAGAGGGTGGGAGCAGATCCTAAATCCCAAAAGGAAAATTTACCCATTGGAAGGAGGGTTCCTGTTGCAGGAACCAAGACTTGCACTGGATGAAATATTCTATTTAATTGTCAGACCACTGGCCAGTCATGCTGGGGTTCCTGACAGATTCTCTTCCAGCTAATGTGGATGGGATGGTGCTCCCACCTCAGAAAGCAACTCAGGATTTATCTGTCAAAGCCTTCCACTGCAGGTGATAAAGCCAAATAAATTCTGCAGGGGACTTCAAATGAAATCTCTAAAACTTCTTTAAAATTACAGCTCTGCTGCATAAAAGACAAATGGGTCTGTAGCAGTAAAATGTACTTTTCAATGGACACAGAAAGTGGATCAGCTCTTTTCTTAAATACCATTACACAATGTATTTTAAAGAAGATCTTACACTTAAAAATAACAGATTAATAAGAGTGGCCCAGAATCACAACAACCAGTTTTAATAAAAAAATATATGTATAAATATAATGCTAATACTGCTGGCTTGTGGAATATGCCCACAGCAACTGCCATGCCACACACCCACTGGGGTCCACAGCAGGTGTGAAATATTGCAAATTGTGATCATGAAAGGGTTGCAGCTTTTGTCTAGAGAAGCCATTAGAGCTGAGAACATGCAGAATGCCAGAGGGAATGGGAAGTCCTGGTTGAAACAGGGATTTGTGTGAAGGAGCCTCCTCAGGCCTGTGCAGAAACATCTCCACGGTCGCTGTGCAGATGCTCTGAGCCCTCAGAGCACAAGACACGTCGAAAACCCTCCAGCAGCAGAGCCCACAGTGTCCCCCATTGTTCCCTGCAGCTCCCCTGGCCCACAACAATGGCCTGGCTGTTGTCCCAAGGAGCTGGGAGATTGTGAGCAGGGAGGGGAGCTGGGGGAAACCCTGCTGTCCTCCCTGGTGCTGAAAAACCTTTCATTCTCTCTGTCTGGGGCGCTCGATGAACCAGGGAGCATCCCTGAGCACAGGCTGGGATGGGATTTCACCTGCACGGCCTGAAGTGCCCGTTCTGAATTTAAACAGCACCAGCATGACTGGGAGGAGACCAGAGCTCAGAACCAGCCCCTCCACCAGCTCCTGGAGATAATCAGCAGCAGGGTTGGGTTTTGCAGCCTGGCCCAGGGTGTCGTGGTGGTGTTTGCAGGGGTCCCAGGACGAGGGAAGAGATGAGAATCTTGACTCCATGTTTCAGAAGGCTGATCTATTATTTTATGATATATATTATATTAAAAGAAAATGATAATATTAAAACTATACTAAAAGAATCGAGAGAAGATTTCATCAAAAGGCTTGAAAGGAATAGAAAAGAATGATAATAAAACCTTGTGACTGCTCACAGCCTGAACACAGGTGGCTGTCATTGGCCATCAAGTAAAAATAATTTCACATGCTGGGTAAACAATTCTCCAAATCACATTCCAAAGCAGCAAAACATGGGGAAACTTCCCAGCTTCTCAAGAGAAAAGATTTTTCATAAAATATGTCTGTGACACCAGGGGCTCAGCAGGGAGCTCTGAGGATGACTGGGCGGTGACCAGGGCTCAGAACCAGCCCCTCCACCAGCTCCTGGAGATAATCAGCAGCAGGGCTGGGCTCTGTATCCCAGCCCAGGGGCTCGGCAGGGCCTGGGGAGCCCTGGAGGAGCTCCATGTGCTGCTCAGGTGGGGCGCAGGGGCCTGGCTGTGCCCGTGACCGGGGCTTCACCCCCAGCGCTCCAACAGAGCCGTTTTGTTCCCCTGGCATGGAGGGCGTCCAAACACCGAGCGTTCAGCGAGGGCAGGAAGAGCTGTTTGAAGCAAATTCCTGCAGAAATAAATGTGAATTTACTTAACTTACCATGTCTCCTGCTTTTCCCTTCAGCCCCCCCCCCTTTTCCTTCCTACTGCTGTTCCTCAATAGCATCCCTCTCCTTTCCAAGTCATCCCTCACACTCACCGCTGTGTCCCCCGCTCCATTTTGCCACCCACTGCCTGCTGCTTTATTTTCTTTTTCCAATTTCTTTCCCCTCCCTCCACCTCAGCACAGACTTCTTTCCAGGTGAGAATATTTTACCTAGCGGCTCTGTTAAAACAGGCTGTAAAAAAAAGCCCTGACTCTCACCATTTTTTAGCCCCTCACAAAGCCACTCCTGCAGAAAAGGGACCCACAGAACCAAACCTGCATGGAAATGTTTGTTTCCCATGTTCTTTCCTCTAAGTGGATCTGAGGTTTTATGGCTTTGTCAGCCACAGAGATTTTTTTGTCCTGACTTTCAGCACTTTGCATCAAGCCAGAGCTTTTGCCTGGCTGTGTTTACAAGTAAATTGAATTTTCCTTTACAGCAAGTTGTGGACCACAGGTTGAACACTAGAAATACAAACCTTCAAAACCCCAAATTTTAAAACAATCTTTCAACAGTAATTTGTGGGTTGAAGCCAATCTCATCAACTGGGGGCTGATTCCCTTTTTAGGGCTCCTTGGTGAGGCTGGGCCATCTCCAGGAAGAGCAAAGCACAGGATTTTGAGACTCTGCTCCCTGCAGAAACACAGGGAAAAAGGACACAAGGAGAAAGGTGAAAAAGATCTTTTTTTCCAAGCTTCAGAGTCCTGCAAGGAGCCCCCACTCCCCCAGCCACAGCCCAGGGGCTGTGGGGACAGGTAACAGCCAAACTGCTGTGTGGGACAGTAAAATTTCCCTTTCTATTCCTCAGTTATTTCTTTTTAGGGATGTCCAAACTTCTCCAACCTCCACCCTGCCATGACTGAGCACAGACACCTCAGTAACAGCCTCCACAACAGCTGCACCCTCTCTCTCATCTAAATTCCCTACAAATATGGGATCAGAAGGAACATTTTCCAGAACAGAAACGACCCCAGCAGACAAAATAAGAGGACACATTCCCTGCTTGCCGTTTTTGCCACCTGCCAACAAAATTCCCAGCAACAAAAACACCTTTGCCACCCCCATGAGCCTGGGAAGAGTTAAATCCTCTCCTGTTCAAGCTCCTGGAGCTTTTGGAGTGCAGATATGTCCAGAATAATATTCAGGTTGCCATTAAGTATGTTATATTAATACTCTGTATTAAATTTTAATACAGTGATTATAGAGGAGAAAAATTGTCCTTCAGATTAGGAAGGTATTAAAGAGTTTGGAGGGGAAAAAAATCTTTCTTTTGAAAGAAGCATTTATCAGGCAGTTCACAGGACATTGGTTATTCCTCAGAGCGCTTCCCTGGGATGTTCAGAACCACATTAATAAAAATGGGAGATTCAGCAGCATCTCTTCAGTTCCTCTAACATAGACTGGAAGTGTGCTCCCAAACCTAAAAAACCACCTAATTCCAAGGGCCTGGTGATGGTTCCTCCCAGTTTTAATTATCAGTAAAGCACAGTGAGCCCATTGATTGGAGATTTTTCTTTACCTGACCCCATCCTTTCAGATACTGAGGAAAAATAAACAAACAAAAAAAAAACCCAAACCCAACTTCTGGCAAGTCCTCTGCAAATCAGACTCAAGCCAGAGTTTAGCTGGATCTCAAACTCCCAGCTCCTTTGCCTCCATGGGGATTTTTATGGTGTCCAGTTCTCCTCCAGACTACCTGGAAGGCTTCATATTTTCCAAAGGGAGGGAAATGCTTGAGCAGGGACAGCCCTGGAACCATTGATCCCAGAGGCCCAGATCCTCCAGCAGCAGAGGGAAACAATGGAGGCAGTGTTTTCTGGGAATGAAATGGAAGAAAAATAATTTTGGCTGAAGCAGCACTTAGCAATGAAAACCCTTTTTGTCAGAAAATTCCCAGCTAAATCTGCTGGTGGGAAAAATATAAATATCATGTCCCATTGCTGTGAATCATCCTGATCCAAGACACAGATGATCACAGGTATCACAGGGAAGGCCTTTCCCTTGGAAAGCCTCATGGCATCAGCAGCAGAAGAGTTTGTAAGGAAAAGCTCAATTACAAACACCAGCAGAAGATTTTGTAAGGAAAAGCTCTTCTCAATTACAAACACCCATTCCTTAGAAATATTTCAGGAGAGGAAGAAGAGCAGATTCCAGTTTTCCTCTGAAACTACTTCTTGAGTTTTGTATGACCAGCATGAAGATGGAGCTGGAATGAAACAGATTTTTCAGCCTCACGGGAAGATACAGGAGGCATCTGGACACTGAGCTTTGTTTCATGGAGAGTTTCACTTTTTCTTTGTCCTATTTTCAAACAGAAAAGACTGAACATTTCCCAAAGTGACAACTCCAAGCACTGCTCTGGCTTCCTTATATGCACAGGCACTGATAAAAGGCAGAAAATAATAGTCAGTGCTAATTGCCAAGAGTTGCCTTAACTTCTTGTTTCCTTCAGGTGCACCTTGAAGACACATCAAACACACCCAGAGCCAGCAGAGAGCCTGAATGAGTTCAGTGTCTCTGCACTTTCATTAGCAGAAAAGCCACAGTTCATTTCCTAAAGAAAAAAAAAAAAAAAAAAGGAAATTGAAGGGTTGGTTTTAATCTTGTCCCGGCCTGAGTGAATCCAAGAGCTGGAGCAAATGGGATCCCCGTAAATCTAACGGCAGCCCCGGTGAAACCTTATCCCAGGCCTTCTTTAGGAAGTACTTAGTGTAAGAAGTAGCAGAACTGGTTAGTGGAAACAGACCCTCTCCTCCTGCTGCTGTGACCCTGCCAGATGTGGCACCAGGGCCAGAGAGGGACCCTTGCCATGGAATTAATCAGTTCCCATTTATTTAACCCCTCCCGTGCCCGTGCTGGGCGACTCCCCACAAGCCTGGAGGTTTCTGGGGCCACTCAAGGCTGAGAAAGGCACAGAAAAACCTTTGCTGGCCACTGAGAGAGCAGAAATCCGAACAAGCCATGAGATTCTGAGAAATCCCAGGTGCCCCTTGGAGCCCAGAGCTGGTGCTTGGAGGTAAGGAAAGGAGGAGGAGGAGGAGAAGGAGAAGGAGAAAGAAGGAGAAAGAAGGAGAAAGAAGGAGAAAGAAGGAGAAAGAAGGAGAAAGAAGGAGAAAGAAGGAGAAAGAAGGAGATCCTGGGCTGTGCCTTCACCTGGGCAGTGTTTGCAGAGCCTTGTTGCAGTTCCCAGCCCCAGGACCCCTCTTAGATGTCCTTCACACCCTGGAACTCGTCCTTACATGTACCCACCTCCTGCTCTGCCCCTGGAATGACTCCTGGAGTGGCTCTAATTCCCCTCTCCAAGCTGAATTCCCTACCTGGCTTCTCCCAGACTCACACATGGGGATTTCAGGGCTTGGGCAGCACTGCCCTGCCCTGTCCTGGGCTGTTCCCACATCCTCTGCTGACATCCCAGCTGTGCCTGCTGATCCCAGAGATCCCAGTGATCCCAGTGATCCCAGAGATCCAAGTGGTCCCAGAGATCCCAGTTATCCCAGTGGTCTCAGAGATCCCAGTGGTCCCAGTGATCCCAGTGGTCCCAGTGCCTGAGCTGGCCAGGAATCTCAGAGATACAGGCAAAAACTGCTGCCATGGATGGGGGCAGAGGGGAAATCTAACCCTGCAAAAAGGGCTGAGCTTACATGGTCAGTGTGGTGGATGGGAAACTGGAAAACAAAGGGAAGTCCTGGAAATGGAAATGGGAAGTTGAAAGGAAAGCTTAGGAAGCAAAAATGCACTTTTTGGGTGTAAGAGGAAGCTCTGGTATCTGCACTAATAGCAAGCAGGAAAACTGCTGTGCTGCCTCTTCCCACCTGTGCCTGAGCAGCATTATTTCAAGCTTCCTCATGTTGTGTTTTTTATTTAATTTTCCAGCGAACGCACTCTTTTATCATCCAGAACCGTGAAAGTAAATTAAGAAGAAATGGTTTTCTTTCAATTAGACTCACAGTTGCTTTGAGTAACTGCCTATAATTCTATTTAATGAAAAAATAAAATCATTATTCCAGCTCTCCCTGTGCCCTGACAAGCACACAGACGGGCCCCATTAGCAAGCACTGTAGATTTACTTAATTAGAAAAATATTTTGTTTTCTCCGATTTTTAAAAAAGGAGAAAGAAAGGAAAAAAAAAAAAAGAAAAGCAAAAAAGAAACCTCCAGGCACAATATTAATCTAACCTGTTACCTGGTGCTTAATAACTTATAAACTAAAGGCATCTATCAATCTATAATTTAGTTTTGCCTTTGATCTGCTCCAGCCCTTGGCTCCCAGTCTGGCAGCTGCTGCTGTGTTATCCTTCCTGCTTTGCTTCCAAGCACGAGGTCCCACACCCTGCCTGGGCTTTAATGGGATTTTTGGACACAGAACCCTGAGGCTGGAGGGTGCAGAAGAGCAGAACTTACACCTTGAGCTTGAGGAAATAACAGAACAACGGGAGGGAACCCAGTGCCCGCCCTGGACCAACCACCCACCCTCTGTGCCCTTCCCTTGGGGTGATGCTCTCATCCCACTCTTGGCTGAGGGGTGGGAGATTTTCAGGACATTATCTGCAGCTGTCAGTGACTGCCTGGACTGGTTTCAACACTTTGAGAACAAATATTCTGCTTTTGGTGAGCATTTCCACAGCAAAAGAGCCAAATATCAACAGGAAAATGAAATTACACAACCATGATTTGGGCCTGGCTGTGCCCAGCCCTGGTGCCCCCCAGGCAGTGACAGTGCAAACAAGGGCACTCTCCAGGAGAAAAAGACCAAACCCCACATTTCTGACAACAAATCTCATGGAGCTTCCACTGCACTGCTGGTAAAACCCAACAGAAAGTCCAGTGGGGATCCCTGAGTTGAGCACTAAGTGCCAGAGTTTCCTTGGCATTTCTCCTGGGAACAATCCCCTCTCATTTTATCTGCATCTCCCTTTCTTTCCTGATGATTATTATTCCTCTGGAGCAGAATGAATGCCTCCAAGAAGAGGAAGTTTCAATTAGGATGCCGAAACCCTAAGCTGTAGTTTTATGGCTTTAAATTAACATATAGAGATTCGCTCCAGGTACCGTAACAAAATCAACATCCAGCCATGCTCTCTGATTACAGAGCTGATAAAGAATTTATGGAACATAGCACAGGAAGCTCTGTCTTTGCTGCCTGCCATTCCAGGGGCAGTGCCCCTCGCTAGGAAATGATGGGGGCAGTGGCAGAGCAGATAAAACACACGGGGTTGCCCCTCAGCTGCTGTAAATCATCCCCTTCACCCCCTTCCCGAGCCATGCAGGGCTCTGGAGCTGCCTGGAGCACTCCACCCTTGTCTCATGCAACAATTCCTTCCCCTTTCAGCGTTCACTGTCTTTTCCTTGCTAAAATTACACATTAACCTCCAAGGACTGCAGTTTTTCACTGTACCCTTCATAGCCACTTTCTGCCTGCCTGAGCTGGGGGCTTTCAGATTTTCCCCCATCCTTACAGACTCTCTTGAATTAATAAAGGCCAGTGATGTGCCAGCAGGTAAATTCAAATGTCAAAAATCAAAATCTTTCTGTCTGATGGAAAAAAAAAATTAAAAAGGAAGAAGCAAAGACATTTAAGGCATTTGAGCCCCCAAAATTAACTCCTTCATTCTGGATTGAAAAGCCAGGATTTTGCAAGCAGCCTTTTGGGGCGAGTTCCGTGCGCTGAACCCACACGGCAGCGGTAGCTTTCCTGCTTGTGTGTTAATAAAAAATAAAAATAAATAATAATTGAGGGACTATTCCCAAACGGGCCCGTCGCTGCCCTTTGCGGCGGTGCGCTGGCCCCCCCTGCTGGCCAGGGCCCGGCGTGGCAGCGGTGTCGCTGCGGGACCGGCGGTGGCAATCGAGGCTGCGCCACCTCCTCAGCGCAATTTGGGCGCAAGCTCCTGTTTCTTTAGGCGTCATGACCACGGGAATCTTCATCTTGCTGTAAAGAGTCTCTGGATTCCCGTGGAATGGGGAATTCAGCCCTGGTTTGGGGTGAAAGCTGCGGTGAAAGGGGTTTTGTGGGATGCCAAATGTCCCGGTGGAACAGCAGGGATGCTCTGCGGCCGCATCCCAGGGAGTGTCTGCTGCCAGGCTCTAGGGCCGCCCTGCTGTCAAGAATCAGCATCAAAAATGCCCAAACCTTCTCTTGCAGATGTTTATCTGACCCATTCCCAAAATCCCTGGTGAGAGACCTCAGAACCTCCTTGGATAATGTGTTCCCATCTTAGGACAAAATTCCTGCTGCTTTCCATCAGATTATTGACTCCCGACCCAGTGAGAAGCGCTCTTGGCAGGGAAACGTGGGATAATTCCCAGAATGACATTTTATCCAAGGGATAAGAACAGGGTGAGCCTCATCTGGAGATTTTACCCATCCAGGATGATGGAAAAATCTCCTAAATCCAAATCCACACAGGTCACTGCACCTGCCATCAGACAGAGTGGGCAGCACTACCTACAAACCACAGCTTGCATTTCTCCTTCTATCTTCCTTTAATTATTATGTTCTTAAGACCAAATTCCAGCTCTCTGTTTAACTTTTGAGTGTAATTTTAAAAAATCCTTAAAAAGAAAAAAAATTCTTTGAAATGCATGTGAGCTAGCTTTATTTATATTGGAATATAAATAAAATAATTATTATTTATAGTGTAGTTGTGGGATGAAAGTATAACCACCTGCAAAAAATCCCCAAACAAATGAACAAAAAAATACAACCAAATAATCAAATTATATGTCAATAATCAAGCTATATTTAAATTTTCCATTAAATCAACAGAAAATTTCTGACAAAAAGGAAACAAAATTGGAGTAAAACTAAAGTAAATTAGTTTTTCTTAGGAAGTTCAGGATTTCTTAAGTAGATACCAATCAGGAAGGCTGAGAGAGCCTTGTGCAAGGGTGCCCAGAGCCTAAGTGTGCACAGGAGTGTGTAAGGGCACATCTGGGAACCCCAAATTGCCCAAAACAAACCCAAAACAAGCCCAGCACTGCAGCAGGACCAGCACAGGGAAAACTCCCTCGTCTGACTTCATTAATCCAACTCTTGCTCGTGTATCAAAGTGCAGCACGTTTCCTTGTAAAAATGATTAAGCTGCTAATTAAGCTGTTTATAACTTGTTTCCCTGGTTGCTAATGATAATTAACATGCAAATTAGCTGAGGGAAGAGAGGCACAGGGGTCCTCAGTTCATTACCAAGTTAATTACTGTTTGCATACTTAAACATAACAGTTATAAATGGTGGCATTTAATGTAATGGCCAGGATGATAATTATACCAACGACATTTTGAAAAGTCATTTCACTCTGTGCTATTTTTCTGGGTGATTGATGTTGCCATGGCTGCTTGATAAACTTACTGCAGGCCCAGATGACTTGGAAACAGCAGAACCAAACAAGTTATCCCTTAACAACATCCCCTTATCCCTGTTTGTTTGGAAAGCAGAGAAGGAATGAGGGGAAATAAGTGCAGAAAGCTTCAATATTAACAGAGGAGGGATAAAGTGGGATGGTTGACAGTGTTTAATTTCAGCTGGCAACATTAACAGCTTCCCATCTTTATCCCTCACGGTTATTCCAAGTTTTAGCAGTGCTGGGAGTCCCTTCTGAGGCTCAGCCCATCAAACTCTTCACTGTCCTCAGCCTCAAATAAACATGGAAAATCACACATCACACCAAAAATGTGGTGAGTTTGTCACTTTGCACTGGGAAGAACAGAAGCAGAGGGCACAGCTATTCTTTGGGAATGCCCCTTGCTTGGCACATTGAGGAATTTGTTCAAACAAACCTGTTTCAATGTCCCTCACTGGCCACAGAGGTGCTGAGCCAGCTGGAAAATCAGCCGAATTATGAGGGTGGGAAGTCTGGGATTTTGGAGTGTTTGGATATCCAGAGGTGGGTCTTGGTCCCCAGTCACACATGGCCCAACTGCTCCTGATTTCAGCATTTTCCATCTAGAAAAGCCTGGGCTTGCAAAGCCAGGCTGGGAAGTTCCAGTGGAATAATTCAGAGCAGGAAAGGACAAGATTGCAGGGGGTGAATTTTGTGATACTCAGCCAGGTCCTGACTGACTGGGTCAGATTAGAAAATGACCAGGATAAAACTTCTCTGGCCTGGGCCACCTTCCACCCACATGTTTGAGAGCTCTCTTAAACACCAGTTTTAATGACTGGACAAGGACTCAGAGCTCTGGTCTGGGTGACAAGGTGGTGATTGGTCACAGGTTGGATTTGATGATCTTGGAAGCCTTTTCCAACCTCATAATTTTGTGATTTCAGCTGGAAATTTCTACCCTCGAGCCTCTGTATCAGAGGATGCAGCATCAGAGGGGAAGGCAGGTGCGTGACCATCCTAAGGGAGCACCATGAACATCACAGGGGAACCTCCTTCATTCACCCCACAGATTTTTACTCCTGGTCAAGCACAACCTTTGTGCCTGTGGAATAGGCAGAGCCACTTCTCTGCCTCGCATGGAGCCACTGCAGAGCTCCCAGCACAAGGAGAACAAATCAAATTCTGCAACTGCACAGCGGAATCCCAGAGCCACAGCCCAGCCAGGCGCTGAGACAGCAAAGTCTGTGTGTGGTGACCTCTGGGTGCTTTCTGCTGTCACTGCTTTAATCTCCAGAACATAAACAAAGGGATTATTCCTTTTTCTAATGGAACAACCACGCTTTTCTTGTAATCTCACTCAAGTGCATCTTAATCCTGCTCCTTAAGGAGGATCCCTGCAGTCCTCTGCCTTGTCATTCTTATTGGGTGAGCAGAGATGAAAATAATCCAGTGCATGGAGAGATCACCTTGGCCTTCTGTGCCCACACACCTTCGTGCACCCAGGAGGTTGTGATTACCTGGTGAGCAGAAAACTTTGACTGAGGAGCTGCCTAACATATTCTATAACAGGGTTTTAAGTCCTATTATAGAATATAGGACTGGAGTATAGGACTGGAATATAGAATATAAGTCCTGGAGGAAAGGAGGCTCAGAGGGGACCTTCTTTCTCCACAACTCTCTGAGAGGAGGTATGTCAGGGAAAAAGGGACAGGAGGAGGGTAAATGGCCCCAAGGTGGACAGAGGAGGCTCAGCTTGGACATCAGCAGGAATTTCCCCATGGAAAGGGTGCTCAGGCCTTGGCAGGGGCTGCCCAGGGAGGTTTGGAGTGCCCATCCCTGGAGGTGTCCAAGGAAGGCCTGGATGTGGCACTCAGTGCTCTGGACTGGTGATGAGGTGGGGATCAAGCACAGGATGGGCTCTGATCCTGGAGATCTTTTCCAATCTCAATGATTCTGTGATAAAAACCACTCTTAAAAGACTGAAAACATCCTGAAAATTAATATTTCCTACCAAACTGCATTGGGAAGTAGATCTGTCACCGAGAACCCTTAGAGATCTCCATCAGAACTCTGCTGGGACCCAAAGGAGCAGCAGCAGCTGTGGGGACAGGGGGACACGGTGCCTGGGCTGCAAATTCCCTTCACAGGAGAAGGAAATCCTGCCTCAGGCTCACAACAGAGCTCCCAGCTCTCTCCCAACAGACTGGGGACGTGGAACTAAAGATGCCTCAGGATGAAATTTCATCCTGTGGCTCCACACACCAGCAGAGCTCCTCTGGCTTCAGTGGGGAGGGCACCCAGCCTGGATCATTTAGAAGAAACATCTTCATTCCCCAGCCTGAATGTTCACACCAGCCTAAAGAGAGCAGAATTTGGTGTCTGCTCTCCAGCCCAGGTACAGCTCAGAGTCATAAAATAAATATGAAAAACAGTCATAAAATAAATCCAAGATTTTTTTAACTTTGTTAATAACCCACCCCATTATGTTCCTTTCTGTCAAAGAAAGGTCATCCTCCTTTTAAGCCGAATTTTCAACCCCAAAATGCTGTTTTCTCAGCCTCAGCCAGAGCTGCATGTGGCATTTAACAGCTGTAAGAAAAGGGACTTGTTACCCTGCAGGAATTGAGAGCATTTAAAAGAAAGAAGTGTAGGATTTCTCAGCCCTGACTCTGAGCAGGGCTGTTGCACATGTGTTTGTGCACCTCCTGCTCTGCAAAGCAGGAAAAACAAAGTTTGCAAACTTGTTCTGTATTTATTCCCTCCCCATCCACCTCCCTTTAAAAATTCATCAGTAATCAGAGACATCCTGAGGAGCTGTTGTAGTAGAGTTACTATTTAATGCATGTGTAGCAGACTTAATATTTAATGTTTAGATAAACATCTCCACAATTTCCCTCCCCTGCCCTGTGTTTTTATGACCCTTTTAGGAAAGGAGCTGGTCTTATCTGCCCCACAGGACACACAGCAAATTGTCTGGGAGCTTGAGAAGAACCTCTAAGTCTTTAAGAGACTTTTCTGGTTCCACGTCTTACAACAACCGGTTTAAACACTCACACTCTCAGGGATCACACCAGGGCAGAATACAGAAATATTCTCTTTTTCCACTGAGCTCCTTAGATGTTGCTCCTCTTATTCCTTCAAGCTCCAGAGTTAAGAACCTAAATTGATTTAAGTTTGATACACAAAATGAAATTGGTTGTGTTTTCCTCACCTAAAGTCAACAAAACAACATTTCATGAGGCTGCTGCCTTTTTTGGCCAAGCACAGCATCCCCTAAACCATCCATGTACAGCAGAGAGCACACGGGATCCTTATCCAAACCAGCCTTTTCCAGCTGGAAATGATGGATGGAGGACAATGCCATCCTCACATGCTCTGTATCTACGGGGCAAAACGTGGCTGGAAGCAACTTCCAGCCCACTCAGTCATGCAGCAAAGTCAGATGATGGGTAATGATTTTTGCAGCCTGGACCAGGCTCTGTTGGAGGCTCCAGTCCCAATTTTATTCCCACAAGCTCTGCCTGAGCCTCCAAGGAGGGGCAGAGGCATTTGATCAAGCCAGCTCCCCTTAATGTGATTTCTATTTCAGAACTGCTTCTGTCGTGCCCTTGAGTCTTTTCCTGGCAATATCACCTGTGGCCCGATGTGACAGCAATGCTAAATTATATCTTGATGGCTAATTAGGGTAATTAAAGTGAAAGTAATCAAATCAACGTAATGGGCAAACTCTTAATAAAATGTCAAAAAATCTCTATTCATCATAAAGAGGTTTTTTTTTACTCTTTCAAATGTCAAAGAATGTGGAGAAAGAAAGAGTTGGACTTCAGAGTGGCCCTGGCTTAAAGGGACATCATCAGGCTGAACACTCCCAAAACCAGAGTTGATCTATTGCTAAAAACACTCTAATTGTTAAAAAATAAGGGCTGTGATTTAAAAATAAGGGTTATTATTTAAAACATAAGGGTTATTATTTAAAAAGTAGGAGTAGCTATTTAAAAATGAGGTTTACTGTTAAAAATAATGTTTATTATTAAAATACAAGGCTTATTAATAAAAAATAATGTTAAAAGTTTAGGTTGCCTCACAGAGTTTGCTGTTTTGTGTAAGTAATTTCCTGTATCTTGTCCTGCTGAGGGTCATGACCTGGGTTAGTTTCCTGAAGATGATGGGGAACATTTCTCCAAGGTGATGGGGATCTTTTCCCCAAGGTGAGGGGGATCCTTTCCCCAAAGTGATGGAGATCCTTTCCCCAAGGTGAAGAGAATCCTTTCCCTAAAGTGAGTGGAATCCTTTCCCTGAGGTGAGGAGGATCCCATCCCCAAAGTGATGGAGGGTCCTTTCCCCAAAGTGAGGAGGATCCTATCCCAAAAGTGAGGAAGATCCTTTTCCCCGAGTGAAATCCTTTCCCCGAGGTGAGTGGGATCCTTTCCCCAAAGCAGTGGAGATTTTTTCCCCGAGGTGAGTGGGATCATTTCTGTCAGATGAGGAGGATCATGCCCAGGCCATGCCCTGAGCATCCCTGCCGGTCCCTCGGGATAAGGAGGGAGAAGCTCAGGCACGGTTCCCGTGCCCGTCCCCGCCCCGTGGGACACCGGGACCGGGCAGTGTTTGCGGTCTCCAGGCAACACAGCGCCCGCTCCTGCCCTGTTCTCCCTCCCTCCTTTTCTCCTTCCTTTCCTCCATCCCCCCCGTCCCAGCCCCGTCTCGTCCCCTCTCAGGTATCGGCAGTGTCGGGCTCAGGTGTGCGGGATGAGGGGCAGGAGCCTCGTCCTGTCTGCTGGGTGGAAAAATACCGATTTTATCCTCCTTCCTCCAGGCCAAGAGAAAAGGTAAGGGGTGGGTGAAGCATCAAGGTGTGGTGGCTCTGTGTCCTCCGTGTCCCCACCAGCGGTGACATTGATGATTAAAAATTTATCAAATGGTTGTCCCAGCCTCGTTCATGGACAGGGAACACTGACCAAGGGGGTGGGTGCTTTCTCTGTGAACCTCTGTATGTTTCTCATCATGGCTTTACTCCCTCAGAAACCTGGCAGTGACCAAACCCTGGCTTTTCACAGTGCCTGGGTTTGCTGGCATCTGGCATTTGAAAAACTGCTCCCTGCAAATGGAAAAACTTGTGTTCCAGAGCCCCTCATGGCTGATTTTCTGCTAAAATTCTGCTCCATGGTCCTCCATTGCTGATTTGCTCTCAAACCTGTGCTCCACAGCCCCTCACTGATGATTTTCTGTCAAAACTCAGCTCCACAGCACCTCGTTGCTGTTTTTCTGCTAAAACTCTGCATCACAGCCCCTCATTGATTATTTTCTGTTGAAACTCTGCTCCACAGCCCACCATTACTGATTTTCTATCAAACCTCTGCTCCATAGCCCTTCACTGCTGATTTTCTGCTACAATTCTACTCCACAGCCCCTCATGGTTGATTTTCTGCTAAAACCCAGCTCCACAGCCCCTCTCTGATGATTTTTCAGCCAAAATTCTGCTCCACAGCCCCTCAATGCTGATTTTCTGCCCAAACCCTGCTCCTCACCCCCTCACTGCTGATTTCCTGCTCCAGCCCTGTTCCACAGACCCTGGTTTCTGATTTTCTGCTTAAACCCTGTTCCACAGCCCCTCATTTCTGATTTTCTGCTCAAACCCTGCTTCACAGCCCTTCACTGCTGATTCTCTGACTCCACAGCCCCTCACGGCTGATTTTTGCCTCAAACCCTGCTCCAGAGCCCCTCACTGCTGATTTTCTGCTCCACAGCCCCTGGTTTCTGTTTTTCTGCTCAAACCCTGCTCCACATCCCCGCATTTCTGATTTTCTGCCCAAACCCTGTTCCACAGCCCCTTGTTTCTGTTTTCCAGGCCCCGGCCATGTCCTGCCCGTGACGCTGCTCGGTGAAGGCCCAAGGCCCGGCCATGTCCCCTGAGGAGCTCGCCGCCCTGCTCTGTGGGGAAGGGGACGAGCACCTCTCCCTGCAGGAATTTCCAGCAGCCGCGGCTTTTTACCTGGCTGCCTTCAGCTGCTGCGCCCCCACAGCAGTGCAGAGAGTGAACTCCATGGCCCACGGGCTCTGGGAGAGAGTGGTGGCCACCTTGGAGGCCTGGTGCCAAGGCAAGGCTCAGATCCCCAAAATCCAGAGCAGGAACTTGGCCGTGGTGTCCCTCAGCGTGGGAATAGCTGCGATTTTCCTCTCCACCCTCATCCCCAACAACGTGGTGGCCTCAGTGTACGAGCTGGAGGCCCTGCTGAGGCGAGGGTGCTCGGAGGAGGTGGTGAGGAAATGCAATCTCCTGCTGGAGGGCAACCCAAGGGGTTCCATGGAGCTGCTGCTGCTGAGGGCGCTGGCACGGGTGCTCTCAGGGACACAGGTTGGGAAGGGAATCCTGGATTATGTCCAAGCCTTTGTGCTGCACCAAACTGAGGCAGCAGCCTACGTGTGCAGCAGGCAAAGGGAGCACCTGCCCCAGGTCATCCAAGCTTTCTCTGATCATCTTTCCACGTGCCAGGAGAAAAGCCCAGGCTGCAGATCCTCGGAGCAGTGGTTGGGTGAGTGCTACAGATTCCTGGCTGCAGTGGCACCGGGGCACGCCTGGGTGTGCAGGGCACGGGCAGCCCACCTCCGAAAAACAGGAGAGTTTCAGGAGTGTGTGGCTGTTTGCACCAAGGCCCTTGAGGGATTCTCAGCTGCGAATCTCGGAGGTGAGGACGTTCTGGCTCTGCTCCTGGAACGAGCTGCTGGGTATTTCTTCCTGGGAGGATGCACGCAGGAAATGATGCAGGATTTAGCAGCAGCTTTTGCAGCAGACCCTGCCCAGGCAATGAAAGGCTTTGAAGAGCTTTTCTCACCCTGTGATGCTGAGAAGATCGAGGAGCAGGCCAGAGCTGCCCTGGAGGGGAGGTTTGCATCCTACAGGGAGGCTGTGCGTGCTCGGGCTGAGCTCAGGGGCACCTGTGGCACTGAGCTGCTCCCTCCTGTCATCCAGACAATCCAGCTGCTCCTGCACATCTGCCCAGGGTCCAGCCGGGAGCTCAGGGTCCGGCTGGCAGACTGTCACCTCCTGCAGGGACACCCCAGGGCTGCCCTGGACATGTGTGAGCAGCTGCTGGCAGCAGAGCAGAGCACGTACCACAACACCCTGCTGGCACTGCGAGGCTTCTGCTCCCTCCACGCCCAGAACCACCACGGAGCCCTGCAGGACTTCCAGAGGGTCATCGAGCATGAGTCCCCACATCCCAGCAGCTGCATCAAAGCCCTGTGTGGGCGTGGGCTGATCCGTATTTCTGGTGGCAGCAATTACTTGACAGCCCTGGATTATATCACAGCTTGCCAGTTGAAGCTGGATGAAACCATCTTCACCATCAAGTCCTATGTGCCATGGAACCAGAGGGGATTGCTGCTGAAGGTCCTCCAGGAGGAAGGACAGATGATGCTCCAGAAGAAGAGGTACCCAGGAGGCAGCTCATTTTCCTTTCAGAAAAAGCAAACAGGGCTGTGCACATCCCTAACCTTGAAGGTGTTTTGTTTTGTTGGCTTTTCTTTTTTTTTTTTCCCACTCCAGAGATGCCCCTGGGGTTTTCCAGCTGGCTTCTCTCTTGGTGGAGCTGGACAGCTCTGACGAGGCATCCCGGATCCTGTGTGCTGATGCCCTGTACCAGATGGGCCGTGGGGAAGAAGCCCACGAGATGCTGTCACTGGCCCTCTCCAGAAACCCCCAGAGGGCTCCTGTGCTGGCCAGGCTGGCCCTGCTGCAGCTCAAGAGAGGCTCTGTGTACGATGGCAACCAGGTAAGGAGCACTTGGAAAGCCTCATCCTCAGGGTCATTCCCTCCTCAACAGCTGATTTGCCAAATTTGCCCCAGACAGCAGTGAAATTACAGATTAATCCCTGTGTTCAGTGGTTTGGGTGCATTTCCCCTTTATAACTAAACTTTGCTGTTAGGAGCTCCCTGAATGGCAGCAGGGAGAGAGCTGTGACATAGTGAATCTTGGAGCCCACATACAGGACCTCTAGCAGAACATAAAGGTGTAAATAGAGGGCTGATGTTGCCATCAAATCATAGAATCACAGGAATTTGTGTCCAAAAAGGCCACACAAGGACTCCCAGTTAAATCCAGCTCATTCCCCACGTGATTTTTAATGGCATTTCTCAGCACTTTAACCAGGCAGTCCCTAGGGACAACATTATGGGATTGGGAATGTTCCCTTAGAGAAAAGAAGGCACCTCCCCAATTATCCTAACAAAGCCTTGGAGAAGAAAGACACAAATTCAGAAACTCCCATATCAGTCTGCAGTTTTCTTTCTCCAGTGCTGATAAATTGTGCTGGAAACCCTAAAAGCCATTCCAGCAAAGTTGGTTCTCCTACCCAGGATTACAAAGCTGAATTCCCAGGGTCTGCCATCAGAGGGAACTATTGTATTCTTTTTAAAATGCCACATAAATTCTGCTAACCCATACGGAGAAAGGTTTTATTGTCAGCACTTCACTACTGCCTATGAAAAATAAAAGTTTGCTGTAATTTGCTGCTTTTAGGATGGCGGTTAATGAAGGATGTGGCTTTATTACAGTGCTCTCTTTGGAAGTTGGATTTCCATCTGCAGCTTCTGCTGCAATTTCTGCATGGAACATCTGAAAATTTCTCTTCAAAATATTTTTAGCCCGCCTGCTGTCAGATGCCAATCACTTTTATCTATCAATAAAACAGAGAAAGTTATGAGTTCAAGGGATGTGTCTGGTACATCAGGATAACTTTGTTCTTGTCCACTTCTCTGGCTCAGATTTGAATATCCAGTCCCTGCTGAGCACTGTAAAAACCATCTTTTGATTCATTTTCATTGGAAATTATGTTTAAAAAGTGCTTGTTGAGGCAAAGATACCAAAGGTCAGACAGGATTCTTTTCCAGAAGGACAGTACTTTATGAGTGCTTTTCCCAGATTACCAATAACAATACTAAAAATAACTTACAGCACTTCCCTAATTTTCCATTAATCCAGTGGTTTTGATTTTGCAGTCAAAAGGGTCACTGGAATCCTTGTGTTCCACAGGAACATTCTCTTTTTTGGGCAGTCGTCCTGTATTTATAAAAACACTCCACTGTGCCAATGTGGATGCTGCCCAAAACAAAGCAGGCAGCACCAGGTATTTGCCCAGGATTATTTCCACAGCTGCAGTGGTGGTGAGGAAAGATAAGAATTCCTGTTTTCTCCAACCTGCATTCACAGCAGGGCCAGCTGAGGGGATAAATCAGGGAGATTTGTGATCCTGGGCTGGCTGAAGCTCCAGGGAGAGGTGGGGAAGCTGGGGAAGGACACAAATCTCTCACACACAGCCTCAAATCCCATTCAACTTTTTCTCTGCTGCCTTTTCCTCTCCCATCCTTAAGCTGCTGAGGAGACTGATCAGAATTGGAGATTCCTCCTGCCTCCTGCCAGTGCTGGACATTTTCCAGGACGAGGACAGAAAGCTGCTGCAGAGGCACTGCCGCTGGCGAGCCCTGGCCATCCTGAAGGGCAAACAGGAGGCTGCTGCCATCAAAGAGGCCATTGCCCACCTGTCCTTTGCCATCCTTGCTGCAGGTAGGATGCCAGGATGCCCGTGGGGATTTGCTCCTAAGGGAAATTATGTGGGTGGGACAGGATGTCCAGATGTCCTGTGTCACCTCCCCGGTGAGGGCTGACACAGCAGGTTCACCTGGGCCAGGAATTTTAAATTTTAAATTTCAAAAATTTTAAATTTCAAAAATTTTAAATTTTAAATTTCAAGGAATTTAAATGGGTTCACCTCAATTCTATGGGGACATCACCCCCTCTTCTTCACCCAGTGCAAAGGAGTGAAAGCAGCCCCTCACACATTTCACCATCCCAGCTTTCCCTCAGGAGAGAGACCAGGCTGACATGGAAATTCTTCTGGCGTGTTCCAAGTAAAACCATGTTTGTATGGAAATCTGCCTTTCACTCTGAGCAAATGTTATGACAGCAGCACTGAAGAGAAGAGAGGCTGGCTGGTGGAAATGGAATAAAAACCCTGTTAATTGCTTGGAGATGGTTCCATTTCACAGCCCGTGCATTCCAGCTTATCAGCTCCCCACCTGCTAGAACAGATGCTTGTTAAGAAATAGATATTGTCTTTAGAGGAGCCAACTGGTAGAGCTCCAGAGTGATAATAACCTTTGGTACAGAAGTTTTGGAGCAAACCAGGAGGGAGAAAAAGCCTCATTACTGCAGAGGAATTGCTTGGAGCCTGTCTGCTGGCTGATCCCTGCAGGCAGCTGCATTTGCTGACCTCCCTATGAAAACATATTTCCAGTGGCACTGATGATTTATCATCCAATATTGGATGCCACAGTCATTGATTGCAACCCTGAGCATATTAAGATCCTTATCGAAATTGCCTTGGAAGGAAGGGATATGTGGATGGCAGGCAGAGAAATGCTCTGCAGGCAGGGAATGGAGGGACCAGGATTTTCTCTGACAACTCTATGTGTTTATTTGGGCAGCACTTGTGTGAAAGCAGAAGAAAAAAAAAAAGAAAAAAAAGAAAAAGCAGCTCAGTATCACAAATCCCAGTGCATATTAATTCTGGCAGGGAATTAGTCAGTCCCATCTGGATAACTCATTTATCCAAAACAATGTGTACCTTCCCTGCCCGTGGGAGGGGGCTGGGGACTCTTTAAGGTCCCTTCCAACCCAAACTATTCTGTGATTCTGACCCCACTTTATTAAAACAGCCAAATGGCTTCGTGCCTCCACTCTCACGCAGTCCCAGATCTCCCTCTTAGGGCTTTCTCCTCTCATTCCTGCTGCTCCCACTCCAGCCTGACACAGATTCTTCTTTCCTTTCAACACGTAGCAGGAATTCCACTTGCAACAACAATAAAGGAAACTTCCACTTAAGCAAACTCTCATTGTACTTCATCCTGAGGTATCCTCAGGCCAAGTGGAGCTTTTTTGGAGCTTCCTGTGGGTATCCTTGCAGTAACCATGGCTGCATCCCTGTCCTCCAGGTGGTTATGCTGAGGATTGCCTTCTCACCAGGGCACGATGCTATGGGCGCCTTGGGCAGATGAAAACTGCAATTTTTGATTTTAATGCTGTCCTGAAGGAGGATCCCAGGAATGTGCAAGCTCTGAGTGGCCGAGGGTTTGTTCACCTCGCTCTGAGGCAGCAGAAGGTACTGTGGGGCTTTGCTGGTTTTTCTGAGGGTACTGAACAAAATGAGTGTAAAACATCACAGAATTTGTTGTGGAATCGCTGGAATCAGGAGTTTCTCACAGAATTTGGGCAGTGAAAGGCTCTGGCTTTGGCTGGGTGTATGAACAGCTCATCTGGCTTTGCTGATTTTCTTTCCAAGCCTAGGGAAAGGAGGGGTAAACCTTGGTCATGATTTTCTGTGATAACCCAAGGAGTTTAAAGCACTTTGCAAACACTGATTCAAACCTGCCTTTATGACCTCCTATCAGCTTTGCAAATGGAAAAGCTGCAGCACAAGGACAGGGAAGAGCAGAGTTTCTCCATGGTTCAGCAGAGAACAGAAAGCAGCTAAAAGAACAAATGATCAATACTTAATTATTGCTTCCACTTCTTTCGTTGGTGCTGTTTTTCCACAGGAGGCAGTGCAAGATCTGATCTCAGCACTGAAGGTGGAGGCAGGAGCAGTGATCCCAGCAATCCTGTCCTTGAAGCCTGAAGCCCAAGGGTTGGTCACTGGGTGGCTCCTCCAGCATGGCAGGGCCACTCTCAGCGAGCTCATGGCCACCAAAGATGTCCCAGGAGAAGAAACCCTTGGGGACCTACTCACGATGGCAAAAGCACTGACCAAGATCTGCAGGGCTGCACAACATCACATCTTCTACACTGATGTTCTGATGGCAAATGGTGAGTTCCAGTCCTTCAGCACAGCTGGTCAGGCCTCGTGAGGGAGCAGAAAATGGATAGATGTAAATATTAAATGTCAAGGGTGTTGCTGGATGGTTCTAGGTGGTGCTGGACGGTGCTGAATAATGCTGGATGGTGCTGGGTAATGGTAGATGGTGCTGGATGGTACTTCTCAAGAGAAGTTTGAAAACACTCTGGGACAGGGTATTCTTGGGACTTTAACTGGTCAAAGTGACCCCAAGATGTGTTAGAAAGTCTCTTTTCCCAGCCTGGCAGTCGAAGAAGGAGTCAGAACTCTTCAGTTCTTGGTCTCAAGGTTGTTTATTGCTTCTTATCTATAAAATTCTTTCTCCTGACCTGCCAAGCTCCACTCAGCAGGTCAGACAGAGGTACGCTGGCAGCCCGCAGGGCAGTGTTATCTTTTATACTAAAAACTACGTGTACAATATTTACAATTCCTTCCCAATACCCATCACCTATGTTAGACAGTGAGCTTCTACTCTAAACCAACCCAAAAGTGCCACCATCACAGCAGAAGATGGAGGCCAAGAAGGAGAAAGGCTGGACATGCCCAGATTCCTCCATCTTGCCCCCTGAACCCCCATTCCAAAAACCCAAAAAAATCTATTTTTCACCCCGTGACAAACTGATTATTATTCTACTTATACTTTTGTGGCTTGCAGATCCTCATCTAAGGTTGGTAACTTGCTCCATGGGTCATAATCAAAACCACAGGCATCTTGGGCTCTGTGCCCCCTGGCAGAGGTCCTGGCAATCCAGGACAGCCAGAGAGATGCCCTGAACTCTGACATAATTAACACCTTTGGATGTGGACTGGCTGCCTGACCCCTGCCTCGCTGTGGTTTCTCGGTACCTTTCTCCCCATGGGATGGGTTATGGAGTTTGTGCTGGTGTTCCCCAACAGGAAGGCACCAAGAGGCCCTCAAGCACCTGCAGGAAGCCTTTGGCCACTGTCCTGCTGAGGACACAGCCAGGGCTCGCTTGGCTGTGCTGCAGCTGCAGGGCAGGAACGTGGCAGGAGCAGCTGCCCCTCTCAGTGTCCTGGCCAGGAGAGATGAGAAGGACTTGGCCTTTCTCCTGAACTTTGTAGACACCGAGAAACAGCAGCACCTTGCTCAGGTACAGCCCTTTTATTTGGATCCCACATCTGTGGATTCCGTGGGGAAATAATTGGGAAGCAAAACTGGGATTTTGCAGGAATTTCTCCCTGCCTTGAGAAGTGCGTGGGGAGAGTTTCAGCAGATGGATAGGGCACAAATTGGTTTTTCAGCCAGGGAGTTGGAGCCAAACTTCTTCCACTGCAGTGACCCTGATCAGTCTCTAGTAATCCATCACTGCCACATCTGAGCACTTGGGATTCCTTTTCGGTCTCCCTAGCACAAGAGCTGGTGATGCCCACACTGAAATTCAGGGGGTGTGAGGGCAGCAGGTAGAGATTTAACAGATCATTGCTAATTGTTGTACTCTGGGGGATACACGGGGCTCATGGATGGCTCCTGGTGAAGGGGGATTCATGTTTTGTTCATTTTCACGATGAAAAGAGCTGAGTATTTCAATTCAGTGACATTAAATACTTCCACCCTTCATTTGTGCAACATTCAGGATTTCTAATATGATCTCATTTTTACAAAATAAAGGTTTTGAGGCTGGTTTTCTTAGCTAAAACTGACACAACAATGCCACAAAGCTCTGATCCCCCCCAAGTATTTATTATTCAGCATTTTTTCTTGTTTCTCCCCCAAAGTACACCCAGAAAGTATCTCCAATAATAAGACAAGAGAAGGTCAGATTGATGGTGAAGAGTTTTAACACTCAGCCAAGCATCTGCAATTCTGATTACCCAGAAGCTCTGGATTCTGAGAATGAGTTTGCTTCCTTTTATTCAATTTGTTGCTGGTGTGCACCCTGGTGAGAAGCTATATTGTTATGCTCTCTCCCAGGTTATAAAACAAATAACATGCTGATATCCTTAATGCAGCAAGGGGAGCCCTTGGAATGTATTTTAACAGAACAGCAGGAGGATATAAGTAAACAAGTATTAATTTACCAGCCCCCAGACATGACCCATTACAGAGAAAAGAGCCCCTCTCTTCTAAATAATGTAAAAAGTTCAGTCTTAGGGGGAAGAGTTGGAAGATTTCAGAGGCAATTTGCAATCTTCCACTTTAGAAAGCTGATAAAGGAACAATTGAGACTGTGACTAGGGAGGCCCTAAGGAGGTGTCTGTAAATGAAGACACATTTTAGAGCTGAATTTCCCCTGCTGCCACATCACTCCTTCTGTGGGGGTCTCACAGCCCAGTCCATCCATGCTGCTTCCCTTCTGAGGCAACACAGGAGGAAGAAAAGAACTTGTCAGGAAGAAAAGAAAAATGAAAAGAAAAAAATCAAACTAACATTTGTATCGCTTATACTGCACTGACAAGTGAGAACCCACTGGTGCCACACGTGAGTGAAGCCTTTAAAATGGGAGAGAAACTTACTTCTGTCTCTTTTTGGCAGCTGTGTTTGAAATAAAACCCCTCACTGTGGCTTATTTATCATGAGAGATTGAGACAAGAGGTGTGACCAGGCTGATTCCAAAACTGGAGCCCAATACCAGGGTTGGGAGTTTAAAAAGAAAACATTGCTCCCTTTCATCTCATGCTTATAACTGTTTGAACTCAAGCACCTGGGAGTCTTTAGATGTATTTTGTGACCAGGGGATGAGTGTGTGCTCTCTGGGGTGTGGAAGGAATTATTTCATCCACCTGCCCAGTGTCTCAAAGAATTTCCCAGCAGCACTTCCTTTTGCCTGTCAGCTTATTCTGGTTTGTGAAAGGAAGATCTCAATAAAAGCAAAGTTTTAAAAGCTTTCATACAGAATTAATGCTAAAATTCCCAATGATGGCCTGGCTTTGCCAGAGTTCCTACCCTGGGAGAGGGAGTTTGCTCTGTTCCTGAATTTCCCAGGTAGGAAAAGAAGAGTTCAGAGTTCACACCCAGTCTCAGCACTCCAGCACAAAAGCATTTCTGCCACATTGTTTTTTGAGAATTTGGAATTACAGGCATTTTTAAAACGTGTCATCATTATCCTGGAGCCAGGTCTGAAGAGCTAAAAATAGTTCTCCATAAGCTGAATAGGAAAGGGTGGAGGAAGGACAGAGCTCCTTGATGTACTCTTTCCCGTTTCATAGAAAACAAAGCCATAAAATTCTCCCATTATTTATAGTGAAAGTGGTCCCATGCTGAGAAATTTGTAAACAACTGGGAGAGCCCCATGGGAATAGGAATCTGAAAGATTTATTAAGCTGCAAAAGGTCAGAGGAAGGGAGTTTGCTTTGCTGCTCGTGCAGCTTCAACCCTTGGCTTTCCTAAGTCAGGGGTAAATGCACGACTGATTCTGAACCCCTCACACAGATCCTTGGGGCTGCAGCTGCTGTGGAGATCCAGATACCTACAAAAAAAGTCTCCAAAACTACATGGTCTGTGCCAGAATTAGGTGAAGTTGCCATTCCACATGGCCTTCATGGCATGTGCAGGTGGAGAAGGAAAAACTTGCTCCAAACTCTCCTGGAAACACCTAACCCTCTCCTGAAGCTCAGAGTTTATCATTCCACCTGTTGGGATTTGCTGCTCAGGGAATGACCCTTGGCCATAAATTCCATGCCCCATAAACTCCTCACTCTTTTTCTTTCTAAGGAATTAAGCCTTGGTCATATCATAAGATTAGTCCCTAGAGGCAGGAACCAAAAAATGCTACAAAAATATGTGTATGTTCAGTCTTTTACACCCAGTGAGGTGAATAGATGGAAAAAAGGGACACAGAGACCTAATCCAGGGATCCACTCATGGCCCTTTCCAGGTGGCACATGAATTATTTCAGTCTGAAAGCCAAAATCAAACTTTTAGTGACAACTTGGACTCCAGTTTCCCTGGAATGCACTCTGAGGATTTTCCTGCCCTTCCAGGTCACCTGCAATGAGGCTGATGACAAAAATGCTTCCCAAAGGCCACATGCAGGGAGCAGCTGAACTCAGCTGTGCCATCCTTCTGGCTTCCCTTGCCTTCTCTCCCTGAGCCTGGTTTTCATCTTTATCTCTGTTAGGAGATAACATGCAAGCTGCTGATTAATCCTTCCCTGTTACACTCCAAAAACATCCCAGCTCAGGTCCCTTAAATCGGGCAGAGCCAAAAGAGAATCCAGAATCCAACTGTCCAACCTTGCTCCATCTGCAAGGGTGAAAGGGAATCCTTTCTTTTCAGATGGGATTTTTCCTCCAAGTGTGTGTGGCAGGAAAGGCAGAATCTCGTGGCTTGATGTGGGGACTCTCAGGGAAATGGGAAGAAATGCCACATTGCAATATTGCTCAAGTGAATAAATGCAATATTGTGGTGCAATAACCCCAAATGCCCCGGGTTAGAGCACTGAAACCTCCAGCATCAGATTCAGCATTCAGCACAACAACAACCATTGTGTTTTCTTCTGCCTCTGAGACAACAAATTCACCTTAGAGGCTGAAAATGACAATTTAACTACACAAACACAAGCTATCTTAAGGAACTGCACTGAGTTCCTTAGAACAATGTGATCCAGAACTCTGGAATTTCTAGGGGGGAACAAAAAACACCTTCTCTTGCCAAGATGCTCCTCAGGCAGCTGCAATTCCACCTCGATCCCTTGTTAAATTCCTGCCACTGAGAGGACACTTGGGTTGAGGAGTTGTTTTAAAAACATTTCAAAGGACAAAGCAAATGTGCTGCTCTTTAAATGTACACAGACATCTGAGATGTGTTTGGACAGGCTGCCTGAAAATTTATGGCCAGAATTGTTAAAGCCAGGGGTTGACACTATTTGGGGAGAAGTCTTATTGCTATTTCTCTGCGTGAAAGCTGAGACACTCCTTAATAAATATGATTATGTCAAGAAAAATAGCAATAGATATATATTTTATATTTTTTTTATATTTTATATATGTATATAATATTTATTTAGCAATATATATTATATAGAGATATATATTGCTATATATATATCTGTTGATATATATACATATATATATATAATGTGCATTATAATGAAATAACTGGGGCAGAATTCCTCCTAAACCATGAGAATAAACAAAATTATTTCATGCCACTGCTCTCAGATGAGGTGCTGGGACTTGCCCTGCACTATTGATTCCTTTCCTGCAGAACCTGTTCTCAGTCCTGGCAGACAGAAATTAATCCTAACCCCAGTCAGCCAAAATAAAAGGGGCACACAAAGAAACTGGAGGACCTGACCTGGCTGTCAGGTGTGGCTACTAAACCAGTGGCTGGGCTAACTGGATTTCTGCATCCACAAGCAGGAGTTACCCCTGAAATGAGGAGGATGCAAATATTTATCCTTTGCTTGAGCCTCAGCTTGTTTGGCCCAGCCTTTTGCAAGCCCTCAGCTGCTGATGGCAGCCTTTATAACCTGAATATTCACTCTGCTGCAGCGCATTAAAAGCTTTATTTATTACCAATAAAAGGGAATAATGAGAAATCCATTTGAGGCAAATACTTTTAATGGACTTTTCTTCATTGACCTCCATGAACCTAAAAATTATGTGGCTCTTTCAGCCTTCTCTATTTTCTTGTTGTTGTTTTTCCCTTCAGATGAGGGCAGGGAGTTCAAATTGCACTCAAGATTAACAATTAGCAAAGCCACCAGTTGGCCTTTTTTTTTTTAATTAATCTTAGGTAAGCTCCAGTAGAGACAAAAATTTCATTTTTAGCTCTTGCATTTGTGGGACAGCACCTGGGGATGTTGGTCCAGGCACCTTTTTGTTCATAATTCCTAAGAAATTTAAACAAATTCAGAAGAATTTCTGTGCAGAAAAAAAGGACTTTAGAAGCTCCTGAGATAGCAGCAAGTTCCCAGTGGGCCAAGAATTTTATATCCTGGTCATATCATAAGATTTGCCTTGGTCATATCATAAGATTGAATAGATGGAAAAAAGGGACACAGGGACACAATCCAGGGATCCACTCATGGCCCTTTCCAGGTGGCACCTAAATTATTTCAGTCTGAAAGCCAAAATCAAGATTTTAATGACAAGTTGGACTCCAGTTTCCCTGGAATGCACTCTGAGGATTTTCCTGCCCTTCCAGGTCACCTGCAATGAGGCTGATGACAAAAATGCTTCCCAAAGGCCACATGCAGGGAGCAGCTGAACTCTTATCTGTATGCAAAAATTATTATTTCTCCAGCTAGATGTAATTCCAATATTTGATAAAACAACTAATTAGTGTCTGTGTGTATGACCAGTCCAGACTAGATTTTTTTCCACTAATTTTTTCCCCTTTATGTCACTATAGGACATGAAATAACATGAGCGCACATAGCACTGCTCTCAAGGTGAAAAAAGGGAAGTTTATTTCTTAACTCTAACATTTACAGTTTTCTAAAAGTGACAGTGGATTAAAGGGTGACAGTGCCACCTCTCCAATGACACTGGACAAACTAACAATCTATCAAATTTCTTTTCTTCCACAAAAGAATGCAAAACAACAAGTTATTTACAGAAGGTGTGTGAGAAAGTTTGTTACAAGAATGTAAACATCAGAAAGCTTCGAGAATCTTAAAAAATCAGGGCAACACCTTTATTAACTAACATGGATTACTCTGTCCCCACAGGCAGCAGCCCAGGAAGGGAAGGTGCTGATGAAAGGCCACAACCACCAGCAGGCTCTGGGCTACCACAGCCTGGCTGTGCTGGCCAGCAGGGCCAACCCCAGGTACCTGAGGCACAGAGCTGCCTGCCTGATGCACCTGAAAAAATATGAAAAAGCTCTGAAAGACATGGAAAAAGTGATCCAAGGGCATGGCTGTAACAGCCCAAAAACACAGGCTGGGGATCACTGCTGCCAGGGCTTCCTGCTGCTGGCCCTGGCTCGGGAGGAGGCAGCAGTGCAGCACTACATGCAAGCCCTGCAGCTGGACGAGCCCCTGGCCCTGGGCACCATCTCTGAGTGCCCTGGCAGGGAATCTTTAACCCAAACTTTTCACAAAATTGCACAATATAACTTTGAAAAGCAGCGTTATGAAGAGGCCTGGAAAATCACAGACTATGGGCTTAAAATTGGTAAAAGTTCTGATCTCCAGAAGCTGAAAGCAAGACTGAAAAGAGAGGCATCAAGCTGTAGCATACATTGATTTCTCTGTTTGGAGATTTTCCAGTCTGATTGCTTTCTGGGAGGCTGCAAGAATGAAGGAAAGATGAGGAAGATAAGAAAGATAAGAAGCTGATGATAAATATGCAACAAACACTGAACATGGAGCAGCAAAACAAAACTGACCAAGAGAGCAATGAGGAAAAAAAGCAAATTGCAGCATTCAGGATTCCTTAAAATTATTGTGGATTATGTAAACTCCCCATTGTGAAAAAAAGCCTTTTTTCTGGCTAAACAACAAATTCTAACACACAGGTTCCAGTCCTACTGAAGGAAAACATTCAAATAAATTGCAGCTCATGAATAATAATAATGTATTTCCTAGCTAGCATTTGATGAGCTTTAACACTGTTCAATCAATTTGCCTTATTTTTATGGGCCAGTCAAAAGGATCAGTCAGAAGTAACTCCTGTAAGGTGTTTGTGAAGGCCCTGTCTGTTGGTTATTGGTTACTACTGGAAGGAAAACATGATCCAGATTTTTTTTTTTCAGCTTGCAAATGGAGCCGACAGTTGTTTAAGGATATAATTTCATGCTTGGAAAGAAGCTCTCCCACAGCATCTTGATGCACATTATGGGGAAAAAGCCTCATCAGTGTCACTAGCAATAAAATATAATTTGAAGGGGTGTGTTACACCCTTCTCCTGCTGCCACACCAAAAACCTCCTTGGGCTAACCCAGAGTGAGGGACCTGACTGGATTTAAACTTGTGTGTGTGACTTTTGCTTTCAGGTTTTTTAACTCATTTTTAAATTTAGAATAAAAAATCCCCAGCCGGGTTTTTTTTTTTTTCCTCAGTCCCGGTCGGTCTGTGAGGCAACGTTCATCACCAAAGTTTGGGTGCAGACCATCCAGGGACCAGGGTTTTGGTCAGGCAGGAGGATCTTTTGGAGGCTACCGGGAACCACGTTCCCGAGGACCAACGATTGCTGGGGTGTAATTTAGCAGTTGTGATGAGAGGGATGGTGAGTTTGTGTGTCATCTGGAGGGGATGTTAATGGTAGATGAGTGTTGTTTTCTGTGTGCTTTTGTTGGTTTGGGTTTCCTGTAACAATAAATCAACATGTAATGAAAACAGAAAAAGGTTATCATCTTGTGTTAATGTGTATTGCTCTGTATTGCTCTGTATTGCAGGGTGAACACAGGGTGAACTCTCTCCTCCTTGCTGTGACACCTGGGCTGGCAGGGATGACACAGTGACCTCGGCCAGCCAATGCTGCCTGTGCCATCACCTGGCACTGACGTGCTTGATGGAAATCATTTTGCTGGGATTTTTCTCCTGAGAAGCCTCAGAACAGAAATGGAACCAATAACAATCTGCTGGCTGTGGAGTGTGGGCTGGAGATGGTTTAGCAACAGGGGCATCTTGAATTGGTCTCCTGTGCATTGTTTCTACTTGATGACCAATCATGGTCCAGCAGTGTCGGGGCTGTGAGCAGTCCCAGGTTTTTATTATTCATTCCTTTCCAGCTTTCTGATGTCTCCTTGCTCTTTTAGTATAGTTCTAATATCTCATTTTCTTTTAATAGAGATCATAAAATAATATTTCAGTCTTCTGAAAGGTGGAGTCAAGATTCTCGTCTCTTCCCTTGTCCTGGGGACCCTCAAACACCACCACAATCAGCGGCCGAGCGGGTTTGTGCGAGCCTCTCAGGAACCCTCGGCCAGTCCCGAGTCAGCAGAAACCGGGGGGGCAGCCCCGACACAGCCGAGAGCAGGGAGACACTCTCTGTGCCCCGAGGGTACTGAGGGCACCTGGGCTGGGGGGAGACACCCTCTGTGTGTGCCCCGAGGGTACTGAGGGCACCTGGGCTGGGGGGAGACACTCTCTGTGTGTGCCCCGAGGGTGCTGAGGGCACCTGGGCTGGGGGGAGACACCCTCTGTGTGTGCCCCGAGGGTGCTGAGGGCACCTGGGCTGGGGGGAGACACCCTCTGTGTGTGCCCCGAGGGTGCTGAGGGCACCTAGGCTGGGGGGGAGACACCCTCTGTGTGTGCCCCGAGGGTGCTGAGGGCACCTGGGCTGGCAGGGAGACACTCTCTGTGCCCCGAGGGTACTGAGGGCACCTGGGCTGGGGGGAGACACTCTCTGTGTGTGCCCCGAGGGTGCTGAGGGCACCTGGGCTGGGGGGAGACACTCTCTGTGCCCCGAGGGTGCTGAGGGCACCTGGGCTGGGGGGAGACACTCTCTGTGCCCCGAGGGTGCTGAGGGCACCTGGGCTGGGGGCAGACACTCTCTGTGCCCCGAGGGTACTGAGGGCACCTGGCCTGGTCGCCTTTGCAGCAGAAGAGACACCAGAGACAGCGGTAGAAGATAAAGGGCCGACTCTTAGCAGGGGTTAATCCAAGGTTTTATTAGGAGTCCCATAGGAGCTCCTGCACCTCAGGGGGCTCCTGCCGAGAGCCCCAGGGAGATGTGCCAAGTTTACATTTAAAGGGAGGTGGAAACCGACAGTAGATAACATCCTACCAACCAATTAAGTGACCCTAAGGGATGGGTACTGGGGGATGGACATATAGGACAGTGTATGGGGCAAGGCTTGGGGGGCTGACCCCTGGCCTCTGGCTCATCACTCGATGACTTGGACCAAAACTTCTGCATGGAGGGGATGGGAGGCTGAGTGATTGATAGAGAGCCAGGGTGGGGGTTTGGGGATGATCTCATCCCTGGAAAGGGAAAACACAGGTTAAGGGAGGGGGGTACAGTTTGGGATAAACCATTTGGGAAAAATATGGGGATACAAAACAAAATTACTTCAAAGTATTACAAAATATAAAAATGCACTACAGCAGGTTTGGGCAGCACCAAATAAAATAAAAAAAATGCTTTAAAAATAGAAAAATTAAAAATAAAAATTAAATAAAATTAAAATAACAAAATTAATTTAAATAAAGGAACAAGAAAATAAAAACTGTAAAGTGCCGTAAAAGTTCCGTAAAAGGTAGTGCCGTAATGGAAGACCCTCAAACACCACCACAAACACCAGCTTGAGTTGGTCTAGGCAGCACCAAATAAAAAAGAAAAAAAGCTTTAAAAATGGAAAAATTAAAAATAAAAATTAAATAAAAATAAAATTTAAAAATTAAAAAAAAACTTTAAAAATAGAATATTTTTTTAAAAAATTAAATAAAAAAATAAAATTTAAAAAAAATAAAAACCTTGAAAAATAGAATAATGTAAAAAAAATAAATGAAAAATAATCTTAAAAAATAAAATAAAATGCTTTAAAAATAGAAAAATTAAAACTAAAAATTAAATACAAAAAATAAAATTAAAAAATAAAATAAAAAGCTTTGAAAATAGAATAATTAAAAATGAAAATTAAATGAAAAATAAAATTAGAAAAATAAAATTAAAAACTTGAAAAATTAAAAATAAAACTTAAATAAAAAATAAAATTATAAAAAAGATTAAAAGCTGTAAAATATAAAAATTAAAAATAAAAATTAAATAAAAAATAAAATGAAAAAAAATTAAAAACTTTTAAAAAAGGAAAAATTAAAAATAAAAAGTAATTAAAAATAAAATTAAAAAATAAAATAAAAAGCTATAAACTAGAAAAATTTTTAAAAAAATTAAATAAAAAATAAAATTTAAAAAATTAAATAAAAAAACTTAAAAAAAAATTAAAAATAAAAATTGAATAAAAAATAAAATTTAAAAAATAAAATAAAAACCTTTAAAAATTATAAAAAATAAAAATTAAATAAAAATAAAATTAAAAAAAATAAAAAGCTTTAAAAATACAAAAATAAAAAAAATTAAATTAAAAAAATTAAAAAAAAAAACTTTAAAAAGAGAAAAATTAAAAATGAAAAAATTAAATTAAAAAAAAATTAATTAAAAATAAATTAAAAACAAAATGAAAACTGTAAAGTGCTGCAAAATACCATAAAATTTCCATAAAGGGTAGTGCCGTAAAGCACGACTGCCATAAAACTGCCGTAAAAGCAGGACTGTCGTAAAAGGTGCCGTAAAGCAGGACTGTCGCAAAAGGTGCCGTAAAGCAGGACTGTCGCAAAAGGTGCCGTAAAGCGCGACTGTCGCAAAAGCTGCCGTAAAGCAGGACTGTCGTAAAAGGTGCCGTAAAGCGCGACTGTCGTAAAAGGTGCCGTAAAGCAGGACTGTCGCAAAAGGTGCCGTAAAGCGCGACTGTCGTAAAAGGTGCCGTAAAGCGCGGCTGTCGTAAAAGGTGCCGTAAAGCAGGACTGTCGCAAAAGGTGCCGTAAAGCGCGACTGTCGCAAAAGCTGCCGTAAAGCGCGACTGTCGTAAAAGGTGCCGTAAAGCAGGACTGTCGCAAAAGGTGCCGTAAAGCGCGACTGTCGCAAAAGCTGCCGTAAAGCGCGACTGTCGTAAAAGGTGCCGTAAAGCAGGACTGTCGCAAAAGGTGCCGTAAAGCGCGACTGTCGTAAAAGGTGCCGTAAAGCGCGACTGTCGTAAAAGGTGCCGTAAAGCAGGACTGTCGCAAAAGGTGCCGTAAAGCGCGACTGTCGTAAATGGTGCCGTGAAGCAGGACTGTCGTAAAAGGTGCCGTAAAGCGCGACTGCCGCAAAATCTACCGTAAAGCAGGACTGTCGTAAAAGGTGCCGTAAAGCGCGACTGTCGTAAATGGTGCCGTGAAGCAGGACTGTCGTAAAAGGTGCCGTAAAGCGCGACTGTCGCAAAAGCTGCCGTAAAGGACTGTCGTAAAAGGTGCCGTAAAGCGCGACTGTCGTAAATGGTGCTGTAAAGCAGGACTGTCGTAAAAGGTGCCGTAAAGCGCGACTGTCGCAAAAGCTGCCGTAAAGCAGGACTGTCGTAAAAGGTGCCGTAAAGCAGGACTGTCGTAAAGTGCCGTAAAGCGCGAATGTCGCAAAACTGCCGTTCAGCCGCCTTTCCAGAAATTATGGACACAGGTGTTTAAAGCACTTTTTAATAGTATTTCCCGCCGGGCCATGACTGCCGCAGCGCTGGTCCCAGCTTGCAGGGCGCTGCTTTGAGCTGTGTTTGCCGCACGGGGGGTGCCCGCAGCAGTCGCCCCGCCCCTCCTGCGGGCCCGCCCCTTGCCGCCGCGAGTCTCCAGCGGGACCCGCCCCTCACCTCCCCGTCGGACCCCGCAGTCCTGTCCGCCCCTGCTGCCCCGCCCCCTGCTCTCGCGGTCCCGACACCCGCCCCCCCCGGCGCCTCCCGCCGCTCCTGCCTTTGCCATCCCGTTAGTCCCTGCTGTCCCCGGTACCGCGGGCCCCGTCCCTCAACTCCGCTTTTACGGGCCCGCCCACCAGCGTTACCGCGGCCCCGCCCCCTCCGATTCCGCCGCTCTCCCCCCGTTACCCGCGAGTGCGGCCGCTCCTGCCGCCCCCCCCGGTGCCCCTCGCCCCCTTTGCCGACACAGCGGGGCCGGTGCTGGCCCAAGTCCCGCCGCTGCTGCTGCGGCTTTGCAGTTCCCCGCCGCTCCCGGCTCTGCAGTGCCGATCGCGCCTGGCGCGGCCGCGCGGCGTCCGCAGCGCCCCCTGTGCGCGTTGCCGCGGGAAGCTCTGCCCCCCCCCCGAACCTGCCGTTCAAGCGCGCGCCGCACACCCCGAGCTGCCCACGGGCCCCGCCGCAGCTCAGACACCCACGCTGACCCCGCCCCTGCCGGCGTATGGGCGCAATCCCCCGGTCCCGGCACGGCACCGCTTGCGCTGGGACCGGGACGCCCCAGCCACCCCGTGCCGGTGCGGCGCCGCTCCAGCGCAGCGCCCCCTCAGCGCCGCCCCTGCCCACCGGGCCAGCAGGGACCCCGGCTCCCAGCGGCTGCACGCCGCAGTCCAGCCGCCGACAAACCCCCCGCAGCAGAATCCCGCCGCCTCCACGCTGCTCCTCCCGCCGCCCCGGGATCATCTCCCGCCTCCCGCCGCCCCGGGATCATCTCCCGCTGACGAGGCCGCCCGGCCGCCGCCCGTGGTCGCCGTCCCGCTCCTGCCGCCGCCGCTCCATGGCGCGCCGAGCCGCGCCTTCCCCCCCGCGGCCCCCCGCTTCAGAGCTGCTGGATGGCGCGGCTCCGCCGCCTCCTGCGACCGCGGCCGCCCCGGCGTTCCCTTCCATGACCGCGGCCACAGCCGCGCCTCCCATTTCCGCAGCTCCGCCACCGGCCCCCCCCACGCTGACGTAGGGATGTAACCCACACATGCACATTGCTACAACCCCCCCGCACCCCCCACAACCCCGCGATATCACTCCGCGCCGCCTCATCCAACCACAGCGCTGCTTCCGGGATCAGCCGCACGCATGCGCAGTTCTATGCCGCGGCCCCGCCGCCACCCCCCACTGCTTTGGCCGCAGCTCTGGTACAGCCAGGTCCCGGTTCCGAGCCGCTGCGTGCCGCTGTCCGGTCACAGCCGGAATTCCTGTGCCGGGGAACGCCGCTTCCGCCGCCACCGGATCGATACACGGCACCACAGCAGGCGAAAACTGCATCGCCTTGCATGTATCCTTCCGCGTCTCCCCCTCTGCCGGATCTCTCTCGGCCGCATCACCGAGAGATCCCTCCGCAGCGCGGGACCCGTCACAACCCACACCTGGTGTGCCTCCGCGTTTTCGCCCTCCGCAACCCTAGCACCGAGTGGGACTGCTTTGTGTCACGATTCGTCCGCACAGCCACATCCCCGCACACAAACTGTGCGACGAGGAGGGGGAGGCTGGAATATGACAGCTGCTTTAATAAATACAGGACAGACAGAATTATTTTGCCCCTGCAAATTCCAACCCCCTGATCCCAACACAAAAGAATTTCGAAAAAGAACTGTTCCCAAATAGCTCCAAAGTCCCCCCCGTGTTTGGGACTGGTTTCTCAACCCAAAATTAACCCTAAACCCTGAAAATTCGACGGCATTAATCCCAAAATTAGAAAACTCACAATAATCTTTTGATAATTTTCACCTAACAGACTGGGATGAAGTCAGAGGCCAGATTTGCAAAGAAGAAAGTCTAAATCCTTTAGCTATGCCTGTGCTATTCAGCCAGCAAGCCGCTGGTCCTAGAACACAGGTTGCTATCCGGCCTCATGAGATAAAAGAATTGCAAAAAGCAATAAGGGACAGTGGTATCTGCTCCCCATATTTTAAACAAATGCTGAAAAGTACCCTGGAAGGACACACACCCACACCAAATGACTGTAAAAATCTTGCTGCTATAATTCTCACAGCCTCACAACATGTGCTATGGGAACTCAAATGGGAAAGACTGCTTACAGGGGTACTAGCCACCTTCGTACCCTTGTCATGTCTAAACTGACTGGTGACCCTCCTGATGATCAGAAAGATAATCATGTGAATTTACCCAGAACAGCATTAGATGACATTAAAAAGATGGCTCGCAGAGCCTTTTTGCAAATTCAGCCTGCAGGAAGTTTTGAAAAAGCCTAAAATCTGATTAGCCAGGGCTTGTCTGAACCATTTACCACATTTGTGGACCGGGTAATCCAAGCAGCAGAAAGACAATGTGGCAATGATATAGCTCTTTCCCACAGCTTTGAGACCCTTCCCTCACCCTGTGCAAGAAACCCAAGGGTGAATACACAGAAAAGGGAATTCTGCTGGAAATGTCACACAGCTGTGAAGAATTCAAGTAGATTTATATTAATCAAGATTAATGTAATCAAGAAGGAAATACTGCCTAATAAAAGATGAAACTGGACACCTGTTTGTATTCCAACTTGCAGTCATTAATTAATTACAGCTTAAATATCTGTCGTTTATTCAGCTCTGAGCTCTGTACAGACACTACCAACTATTTATTTGCTCTCCATAAATTTTGTTCTTCTAAAATATTCTGCACCCTCAGTAACCGTGTTGTACATCATCACCAGGTAATGAATGCTGAAAGAAAATGTGAAATCATGGTTGAGAATGTTCCTGCACAAACAGCACCCTGCCAGGGTTGCCCCTCTGAAGTATTCAACATTCCTTCTAAGCATGTGAAAGGAAAATCAGATGTGAGAATATTTGCATCACAGAGTTAGACAAGTGTCCTGACCTCTGTGTTCTACAGTCCAGCAGGCAAAGAACAGCTTAGAAATGATGGCAAAGTGTTTGGAATTAAATATTCCACTGGAAGCTTTTCCTCAGAGTTCAGGCAGAGCTAAACTTTGAGCTTTTGTGATCTCAGAAGGTTTCATTTCCTTTTAAACCCCATCACTCCCATTAATATTTCCTATTTCACTTCGCTGTGCGCTCCCAGGTACTGAGGGAACCTAAACACAGGAACCAACTTCTGCAGCTGCTCTGGAAGCTGACACATCTCCAGGGAATTATTTTTCCTGCCTTTGAGCCCAGGTCATTGTCCTTCCCAGCTCTAGAGCTGGTGGAAGTGTGGCTCTGGCCCAAAGCCATCAAACCCAGGAATTTAATGAGTTATCCTTGTGCCCAAGTGAGGACAGTCCCCTTGGCTTGCAGGGGCAGATGTTCCACTCTAATGACAGCTAATCTAAAAGCCATTTCTTTCACCATCATGCCCCTGCAGAAGATTAACTGTTATCATTGTGCTGCTGCTGCATCCAGCAGTTTCCAATTTGCCAGGGCTCCGAGGAGCTGCTGTCACCAGAAATTGGATGTGGTACATGAAATGATCTCTGGCTCTGGAGCCTGCCTTAGGAGCCTTGGCTGCTTCCCTTGGATTTCAGCCACGCTGCTCTGGGCTGGGATCTGCTGCTTCACTCAGCCATTACTCAGTGGCACCTTAAGAAAAGCAGGTCATCATTTACAATCCAAAGCTGTGGGATTCAGGAGACTCCTTCCCCTCCTGCTCCTGCTGTGCATTTCAGGAATGACTTTTCCAGAGACTGCACCTGCCCACAGGTGTGTACACACAACCCTGAGCACAGGAGCAGTGGTTTCTTGGCTCCCAGAAGTGCCTGGAGGGCAGAAAACAAACACATCTTATATTGCTGATATTGCTGGTTGTAGCTCTCAGCAGCTGAGGATATCTGAGGGTGGGTGGGGAACAAATTTCCACCCCAAATGGGAGGCTGGAGAACATGAGCCAGTCCCAAAGATGTCAGCAGAGAGTGGAAACCACTCATGATCACAGTGATGCTGTTTTTAGTGCCTCACTCATGAACCAGCAATTGAGAAAAGTGAGAAAACAGCTCCTGTCCTGGCCCTCCCTGAAGTCACAGCCTGGTGCCACTGACCCTCTGGGGTCCCACACCTCAATACAGGTGTGGAACCTTCACCTCTGAGGCGTGCAACCAGGTAATTTTCAATTAATTCACTTCCAAAGTCTACCTTGGGCACAACATGCATGGCCCCAAGACCTCCTGGGAACCTTGGCAAGCCTCCCTTGTGTCCCTGAGAGCCACTGGGGACATGTTCTGTGCCAGAGCAGCTGTGGTTTACGTGTGTCACCAGCCAAGTGATCATTTCTGTGTTTCTGTGTTCCCTGCACAGCCCCAAAGAGTCAGGAGTTGCAGAGAATGAACGAGAATAAGAATTTCCCCCTGGACTCTAAAGGAAATTAAGAGCAGTAGCTCATAATCAGTTTGCATGCCTCATTCCTGAACTGCATCAGTAAATGAGAAAATTTAGCTGTAACGCTGGGGGGGGATTGTAGGAGGGAGCAGGAGGATGTTAATGATTCCATTCCACCCTGGTTTGCATTTTGTTATCCCTCTCATTTGTGCTCTCATCTCCATGTGGGTGCTGCCACACCAAAAACCTCCTTGGGCTGACCCAGAGCGAGGGATCTGGAGTCCCCACAGAGCCCCAGCCTCAGATCCAGATCAGTAGTGGATGAAATGGAAAACTGACAGGGATTAGCATTTCCCCACTTGAAATGACCACCTGAGAGAGCTTCTTGATTGCCTGGAATGCTCAGGTGTGCTGTTAGAAGGCATCCCAGCACTGGTAATGTGCTCCATCTGTTCTCTGCGAGTCACATTCAAATCTGAAATTATTGGGAACACCTCTGAGTGCCTGTCACGGTGTAGGGTTTGTTCTCCCACTGTAGATTTGAACAATGGGAACAATTATACCTTGCCATGTGCTAATTTTTGCAGCCTTGCCAAGAGGATCTTTTGCAATGTTGTTTCTTTTCTTCTTGTGCATCATTTGGCCATTCTTGATCAGCTTCCTGAAGTAAACAGGTAATTAATTAGCCATCTACAGAAATTGCCCTGTGTCCACAGCATTAATGTGCTTGGATGTTTTAATTGATTGCATTCTCAAATGGCTTGGATGGCTTAAATGCCAGCTAATGCAATCCAATTAAGACTCCTAATAAACCTGCCTGATGAACTGCAGGATAATCACACATCAAGCACAGATGTAGAGGAAAATGCCACGGAAGTGACAGTTCAGAATAGACTGTGTCGTTTGGAAAGATCCAAACCATTCTCAGCAGGGAAACTGGGAACATTCCCTCTGACTGGTGCTGGATTTGGGCCCCGGGACCTGATCCAACACAACTTTTAAGCACACGCTTACAGCAGTTCCTATGCACAAAACCTTTTACACAGAGTCATGGAACAGCCCCAGGCTGGAAGGGACACCAAAAGGTCACTTGAGCCAACCTCAGTGGGAAAGGGCTCCTGGATAAGATTATCCATCACCCTGTCCAGCCTGGGAAATCTTATAAAATTCCAGTGAGCTGGACCTTATCAGGTCCCTGGGCAGGCTCTTCCAGTGATTGATTATTCTCACTGGCAAAAAAAAAATAATTCTTTTATCAATATTAAATCAAGATTAAACTTTTCCCACTCCAACATCCTTTTGGCCCTCGTCTCCCACATGAAGAGAACAACTCAATAATCACCCTGAGGGAGCACAAATGTAAGGGAGATTTCAGGTGATATGGAGGGGGGAAGGCTCTTAAAAATATTATTCAAAGAAAATTAGCTGAGGCAGCAGGAAGTTAAATCAACTCCTACTGGGATAGGACGTGAACTTCCAGTAGTGCCCCACAAGTAACTCACTTGAAGATGGTGCAGTGTCTTTGTGGCAGCTCTGGAGGTCTTTCCTCAGCCCAAACAGAGATTAGGGATTTAATGGAGCAATCTGTGTGAAATTCTCTGCTCTGTTCTGCCAGACAAGACATAATAGCTCCTGTGGCATCAAATGTCTATTCATCTAATCTTGACTTTGATTCTCTGTGTGACTCCCTTTCATCTGTAAAATTAGGATAATTCTCTCTTTCAGATGCCTGTCAGTACCTCTTCGTTCCGAGTACACGGTGCTTTGAAGATGACATTATTTGTACATTTTCTATTATTGTCAAAGAGCTGCACGTTGTCCCAGCCCCTGTCCCTGTCCCCTGTCCCTGTCCCCAGCCCCTGTCCCTTGGAAACAGGAATCATCTCCTTGTCATTTTTAAAGGAACAGCTGAAACTTGCATGTGCTCTGTAACTGAAAATAATTAAAGGTAAAATATCTGAGATTTATTTTGTTTGGAATCTGTCTTCCTATACAGCAAAACAAGACCAAAAAAAAAAAAAAAAACCAAAAACAACCTTTATGTCTTTCAAGTCATGTGCATGTAATTTTGAAGTGGTTTTTTTTTCATTAAGAATATAATTGCAATACTGAAATAATTTCAGTAGTAAAATGGGGTGTGAAAATGAGACACCTGCACTCCAGAAGTCTTGAAAAACCTCTTGGGGAAAAAGGTAAAGCACCTCATGGAAAATGAGAACTTTCCTAAGAATTAATTACTGGAATAGAAGAGAATTCTCCAAATGCTGAGAAGCCAGGAAATCACCTTGTCCTCTTAAAGGCAGCCCTGCTACACAACCTAATTTCCAGTCTAGACATCAAACCAAGTGATTTCAGACGTGTTGGAAGGGGTTAAATCCCTGAGAAGTCTCAGAGCATTTAATTCATTGGGCACTGGGAGCCACCTGCGTGTGAGTGAGGGGGAGAGAGGGAGATTTGGGCACAGCACTTTGCAAGGACCATTCCTGGGGAGAGCCTCAGTGCTGGCAACATGAACAAACGTTTCTTTCCGACTGCCAGGAAACACAAACAGCCCAGTTCCACCCCACAAACCGCTCGAGGCACCTCTGCAGCTGAAAAACCTCCTCCACAACAGCCAGGTAAGGCACCTTCACCTTTTTACCTGCTTGTCTCACCTGCAGTGAATGCATCCAGAAACTCAGGGCAGGAGCTGCTGGACCTTTCCTGCATAACAACACTGATACCTGATCATTTTTAATTCTGGGGGATGCTCCAAGGATGCTCATCTCTAAAGGGAGAGTTTTGAAACATCACCCAAACTTCGAGGTTTTCCCGATTCTAAACTGTTTGGGCTGTGCCTCTACCTGGACTTATTTCCACCCCACACAGCTGGCAGCCAACCTGCTCCGAGGAGATATTTCAATGCTGAGCTTTATTTCTTTTCTGCTGGCTGACAGATGACAGGGTTCCGCTGGCTCTCAGAGACAAACCCGTTCTTTCTGAGCACAATGAGTTCCCCTCTGTGGGCAGCATCCCTGCCACAATAAATCACAGGCTACGTCCAGCCATTGTCCTGGAGCCAGGCATCTGCTGATTCACCAGGGAGAGGCTGCTGGGTTGGGCTTTTTTTTTTGTTTTAATGTCACCCCTATAGCTTCAGATTTCCTTCTGGATTTAAGCGAAAAGTGTATCATAATCTCATTTGCTGGCATTTTGACTGGAATAATGGACACTGTTCTGGTTACTAAACTGACCATTTTACACGTGCATTATAAATCTTGGTGCAGGTCAGTTTTCCTGTTTAGATTAATTTATGCACACAGAAGAAATAGATCTTTGTGTATGTTTAAGCTGAACATTGAAACTCAGATGACAGCAGGTAACAGCTCTCTCTCCAGACTCATGGTTCTTTATTGTACTAAAACCAAAAAAGGTAAAAAATAAAAGGGATTTTAAGCAGTCTTGGAGGAGTTTTGGAGCTGCTCCTCACACAGAGGAGCTGATAATTTCTAACCTGCACTTCACACAGGTGATTCCAGATCTGGAATTGCACTTCCACTGGCACAGAACTGCCTCAAATAATTTATTTTTATTTTTTTATGCATAGGCAAAGGATACAGGGCAAACTACCAACCCTGACAGCCAGAGGGAAGAGAATTTCCCTCACATCTCAGGTAGATGTGGACATAGAAATATATATATTTATATAGATATCTATAAGGATGTACCAGATAGAGATGGAGACCTTGTTTCCATGGCAACAACTCTTAAGACAAATCCCACTAAAGATGCTGCCACGTCCTGCTTGGCTCAGATTGCTTTAGGACATGGAGTTGTTTTCACATTTCACATTTGGTGGAGCTGTTTAATTCCTGCAGGAGAGCCCCAGAGCTCCAGCTGGGAAATCACTGCTCTACTGCACATCCACTCCCTGGATTTCTGGGAGCAGCAACCACGGGATCATCTATTCAGGTGACCGAGAGCATTCAATCTCATTAATATTAACAATAAAAACGGTGCAAAAATTGGGCAGGCAACTAAAGCAGGTAATATATTCTCATATAATACTATCAGGTGCATATATATATATATATATAATTTTAGGTTATATATTCTCATGTATTTTTATAAGCACAAAGTTTTTGAGGTTTACATCACTGGTGGCAAAACAAACACAGGCAGAGGGGGGGAAAAATACACAACTCATGACATTTTCCATCTTCAGAATCAATTCCTTCAGAAGGAGGAGTTGAAGGTCAACTTGACATTGTGGCAGCTATGACACAGCAACCAAACTTCTGAGCAAGGTAAAAATATCCTTGAAGAGCCTCATCCCAGCTCAGTGTCCCAGGTACAGCTGTAATTATTCCAGATTCTCCAGGGGAAATATGAAGACAAAAATATTCAAGTGCTGTCTCCCAGACAGGTGAAGCACCAGCTCAAATATTTGCTGTCCAGGGCTGGAGTCTCTTCCCTAAATTCCCCCCAGACTTGAGAATTTTTCCCAAGAAGAAAAGCACTGCATAAAGCCCCAGAGCTGCTCCCTCTCTGTGTTCAGGAGTTCTGTGCAGTTTGGGATGCCTCGTGCCTGAGGAAGCACTTTTGGTGTAAATATTCACATGTGGGGTCTCTGAGTTCCCGCTAAACACACCCCACAAAGAGGCTTGGCTGCTCAAGCCCCATCCCTGCAGGATCCAAGGGTAAAAATCCCTGATTTTAGGCTTTTTCCAAGCTGTAACCCTGCCCCACTTCGAGCTCTTTACACTTCCAATTTCCAGTAACAGGAGAACCTCCTCTGCAAAGTTCCAAAGTAAGCAAAAAGGGAAAAATCCTTTCAAAGTGGCCCAACCCAAACAGCAAATGCCTCATTGCTTCATCTGGTTTGTGTCTACATTGCTTTGGGGAGAGAGGATGTTTTCCAAGAACCAAAAACCCCCACAGTTCCTCAATCTCTGGAAGAAGAAACCCCCAGAGCAGTGTTCACCTTCCCAGGATTGCAAAGAGGGGATTAAGCTTTCTAAAAAAGCTCTTTTGTAAAATGACGGGCTGATAGATGGTGGGGTGGACCAGCAGATGAGAATTTCTGCAGGCACTGATTAAATGATGAATAATTTAATTGAATGTGAGATTTAGGGGAAAATAAATAACAGAGCAACCCCATTCCGCTTCCCAGCGTGGAGCTGCCTTTGCCACAGAGGCTCCAAGGTGAGGGTGAGACTGTCAGAAATCAAAGCAGCTCTGTCCCCTCTGAAGCAGTGACCAGAACAGGGACCTTGCTGCACTGCCAGGATGATGGATTGCTCCATCCCTGTGACCGCTCACAGTTGCTCAAGATAATCAAAATTAACGATGCTGCAAATAAGTCCTTTACAGTTGCTGGTGCTCCTCACACAGAAAACAAGGGGTTTCTTGAGTTTTGTTGGGTTGGTTGTTTGAGTTGGGTTGGGGTTTTTTTTATTTTTCACTTAGCACAGCAGAAGGAATAAAGGTCTTAGATTCTTGGCATCTTGGCGTCTCCAAAATGGGCAAAATAATACCCTGCAGTGTCTTATGGCCATGGTGTAAGAATAAATGCATTACATCAATGAGAAAATCTACATTAAATCTATGAGAATAGCTACATTAAATCTACAAAAAAACTACATTAAATCTATGTGAGAAACTACATTAAATCTATGAGAATAGCCACATTAAATCTACAAAATTAACGACATTAAATCTAAAAAAATGCCACATTAAATCTATGAGAAAAACTACATTAAATCTACAAAAATGCCACATTAAATCTATGAAAATAACCACATTAATTCTACAAAATTAATGACATTAAATCTACAAAAATGCCACATTAAATCTATGAAAATAACTACATTAAATCTACAAAAACCGTTACATTAAATCTACGAGAATAGTCACATTAAATCTACAAAATTAACTACACTAAATCTACAAAAAATGCCAGTTAAATCTATGAGAATAGCCACATTAAATCTACAAAATTAACTATGTTAAATCTACAAAAATTGCCACATTAAGTCCTGTGAGGCACCTCCCTGTTGCAGTTTTATGTCAACCAGGTAGATCCTACTCAGAGCCAGCTTAGTTGTAAAGTAAGAGTAAAACTACTCAACAACAAGGAAGATTCCCATAAACCAATCTTTGTTAGCTGCAGAAATTTCTGCAAACAGAAACAAGAGATCACTTAAATCCTAATTAAACATATAGATTTGTCCTTAGCAGTGCCCCTGCCTTCTGCAGCTCTGTTTGCCATATGGACACCCAGGAGCATTTCCCATCCCTGGGTTCTCCCACTCCTCCTCAGCTGCTGGGATCAGAATTGCTGCCTTCACACTTGCCAGGAGCCCGAGTTAACCTGACTCTGGAGAGAAAAAAAAAAAATGAAAGGGAAGTTCTCCCAGGGGTTTTGAGGCACCATGGTGACTGGGAGAAGGAATTGGTGTTTATTGTTCCCCATTCTTGGAACGCTGGGTGTCCCAGCAAACAGCCTCAAAGGAGCCCCTGCTCTGCCCCCAGCAGCTCCTCCTGAGCTCACACACAAAACTCGGAGTGCAGAGGCACAGCCTGGCATTTCTGCCATGTGAAATCCTGCAGTGAGAGGAAAACACCCCCAGCCCCAGCCCCAGCCTGCTCCTCCCTCCTCCCGGGGCGAAACAGCAGGGTGAAACAAAACCCATGGGAAACCCACCCTGCCCTTGCTTTTAGCGCCTGTCCCAGCTGTTCCCAGCCGCATTTCCATGCAGGAATTGTGTGCACTGCCTGCAACAGCCCATAAATCAGCCCGTTTGCTCACGCTTCTCCGTTCATCCCACCCCAAAGCTGCCGGCGCTCGGGGAAGCCGGAGAGCCCCAGCGGGCTCCCATGGAGGGCAGCGGCCGAAAAAAAAACCCGGGGTAACAGGATCCCGGGTGGAATTCAGGCATACCAGAACAACGGGTGGCATTTCAGGGATAACAGAATCCGGGTGGCATCCCGGGGGTAACAGGATCCCGGGTGGAATCGCAGGGATAACAGAATCCCGGGTGGAAATCCAGGCGTAACAGAATCCTGGGTGGCATCCCGGGGATAACAGAATAATGGGTGGCATTCAGGGGTGACAGAATAATGGGGTGGCTCCAGAGGTAACAGGATCCCGGGTGGCATTCCGGGCATAACAGAATCCAGGGTGGCATTGAGGGATTACAGAACCCCGGGTGGAATTCCAGGGGTAACAGAGTCCCGGGTGGCATTTAAGGGGTAACGGAACCCCGGGTGGCATTCAGGAATAACAGAATCCTGGGTGGCATTCCAAGGATAACAGGATCCTGGGTGGGATTCCAGAGTAACAGAACCCTGGGTTGCATTCAGGGATAACAGAACTCCGGGGCTAACACAATCCCGGGTGTCATCCCGGGATAACAGAACCCCGGGGATAACACAATCCCGAGTGGATTCAGGGATAACACAATCTCGGGTGGCATTCAAGGCTAACAGAGCCGCTGGGATAACACAATCCCGTGTGGATTCCGGGCTAACAGAGCCCCGGGGATAACAGAATCCCGGGCTAACAGAGCCCCGGGCAGCTCGGGAGCCGCCGCCGCGGCTCGGAGCGCCTCCAGCCCATCCCACTCCCTCCTCCCCTCCGGAGCATCTCCCTGGAGCTGGGAAGGGCTCGGGGCTGAGCTCCCAAGCCTGAGCATGGCTCGGAGCAGCCTGGCAGAGCCGCAGCCTCCCGGAGCCGCCCGCCGTGCCCGGAGCCGCCCGCTGTGCCCGTCCTGCGCTCCCGGAGCCGCTCCCGGGCACCGACGAGGGTCCCAGCCCGGATTCCTTGAATGGTGACAGAGCCTGCGAGGGTCCCAGCCCGGATTCCCTGAGTGGTGACAGAGGTGACAGAGCCTGCGAGGGTCCCAGCCCGGATTCCCTGAGTGGTGACAGAGCCTGCGAGGGTCCCAGCCCGGCTGCCCTGAGTGGTGACAGAGGTGACAGAGCCTGCGAGGGTCCCAGCCCGGATTCCCCGAGAGGTGACAGAGCCTGCGAGGGTCCCAGCCCGGCTGCCCTGAGTGGTGACAGAGGTGACAGAGCCTGCGAGGGTCCCAGCGCAGCTCCCCCCTCTGCTGACAGAGCCCTGCGGAGCTGCCCAGCGCCACGGAGGGATTATTCCGATTATTCAGGGAATACTTTGGAAGCGGGCGGTGAAAGCGGCTCTTTGCCCCCCTCCTTCCCTGCCTGCGAGAAAGGAGTTGCCCAACCTGGTCATGAGACTTTTCCAGACTTCCCAAAGAGGCTCCTGAAGTTGTGACACTGCCAGACACCCCCCAGAGCAGACACGCAGGCACGGGAGATGGAGAATGATCTTGGCAAATCTGTGGACAATCAGATGGACAAATACATGTAATAACTTGGACTTTTTCTTTTTCTCTTTTTTCTCTTTGTTTTTATCCTGCTTCCTTTTTTTTTTTTTTTTTCCTTCTCCCCATCCTGATGTAGCCGTGCTGTTAACCCTTTCTCGCCCTCCCCTCCCCGATTTAGAGTTACAATAATGGGGAAATCAGAAAGTCAAATGGATATTGTGGAAAAATCGACCAAATCTGGGAAGAAGCCCTGGAGCTTTGTGGCCATCGGGCTGGCTGTCCTGCTGCTCCTCATGACTTGTGCTGCCGTCGCCCTGGTGATCCTCTATGCCAGCAGCAGAGGTAAGAACCTGGGAATAATCTGAATAATCTCTTCCCCTTCCCTCTGCAAACAGCAGAAAAGCAGAAAAAGTATTTTTTTTTTCTTTTTTTTTTTTTCCCATCAGAGCTAAATGAAAACAAAAATAAAGGGAGACCATGAGGTCACCTCTGTGGGGGACTGAGCTCTTTCTGCCTTGCTCCCAGCTTGTGTTGGCTTTCACTTAAATTTTGAATTATGCTCCGCGAGATTCTATGCTTTTATTTAATTCCGTGCAGTTTGTTGGATTCAGAGCTGTTTTGGCAAAGCTGGTGCGCTGTTTCAGAGGGAAGGTGTGTGTCTGTGTGTGAGGACTGACATTTCCTTATTTTATCTGAGCACAAGCCAAGATTCATTATTGCCAGGGTTTTTAAAGCAACAGCTGCTTTAAAACACTTCTGAAAACAATCTCCCTGAAGGGGAAATTGTTTATTACAATGAGAAAGCCTAAAAAAAAAAAAAAAAAGCCACTTGCTGCTGAGGAAAAGGAGACTTTTAAAATATTCCAACAGGCAGTTGGATCTCTAAGTGTGATTTGCTTCAGTGACTTGAATGCAAATACCTTGCCAGAAACCTGACATTGAGGCACGTTATTTTGAAGTGTTTTGCGTAAATATTTTAACTGCAGAGCGCACTTGGTAAAACCAAAGTTTTCCCCACTGGCACGGCAAGCGCAAAGTCCCACTTTAAAACCCCGTGAAGCATCAAATGCTTGGGAGCAGCTCTGCCTCGTGTTTGTCACTTCCATCAAAGCCTCTTGGACTGGGAGCTTCGTTAAAACACTGGAGAGCGAAATTAAAGCGGGAGCAGCAAAACTGGAGCAAAGCACAGCAGCAAAACACTGTCTCTGCCTCCCCTGCTGCAGGGAGCTGCATTTTCAGCACTTGTGAGTGAAACACTGCACAATCCTGAGCAATAATTCATAAAAAAAGCCTTGTTATTGTTCACTCCTTTTGCCACCAGCAAAACACCAGGCAAAATCTGAGTGTTTAGAATTGATAGAGTTCATCTGAAAGTTTATTCTATTAGCTCGGGAGAGGAGAGGAAAGAAATTCCCCAGAGCCAGGTCCTGGAGGAGGAGTTTCTGTGTCAAACATTGAGCTTGGCAGGGTTTTGCTGCCTGCATGCAGAAAGGACTTGGGAAATCTGCCCCACATCCTTTGCTGGCTCCAGACAATGCAGAATTCAGGTATTAATAACATTTGCCCAGGTGCTGGTCTCACCCAAACCCAGAGGCAGAGTCTGTGCTCACTACGTGTGTTTAAGGAAGGCTTACCTGTGAGAAAACAGGTCGAAAACCTAAATATCTTTTCTCAGGCTCGTATCTGCAATTAAATTTTCCCTGGAAATGTTTCCCAGCCTGAGCCCTGAGTGCAGGGCTGATGTTCTGCTGCCCTGTGCCCCTCACACCCCACCAGATGTGTCCAGCTGTGCCCTGGAGCCACTTTGTGCCTCTGTCCCCATCCCAGCTCACAGCTGGAGCAGCCTCTGGCTTTAGGTGATTCCAGGTGGGAGATGAAATTCCAGGTGGGAAATGAGATTCCAGGTGGGAAAGGAAATTCCAGGTGGGAAATGAAATTCCTGGTGGGAAATGAGATTCCAGGTGGGAAAGGAAATTCCAGGTGGGAGATGAAATTCCTGGTGGGAAATGAAATTCCAGGTGGGAGATGAAATTCCAGGTGGCAAAGGAGATTCCAGGTGGGAAAGGAAATTCCAGGTGGGAAAGGAAATTCCAGGTGGGAAAGGAAAATTCCAGGTGGGAAATGAAATTCCTGGTGGGAAATGAGATTCCAGGTGGGAAAGGAAAATTCCAGGTGGGAAACGAAATTCCTGGTGGGAGATGAGCAGCAGGAGCTCCACCCTCACAGAGCACTGTCCACATGCATTGCCTGGGCCAAGAGCTGAGGCAATAAGAGCTCTGCACACTCTTCCTGCAGCAGAAATATCTTTTATTTGTCTTGGAAAGTTTTGTCCCAGTGCCCCCCCTTAGCTCTGTTTTGCTGTCACACTTCAGCCCATTCCCAATGCTCAGGCAAAAGCCTCAAATCCCTTTTCCCCCGTGGGAAAAGCACCTCTGGCTCAGAGCTGTGCCACAGAAATCCCACAGAACAACAGGAAAAGGCCAATGTGGCTGAGCACCCTTCATGTGATGCAACCACCAGTGGTATCCTGGGAATCTCCTAATTGCTAATCCCACTGAAATGTTAATTTTGGAATGTGCATGGGACACTGGATTGCTCACTAAGAGCAGATCCGGATTTCTCACTTCACCTTGATGCACCCTTGGTCAGAATGACACTACCCAGGCTTCTAAAAATAATTTTGTTTCGCTTGTAATTAGGAATTAAATTAGAAAATTAAAGCACTGCCTGTCCTGCTTTACATTCACTTTTTTTTTTTTTTTTAATTTCTAAAGGCATGTTTAGGCTCTGTGCTTCAGGGAGAATAATTTTCTGTTTGTATATATCTTGCAGAAGAGCACTGTGGTGCATGAAATAGGCCTGTGGGCACAGCAATAATGCCTGGAGTTCTGTTAATGCTGACTGGGATTTTTATCTCTATTCCCGGCCAACAAAAACACTCAAGCTCTCACAGCAGTGCAGTTACAGAGGTCTGGACACAATTTGGGGATTTTTGACATCCAAGGAACTTTTCAGACCCAAAAAAATCACCCTCATCTGAGGGTGTTTCTGTGTTTCTGCTGAAAACTTGGGCTGTTGTTCTAGAAAATTAATTCAGATAAATAGAGAAATACCTGTGTTTCTACAGAAAACTTGGGCTGTTGTTCTAGAAAATTAACTGAGATAAATAGAGAAATATCTATGTTTCTGCTGGAAACCTGGGCTGTTGTTCTAGAAAATTAGTTGAGATAGAGAAATATCTGTGTTTCTGCTGGAAACTCAGGCTGTTGTTCTAGAAAAGTAATTGAGATAAATAGATAAATACCTGTGTTTCTGCTGAAAACCTGGGCTGTTGTTCTAGAAAAGTAATTGAGATAAAGAGAGAAATATCTGTGTTTCTGCTGAAAACCTGGGCTGTTGTTCTAGAAAAGTAATTGAGATAAAGAGAAAAATATCTGTGTTTATACAGAAAACTTGGGCTGTTGTTCTAGAAAATTAACTGAGATAAATAGAGAAATACCTGTGTTTCTGCTGGAAACCTGGGCTGTTGTTCTAGAAAAGTAATTGAGATAAATAGAGAAATATCTGTGTTTCTGCTGAAAACCTGGGCTGTTGTTCTAGAAAAGTAATTGAGATAAAGAGAGAAATATCTGTGTTTCTGCTGAAAACCTGGGCTGTTGTTCTAGAAAAGTAATTGAGATAAAGAGAAAAATATCTGTGTTTATACAGAAAACTTGGGCTGTTGTTCTAGAAAATTAATTGAGATAAATAGATAAATACCTGTGTTTCTACAGAAAACCTGGGCTGTTGTTCTAGAAAATTAATTCAGATAAATAAGCTGAAAGAAAACATAGGAAGAATAAAGTAATATTTGGGTGACAGGTTCTCAATCCTTCCCTCACCCCCATCTCAGCAGCTGTTTCACAGCTCCCTCTCAGCATTTCCTGAACCCAAACCTCCTCCCTTGCTGGAAAGTCACAGCCTGGGGAACATCTCAAACCCCTCTGTAGCTGACACATCAAATCACTCAGCAGCTCCTCCAAACGACTTCCAGCCTCACCCAATTGCTGCTCCTGTAATTCTGGTTATTTCCTTGAATTTCTGCCTCTGAGGGGGAAGGTTCACTGATGTTTTTTTGTGTCTGCATCCCCAGAATTGTCCCTGCTGGCTGTCAGGAAGGTCCCAGCCCTCCGCTCTCTCCAAACAAACAAACACAAACCAAGCAGCACCTTGTTCTGGAGGTGGTTTTTAACAAAAAAAAACACTTCTTTTTTTTTTTTGTACTGCATTTCCTGTGCTGAATGTGATTGTTGTGCACTATAAATAACAGATTTACACCAGCCTGCTGAGCAGGAGCAATATCTAAACTAAAAACTGAGGGGAGCTGGTGGCAGAGCCCTGGCTCCTCTCCTTCAGTGCTGCTCAAATGGAGCCTTCCCTAACGAGCCAGCAATTGAGGGGAGATGCAGGATTTCACCAAGTGGCAGCTAACACACCGGGCATGATGAAATTTTGGGTGGCATGATGACATTTTGGGTGGCATGATGACATTTTGGGTGGCAGGGCTCTGCTCAGTCCCTCTCAGATGGAGCCACACGAATGCAGAGCAGTAATGGGGGCTGACAGGCCAGGCAGGCCTGCAAAATGGGCAAATAAATACAAAATTTACTGGTTCTCGCACCAAATTCTGGCTCAGCCGTGGTTCTAGGCAAGGAATCCTAGGAAAGGTGGAATAAAACCAAACATTTGTGTTCTGCATGATGAAATTTGGGTGGCATGATGACATTTTGGGTGGCAGGCCTCTGCTCAGTCCCTCTCAGATGGAGCCACACGAATGCAGAGCAGTAATGGGGAGTGACAGGCCAGGCAGGCCTGCAAAACAGTCAAATGAACACAATAAACACAAAATTTACTGATTCTCACACCAAGTTCTGGCTCAGCCATGGTTCTAGGTAAGAAATCCTAGGAAAGGTGGAATAAAACCAAACATTTGTGTTCTGCTCTCCTTGTGAAGATGCTGCCACCTGGCACAGGCAGCCCTCCCTGAGACAGAAAACCTGAATTTGGCAATTCCCTCGTTTGCTGAGAGCAAATTTCTGTTCTAACAGCAACAAGGGCAGCTTGCAGTGCCAGAGGAGATCTGAGAAAAGGGAAGGTGCTGAGAGGTAAAAGCTCCCACATGAGTGAGTGCCTGGTGACAACTGTGGCTCTAATTGTCACCATGTGTGCCATCCCCAGCCATCTGTGCTCCTCCAAAGGTACCAAACACAAGCTGTGTCCTCCAGAGTCCTGCAGGAGCCTTGGCTTGGCTTTTGTTCTCTTTAAAAGGAGCTGCAGTAAAGCTCTGGAAAAGCAGTTTGGGTTTGCAAAGCACCATCACCCTAAAAGTGAGTTGCTCCAGGGGCTGCAGCCACCCAGAGGTGCCACAAGTTGATTTTCTGTTCCTGCTGCTGGTCAGGAAATGGGGAGACACCAAGCACAAGCTGTGTCCTCCAGAGCCCTGGAGAAAGTTGACTTAGCTTTTGTTCTCTTTAAAAGGAGCTGCAGCAAGGCTCTGGAAAAGCAGTTTGGGTTTGAAAAGCACCATCACTCCCAAGGTGAGCTGCTGAAGGAGCTGCAGCCACCCAGAGGTGCCACAAGTTGTGGTCAGGAAATGGGGAGACACCAAACACAAGCTGTGTCCTCCAGAGCCCTGCTGAAGGCTTGGGTTGGCTTTTATTTTCCTCAAAATGAGCTGCAGCAAGGCTCTGGAAAAGCAGTTTGGGTTTGAAAAGCACCATCACCCCAAAGCTGAGCTGCTCATGGGGCTGCAGAGATGCCACAAGTTGATTTTTCTGCCCCTGCTGCTGGCCAGGACAGGGCTCAGTGGCTCCTTGTGGGGCCAAATTAAGACAATAAAATCCTCTAGAGTGCCCCCAGGGTGTCTGAAGCATCTCCCAGCTCTCAGGTGAGCAGTTCACCTCTGGAGCGCTTCATTTCCCTCATTTTCCTCCGTTTGGAGCAGTCCCTCAGCTCAGGGCGTTGCATTTATCTCCATTAAAGCTCCTCTTGCCTGATCAATTCTCTGCTGCTGCTGTGTCAGGCTGAAATGGATGCCAAAGCAGGAGCCCCTCTATCACTGCAACTCAGCCTGTCAGCAAGGCTTGACCAGGGAGGAAAACAGAGAGAGAAATACCTGTGTGTCTGCTGAAAACTTGGGCTGTTGTCCTAGAAAAGTAATTGAGATAAAGGGAGAAATATCTGTGCTTCTGCTGAAAACTTGGACTGTTGTTCCAGAAAATAAACTCAGATAAATAGAGAAATATCTGTGTGTCTGCTGAAAACTTGGGCTGTTGTTCTAGAAAATTAATCCAGGTAAATAAATACCTGTGTTTCTGCTGAAAACTTGGGCTGTTGTTCTAGAGGACTAATGAGAGAAATAGAGAAATACCCGTGTTTCTGCTGAAAACTTGGGCTGTTCTAGAAAATTAATTGAGATAAATATATAAATACCTGTGATAAGTATATAAATACCTATTGAAAATAAATAAATATATGAATTAACTATAAATAAATAAATATATAAATAAATATAAATATAAATATAAATATAAATATAAATATAAATATAAATATAAATATAAATATAAATATATAAATACCAGTGATAAATATATAAATAACTATTGAAAATAAATAAATATATAGATTAACTATAAATAAATATATAAATATAAATGTAAATATAAATATAAATATAAATATATAAATACCAGTGATAAATATGTAAACACCTATTGAAAACTTGGGCTGTTGTTCTAGAAAATTAATTCTGATAAAAAGAGAAATAACTCTGTCTCTACTGAAAACTCAGGTTGTTGTTCTAGAAAATTAATGGAGAAAACAAAAGGCAGAACTGTTGAGAATTCAGAAGGTGCATTTTAAGTTCGTTTCTAGTTTTTGGGAGGTGAAAAGTTCCAGCTGAGTGAGCAAAGATCTGAGACTGCAAAGCCAAAGAGGGCAGAGCTGGTCATGACCAGAGGCTGTGGCAGGAAAGGTCCTGAGGAATGAAAGATCTGAACTGACAGAGGAACAAAGGAGACACTTTTCCAGGTAAACCGAGATCTCCTCCCCAGCCATTTCCCATGGCCTGGGTTTGGGGCAGAGTTTCAGAGCCCTGGAATTCCAAACTCTGGCTCCCCTGCTCATCCTGCTCAGTTACAGCATCACAGCCATGAGGCCTTGGGGAAGGGAGGGGAGCTCAAACCTCACTCAAAGCAGAAAATGAAGAGAGACATTGTCAGGTTATAGTACAGAGAGAAGCTTTGATTTTTAAAATAAAATAAATAAATAAATCATTTCAGTCCTGCCTGGGAAACAATGAGAAATTGTCTCCACAAAATTTAACAGATCCTGCTACAAAATTCTTGTAGTACAATTTTTTTTCTTCCTCACTTTGCTCTTTGCTATTCCTTTTTGTCCTTGAACTACTCATTTCTTTTCCTCCAAGTATTTTATTTCCCCCTTGGAGATTCCCTGGGCTTTTAGGTTTGATTTTTGCCCATTGTTTAATTATGAGAGGGTTTAAGAAACTCCAAAAATTTGGCCCGCAAAAAAAATCCCAACAAATGCTGAAACAAACACCAAAAAAAAAAAAAAAAAAAAAAAAAAGAAAAAGAAAATAAAAAGAAAAATATAGCTATCTCTATGAAGCTTCCCATTGTTCCAGGTATTTTGTTCCTCCCCTGTTCAGGTTGCCAGACACAGAATTTGGGCAGGACATCCCAAATTCAGGGCAGGACACAGAACACACAGAATTTGTCTCTTGCAGATGTGCTCCCACCCAGCACAGCCACGCTCAGCTGAACCCTGGACATTCCCCAGCACAGTGGGGGCTTTTTATGGCACTTCCAGTGATGAACTTCAAAGCCCTCTTTTCTCCCCCACTGTTTCATTTCCCTCTGAATTACTGTAATCTTGTTTGCTCTCATGTAAAGCACTTGCTTGCATTGAAAGTGATTTTTTTGGTAACCCTTTTCTGCAAACAAGGATCAAAACCAAAGCTTAAAAATGGCTAAATCTGCTGGAAAGGACCGAGATTTTGTTTTTCAGAGTGGAACCACATCGTTGCCTGTTTGATATAGGGTAGTTGGGTAGTTAAGCAAGATATTTGATATTTGGGTAGTAAAGCAAGACATCCAGTTTCTTAAATGGGAAATCAAAGCAGCAAAATCAATTTCCTTCCCAGGGCCAAGGAGATCCCTCAGATCCCTCCCAGTGCAGTTCATGGAGGGACCTGACACCTTCTCAGCATCACCAGAACCTTCACTTGAATACTCAGCATCAAAAATGATGTGTGTGCATGGCTTTTTTGGGCGTCTTCTGCACTGGGAGAACTTCACAAAGCAAGCGCTCAGAAATAGAAAATGAACAGTCAAGAGCAGGACTTCAGTGGCCTTTTCCATGCTGAACTCAAATTTGAGCACGGGTCCACACAGTCTCCTTGTTCCTGCACTGAAAATTCCAGATCCTCATGAAACTGTGGCCAAAGGAGGCTGTGACAGGCTGGCCCTCCCCAGCACACAAATACCTGGAGAAATTAATGCCATTTAATTTCCTAAATTGGATCCTGGTGACTCAGAGCAGCACCAACCCAGCTCTGGGCTTTTTGCCCCCTGTTTAAACCTCTCAGTGTCATTGACTTCAAAGACGCTCAGAGCATTTTAATGGATTATCTAAAAAAGGGTCCCACACTTTGGGTAGGCTGTGGAGGCAGTTAGCAGGTAGAAAAGATGGTCTTATTCTCCTTCCAGGAGAGATAAAACTCACTGTCAAGGCTGTTGTAGTGCTGCTGCCAATAAATTTTCATCAAAAATCCCCAGATTTCTTCACAGTTGTCATCTGATGTCTTTGACAGGCACCAACGTTCACTCTCCTGCTCTCAAACCACTGAGCTGTCACTGGGACTGGGCTCTGGTGAGTGACTTTGGGAGGAATTCCCTTCCAAAACAAGTAAATCCATCTGTTTTCCTCCTCTCCCTGCAGGTTCCCGCTATGGCACCAACTCAGGCGACATCTGTACCACCCCTGGGTGTGTGACAGCAGGTAATGGGGCGTTGGGAATTCCTGCTGCACAGGGGAGGCTTTGTGGGCTGGTCCTGAACCTGAAAAAGAGATAATTCAGAGTTTAAGATGAGAAGGAATGAGATTTCCCCTTGGGTAAGGAATATCATTCATAAGAGGCGCAGGAAATTTGCCAGTGTGGCAAAGGCCATGGACTGACCAACACAATCTGTGTCTATAAGCAGAATAAAATTCCCTTTAGACTGAATTTTCTCTCTCATGGGGCATTCATCTTTTTATTTGTGGTATCTACACCTCAAGAGAGGTGAGGGTCCAGCACAGGTGTTCCCAACACTCCGATGGGAACACTGGGTTTTTTTGGGCAGTGCCTAAACTGGAGCCCAGGGGAGCACTGGGCACTCTTCCCTGCCAGCTCTTGTGCTCTGGGACAACTCTTCTGCCATCCAGATGTGCTGTTCTACATCTGCCATTCACATCTGCCATTCCACACCTGCCATTCCACATCTGCAATTCCACATCTGCCATTCACATCTGCCATTCCACACCTGCCATTCACATCTGCCATTCCACACCTGCAATTCTACATCTGCCATTCCACACCTGCCATTCATATCTGCAATTCCACACCTGCCATTCCACACCTGCAATTCATCTGCCATTCTACATCTGCCATTCCACACCTGCAATTCTTCATCTGCCATTCTACATCTGCCATTCCACATCTGCCCTTCACATCTGCCATTCATATCTGCAATTCCACACCTGCCATTCCACACCTGCAATTCTACATCTGCCATTCAGATCTGCCATTCCACATCTGCCATTCCACATCTGCCATTCTCCATCTGCCATTCTCCACCTGCCATTCCACATCTGCAATTCTTCATCTGCCATTCCACACCTGCCATTCCACACCTGCCATTCCACATCTGCCATTCTCCATCTGCCATTCAGATCTGCCCTTCCTCACCTGCCCTTCAGATCCATTTCTAAGCAGAAAATAGGATTCCTCAAGTCATAACGTGCGGGAATGAGTTTTGCCAAGCAGCTCCCTGAGTGTCTTCAGCAGTCCCAGAGGTTCCTGGGCAGTCTGTAGAATTCAGCTCTCCATTTTCGCTGCCCAGCCGCCAGAATCATCCAGAACATGGACCCCACAGCTGACCCATGCCAGGATTTCTACCAGTATGCCTGTGGGGGCTGGCTGAACAGGCATGTGATCCCAGAGACCAGCTCCAGATACAGCATCTTTGACATCCTGAGGGACGAGCTGGAGATCATCCTCAAAGGTAGGGATGAAGCTGCTCCATCCCCAGAAACCTCTGCTTATTTCAGAGGCTCCTCACTGCACATCAGACAGAGAATTAATCTTGTGCAAAAGTGTTCATTGGGATTTTTTTCTCCCTGGTCCTTGTATCTCTACATCACTACACCCATTTTGTGGGGACATCCTGTTCCCACTAAAAGTTATCCAGAGGTGGTTGGGTGCTGATTCCAAAAGGAGCAGGGCAAGCTGTCCGCAGGTCCTTCCTCCTGACACTTTATTTCATTAACAGCGTGAAGAGCTCTCCAGTTTGACAGTAATTGCAGCCTACAAGTGCTTCTCACAGCCCCGAATCCACAGGGGTTTCTGTAAAATGATCAAAGGTCTCCAGGGCACAAATCTCACTGCAATGGTTCCTTCCCCAGGTGTGCTGGAGACTTCAGACCAAGGGGACAGAGAAGCATTTCAGAAAGCTAAAATCCTTTACAAGTCCTGCATGAATGAGAGTGAGTGTCTTCTTGTTCCATCAATTCCCCGGTTCAAAACCAGCTGTACAGAAAAAACAAAGCATTTTGAGCAAAATCCAGTCAATATCTGTCTAATTCTTGTGTCCTTGCCTGGAAAATTCCCCTTCAGATGGATGAAGATGCCTTGGTATTTCATTAAACCTCAAAATACCCATTTGTGATGTGGAAAGGGTGGATGTTGGGTACCCACCCCTGGTGTGGATGCAAAGCCTTTCCTTCAGAAGGCACAAACCTGGCCCAGCTCATCTTTCCCAAACCAACCCAATCCAAACCAGCCCTATATCACAGAAGTTATAATTATTATGTATAATTATTATTATACAGAAATATTTTCATTCCTTTTCTGAAGACTTACATAGGATGGTTTCAGGATATCTCTTATTTTTTGCTATGACACATTCAGTTGCAAATTTAAGCTGTTAAGCCTGTTACCTATTTTTCCTAATTTTATTTTTTGATGGAAACAATGCAGAATTTGTCTTTGCTCCCTCAGGTCTTATAGAGCAACGAGATTCCCTGCCCCTGCTGCAGGCCTTGAGGATGGTTGGAGATTGGCCAGTGGCTTCTGCAGACTGGAGTAAGACCAGAGGTAATGCTGGGCCTGGGAGGGCTCAGTCAGAATTATTTACTGAAGCAGAGAGGCCATTGTCACCAAAATTAATCCTTCCATTTTCAGTTCCTCTTCCCAAACACAAGTCAGAGTACCACACATTTAATACTCATTGATCCATCTAAATAGATCTCCAAAATTTCAGCTTGTGAACTGCACAACTACAATCAGTTTGACACAGATTGACAAATTGACTGAATTTTTTTTCCCCTTTTCTCTCCCAGAGCCAAACTGGAGCATGGAGGAAACCCTTTCCATCATGAACTCCAGGTTTAACAAACGTGTCCTCATCGACATGTTCGTGTGGAATGATGACAGGGATTCCAGCAGGCACATCATTTATGTAAGGAAAAAAAAAAAAGGACAGGGGATTATTTACATGCCAGAAAATCACAATGGATTGTTATTTACACTGCAGACAGATGAGCTTCTCATTGAACAATAATGGCAAAATGTAGATAATAGCTCTGTACCCCCAGTGTCAGATCTGTCTCAAAGACGTATTGGGAAATGGTTTTATGGCAGCATAATTTTTGTTTCAGCAAAAGAAATAAGGATCAATGGAACTTTTGCTGGTTTACAGCATTTAAGGGCTGTAAATTCTTGTGACTTATAAAAATGAGGATGAGGTTTAATATATAGCAGGAAACCATGGGTTTAAAGCACATAAAGAGTATTTCAGAGTTTGTTAATGGATGGTTGTGCAAGAAGTTCAGCCCTAAATTCAAGCAACATAGAAAAGTTACATAAATTAGTTCTTGGGTCTCCATGACTTCTGAAAAATTTTGCTTTATAACCCACACTAAGACCCACCCTGTTCTTATCTGGAAACCCAGAGATAAGAGCTGTACCCTCCACCTCCCCCAGACCCAGGAGAGCCCAAATTCTCTGGGTGTGTGGAGTGGGGTCACCCCAACGCCGCGTGCTAAATTCTCTTTATAGAGAATTTATCCCTCACAGCATCTCCTGCTGCCCTTCAAGGATTCCTTTGGGCAGCCCCAGCTCCTGTTCACCAGTAACCAGAGAAATGCATTTCTCCTCAGATTGACCAGCCAAGTTTGGGAATGCCATCCAGGGACTACTACTTTAATGGGGGCAACTATCAGAGAGTAAGTATCCCTTGTTTTGTGCCACTAAAACAACTTCATTCCTTATCCCTGTGCTTTCAAAAACCCCAGCACGTGAATTTTCACACTATGCAACAATCACAACTAGGCTGTGACATTCATTGCTATGTTTTTTCCTAATTAAACCAACATTTTGTAAAGTTTACAAAAGGACTGAACAACAGTAAAAATACCAGGCCTGCCCAGAGCTGGGCAACTCACGAGGAAGGTTATGAGAAAATAAAATTGTGTTTTGTGGCTTACACAGTCTCATTTTGAAGGACAGCTTCACATTTTGAGTGCAGGGGATTTGCTTGTATCTTCCTCTGAATCCCTGATGCACAGCAAGTAGGAATCTGCTGCCACTTACCCTCCCCTTCCCCCAAAATTACATGAAATTGTGAGAGATTATTTTCTAGCTGCTTTCCTCTGCCAATGCTCAGGGCAAAACCACTGATTCTGCAAAAACACTGTTTCTGTAAATACACAGAAAGCTGCTGCAAACAGAGCCAGATAATTTGTCTGTTTCCAAGATGAAAATACTGCTTTAGTACATTTTATTTTCCTCAATTATGCCTTGCTAACAAAGAGCATTTGCAGCCCAACATCAAACCAATTTTCCTAACAAGAATGGAAGGGAATACAGAGGGACAACAATCAGCATTTGAGACTCTTTTGTCTCGTGGTTGTAAAGGCAGATGAAAACATCAGTGGGAAGAGTTTTCTTCTCACTTCAGTGTGTTTGGCTACATTTTATATAGAATTTAGCTAAAATATAGCCCTGTCAGGTTTATAGGGGATCGTCCCCACACCTTCTGGGCACCTTTAGGTGCTCCCAGGTTCTGGGACAAAACAATCTGGAAATGGCAAAGTGTGGAAAGCTGCTGACCTGGGAATCTCCCCTGCAAGTGTCACCTCCACAGCAGCACCCAGAGCAGAAAAGAGAGATATTTATGCATTGGGGCATGAAGGTCAGACACAGATTGACTTGGAGGAGGTAGGAAATCAGGTAGAGTGCAGAGACAATCCCAAATTAGAGAAAGAAAACCAGTTCTGGCCAATACAGCTTTAATTTGAAGGCACAAAGCAGGGGGGCTGAGGCTGTGCTTTTAATCCTAATGACCAAGGAGGAGACACAACCCCTTTTTATTTGTATTTACCAGCTCGCTGCCCCCAGACAATGAGCCCAGCTCTGATGACCCAAACTCCCCCTGTGCTTAGTCCAGCATCTTTTGGCAAAACTCCTCCTGAGGCCTGGGGGAGTCTGGCCTGATTAAGGCTCAGCATTCAGCCTAAAACCACAAATCATCATCTGTAAGTGCCCAGACTCGATTTCACCATGGCCACTGTGTTTATCTGGCTTCCAGGCTCTAGAGAGGGAGAAAAATATGTGAGGAGAAGAGCAGGTAGCATCAAGTTTTCCTGCATCAGGGATCAGCACTCCCTCAGCAGCCAAATGTCTTCTCAAGGCCCTTTCTGAGGGATAAATCAGCCAGAGCCTCCCATCAGGAATAAAGCAAAGGTGCCACTGGGAACTGTCTGAAACAGAGCTTTCCTTTCAGGCACTAAAACCAGACCTGAGAGGATTTATGGTATTACTTTCAGAGGACTCAAACCTTCCCTGTTCACCCTGGAATTTTGGATCGCTGTTCCCATAGTGTAACGCAAAGCACAGAGCCTCCTCTTTGCCCAAGCAGTAATTCTAACTCAGAATGCCAGGCTTGCATGGCACAGAGGAGGAGAATTCTTGTTTTGAGGCTGGCAAGTGCCCTGTAAGGTATTCATGACGAAGAGAATGCTTTGCTGGATGAGAAATGTGAAGATGAACCCCAGGAATAGTGAAGAGAGATTGTTTACAAGGGCCTGGAGTGACAGGACAAGGAGGGAATGGGTTCAAACTGACAGAGGGCAGGGTTAGAGGGGATATTGGGATGAAATTCTTCCCTGTGAGGGTGGTGAGGCCCTGGCACAGGGTGCCCAGAGAAGCTGTGGCTGTTCCACCCCTGGAAGTGCCCCAGGTTGGGTTGGACAAGGCTTGGAGCCACCTGGGACAGTAGAAAGTGTCCCTGCCATGACAGGAGTGGCACTGGATGGGCTTTAAGGTCCTTCCAAGCCCAACCATTCTGGGATTCCATGAAATGATGGACAGCAAACCTTTTCTGCCTGTTCTGTGTCCGAGTGCAGGTGAGGGAAGCTTACCTGCAGTTCATGATCACCATCGCCAAAATGATCCGGGAGGACAAGAACGTGTCCAGGGATGATTCCTTTGTCCAAGAGGAGATGGCAAAGGTCATGGAGCTTGAAACAGAGATTGCAAACGTGAGTAGAGAGGTCAAGGACTCCTCAGGAAGCTGTGGGGAGCAAGGGGTGAGGGGGGAGAGTCTCTTGCTGGTTTGTGCAGCAGTTTTCAATGCAGCAGAAAAGACGCAGAGCAGAACAAGTGGGGGAAGAAGACTTTCTGTGCCATGAGCAGCCCAAAAAGCAGAGCCCCTGTGTCTCTAATTCTGCCTGCTGTGCTGCTCCAGTCCCAGCCTTATTTCTATTTGGAACTCTTCTAAAGCAGGATAATTCACCTTCTGCTAACCATGCACTGGGGTAACACCAGGGCAGGCTCCCTTGCATCCTTAATAGCCTACAGCACCCTAAAAATCCCCCAGAAATCCTCCCACTCTAGAGAGGACAGAAGGAACCACTTGGCTCAACACACCCCTGAAACATTATTGAACAGGGGGGACCCAGGCTCCTGTACTGAATTTTTGGAAGCAGCACTGGGCACAACCAAATGATTTTTTCTTTTCCCAAAACAAACTGGTTAATCTGAATATTATTGGAGTGTGTGTGTGTGTGTACCTGCATGTGATTGCAGCCATTGATATTTCTGTCAGTTGATTTCAGTAATAACCTTGTGAATGTCTCCAGGCCACCACCCCAGCAGAGGAAAGGCACGATGTGACCTTGTTGTACAACAAGATGACCTTAGCAGAGCTGCAGGAAAAGTTTGCATTCAATGTAAGTGTTTCATGAGCAGTCTCATACTTCAGGGTCTCTTAATTACTTGCCAGTTGGAAATGGCTTTGTGAATTGATCAGTGCTTCAATAGAGGTATAAAATCATTCCCATTCCTGATTTTGCCTCCAGAATCTCTTTAAAAGCTGCATTCAAGGTCATAAGACTGTCAAAAGTCCAGTTACTGAGGCATTTAATCATCCAGCACTGCAATGTCTCTCTGTCTGCCTAGGAATTTAACTGGACCTTCTTCATCCAACGTGTCATGTCCTCAGTGAGTGTTCAGGTGGACCCAGAGGAAGAGGTGGTTGTGTATGGGATGCCTTATCTGCAAGAGCTGAAAGCAATTATCTCCAAGTACTCAGCCAGGTAAAGAAACTGCAGGATAGGTAGGACAAAAGTCAGAGAAGGATTGCTGAAATGTCAATTATTGGACCCCCTTTGCTAGTTCTGAGCTTCTGAGGGAAAATTAGACCCCTGTAAAATACAGGAAATGCCCTTGGAGGTTTCAAATTCCAAATACTGCAGTACAAGGTGTCTCATTTTGCTGCTTGCTTAAAAAAGGTTAAATGGGAAGAAAAAAACACATGACAGGCTTAGCTCTTGTTGCATTCTAGAAGGAAGAAAAATAAGAAATGAATCCCAGAACAGACATGCAGCCCAACCCTCAGGCTGGATGACTCTGCAGTTAAATGAGATGCTGTGACACCCAGGACTGGCAGCAATGATTTCCTTCCTTGTCTCCATCCAAAACTGAGATTCCTCTCTGACTGCCTGCCCTAGTGCTGGTTTTTACGGGGGGTTAAGCTCAGCTCTGCTTTCCCACGCAGCACCATCCAGAACTACCTCATCTGGCGGCTGGTGATCGACCGGGTCAGCAGCTTGAGCCGGCGCTTCAAGGATGCTCGGGCCAGCTACAGGAAGGTATTTCCTCTCTTCATCAAGAGGAGAGCACCACTGCCACCAAACCCAGCCTGCTCGGCACAAAAACCCTGCCAGGGCTTTGGAAAGAGACAAACTTTAAGCTCCCTCCCAGCCCAAACCATTCTAGATTCTGTGATTACATCACGGAATCCTCAAACGAGCCCAGTCGCAGCAGTGGGAACCTTTGGGTTAATTTAGGCAGTGGTTTGGAAGCTTTGGGTTAATTTAGGCAGCGGTTTGACAGCTTTGGGTTAATTTAGGCAGTGGCTTGGAACCTTTGGGTTAATTTGGGTGGGTAATTTTAGGTGGTGGTTTGAAAGCTTTTGGTTAATTTAAGTGGTGGTTTGAAACCTTTGGGTTAATTTAGACAGTGTTTGAGTTAATTTAGGTGGTGCTTTGAAACCTTTGGATTAATTTAGGTGGTGGTTTGAAACCTTTGGGTTAATTTAGGCAGTGCTTTGAAAGCTTTGGGTTAATTTATGCAGCATTTGGGTTAATTTAGGCAATGCTTTGAAACCTTTGTGTTAATTCAGGCAGTGGTTTGAAAGCTTTGGGTTAATTTAGGTGGTGCTTTTAAAGCTTTGGGTTAATTTAGGCAGTGTTTGGGTTAATTTAGGCAGCGGTTTGAAACCTTTTGGTTAATTTAGGCAGTGCTTTGAAAGCTTTGGGTTAATTTAGGTGGTGGTTTGAAACCTTTGGGTCAACTTAGGCAGTGCTTTGAAAACTTTGGGTTAATTTAGGCAGCATTTGGGCTAATTTAGGCGGCGGTTTGAAACCTTTGGGTTAATTCAAGCAGTGTTTGGAAGAGCTTTGGGTTAATGTGGGCTCTGGTGCTGCAGGCCCTGTACGGGACGACGCTGGAGGAGGCGCGCTGGAGGGAGTGCGTGAGCTACGTCAACAACAACCTGGAGAACGCGGTGGGAGCCATGTATGTCCGGGAGACTTTTGCTGGTGAGAGCAAGAGGATGGTATGTAGTTTACCCTTCATACTACTGTACATCCACTCTGGTGGCAGCTCTCTGGTCAGAGAGAGAGAGAGAGCTAGATAAGCTTTGCCATGAGTCGGCCTGGGAGGCTTTAGGGAGCTGGAGAGAAAGAATTCTGAACAATCTGCGCCTGGTGTTTTGTAATAAGCTGTTTACAGCCCATAAGGTTGTTTGCAAGTGGGTGTCTTCTTAATTAGCCAATGGTGATGGTTTTTTTGATTAAGGGACCAATCAGGTCCGCCTGTAGTGGACTAGAATATAAAAAGGAATGGGTTTTCTGATAAAGTGAGTTAGCCTTCTGAATGCCTTGGGAGGCTGTGGTTGCTCCTGACTCAACAGCAACACATCCATAATGGCCACAGTGCCCATTCCCTCTGGTGCCTGGGAGAGTTATCCAGCAGTCAGGAAGGTGCAAGGACTCACTTGTGATGCTCTTTTATGTCATTGTTGTATTAGGAACAGCGAGAAGCAAACGACATTTCACTCCAAAATCTCAGAAGGCATAAAGTGAAATTTTATTACCAAACTCCCCATACTTATGGGCAGGATCGTTCTCCCAGAACCTGATTGGTTCTCAAACAACATTTCTCATGCCATTGGATAGTTAGGAACAACGCTTTCTTGTACACCTCTCTCTATAAAAATCACGTACAACATTCCACGTGTTCATAAATACCAGGTGCACAGACCAAGATAAGAATTGTTTTAATTCTTTTCTCTGAGCTTCTCACAGCTTTTCCCAGAACAATGCCTGGGAGAGTTATCTGTTCCACTCCTGGACCATGTAGTCACATCCACGCTTTCAGGTGCTCAGTACCATGGTTTAGAGCACAGAATTTGGAGACATGGCCTTCCAGCAGGAAGCTTTTCACCCCTCCTTAGCTGGGAATAGGGCATGGCAATGATGACTGTCTCCCTGGCTCTCTTTCAGGTCCGAGATTTAATAGAGAAGATCCGTGAAGTGTTCGTGGAGACCTTGGATGAGTTACAGTGGATGGATGAGGCATCCAAGGAGAAAGCTCGTGAGAAGGTCAGACACAACAAAGAACTTCAGTTTTCCCTCATAAACATGAAATATTTGGAATTTTGTAGTATCGCCATATCCAGTTTCTCCACAAACAAGAGGAAAAGGGGACATTATGATCCTGTTACATTGTCCTTTCCTTTCAATCCTTTGTTAGCCCACATCAATAAAAATGCCAACTGGATGTGACACAATTCCCAATTCCCAAAAAAAAAAAAAACATTTCCAACTTTTAATTGACCTCAGGACCATCAGCACCATTCCAAAGCCAAGAAAAAAAACCCAAACATTTAACTATTCTTTGTATTGAAACTTTAGTAAAAACAACCCAACAACAGCACGCTGACAAAAACCACAATTAAGAGGAAACATTCAACTCTTTTCTTCCAGGCAATGGCAATCAAAGAACAAATTGGCTACCCAGATTACATTTTGGAAGATCACAATGAGAAACTGGACCTGGAATATGCCAATGTAAGTGTTTTGTGCATATCTCACTAAATCCCTCAAAATAAACCCCTGCCTTTGCTTTCTTACGCTGGAATATTTGTACCTGTGCAACTGCCCTTTCCAAGGACATTAAAATAAACACATTAATAAATAATTGGTGCAAAGAACCAACTATTCAGTGAAACCATGCAACCAAAACGTCCTTTAGAGGACATTCAGTGGGACGAGGAGTTCCTCTTCCTGCTCAGCTGACCACTGTGCTTGGATCCCTGTTTGTGCAGTTAAACTTCAGTGAACACAGCTACTTTGAGAACATCCTGGAAAACCTGAGAGCTGGAGCCCAGAAGAGCCTGAAAAAGCTGAGAGAGAGAGTTGACCAAGATATGTGAGTTTCCAGACAGAGCCACAGACACAGCCTAAATTCTGGGTTAATGGTGGGGGTGTTCAGCTCATGCTGTGGGCACCTGGGGATGCCTGTGGCTGAGATAATCAAGGAATTAAACTATTCTAAGGTAAAGTGAAAAATGCTTTGCCCCTTGAATGTTGTGTGTTTGGGATGAAAGCTGCCCATAAAGAAACCATCAGGTGTTTCCTGGTATCAGCTGTGATCAATGCACCCTTTTTCCTACATTAATTTTTGCCTTATATATAATCCCTTTATAAGGGTTTTCCTTCTTGTTACAAGGTTCTTCCTTCCTAACAAGGAAATTATATTTCTTTATATATCCATATCTACATTCCTGAGAATATATATATATTACATATATATATAGATATATAGTACATATATGTGCATGTATATATGTATACATATATACACATACATATATACATATATAGAGAGAGATAAATATAGATATATAGATATAGATTAGATGTAGATAAATATAGATGTAGATATAGATATAGGTATAGGTGTATATATATATAAAGATTAGATAGATATAGATGTAGATATAGATGATATAGATATAGATATAGATATAGATATAGATATAGATATAGATATAGATATAGATATAGATATAGATATAGATATAGATATAGATAGATATGAATAAATAATCCCTGAAAGGATTATATTTTTAAAATTCTTTCCTATATACCTTGCACTTTTTAACCAGAATTAAATTTCAAAAATGTCTGGGGGAAAAAACCCATCATGACTAACTGTGTGCAACATTTATTTTCAGATGGATAATTGGAGCTGCAGTGGTCAATGCATTCTATTCCCCCAACAGGAACCAGATAGGTAGGTTTATACCCTTTTAACCAGCTGCTTTTATCCACACAACAGTTCAGGTCTGCATCCAGAGGCAAACCTGCCTGTGCCCATCCAGGGATTGTGGGCAAGGCTGCCTGGCTATTCAGCTCGAGCACTTTGCTGGTGAATATTCATCTCCCCAGTTTTATCCCCTGTCACTGAGCAGCCTTGGGTTTGAAAGCCGAGCACAGCCCCAGTGCCAGCACCCAGAGAATGCCCCCAGTGTGTCCCGGGCTGCTCCTCATGCCCATGGGGCAGCCCTGCAGTTTGCTCTGTGCAATGGCACTGCTGAGAGCCATCCAGACTGCAGAAATTAGGCTAAGCTTAATGTAAATGCTGCTTGGGTCTCAAACAGGGAGGTACTGCAGCTGCAGATGTGCTAAATTAAACCTTTATTAACTTGTCATTTTCCATTTATCAAGAGAGAAACAATTTCACATGAGGCATGAGCTTGTTTCTAATCATTTTATATTTTCTGTTCCTTCTTGACCCTTACACCAAGCAAACAATCTGCCTGCCAGTGATGCAAAATTAAGCCACCTTACAGCATTTCCCTCTTTCTCCCTGTCTCTGCAGTTTTTCCTGCTGGGATTCTCCAGCCCCCCTTCTTCAGCAAGCACCAGCCCCAGGCCCTGAACTTTGGAGGGATTGGGATGGTTATTGGGCACGAGATCACTCATGGCTTCGATGACAACGGTGAGGAGATGACTGAAAAAAATGTTTTTATTTCAGCCAAAACTCGTGGCAGGAATGGCAGGGATTAAAGTGCACTGGGACTGAAATCCCTGCGCAGCCACATCCAGCTCAGCAGCAATAGGAGCACACTGAGAACACTCTGGGGAAAGTTTTGCAGGGAGTGTTTCCCGAACAGAGCACAAGAAATGAGCAGATGTTAAAAAAAAAAATTTGAGGCAATGACAATTCTCAGGAAAAAAAAATGTTATTTTTACAGCATCATCAGATCAGAAACACAAAACAAGCAGATCCATGGGCTCCTGAATACAGTGAAATCTGTGAACAATGTTTTTGGGGTAGAACAAATGTCAGTAGTGTCTTGAAATCCCAGGAGACTTTGTTTTTTGACACAAATGCTTGAAATAAATTGACTTTTTAGAGCTTCCCAAATGCCATGTAAAAGAATTTGGGGGGAAAGCTCGCTTCTAACTCTACCAGTCAGGAGTTTCTTCCATGTGGTTTTTTTATGCTCAATAAGTTTGTGCAGATGAGAGAAACTGCCTCAGAAACTGAGTTCCAGAGCAAAGAAAAGCCTTGTTCTAGCCAGAGAGCCAAGAACACAAACTCCAGAACTGCAATTCCAGCTTTTAATTCTCTATAAACCTCAGTTCTGTCATGTGGTCACACAGAACCAGCACCTCAGAGCTGAGGGAAGGTTTTTGTTACACAGTTTCTGCAAAATCCACATGGAAATAAAACCAGGCCTTGGAGCTATACCTGGGCTGCAGACTGAACAGGAAATCAGGGAATAACAGAGACCACAGTTCCACTCCCTTGTGACAAAGAGAATAAACTGTGCCCAAAACATTTCTGAACATCTAAATTCAAGGGGGAAAGAGGAAGGGAGTGCTGCTCCAACATCCCAGCTGCTACACTGCAAGAGCAGCAGCTTTAGAATCTTGCTCAAAACTTTCCTCTTATCCTTGGGCTTTCCTGCAGGTAGGAATTTTGACAAGGATGGGAACATGCTGGACTGGTGGAGCAACTTCTCAGCACTGCATTTCAAGGAACAGTCCCTGTGCATGGTGCACCAGTATGGGAATTACACCTGGGAGCTGGCAGGGGGACAGAACGTGAGTGACAACGGCCACAGCTCTGGCTTTGCACAAATATTGAATTTCACAGGGGATCCCCATGGGGGATAAGCACAAACCCCATCTACTACAGGGCTGGGATGAACTGGGGACACTGGTGTGGCCCAGAAAGTCCAGGGTCTGTGTGCAGTGATGTTCTGTCCATGTTATATTTGTGGGTGTTCTGTTCCAACCTACAGCTCTTACCCTGCGATTTCTCTAATTTCATTCTCTCCTTTCTTGTGCCAGCACAAAGTCACATCTTCCCTCTGCTCCAGGCATGTCAGGCTGTTGTATGACTGACCTGTCATTCTTTTTTATTTTATTTTAATTATTGTTTTTACAGGTCAGTGGCATAAGTACGTTAGGAGAAAATATTGCAGATAACGGAGGAGTCCGGCAGGCTTATAAGGTAATCCTCAACTTTAAAACCTTAACTTTACCTGTTCTGTGAACTATTCTGTGCTAAAATTTGACAATTAACATGTTATTAGCATATTCTAAAAGCTAAAACCTCAGGTGCACACCTGGAAGCTTCATGAGCCCATGGCTTGCTGCCATTCTTGCACCCAGGAGCAGCCCAAAGGTCCAGCTCAGGTGTGAGCAGGGAAAGTTCTTCCCTACAAAGAACCCTAACAGATGGCACAGTAAAACCTTTTATCTTTGGTGTTTTGAGTATGGTGTTTATAGAACACCCTGAATTTTCAGAAATTTAAATTTCAACCCTAAGGGACACCATTCCAATTAATTACTTCATTAGGATTGTTCTAAAAGCCATGACAGATGTGGAGGGGATGTGTGGGGTGACACAAAGTGCCTGCACATGGAATCCATGGATGTTCTCTGGTGCTGGATCTCTTTTTACCCTTATTCTCCCTTTTGTTTCATGCTCTGGGCCTGTCTCAGCACCTGAGAGGCTGCAGAAACAGAATGTTGGGAATTAACCAGCATGAGGGCACATTAACTTGTCTCCATCATGTCAATATACCTAAAAAAAGCAAATTGGCCAAATAATGTGCAACAATAACAGGTAATGGATTTAACATTGAGCAAAGTTGTTATCTGCTATTTAATGAGCAGTTACCTGAAGAGAGAAAAATCATCACTATAGAGAAGCAGAGGAGATTTAACACTTTATTTACAGATACAAATTCCTGTAGAAAGAGACCATGAAGTCAACAGTGCTTATGCTGACAGTTTTTTCATAAAATTCTCTGCACTGTTTGTATTAGAGAGAGAAAATGTATACAAATACAGAAGGGAAGCATGCTGGTTAATGCATATGGTGACTTAAATCCCTCCTCCCATTCAAAATCCTCCTGCTGCTCCTCTGAGTTGATCTGTGATCATTTCCAGGCCTACTTGAAGTGGCTGGAACAGGAAGGGAAGGAGCCAAAGCTGCCTGGACTGAACATGTCCCACAAACAGCTTTTCTTCCTCAACTTTGCCCAGGTGAGAACGCACAGGGCTGTGCCTCAGGCCCTTGGACTTTGCTGGAGCAAACCCCTGGGGGGAATCAAGGGCAGATAGATGTGTCCCAGAGCACCAGACCTTGATAAAACAACAGCTAATTAATAAATAATTGCATCTATTCTGCCTGTCTATAAAACATACCCCAGTGATATCATAGCAAACTGGGATGGGTCTTAGGAAAGCCACTGAGAGGTTCCCAACATGAATTCCCAATACTGAGCCATTAATGATGAATCTCCCTGTGCAGGTCTGGTGTGGTTCCTACAGACCAGAATATGCCAGTCAGTCCATAAAGACAGATGTTCACAGCCCTCTGAAGTACAGGTGTGTTTTATTCATTTACTAACTCACAACTCACTTCACCCAACCCCTTGCACCACGACAGCCCAGGAGAGTCTGATAACAGATTACTGTTACTTACAATTGATAACTGATAACAAGATAACTCCCAAGTGATTTCCAGATTTTCTCCCATGGCTTGTAGGACACTGCAGGAGAGAATTTACCTATACCTGACCTGCAGGTAAATTTGCCAGTCCATAGGGTGTGGTCTTTGCTGGGTCCCCAGGACAAGGGAAGAGATGAATCTGACTCCATGTTCTCAGAAGGCTGATATATTATATTATATTATATTATATTATATTATATTATATTATATTATATTATATTATATTATATTATATTATATTATATTATATTATATTATATTATATTATATTATATTATATTATATTGCTATACTAAAACTATAAAGAGAATACAGAAAGGATACAGATAGAAGGCTTAACAAGAATGAATAATAAAAAGTTGTGACTGACTCCTCAGAGTCTGACACAGCTGATGGTGACTGATCATTAAGTAAAAACAATTCACATGAAACCAATCAAACATGCACCTGTTGGTAAACAATGTCCAGACCACATCCCAAAGCAAACACAGGAGAAGCAATCAGATAATTGTTGTTTTCATTTTTCTCTGAGGCCCCTCAGCTTCCCAGGAGAAGAAATCCTGGTGAAGGGATTTTTCAGAAAATCTGGCAGTGACAATAGGGGATGGAGCAGTACCAAACCCACTCTGTCCTGGCATTTCATTGCTCATATTACCTTATATTTCCTAAGGCATCCTATATTCTGAGCTGCAATCAAGTTCTGATGTGTAGGATCATCGTGGGTAGGACGGTTGGGATGGAGGGAGATGAGAGATCTCTGAATCCAGGGCTTGGAACTTGGGGTTTATTGCAAAGGGCCTGGGTTCAGGGCCCTGCTGGGAGCTGCCAGCCACAGCTCAGAGCAGGCCCAAAAAAGAGAGAGAGAGGTAAAGAGAAATAAGGCAAGAGCGTGGTAAAGAGGATGAGAGAGTGAGGAAGTGTAAAAGAGAGCAAGGTTCCCGTTACAATACAATAAATCTTCTTCTGTGCTGAATATTCTAATTCTCACTAACCAATCTAGTACAATATACAAATCCTATAGCATTTGCATACAGCCTATAAGAATCATTACATCACCATTCTGTGTTACATTTTAAACCCTAAAAACTCCTCTTTGGACCCCTTCTGCCAAGCTGGCAGGGTCTGCTTGCAGACAGGACCCTTGGGCCTGTCTGCAGGCAGAGGGTGTTGTTCCATCAAAAGGGGATCACCTTCAGCCAGCCATGCCATTGTTTTCCAGTTGTTCAGTAACTGAGGGATCTCAAAGCTTGCTTTCATTTCAATCTCACTTAGAGTTTCCATATTCTCATAATCTTTTGCCAGGCAATCTTATTTATACAGCTTTCCTGTTTCATCTTCCCCAACATGAGGCCCCAAGCCACTTTCTGTTCCCCCAGAGCAGCAATTTTCCATGTAAATGAGAGTCCCTTCTCTTTGTTTAGGGTGATGGGCTCCCTGCAGAACTTTGAAGCCTTCTCTGAGGTGTTCCACTGCAAGAAGGGCACGGCCATGCACCCCGCGGGGACGTGCCGCGTGTGGTAACCCGGGATGGGACACTGGTGACACCACCACCAGCTGCTGGCAGGGATGTGCCCGGTGTCCTGCTCAGCCCCAGGGGCAGCAGCAGGGGCAGCTGCTGCAGGGAGAGCCAGGGAAGCCCTCAGCTGTCCCCAGTGCCACTGGGAATCTCACAGGGATGACGGGGATGGAGCTCGGGGCTGGCGAAGCCACGCTGTGTCCCCAGGCTCAAGGACTGTTTCCAAGGACATCCTGACTGTTACTGAGACACTGCTTCAGGGTTACAAGGACTCATTCTTACACAAGAAAACGAAACCAACAAGCAGCCACGAATCTATTTTTCAGAAAGGAATAATAATTTTAATACGCCAGCCCCACTTTCTGGGGGCTCAGCAATGCTGTCTGAGACTGTTCCACTGCTCCGTTTCCAGTGTTCTGGTTCTGGTTCTGGTGCATTTTTCCCCCAGATCAGGTTAGGGCTGGTGTAAACTCTCGTGCTGTCTGTGCCCCTGCACTTTGATCACTGCTTTGTTGTTCATGGATTGCTATTTGTGGTGACAGTGAGCTCTGTGTCAAGATGCCTGTCGCACTCTCCTCCTGCACTTGAGTTCCTCTGCTCCAAAGAACCCCCTTCAAGTGAGGCATCACTACAATTATCACATTGTAGGAGTACAAATTCTGTCTTTATGGTTAAATTACAGGGTCCCACCCTTCAGAGATATATTTAAAATGATGCTTATTCTTGTAGAAAGTGTATAAAATACCTTTTGCCAAATAGCAGACATGTATCCATGGAAACAATTAAGCTGGTTTTAATCCTGTGCCTTTTTATTTTGCCATAGGCTATTTTTCAGTATTTACACTTGAAAATGTAACATGTATTAATTTTTAATAAAATTTAAAATAAAAAAAAATCATGGTGGTGAATTCAGCCAGGATTTCCATATGGGGGGCTTTCCTTGGTAAGCATCCTAATGTAACGAGAATATCTTAAACTTGCAACATTTAATAGTGAGTTCTGAATATTATTCCAGCAAATGCTTTTCTTCCTAGCACAGGAATCACAAGGCAGTGACTGCCTGTGTGACTCTGCAAAATCTCTGAGCCCTGGAGATGGGCCACTAAAGGTTCTGGCACATGCAGCTGCTAAAGGGATACCTAAAATGTGCCTGGGAGGATTAATTCCAAGTGAATCAACACTTGCACACACAGCACATGGAAGTTCCTCTATTTTTTCATGTAAGTTTATCCCATCTTGTAAGAGCCAAAATGAGGGATGCGGGACTCCAGGCAGCTCTTCAAAATGCAGTTTATTGTATACAAAATGCAGTTTATTGTATACAAAATGCAGTTTATTGTATCCAAGAGGTTACAGCAGCCCAGGGCCATGAGTGACAGAGCCTGTGCCTACAGCTGTCAGTTCCAGCTGCAGGCAGGCCTGGACACCCTGTGGGTTTGGTTACAATGCATTATATACTTTTCTTTTGGTTACATTGCATTATAGACTTTTCTTTGCTGAGCATCTTAATACAGTAGAACCAATCTATGCCTTAACTTTTACCTATAGCCTGTCATAACTACTGTAATTACCATATTTATGCTACTGCTCTCCAATCACTAAAAGTTAGCACATTACAGTTTAAGCTAGAAGTTGTTTTTCAGTTTTCTTGCAGTGGAAAATTCTGAGACCTTTTTTTCTTCTTGTAACTTTGCTGCCTTGTTTGCCTGTGCTATCTTCCTCCTTGGTAAAAACACCTCCTTGTTTGGGGTGGGTTTATCCTTTGTTCTAAGCCATAAAAACCCCTTCTAACTCACACACCCTTTGCCTCCTTGGCTACCCAGTGAGACTGGCTCAGCAATTCCTTTCTTCTATATCAAAACTTCCTTCCATCTCTATTCCTTCATCAGCCTCTACATTCAAAAATCTTTCTGCCAAGCACACACACCTGTGAGACTTTCTTGTCAAACTCTCATCCTTCCCAGCACCATCTCCCACCTGCAGAACACTTTCCAGCCCCCAGTTTGTGTCAGTGCCAAGGGCAGGAGCTCCAGCCTCCCCTTGCAGCCCCCCTGGCCCTGGTGCTGTGCCCACACACCGACTGGGGATGACAGAAATGGCCTTGAATTCCTACTGACCGCTGTGTCACCTTTCCACAATCACAAAATGCTTCAACCCTGTGCGAAGTTCTGCACCCGGAGGTGTTTTGCTGCACTTTAGATGGTAGACAGTGAAGCCTCGGAGAAGCTTTATTTATTTATGCTCGGGAAAAGAAGGAAGATCCTGATGCTCCCCAGGAGGGATCCTAAGCCTTTCCCTCTCCCATGCTGCCACCTGGTGACAAATCCTGCTCCAGCTCCTAAAAGACCAAAACTCATCCGACAGGAGCAGCTTTTAGCTCCATCGAACAGCAGCTGGTGCAGGCATCGAATCCCGCAAAATAATTCGTTTTTAGTTGGTGGATTGCCGATCCTGGTGGATGCTGCACCCCTGTCCCTGGCTGTGCAGAGCTCCCAGCTCACCTGCAGCAGCTGGGATTTTGCACAGACACTCCTAAAAAACCACAGAATTTCCGAAACATCACCTTACTCTGCAAAAACACCCAGAATTAATTCTGCAGGGAAAAAACAAACACGGTAAAAAAAAAAAATAAAATTAAGAATTTGTCTATCATATTTTCCTAAAGAAAAAAAAAAGCCAATATTTCCCTTTTTTTCCACTCCTCATGGCCATGTGGATGTCACCTCCCAGATGTCCCAGCACACCCATTCAGGGCTTTCTTCTGCACCTCTCCAGATTCTTCCACATCTCATTTTATAAACAATTCTGATAGCTAAAGCATTTCTATCCTCACCAAATTCTTCCTTAAAAACATTCACAGGGATGCTCTTCCTGAAAAATCCTTTTCCTTAAGGCAAAGCCAACACCCACATAACTCAGAGTTTTCCTTTCTGCAGGTACCAGGAAATTTCTTCAGTAAGAAGAACTTACATTCTCTCTCCAGAAAGAGGATGTGTTTTCTTCAGTAAAAACTTTATTTTTAGACACAGTGGACACAGAGGATGTTAACTTTATTTACTAAAAACTACATAGTTTTCTTGGCACAATGGAATTTTTTAAATTTGTTTTACATGGAATTGCTGTGTACAATTCCTTTCTTTTCTCCTAAAAACTGAAAAAAATCTGTACAAAAATCCATTTGGAAACTGCATTGTGTATTGTGCAGAATGTTTAAAATGGGAAAAAAAAAAAGCCAATTTTTTTCCCACCAACAAGCAACAAGGGGAACAATTAATGCATACCAAGTGTCAACTGTCCATGGGGCAAGAAGAAAAATTCAGGCATTCCACACAGCCCACTGCTCCTGAAGGGGATGTAAAAAGGAAGAGTTTCCAGCCCCTGTGACACTCCCAGTGCCTTGATCACTCAGCTATTGCCAACTTTGATGCTTCACAAGATGCCACTGGGCTATTTCATTAACTCCTTTGCAAACCCTCCTTTTCATTTTCAAGCTGCCTTTCTCTTCATGATGATTTAGGGGAAAAAAAAAGAAAAAAAAAAGGGGGGGGGTTGTGCTTGGGTTTTTTAACCATCCCCATTGTGTGTCACAGTTCAAACCATGTCCAATTCAGGCCTGGTTTCTTTGGGGTAGGCACCAAGTTCCTGCACAGGAAGAGTTGTTTGATCTCCTTTCTCCTCATTAACATCAAAACCACGTCAAAGGGAAACACAGAGTACAAAGAGTCAGCTTTTATCAGCTTTTATCAGCAAATCCTACTCTTTCCACTCTAACAGCCAGGCTTCTACTGCTCTCTTAAGAGCAAGAATCTCTGTTGGGTCACTCTCAAATCAGATTTTAATGCATTACCCAAAAAGAGAGGTACCTCTGACTCCTGCACTGCTGCAAAGGAAAGGAAACAGCCCCACCAACAAGCAGGGAGGGGAATTTTCAGCGGGAGAAATCAGATCATTCTTCAGGATGTTATTACAAAACTACCCCTTTACTGTGATGTTCTTCATATTTGTGGGGCACATAACTTTTCCTCCTTTGCCAGATATTTGTGAGGGCAGCTGCAGCAGCCAGCAGAACCACGGAGACAAGGATTTCCATGATTGCTGGCGGAGGTGGAGCTGGGGAAGTGTTCTGCTCCTCAGGTGTGATGGGAGAAAACGCCTCAAAGCCGGACAAACCCCTTAAATTGTGGCAACTCCCTCAAAACCCCTCGAATCCCAAGCCAAGCCCTCAAAGCCTGGCACAAACCCAGCCCTCAAAACCTGGTAAACCAAGCCCTCAAATCTTGGTAAAAACCAACCCCTCACATCCTGGTACAAACCCCACTAAACCTGGCATAAACTCACCCCTCAAAACCTGGTAAACTAAGCCATTAAACCCTGGTAAAAACCCCACTAAACCTGGCATAAACTTACCCCTCAAAACCTGGAAAACCAAGCCCTCAAATTCTGGTAAAAACCAACCCCTCAAATCCTGTTAGAAGCCCCACTAAACCTGGCACAACCCCACCCCTCAAAACCTGGTAAACCAAGCCCTCAAATCCTGGTAGAAACCAACCCCTTAAATCCTGGTACAAACGCCTCTAAACCTGGTACAACCCCACCCCTCAAAACTTGGCTTGGTGGGCTAAATTTGTGACCAAATGGTGTGGAAATAGGAGTCAGGTTCTGGGCAGGTGCAGGACAGGTGAGGGTTTTGGGACAGGACTGAGGGAATGCTCAGTAGGATTCTGCAGAAATCTGTGGGATTCACACGAATATACAAAGTAAACATGAATGGGAGTTCCTTGAGCTTTACAAAAACCCCATTTCTTCAGAATGACAGCCTTTCTCAGAGGTGCAGGCAGCTGCACATCCTTCAGATGGAGAGACCCACACAGAAGTTGCACACAAATGCATTTTATTGCTCTCTACACACACAGAGATGCATACACAGTATGCAGGTAAGCCATAGGGCAGTCCCAGCACTGGGAGAAACATCATCCACCAGGAATTCAACCACTCAATACAGATAAAAATCATTATTATAATGAAAATGCTAAAAAAAGCATAGCTTACACCCAAAATGTATAACATTGACAAATAAAGCCTGTTACCTACTACTTTTCTTTAACATAAAGCAATAACATACTCTTTCTCTAAATTGAAAAAAGCATGAAATAGTAGAAATATTCCACATAGTTTCCTAACTCCTGGTCATCCCTCACACTGTATGTACAGGACTATGAAAGGGCCATGGGAGAGAAATCCAAACCAAAACCAAACCCGTTTCTGATGCTGCACAACTGATGAGCAAACAGAGGGAAATACTTCAATCAAGTGTGCATGAACCAAAGGGAATCAATTTATCCTCCAGAGTGACTGAGCCAACCAGAGTTGTCAGTCAAGCCAGAGCAATGCTGACGGCTCTTACTGGGAATATTAGAGAAAATCTCCTACAGCAATTCCTGTCCATCACAAGTGTAACATTTACAAACACCCTCCTTCATTCTGAAGACGTTGCCCCTGCCTGGGCAGCACTGCACCAGTGCCTACACAGCTTCAACACTAAACAGAACACCTCAGCTTTTGCCAGAGGACCCCAAAAGAAGTCAAAAGCACGGCATTCTCTCACACATAAATAAAACAAGTGGGGGGAAATAAAATTCCCTACAGGAGAGAGGATCAGAGCTGGACTATCAGATGCAGTCAGATCCTTCCTCTGGACTGTCACAGGTCTGTGCAGTGAGGACTCCTCTGATTACCAGGGCCTCCAGAGAGGGCTGCTGTCCTTTGGAGACACTTGTTTCAGGGCACTGGCATTCCCAGGGCAGAAGGAGACCTCTGGAGCAGCTGCCTGGCTCTTCTGGAAGTGGCTTAAAAGTTTGGTCTGTGTTTCAGTTCGGACTTTGTGGAGAGAGAGGAAATAGAAAGCTTCTTGCAAACACCTGGAGTAGCCCTCTCTGAAGTCAAACTGGGAGCTTTTATGGAAGGATCCTGCAGCTGGAGAAGGGAAGAAAAGAGGGAGAAGGGAAGAAAGAATAGTTTAGAACAGCTGTCCATGGCTCGAGATTCATACAACAGTCACAGATTTGCGGTAAAATGGAGACTGAAAGAAAACTCAATACTTACTCTTCATCTGCAGCTGGCTCTGCTGCTTCAGGTAGCTGACAGTCATCTCCAGGATGTCGGCTTTCTCCAGCTTGGAGTTGGGCTGGTGCCTCTGGAACTCCTTCTCCAGGAGCAGCTTCAGCTGCTCGATGCTGCTGTTAATCCGGTCCCGGCGCATTTTCTCCACCACCGGCTTCCTCAGCTGCAAAAAGCAAAGGAAAAGAGCCCTGTGATTAAAGGATCCTCTCCCTGACCCTCCACCGGCTTCCTCAGCTGCAAAAAGCAAAGGAAAAGAGCCCTGTGATTAAAGGATCCTCTCCCTGACCCTCCCCAGGGCTCTTTGCTGCCCACCACTGCTCCTCAGCAGAGCCAGGCAAGGTCTCATCTGGTGCAAACTGCTCTGCTGTGCCTGCACTTACTTTGTTTTTCTCCTTTGGTGTCAGCAGGCTGTCGGGCTCCAGGAAAACAGCGCTGGGAGCCATCTGTCCTGAGCAGAGAGAGGATCTGGAGCGGAATCCAGGAGGAACGTGCTGCTGGGAGCTGCCCGTAGCTGATATTTATACACCCTGAGCGTGTGGGTCTGCGGCTCGGCGGCGTTTCCCACACTCCACAGCCAATCCCTGCCACGGGGCAGCACAAAGGCAGAAGCAGCTATTCTTGCATGCTCCAGTGGCACTGAATAGCTCAGGGGATAATGACCTTCTTCTCCCAGATGAGCAGGTGGGGAGTGCGCGCTCCCCGAAAGGCCGCGAGCGCGGTTCCGTGTGCGTGTCAGGAGCTGGGAAAGGGCTGGGGAAGGCTGCTGACTAATGCCAGGGATCTGTGGCATTCCAGGGGCAGCCCGGGGGTCACAGGCAGGAGGAGGAAGGAGGAGGAGGAGGAGGAGGAGGCAGGAGGAAGGTCAGCTGCCCATGGAGGGATTGCTGCTCCCGGCGCACGCTGCAGCAGGCACCAGGCACACGCCAGCAGCTCCTGCCTCTGAAAAATGTGCATTTTGTGATTGGCTTTTCGCAAATATTCAAATGAATATTGTGGAAAATGCGCATTTTGTGATTGGCTTTTCTCAAATATTCAAATGAATATTGTGGAAAATGCGCATTTTGTGATTGGCTTTTCGCAAATATTAAAGTGAATGTTGTGGAAAATGCGTATTCTGTGATTGGCTTTTCTCAAATATTCAAATGAATATTGTGGAAAATGCCTATTTTATGATTGGCTTTTCGCAAATATTAAAGCGAATGTTGTGGAAAATGCGTATTCTGTGATTGGCTTTTCTCAAATATTCAAATGAATATTGTGGAAAATGCCTATCTTATGATTGGCTTTTCGCAAATATTAAAGCGAATGTTGTGGAAAATGCGTATTCTGTGATTGGCTTTTCGCAAATGTTAAAATGAATATTGTGGAAAATGCATATTATTTTATTACTGGCTTTTCGCAAATATTAAAGCGAATGTTGTGGAAAATGCGTATTTTGTGATTGGCTTTTAGCGAATGTTAAAATGAATATTGTGGAAAATGCATATTATTTTATTATTGGCTTTTCGCAAATATTCGAATGAATATTGTGAAAAATGCATAGTTTATGATTGAATTTTTGCAAATATTAAAGTGAATGCTGTGAAAAATGTGTATTTTATGATTTTTTTTTGCAAATATTAAAGTGAATATTGTGAAAAATGCCTATTTTATGATTGGCTTTTCGCAAATATTAAAATTAATATTGTGGAAAATGTGCATTTTATGATTGGCTTTTCACAAATATTAAAATTAATATTGTGGAAAATGCATATTATTTTATTACTGGCTTTTTGCAAATATTAAAGTGAATGTTGTGAAAAATGTGTATTTTATGATTGGAATTTTGCAAATATTAAAGTGAATATTGTCAAAAATGCGTATTTTAGGATTGGTTTTTTGACAATATTAATGTGAATATTGTGAAAAATGCCTGTTTTATGATTGGCTTTTCGCGAATATTAAAATGAATATTACATGTGTTATGTTAGAAAGTTATGTTGCATTCATTTTCTTTAGTGTGTTAAATATAGTTTTAGGTTATGTGAAAAATGTGTATTTTATGATTGGCTTCTCGCAAATATTAAAGTGGATATTGTGAAAAATGTGTGGTTTATGATTGGCTTTTTGCAAATATTAAAATGAATATTATATGTGTTATGTTAGAAAGTAATGTTGTATTAATTTTCTTAAGTAGTGTGTTTAATATAGTTTTAGGTGATAACTGTTTGGAAAATTAATCCACAAACACCAGAGGTTTATGTCCAAAAAGGAGACAGAGGAGTCCTTTTACTTTATTCCAATAAAGGGAAACAATGGGGAAAACCCCCAAATTCCATAAGAATTAAAAATTAAAAGGGAGGGTTATGTATTAGAGGGAAATCTTTGGTATCAGGTGTATCAGGAAGTCTGAACCTCTCAGGTACCTCAGAAATGGGGAAAGAGAGAAGGGAAATGCAGCCAGGAAACTGGGATAAAAAGGAGGCTGCATCCTCCAAAAATTGGAGAGACCCCAGGGGAATGCCCCATGGCCTCTCCCTTTATTGGAATAAAGTAAAAAGGGACTCCTCTGTCTCCTTTTTGGACATAAACCTCTGGTGTTTGTGGATCAGTTTTCCTAATATTCCCTTCCCTCAGGTCCTTATGCAGCCTTTTAGAAAACTCTCATAGGTGCTTTATGTTTCTGTTTCCAAATACCTGCAAGACAAATACTTGTGGAGAAGGGTCTTGGGATTGTTTCAGAATCAGTTCAGTATCACATGCTGCCTCTTGCTTCCTCCTCAAATCACATTTTACTCTAATTATTTTCATTTAGTCTTTAAACAAAGGAAAACTGAGTGCAGAAGAGATTTATACCCTCGTAAACTTATTAGAAATCAAATTCCTGATTCCTCATTATCCTCCCCTGGGCCAGTTGCTGTGTCTGTGCTCAGGAGGTGCCTGCAGCTGGGAGAGCTGATGAAAACACAGCCAGGGATTCCTGCTGGAAAACTTGAACCAAATCTGCCAGCAATTTATCCAACAGGTAATGTCAGGGTTTATGTTTGTGGAGCTCTTACTGCAGTGAGTAAATACCAGTTGTATTCACATTAATATACCTGTAGGTGAGCTCACCTTTGCATTCACGTGTGTGTGGCCACATCAATGTGAATGCACACCCCCAGAGCACAGGGACACATTTCTCCCTCCCTCTGCAGCTCATTATTGGTGCACCAGGTAAGGCTTCAATGACCTCTTCCAGGCTCTGCTTTTCCATCCCCATTGTGCTGCCCTGAATGGGCTCCCCTCTCCCAGCACAGAGCAGCAGCTGTTGAGCTCAGGGTCTTTTATGTCAACTTGTGGGAAAGCTTTTGTGACACCGTTTCACATGTTCTCCTCAAAGCCTGTGGATTATCTCTGAGCCCATGTAATGCCACCTCTGAAACCAATCTTGCCCTCTGTGCAAGAGATTCCCTGAAACAGAAACTCCAGAGCTGGGACTCGTTTCTCCAGCTCATTAACTGAGCACAGGAAGAAGAAAAGTGCCAGTCCTGTGATGGGCAAGGAAGCTTTGCTAGAGAAAATTGCTGTTTCCCTCTTGCTGCTTTCCTGTGATTCTCCACTCAACACCCAGATAAAAACTACATTAATTCCTCCACCTCTGAAACCAATTTTCGCCTCTGAGCATCCCTCTCAGGGAGATTCTCTGAAACAGAAACTCCAGAGCTGGGACTCGTTTCTCCAGCTCATTAATTGAGCACAGGAAGAAGAAAAGTGCCAGTCCTGTGATGGGCAGGGAAGTTTTGTTAGAGACAATTTTTGTTTCCCTCTTGCTGCTTTCCTGTGATTCTCCACTCAGCACCCAGATAAAAACTGCATTAATTCCATGGGAACAGCCATGTCAACCTCACCCTCCTTGCTCTTGGGAGTGGTTGTGCACTGGCCCAGTGCTCAGAATTTCCTCCCCACCAGCATCCAAACTGACCCAGAACCTGCACCTGAGGAAGCTGAACACAAAGTCCAAATGCCCAGTAAAAAAATTAAAAAAAAAAAAAAATTCTCTTTCTTTAGTATAGTTTTAGTATAGTATATATTTAGTATATATATAGTATTCTATAGTGTGTATATATATAGTATATATATATACACTACATAGAGTATATATATACTATATATACTATATATACACACTACTATATAGATACTATATATTATATATAGTTACTATATATATTATATATAGTATGTATGTATAGTGTATATATAGTATAAATATATATTTATATAAATATAAATATATATAAAATATATATAAATAGAATAGATTTTAAAAATAAAAATTATATTTAATATATAAAATAATATATATATAAATAAAATATATTTTTATGCAAATATATATGGTATATATAGTATAAAAACTATATATAGTATATATTTAGTATATATATTAGTTTAGTATAGTATATATATGTAGTGTATCTATTTTTAGTATAGTATAGCATTCTTTAATATAATATAATTATATTATTAATATAATTATATGATAATGTAATATAATGTAATATAATGTAATGTAATATAATGTAATGTAATATAATATAATATAATATAATATAATATAATATAATATAATATAATATAATATAATATAATATACTAATAAATCAGCCTTCTGAGAACATGGAGCCAAACTCTCATGTCTCACCTCCTCCTAGGGACCCCACAAACACCACAGATCTGGATGTTTGAAACAGGGCATCAACAACAGGCTTGCCCCAGAATCCCTGCCAGATGTTGGCCCTTTAGAAAGCCCTAAGGATGGTGCTGCTTTCCCAAGTGTGGAGAGATGCTCCCAGTGCTGCCCAGATGGCCTTTTGGGAGCAGGGGTTTCCCACTGAACACAAAGCAGAGCCAAGCACCGTTGCTAATGTGGTTTGTAGTCGGGCACACTTCCTTTGTGACAGGAGGCAACGTGGTTAAGGAAGGTGTGGGAAACTCCAGAATAGGAGCAAGGCAAACTTCCCCAGCAAACTTCCCCAGCTGTGTGTTAGTGAGTCATTCAGAAAGGGGAGCAGGGGCAGAGATGAACTGGGAACAGGAAAAACAGCAACATTGGGATATTTAGCCAGTGCTGAGTCCTGCAGAGCATCCTGAGGTGGGAAATAAAATAGGTCCAATCCCAAGGGCCTAACTGAGATCCACACTGAGGCCAACAGAGAATTTGGACTCCAAGATTTGCTCTGTAGACTTCCTACCTCTGGAGCTATTTCTGATCTCTGTAAACTTGTAAATACAAATTACCTCCATGCCTACCTCAGAATTTAGCAAAACCTAATCAAAATTTGCATTTTCTCCTGCCAAATACCAAAACAAGAATCAGATCTGTTGTTTCTCATTTCTTTTCTCCAGCTGGTATTGCTGGTATAAAGTTTGGCTGAGTTTTCTCAGCTCCCATGGCTCCACATGGACCGTACGAAACTCTCACAATACCTTCATGCTCCACAGGAGTTGCTGCCTTTCCTGAGATGTATTAAACAGATTGGGGAGTTAAAGAGGCAAACAGGGGATGTGGATTAGAATTCTCAGAGCAATCTGACCACCTCTGCCACCTCCAGTGGGACAGCTGGCTTTGGTGCAGGAGCAAGTCTGCCCTGCAGCTCCTTTCCCTGTCATTTCCTCCCATCTTTCCTCTTAACCCTTCCCTGCATTTCCTCCCTGCCCTTCCCTGTCCTGCTGCTTGGCTGGTGCAATTTCTATCTGCCTTCACAGCTTCCTTCCCTTTTTATTTTTAATTTTTATTTTTTTCCTTCTTTCCTCGTGGTTTGCTTTCCCTCCATGCAGGTTTTATAATCTGATTTTTCGATCTGTCACTCCTTTCCCCCCCTGGCTGTCACAGGCAGATGTGGTTTGAGGACAGGGGTGTCTCAGAGCCCCACAGCCCTGGTGAGTGTGGAGTTCCCTCCAGTTTCCCACACTGCTCTCCCATTCAGGGCATTCAGGCTCAGGATAAAGGAAGTGTGCCATGCTACAAGCTGAATTAGAAATGGTGTTTGACTTCCCTTTGTACCGCACAGAAACCTTGCTCTGGGCAGACCATCTGCATAGCCCTCACCGTGGAGAAAACCATTGATCAAGGCCTGTCAGCCCAGCTGGGGGAACTTGGGAAAGTAATTCCTTGTGCCACTTCAGTTCTTTGGGGCTTAACATCTGGCTGGAGGGGGAGGCGACACTTGATGGTTTAACAGTCGTGCTTCCTTTCAAGTTTGGGATGCTGTTTTGATCCCAGATAAGCCTTTCTGAAATCCTGATTTTAATAACATGGAAAGCATCCAGAAGAGTAGGAATAATGCACTGGCTTTGCATTTTCAAAGTGCTTTACAAATACCAGCTAATGAATTCTCAGCGACCTCCTCCGTGGGTGAGGATGTATTATTAGCACAGTGGTTTACAAAGAAGGGAAAATGAGGCTGAGGGGAGAAAAACCAAGATTTCAAGATTTCAAACAGCCTACAGGTCGCAGGCTTCTATGGCCAGGAGGTTGTTTGAGACATCTGGTTTGCAAAAATGCTCAGCACCAACTTTTGTTTTAATTAGCTTTGGCATCTCTGAATGGGGCCAGCTCCCTTGCTTGTGGGAGGAATTGGATTTCCAGGCTGGACCACACTCACAGCCATGCACCACCCAGATAAGCAGATACCAAAGTTCTCCTTTGCCCTCAGGTGCAGCAGTGGGCTTTGAAAACGTTCTTTAGCATAATTTTTCTAAGCCCATGAAACAGCTGGAAAGGAAGATAAATCCCCAATCAGGAAATACTTATTGTTGTGCTCAACAGAAAATAACTCCATCTCTCCAGAAAGTAAACTGTTTTCATTTGCTTATTCATACCCCTGCAGCTGTGCTTAGTCCCTGGGCAAGTCTGTCTGTCTGTCTGTCTGTCTGTCTGTCAGCACCATGGAATTCTGCTCAGCTACTTCCAGCAGGGATGGTTGCCCTGGGATTGGAGCTCCTCAGGGAAGGGATGCAGTGGGCCCTGAATGGACTCCTGAGGGAATTTGAGGAAATCTGACAACGTGCCTTGTCCTGTGGATGGAGATGAGAGCACCCAACCCTGCCCATGGCCTGGCAGCTCCTGTGTGTGCCCCTCTGCCAGTCCTTTGCCTGGCTCAGGAGCAGATTTTCCACCTCTTGAAAGCCCTTCTTGCTTTGATCAGACACCCTCTCTTCATTCTGCTGCCAGCTGAGAGTGGCAAAGGTGTCCCTGACATATTTTCTGAAAAATACTTTTGCTGGGATTTTTCTCCTGAGAAGCTGAGAGGCCTCAGAAACGAAATGTAAACAATAATTACCTGCTTCTGTGGAATGCAACAGGCTCATCTGGGATTGGTCTCATGTGGTTGTTTCTAATTAATGGCCAATCACAGTCCAGCTGTCTCAGACTCTGGTCAGTCACAAGATTTTATTATCATTCCTTTCTATTCCTTGCTAGCCTTCTGATGAAATAATTTCTTCTATTCTTTTAGTATAGTTTTAATATATTATTTGCTTTTCATATAACATATATCATAAAATAATTAATCAGCCTTCTGAAACATGGAGTCAAGTTTCTCATCTCCTCCCTTGTCCTGGGACCACAACACAAAGATGTCTCCAAATCCCACCTGCCTGGCAGGGCAGGACCTCACAGGAGCTCTGGGACACTTTGGGCTCTGCAGCTGGTGACTGATGGCTGCCAAGCACAAGAAAATGAGTTCCAGTGGGAGCTAACACCCCAAAACTCACCCCAAAACTCACCCCAAAACCCAGGCTGAGCTCGAGGGAAAAGGAGCAATCCACTGGGGCATAAGGGAGATGACTCTTCAGGCTATAGACTTGTTCCCAAGGCAGGGACAAGCAAAGGAGGCTCAGGGGACACCCAGGAAGCCTCTGGCTCTTATCTCCCAGCACTGCCCTCCTGGCCTCTGGGTGATTAAATATCTGCCCCATGCAGATGGGATTAATTGCTGGTGCTGCCAGGATCCTCCTGCCTGGCACAGAAACACCATTCCCCTCTGGTTAATGACACTAAGTGCTTGCTGGGGCCAGACTTCAGGAACCACATTCCCCATTCCCAACCTGCTCTGCTGGAATATCCTCTCTGCAGGACACCTGCTCCCTGCCAAAAGCTTGGCAGCACTGTTTGCTGAGTCTTGGGGCTTTTATCAGGACACTCATAATACTTGGGGCCTTCAGCAGGACTTCACATCCAAGCCTCATAATTCTATAAAGAGAGAAAATTAATTCTATCAATCCAAATGCTCAGCCAAAAAAAAAAAAATTCATCAAAATGCTTTTATTTTTATGGGAAACATCAAATTGTTTCTGTTAAACCTCTGGGATGTTCAGCCTATTTCTTGGCTCCCCAGAGCCCAAATTTTGATATTTGGAAGGTTGGCAGCACTGCCAGACCCACAGAAGCGCAGAGCCCATTGTAAGGGCTGGGTGCCACCATCTCCTAAAAAACTCACCCAAAACCAAACAGTGACAGAAGTGCACAAACCCAGCAGCTTCTGTTTGCTGTCCACCCTGCATTGCCAGTGACAGGCTGTGTCCTCCCTTGGCCAGGACAGGGCAGGTGACTGATGGGGAGTTCCAGGGGACTTTCAGGGAGCTCCCAGTTGAGAGGAATGGTGGATTTGTGTTTACAAACCAGCTGTGGGGCTGCTGGTGGATAAAACCAGCACTGGGAGAGAAAAGAAACAATGGGGAGGATTCCACTGATTGATGAATGGGAAAAGAGATATTTGCTTTTACAAATAAACTTTGGGTTTGCTGATAAACGAAATTAGACATTGAGAGATGAAAGAAACAATGGGAAAGAAAAAAACCCTAAATTCAGTAAGAATTAAAAATGAAAAGGGAGGGTTGTACATTAGAGGGGAATCTTTGGTATCAGGAAGTCTGAACCTCTCAAGTACCTCAGAAATGGGGGGAAAGCCCTAAATTCCATAAGAATTAAAAATGAAAAGGGAGGGTTGTATATTACAGGGGAACCTTTGGGATCAGGTGTTTTGGGAAGTCTGAACCTCTCAAGTACCTCAGAAATGGGGAAAGAGAGAAGGGAAATGTGGCTGGGAAATTGGGATAAAAAGGAGGCTGCATCCTCCAAAAATTGTAGAGACCCCAGGGGATGCCCCATGGCCTCTCCCTTTATTGGAATAAAGTTACAGGGCTCCTCTGTCTCCTTTTTGGACATAAACCTCTGGTGTTTGTGGATTAATTTTCCTAACACCAGGATGGTTGGGAGGAACCTCAAACCCATCTGGCTGCACGTGGGAGATCTGTCACTACAGGACACAAAACGACACAGACTCGCTGCTCTTTCCAAGGCAAAAAGGACTTTTTATTTTCTGGCTCCAACAATTTATAGATTTCCAAAAGTGACAGTGCCACCTCTCCAATGACACTGGACAAACCAACAGGCCATCAAATTTCTCCTCCTCCATAAAAGAATGCAAAACAATAAGTTATTTACATGGAGTGCGTGAGAAAGTTCGTTGCAGGAATGTAAACATCAGAAGGCTCAGAAAATCTTAAAAAATCAGGGTGACAGGAGATCCCTCAGCCCCATCCCAGAGATGGGGAGCAGCAGCATCTCCAAACTCCTCAGCAACTCAGCCCTGAGTCCCAGGGAGGAGCAGAAGGCCAGAATCCATCCCCTGGTTGTTTTTTCCAGGTTTGGAAGGAGGAGGGTGATAAACAGAGCCCATGGTGGCTCCCGCCAAGCCTGCTCCCAGGGCAATGTGTTCCTTTGAGCCATAATTGATTCCTGCCATCAGGCACCAGCCTGCTCTCCCCCAGGGTCAGCTCTTTCCCACATCCAAGCCCATTATCCCACAGACCATGCCTTTTGTACAACACACTCCAGCCATTCATGTGCAAAGCAGCTGTAATCCCCGGACCTTTCAGAGTCAATATACCAGGAAATAATAAATCCCTCTTGTGCACTCTTGAATGTGCTGGGAGGTGACTTGTGGGAATTTCAGCTGGGCAGAAAAATAATAAATTCTCCTTAATTTTTAATTATTTGTGATACTCTCTGTAGAAGGACTATGTCGTTGGGGCATGGCTGCTTGGGGGTCACCACACAAGCAGCTATAGAAAATTGCTTTTGCCTCTAACAACCCTAAAAATGCAGATCAAGTTGTCTCACATGTTTCTTAATGATCAAAGTCCACTTTCCTTCACTCATGCACCTGGGAATGGCAGTGTATTAAACATTCTGGATCTGAAGGAAAACTAATTAAAAAGGTTAAATCTGTGAAGAATGGACTTTACAGTATTAAGACCCCTTTTTTAGTGGGTTCTGGTGTCTCAAGGAGGCAAGATAATGCCATGTTAATGACATTTAATGGAATATTTCATACAACAGTTCTAATAACAACATAACCTTTTCCCCTGGAAGAAGCAGATTTCCCGTGACTCCCACTCCACTGGTTCACATGCAGAGTTCCCCGTGGGAACAGAAACCAGTCCTGAATAACAAGTTTGTCACGGTTATTTCTTTATATATTTCCTTCCAGCCAAACCATTTTTATATTATTTTCTGTGTTTCATGTCACTGAAGGACCCTGAGCAGAGCATGATAGGCAGGATTAGGATTAGGGTTAAGGGCAGGGTTAGGGCTGGGAGAAGGGATCTTCATCTTGGAGACACCAAAGGAAGCAGTGGCTCCTCAATTAAGAGCTGTCAGAGGATAATTAGGGGTCACCTCAAACAGGTCCTTGGCCAAGAACCTCCAGGGAGGAAGCTGTGAGAACAGGAGGGTGATGAGGGGATGTGCTAACACTGCAGGGATTTGTGGTGCTGAAATCTGTGAACCTTCACCATTAGATCAGATCACTCCAGCAGTGACACACAGACCCAGCAGTTTACCAGGGTTTATCGTTTTGAACAGCATCCAAAGATAATCCAAAGATAATCCAAAGATTTCCCCCCCAGGTGGGTCTGCCTGGGACTCTGGCAGTGTCATTGCTGCCATCAGCACATTCCCCCTGAAACTGAGATCAGAGCTGGCTTCATCCTCGCCTCCCTCCATTTCCCTGGCTATAAAAGCTTTCCCAGCACTGCTCCCAACACACAGGGAGACGAGAATCTCTCAGCAGCCCCAGCACTGCTGCTCCTCCACTCTGCTCCCTGGCGTGGTGGTCTCAGGATGAGGGAAGAGACGAGGATGTTGGCTCCATGTTTCAGAAGGTTTGATTTATTATTTTATGATATATATTATATTAAAACTATACGAAAAGAATAGAAGAAAGGATTTCATCAGAATGCTAGCTAAGAATAGAAAAGGAATGATACCAAAGGCTTGTGACTGACTGAGACAGTCTGGACGGCTGGACTGTGATTGGCCATCAATTAGAAACAACCACATAAGACCAATCCCAGATGCACCTGTTGCATCCCACAGCAGCAGATAACCATTGTTTACATTTTGTTCTTGAGGCCTCTCAGCTTCTCAGGAGAAAAAAATCCTAAGGAAAGGATTTTCCATAAAAGACGTCTGGGACACCCTGATGTGCTCCCAGATGATGGCAGAAAAGCACAAGGGCCACGTGAGCCCCATGGGCACAGGTCAGCTCCCAGAGGGCTCTGTGGAAGAGCTCAGCACCCCTCTCCCATTTCCCAAAAGAGGAAACCGAGGCACAGTACAACAAACCAGAGCCCCAGCACGGCCTGAGCTGCAGCTCAGCATTCCTGCAGCCACCCCTGCGTGAACCTCTGTCGCTGCCCTTGTCACCCCTTTCTCCCCTGGATGGTGAAACGTGCCCGTTTCAGCCTTCCTGGGTGAAAAAGCCACAGAGTTCATGGTGCCCCAAGAGCAGCAGAGCCCCACAAAGGGGTTATTAGCAGCAGGCTGTGTGGGTTTGGATTTCTCTGCCTTTCCCAGACTCTTCCCCCATTGACAACATTTCTTGCTGGGACAATAGAAGTGTGCCTTGCAACTCCTCCCGACATTAGTGACGGTGCTTGAGCCTGAATGATTTAAAGGGAAGGAATCCAACTCCCAAAAGACCATCTGGCTATCAGTGCTAATACAGTAATAAAGGTCAGGCCTTCTCAGGAGCTGGGAAAAAGATGGGTTTTGACACTGCAGTGTCTTCAACCAGCTTGGTCCATGCCTACCTGTGTGCCAGCACGGCTCCCCTGCGAGGGAAGGGATAACCCAGGATAGCAGCTCCTGGAAAAAGGCCAGCAGAGAGCACAGGAAAACAGGCAGCACCTCATTAAAGCTGGCAGAAGCTGGGGCTTGGTCTCTGAGCTGTGTCTTATTTTGTATCATAATCCTTTGACTGCTTCAAAGTGCTCATGAGATGTCTTGTCTCCTGGCTTTCCCACAAGGCAGGGAATAAAGGGCTCCAAGGACAACATCTGCCCTTCACAAAGGGCTGAGTCCATTCAGGCTGCCACAATGAGTCCCATAGCAGTGACACCTCCCTCCTTCCTGTCGACTGCCCATTACCCCCAGGCTTCATCGCAGCATTTCCAAGCACGAAATTCTTTGGTTTTCTTACCTCACTACACATTTCCCTCCTCCCTTGCCATGCCCAGATGCTCAGGGGAGGAGCACACCTCTGCCTGGGGCACACAAGGCAGGATGCAGCACAGCTTTCCCCAGGTAGCTTCTGGGTTATTTTTTGGTGCTGTCTCAAGGGCTGTACCCAAGCAGATATTTTACTCACGACACAAAATCAGAACTGACCTCCAGTGCCCTCACAGCTTCATTCTTTATATTGCCTTTATCACAAAATAAATGGTTGCTTTCCCAGCTCCCCATGCTGCACACTCCACTGTCACTGGGATATTTTCTGAAAAACCCCTTAGCCAGGATTTCTCCTCCTGGCAAGATGAGAAGCCTCAGCTTCTCCATGTTTTGCTGCTCTGGAATGTGGTCTGGAGATTGCTTGTCCAAACATGTGAATTGTTTTTAATTAATGACCAATCACCATCAGCTGTGTCAGACTCTGAGGAGTCAGTCACGGGTTTTTATTATTCATTCTTGTTAAGCCTTTCTTTTTCTTAGTTTTGGTATAGGATTGGAATGGGATGGGATGGGATGGAATGGAATGGAATAGAATAGAAATAGAATAGAAATAGAATAGAATAGAATAGAATAGAATAGAATAGAATAGAATAGAATAGAATAGAATAATCAGCCTTCTGAGAACATGGAGTCAGATTCTCATCTCTCACCTCGTCCTGGGGACCCTCACAAACTCAACACAAGACACACACCCACACACACACAGAGCTCCTCCAAGCTCTGGGAATGGCAGAGATGTCCCTGGGGCTGTTGATTGGAACTCTAGCAGGGCTTCCCTCCCTTTCCCACCTTCCCCAAAAGCGTGCCTCCTCCACTGTGCCCGGCACATGCCAGGCTCAGGAATGCCACTGATGCCAGCCCAACCAGCTGGAGGGTCGGTGCTTTCCCAGCCCCACACTCCACCAGCAGCGTGGGCAGAAGGTTATTCTCCCCGGGGCATTGGCAATCAATGTACCATGCACTAATGGATGCTTCCTCTATTGTCCCTCCGCGGGGCTGGATTGGCTGCGGGGCTGTGGGAAACACCGGCCGTCCCCACACTCACGTATCTGCCCCGGCTCCCTGGGTATAAATAGAGGGATTTGGGAGCTGCCAGAGCATCTCATCACACTCGGCACAGCAGCTGCCTGGGGTCTGTGCCCAGGGCTGAGCGCTAGGAATGGCTCCCAGCAATGCTCTCGTGATCCACATGGAGGAGAAGCTGCTGCCAAAGGAAAAGAATAAAGTAAGTAGAGCCCTGGAGGGGATTGGAAGGGCTGGCCTGCTCCTAGAAAGTAAATATAACATGGGAGAAGAGGGGGAAGTGGTCTGGGAGAGAGCAAATGTGTTAAAGAGAGATAAGGTTAAAGAGAGATAAGGGTGATTGTATAGATTTTTAAAAATTAAAACGAGTGGGGAATGGGTCACACAGCTCTCCTGATAAAAATAAGCATCTTTGAAGATGGGTGTATCAGAGGGGAAATTGGGTCAGGTCTCACCAAATCCCTGAGGATCTGCTCCCTCTCCCACAGCTGAGGAAGCCGGTGGTGGAGAAAATGCGCCGGGACCGGATTAACAGCAGCATCGAGCAGCTGAAGCTGCTCCTGGAGAAGGAGTTCCAGAGGCACCAGCCCAACTCCAAGCTGGAGAAAGCCGACATCCTGGAAGTGGCTGTCAGCTACCTGAAGCAGCAGAGCCAGCTGCAGGACCAAAAAGGTGAGTGCAGAGCAGGTATTGCACACCTGGACCTGCTCTCTGACACCCCAAGGCAGGCAGGGGACGGAGCACCCCAGCCCCAAGCACGTGAAGGCCACTGCACAAATTGTTGATTTGAACTCTAGCAGGGTTTCCCTCCCTTTCCCCACCTTCCCCCAAAAGTGTGGCCACACCACGGCTGTGCCCAGCACGTGCCAGGCTCAGGAATGCCACTGCTCCCAGGGTCCCTGCTTTCCCAGCCCCACACTCCACCAGCAGCCAGTGTTAGCGTTGGGTCCCTGCCCCATGTTCTGGTCATGTTCTGGTCATGTTTTGGTCATGGTTTGGTCATGTTTTGGTCATGGTTTGGTCATGTTTTGGTCATGGTTTTAACCCGCTGCATTTGCTTTTTCTTTCTCTTTCAGCTTTCATCCACAAGAGCCCAGAGCAGGACTTTAACAGCGGGTACCTGCGGTGCCTCAGGGAAGCCATGCACTTTCTGTCCTACTACGAGCCCAAGAAGGAGACCCAGGTGCAGCTGATCAAGCACTTCTGCAAGGCTCAGCTGGCTGCAGATGCCTCCTACTCTGCAGCTCTGCCTGGCTCCCCCCTGTCTCCCTGTGTGCTCCCCAGAAAACAGCCTGCCCAGAAGAGCCTGGCTGCTGCTCCCACCATCTGGAGACCCTGGTAGAGCTGCTGAACTTTATTCCCACGGTTTTTTTTGGCTCCAAAAAAAAAAAAAACTAGAGGGACCTGTGGTTTATTAGTTCCTCTTTGAAGTAGGAAACGTTGCTTTCCAAAGGTGGGAGGAAGGGGTGGTTATTGGTTTTTTTTTTCTGTCAGCAGAAATGAGGGTCGCTGGGTGGTTTCCCTTCATAGTGAAGGATTCTGGGTGTATCTTGCAGCAGGTTTGTTGCTTCTATTGGTGGCTCCTGGCCAAAGACAGGACCAAGTTCTGTGGTGATTTAGAGAGCAGGGTTCCATCACAGGCTGCTGAGCCTGTGGCTGTCAGTGGAAATCTTTCTGCTGACTGCCTGGGTCACAGTTCAAGTGCTCCATTGTCTCTAGATAATGTATTGACCTTCCTCAAGAAGGAGCCCTTCGGAGGATGTATTTTGTATCATAAAGAGAGGATTGAGCCTTTCCCTTTTGAGTGAAAGGTGTCATTAAGAAATGCTGATTCTTCTGAAGCTCCTCTGCTATTTTTAGTATCCTTCTTACAGAAAGTTGTGATGATCACAGAGAGCTCTGGGGACAATTCTCTTCGTGCCACTTTGTGCTGCTCTCATTTGAGGGATAATTGGTGCCTTTTGTAAAGGAAATACCTTAAGGAAAAGGGGGAGGAAGGGAGGCAATAAGTACTTTATAATCATTCACTGAGCACGCCAAGGAGCTTAAAAAGCTTTTATAAAGTTGTGATGTATTCATCCTGTGTGATGTTAAACTTGCATGTCTTCGCTGTACAGTACAATAAAAATGGTTTTAGTCATTAATGCTTTGCTTTGGGATGATTAAAAGGGCTGGCACTGCTGGAGTGGGTGCCTGCAGCCTCTCCTGTGGTGGGGAAGCCATCAGGAGGTGTCAGTTCTGAGCCCTTCACTCCAATACATGAATTACATCTGGGAAATCCCTTTGGCAGAGCTGGATCTCAGATCCTGTGAGGAAGCAACCTCTGGAAAAATTATCAAAAATCGAAATGGAGGTGAAATTGAAGTGAGGCGCTGAGAAGTGGCAACGTTTCAGATTTAACAGTGACCTATTCTGCCTCCAACAAATCACTCATTCCACAGCCACTTCATTTCCCCCACTAATTTTTCCACCAAGCTGAGAGCAGCCTTGTGCTTTCTGCCTGTGCAAATTTCCCAATAACTTCCAAAGGGTTTGGCACCTGCCTCAGCTTGGGGACCTTTGAAACCGCCTGCAATGAGGTGAACTAATTTTGCTGCTTTAATTTTATGACATAAATTCTGTTAGGCTTCTTTTCCAGAAGTGAAATTAGCCCACATATGGCTAAAAGTATAATTAGATAGGAGAGACTGAGGAAGCATTTCCTCTCCTAAGTTATTTCCTTTTATTTTACCTTCTCTTCTAAATAAATCTGCACAAATATTCATTTCACAAAACTATTCCCTAATCACAGCAATTCAGTGGTTTGGGTTTATGACAGGGGACACTCTCCTTCTTCCAGAGATACAGGAACAGCACAAAACACATTTGGACAAAAATCCAACTTTCCTCAGACTCCCTGGGAGAGGTGCCCTTGAAAAGCTGCATTTCAAGCACTCAGGGTTTGCTCCCTGACGAAAGGAAACACTGAATACCTGATCTTGTCAAAAGCAACCTGAGATCTGCTCAGCTGACAGATCAAACTGCAGCCAGCACTGAACCTGCCCAGTCCTCGCTGGGTTTGTGGTGAAATCCTCTGTTAACCACACAGAAAAGCCCCAAAAACCAAACAGGGATGTGCTGCTCTGCCTCATTTTGGGCATTGTGGATCATTTTGGTTTTGTTAGGAGAATTAATCCACAAACACCAGAGGTTTATGTCCAAAAAGGAGACAGAGGAGCCTCAGCCTTTATTCAAATAAAGCCAAAGAGGACTCGTCTGTCTCCTTTTTGGACATAAACCTCTGGTTTTTTGTGGATTAATTTTCCTAACGGTTTTATTTCTGCACAGGCTGGTTGAATGCTCTTCAAGGTGGGCATTTGAATAAATAAAGCCAAAAAGGGAGTCCTCTGTCTCCTTTTTGGACATAAACCTCTGGTGTTTGTGGATTAATTTTCCTAACAGTTTTATTTCTGCACAGGCTGGTTGAGTGCTCTTCAAGGTGGGGGGTTTGATGCAGGTCTCTACCAGTGCTCCAGATTTATTCTTCCTAATGAACTGCTAAATAATTCACAAGAGATATTTTTGGGTTTTATGGTTGCTTAGCGAGCTTGAAGAAGTCACTTCAACCTCTCCGCACTCAACTTGTCCTTGCCAATTAGCACAGGCTTCTGCATCCCAGCACAACTCCAGCTGTTGTCCATGCCTGGGGGGGTTTTAAATCAGGCCTAATTAGGGCAGTCTGGGGGAGTTCAGGCTCAGCTGGAGTGCCGTGTGCCCCAAAGGCCAGCCCAGCCTGATGGGCACTGCTGGAACCACAGCCACGCGTGGCACCGGCCGGGCTGCTGCTCTTCTGGGCATGGCGTTCCACCCAAGGGAGCGGGTGTGAGGGTCTCAGCTTGGCAGCACCTCTGAAGGTGGGGTAAAAAATGAGTGTGAGGGAGAGGAACAGTGGATTTCTCCTCCCTGGGCAGCGGGAAGGGACCAAACCCCACAGGAAAAAAGCTGGGTTTTTTTTCCTTCTGCTTTCCGTTGTTAGGAAAATTAATCCACAAACACCAGAGGTTTATGTCCAAAAAGGAGACAGAGGAGCCCTGTAACTTTATTCCAATAAAGGGAGAGACCATGGGGCATTCCCCTGGGATATCTCCAATTTTTGGAGGATGCAGCCTCCTTTTTATCCCCATTTCCCAGCCACATTTCCCTTCTCTCTTTCCCCATTTCTGAGGTACCTGACAGGTTCAGACTTCCCAAAACACCTGATCCCAAAGATTTCCCTGTAATATACAACCCTCCCTTTTCATTTTTAATTCTTATGGAATTTGGGGCTTTTCCCCCATTCCTGAGGTACTTGAGAGGTTCAGACCTCCCAAAACACCTGATCCCAAAGATTCCCCTGTAATATACAACCCTCCCTTTTCATTTTTAATTCTTATGGAATTTGGGGCTTTTCCCCCATTCCTGAGGTACTTGAGAGGTTCAGACCTCCCAAAACACCTGATACCAAAGATTCCCCTGTAATATACAACCCTCCCTTTTCATTTTTAATTCTTATGGAATTTGGGGCTTTTCCCCCATTCCGGAGGTACTTGAGAGGTTCAGACTTCCTGATACCAAAGATTCCCCTCTAATGTACAACCCTCCCTTTTCATTTTTAATTTTTACGGAATTTAGGGGTTTTTCTTCCCCATTGTTTCTTTCATCTCTCAATGTCTAATTTCGTTTATCAGCAAACCTAAGGTTTATTTGTAAAAACAAATATCTCTTTCCCATTCATCAACCAGTGGAATCCTCCCCATTGTTTCTTTTATCTCCCCCAGTGCAGGTTTTATCCACCAGCAGACCCACAGCTGGTTTGGAAGGACAAATCCACCATTCCTCTCACCATCAAGCCCAGCCTTGCCCCTCTGGGCTTTAATTTACCAATTACCCCAGAGCTAAAAGCCAGACCTCCAGCCTGCCCAGCCCCTGCCCAGCAAAGGTTATGTTTACAATTTATTAATTATTATCACTTCTCATAATTGAACTCAAAGCTTCTTAGGGCTCCTCCTGCCCCTGGGGTGACTCTCCCCTGCTCCCAACACATTCCCACCCTTAGGGAAAATGTTGTTTATTATGCTGATCCCACAGCTCAGGAATACTCTCCTGACAAAGCCCCTATTAACCTCAGAGTGTGGGCCTGAGTTTCTCCGAGTTTCCCACACTTTCTTCCCTATTTAGGGCATTCAGAGGCCCACAAAGGAAGCGTGCCTCACAACAGCCCACATTAGTGACGCTTTTTTGGCTCCTCATTGTGAGGAGCAGCAATTCCTGTCCCGATGGACCATCTGGAGAGCTATTTTTCCCAAGGAGCACATTGATCGATCAGTATTATGCCAAGGCCCTTTTAAAACTTGGGAACGTTATGCTCTTTGACACTAAATAGGTGTCTCAAGAGGTGTTGTCAGAAAGATTTTCAAACCATTTAAGGGAAGAAAAAAAAAACATTAAAAATCGTAATTATTTCTTTAAAAACGCCATCAGTGGCATCTGGGAGACAGGCTGGCATGGATGTAGGAAATGGTCTAAAATGAAAATTCTCTAAAATTGGTGTGAGCCATCGAGTTGTGCGCTGGTAGCACAGCCACAGAGGTACAGGGCGCTGCTTTTTAAACCTGTGTGACACAGACAAGGAAATTCTGGGCTTGACAAGGAAATCCTGAGCTTCCAAGCTCTTTGCTGGTAGTCCAGCCTCCTCCAGACCTGTTGCTCCATTGCAGCACACTCAGCTCCCCTTGTTAGGAAAATTAACCCACAAACACCAGAGGTTTATGTCCAAAAAGGAGACAGAGGAGCCCTGTAACTTTATTCCAATAAAGGGAGAGGCCATGGGGCATTCCCCTGGGGTCTCTACAATTTTTGGAGGATGCAGCCTCCTTTTTAACCCCATTTCCCAGCCACATTTCCCTTCTCTCTCTCCCCATTTCTGAGGTACTTGAGAGGTTCAGACTTCCTGATAAACCTGATCCCAAAGATTTCTCTCTAATGTACAACTCTCCCTTTTAATTTTTAATTCTTATGGAATTTAGGGAGTTTTTCTTCCCCATGGTTTCTTTCATCTCTCAATGTCTAATTTCATTTATCAGCCCATTCCACTGATTGATGAATGGAAAAAGATATATTTGCTTTTATAAATAAACTTTAGGTTTGCTGATAAATGAAATTAGACATTGAAAGATGAAAGAAACCATGGGGAAGACAAAACCTCTAAATTCTGTAAGAATTAAAAATGAAAAGGGAGGGTTGTACATTAGAGGGAAATCTCTGGACTCAGGTGTTTTGGGAAGTCTGAACCTCTCGAGTACCTCAGAAATGGGGGAAAAAACCCTAAATTCCATAAGAATTAAAAATTAAAAGGGAGGATTGTACATTAGAGGGAAATCTTTGGTATCAGGTGTATCAGGAAGTCTGAACCTCTCAAGTACCTCAGAAATGGGGAAAGATAGAGGGAAATTGGATAAAAAGGAGGCTGCATCCTCCAAAAATTGTAGAGACCCCGGGGGAATGCCCCATGGCCTCTCCCTTTATTGGAATAAAGTAAAAAGGAGTCCTCTGTCTCCTTTTTGGACATAAACCTCTGGTATTTGTGGGTTAATTTTCCTAACACTGGGGCTGTTCCTCAGCTCACAGCAATCCCACAGGTTCCCCTCTGGAACCAAAGATGCCCCTGCTGGTAAACCATCTCCAGACCACATTCCAAAGCAATCAGATAATTAGTGTTCCCGTTCTTTTCTGAGGCTTCTCAGGAGAGGAAGTGCTAGTGAAGGGATTTAACAGAAAATAGAATGGAATTTTCAGAAAATATCATGAAATTTTCAGAAAATATCATGGAATTTTCAGAAAATATCACCGAACTTTCAGAAAATACCACGGAAAATACAGAAAAACGCAGGAATCCGGGGGGTTTGGGGGCAGAGGGCCGTTGTGTGCCCGGCTCACCATTCCCATCAGATGGAGGGAGCTGCCAGGGTTTCCCATTTTGCCCTTCAACAATAGAAGTGTGCCTGGGAGGGTCCCGGGGAGAGCGGCGCCATCTGCCCGGCCCTTGCAGGAAGGGATCAGCCTTTAATCACCCCGAGCTGGTTGAGCCCTTTGGAGGCCGGGGCATTGTGCTGGGGACGGCGTGGCATCCTTTAAACCCGCTCATTTCATATTTCCAGGGCTGGAAATTGGGTCAGAGCTTCCCTCCCCATCTCCCCGTGGCCGCCTCCAGCATCCTCCTTCCTTCCCATCCCCTCCATCCCAGGAGGGATCCAGAAAATCCCGTGCTTCACTTCCCTCTGCAGGAACAGCACAAGCACATTGAACACGGATTGAACTTTTAACTTTTAACTTTTAACTTTTGAGAGGAATGGAGAATTCGTCTTTCCAAACAAGCTGTGGGGCTGCTGGTGGATAAAACCAGCACTGGGGGAGAGAAAAGAAGCAATGGGGAGGATTCCGGTGATTGATGAATGGGAAAGAGATATTTGTTTTTACAAATGAACCTTGGGTTTGCTGATAAATGAAATTAGACATTGAGAGGTGAAAGAAACCATGGGGAAGAAAAACCCTGAATCCCATAAGAATTAAAAATGAAAAGGGAGGGTTGTACATTACAGGGGAATCTTTGGGATCAGGTGTTCTGGGAAGTCTGAACCTCTCAAGTACATCAGAAATGGGAAAAAAAACCATGAATTCCATAAGAATTAAAAATTAAAAGGGAGGGTTGTACATTAGAGGGAATCTTTGGTATCAGGTGTATCAGGAAGTCTGAACCTCTCAGGTACCTCAGAAATGGGGAGAGAAGGGAAATGTGGCTGGGAAATGGGGATAAAAAGGGAGGCTGCATCCTTCAAAAATTGGAGAGATCCCAGGGGAATGCCCCATGGCCTCTGCCTTTATTGGAATAAATTCAAGGGGCTTCTCTGTCTTCTTTTAGGACATAAACCTCTGGTGTTTGTGGATTAATTTTCCTAACACCTTTAACTTTTTTTTGATTTAACTTTTTTTTTACTTAGAGATGAGGTAACTGCGTGGTGTTTTAAAAATTTTTATTCAATTTTTATTCTTATGAGAAGGGTGAAATACTACAGATATTATTTTCTTAATTTATAAAATTTTCTTAATTTATAAAATTGTAATAATAATTTGTTATAATATTAGAAGTTAGATATTTTTATTTACAATTCATTATAGGTGTTTCTTGGCCTACCAGCTTCAACCACACCATACTATAAACACCTTAAAATGAATCATCTAAAATTACCCCTCATAAGTCCTACTACAATACATCTTTCATAATTCTATTTCTCAAAAGTATCTAATCTTATTTACAAAACCAACCTTTAAAACTTACTTCTAATTCAATTTCTCTCCCAACAATGTCTATCCTATTCTGTAGTATTTCTAAGTCAATATTTCTTATCTCAAAATTTACATACAAATACAAGCTGTATAACCTTCTATCAAATTTTAAGAATTTTCTACAAATCCATTTCCCACACCTGCAGCAGGGATAGCCCCAGCTCCAAGGAATACTGCAGATTACTGCAGGAATGCTGCAGATTACAAGCTGACAAAATAATTCAGCTGATTTTGAATGAGACTCATGGTCTGTGTTAAGTCATAGTTTATGACAACCACCAAGAATTAAAATTGTTGTACCCTAAGTGATCCATCTAAATATAAATTGTCTTTGGGCTGGGAAGGGAATATACCTGGCTTGTGGAAATTGTGGAAAAGGCATTAAAATCTTCAGGTTAATAATTAAAAGTACAGGATCACCTTTAGCAGAATTATATCCTTTTATTCACCAGCCCTCTGTGCGATGGGACACTTTGCTATCCAGCTATCCATGGACACAGGTTTGGCCAGGGGAGGGATGCTCTGATTAAATCAGAGATTTCCTGCCTGATTTTGAAAGGCAGACACAAGAAATAAGGTTCTCATCAATGTTGTAAGAAACAGGTGTTCAAAAACTGCATGAGGCCTGACAGATCCTGACCACTACTGGGTTTGTACTGGGTTGTGCTGGAAGGGGGCAGCAGACCTGAGCTGGCAGCTTAAAACAGCCTGGAAAAAAAAAAAATAAATCAATATTGCTGCAAGGCAGCTCCAATCCAGCATCCTGCCTGCTCCTTTCTCCCTCATTACAGAGAAATCCCAAAACTGAGCAGAGTGCCAGGAGGGCCTCACACCTGTGGAACAACCTGAAAATGGGATAATATAGCAAAATAATGGTCAGGAATTGACTTCTCGCTCCCTCTCAGATGTCTGTAAATGGGAAATATATTTAGGTGGAGGCTCAGGAACAGTGAGGCATTTACAAAGTGGCATGAAATTAAACAGGACGTGTTTGGGAAAGACATCACAATCACCACATGTCTGCCGTAGGAAAGCCCAGATTAGCCAAACAAAAGCAAGGAAGAGCTCTGGGTATAACTTACAGAGGGACTTTCCACAATACAGAGGAAAATATTCCAAGCTAACTGTTTGAAGGGCTCTCCCCTCGATTTTAGCCTGAAAATTATCTGGTACTGTATTCATCTAAGCACGGTTTAATGTCAATGAAAGGGTTTAGTCCCTCTAACTCTGCATTTTTCCCTTTTCAACCTCTCTTTGGGGCGCAGAGCATTATCTCTTCCTGGGATCAGTCTTCTGTGCTTCATTTCAAGCCAGCCTGGGAAAAGGCAGCACATTGAGATGTCGAAGTTCCCAACATCAGGCAGAAGCCGGATGATAAAGACGGGCAACGCTTTCCCACGTTCCCTGCCCAGAGCCGCGATGCCAAACCCTATTGTGTCCCTCACTCCCCGGCCCACCTGCTCCTTTGGGAGCGGGGTATTATCCCCAGGCAATTCACAGTCAATTTGCCATGCTGTAATGGATGCTTTCCCATTGTCCCGGGCACGCACGGATTGGCTGGAGACTGTGGGAAACTGCGACTCGCTCCGGACCCAGACTTTGGTCATGCGGCTCCTGTGTATAAATAGGGCAGATCCCGGCTGCTTTCCCCACTCCGAGCCGGGAGCAGCCCCTGGGATAACGCTGCTCTGTCCCTGGACATCTGCCCTAAGCCAGGACAGCATCCCACGGCCCGGAGGGGAGCGCAGGGTGAGTACCTGGGAAGGGAAGGGCCGCACCTGCCCGGGGCTGGGAGCTGGGGAGGGGGAGCCTCGCTGCTCACCTGCCCTCACCTTCCTCACCTTCCCTTCTGTGTTACAGCTCGGCAACCCCGGGTGGGATTTACAGCAGCTGGAGCTGTCTGGAGAAGGGATTTCAGAGGGACCAGCCCAGCTCTGAGCGGGGGAAAGGAGAAATCCTGGGGGGATGGCTGTGAGCGAGCCGGGATACGGGTGAGGTGAGTGCTGCCCATCCCATTCCCCATCCCACTGATCCCATCCCATCCCATCCCACTGATCCCATCCCATCCCATCCCATCAATCCGATCCCATCCAATCCCACTGATCCCATCCTATCCCATCGATCCCATCCCATCCCACCAATCCCATCCCACTGATCCCATCCCATCCCATTGATCCCATCCCATCCCACCAATCCCATCCCACTGATCCCATCCCACTGATCCCATCCCATCCCCTATCCCTCTCGCTGCCTTTTCCTTTGGGAAAACTGTCTCCCTGTGTAACACTTTTCCCCTCTCCTTCCCTTGCAGCCCCTGCCAGGAGCCCTCAGCAGGATGATCCTGACGGGCTCCTCTGCAATTCCCGTCCCTCCATCCCACGGGGAAGCTGAGCTGCCACTCCTGGAGCTCACAGGTGGCACCTGGGGACCCTGCTGCTTCCTCCACACCCACCTCCAGCACCGAGGAGATGCCACGGCCTCGGGAGGCACCGGCATTTCCCAATCCTGTGATTTTTGGACTTTTCCCGTATTCCAGAGGAGCCCATGGCTTGGCTGTACAAGTCGCCCCCGCTCCTCTCACGAGTAGGGAAGAATGTTTCCCCTTTTTTTGAGCAGGTCGTTGCTCCGCACGGGTGCGAGCTCCCCTTCTCCCTGAAGGAGCACAGCCATCCCACCACGTGGAGAGAAAGTTGTTCTGAGGGAATGAATGTGAGCTGGATCCTCCTGCTGGGAGGGCTTGGCTGTTTTCAGCCTCTGTGAGGTTGTCCTTGTACGTCTGCTGGGAAAGCTGTAACCCCTGGGATGGTCAGAATTCCCAATTTTCCTCTTTCCTTTTCCTCCCAGGGCATCCGCACCTGGAATGTGTCTCACTGTGACACATTTGGGAATCTGGCCTTCCCACGGTGCCACGAGGGGTTCTATAATATTTATAATCTATAATATTTATAATCTGTAATATTTATAATCTATAATATTTATAATCGATATTTATAGTGCGTACTGAGCACGCTCTGAGAATGGTCAAACCATATCCCAAACTGTGTAGAGGAAATTCCTCGGGATGTCTTGCTCACGAGCCAGGGCTGTTTGTGAGGTTCAGGATGCATGTGTGCCTTTTGTAAAGGCAGGAGCTCGTTTTTGTGTCCTTATAGGACCAAAAGTTACAGCTGTGCTGTCCACTGTAAAAGAAATATTTATCTAAGTCTTTCATGAAAGGCAGATGTATAAATTATATTTAATTTTGGTACCTTTTTGCCAAGGGAAAATGGGAATTTGTTACTGTCCTTGGAGGATGTTATGATGTGTTCTGTGCAAGCTGCACCGATGTATGACCTGTGCCAGAGTTGTCTTGAACATCAGAAGTTGCAGAAACTTTTAAAGGTCGAAAATAAATAAAAATCTGCTTAATCAATCCAAAGTCTTTTTTTTTAAGTAGTTTTTACAGCTGGTTTCCCTGTGGTCAACTGGCATGAGACAGATTCCAGAGAAAGCAGAGATATTCAGATTTAACACCGAATTTCCCATCGGGACCTCTGCAATGCTGTTTTCCACAGCTCGGGAATATCAAACCCCAGCTCTCTCAATGTGAGACAAAAATAACAGCACGCCCGAGCAGCCAATTCTCTGGGAATTCAGAGCCAAGAAAGGTCACTGCAAGGGTGAAAAAAACCATGGAATGGTTTGGTTGGGAGGGACCTTAAATATCACTTAATTCCGACCCCTTGTGACAGGCAGGGACACCAAACAGAGGAAGCACTTTTAATTTATTTAAATAAAGTTTTCCAAGGCACAAATTCACATTCCTGGGGATGCGTCCGGGTCACAAATCACTTGGAAACACGTGAGGGGTTAAAATTAGGGGGTTTGGCTACAGAGGACACGCGTGGGGCTGCTCAGTGGGTGTGTGGCTGTATCGGTGTCCTGGACCCCCGTGAGCTAACGGGGATCCCCCTGCTCCCCCCGGGGGTCTCTCTGCCCATTCCCCTCCACGTTTCACCGGGGGTCTCTCTCCCCGTCACCCCCAATTTTCTTCCCCAGGCTCTCATCGACCCCACCAAGGGTCTGTCCTTGTCCCCTCCCGAGCTCCTCCCGAGCTCTCTGCCCTGGGGTCTCTCCTCGTCCCCGCCCTGGGGTCTCCCTTCAATATCCCCCGGGGGTCTCTCCGCCCTTTTCCCCACAGTTTTCCCCGGGGATCTCTCTGCCCTCCCCAGGGGTTTCTCTCCAATTTACCCCTCGGGGTCTCACCGACCCCCCCCCCCCCGGTATTCCCCCCCGTTCTCTCTGAGGTCTCCCCCCGTTCCCTCGCGGTTTTTCCGCCCCTTCACCGCGAAGCCCCTCAAGCCCCGCCCCCCCGCTAGTGGGCGGGGCCAGCGCGCTCTCCCCGCCTGATTCCCCGCGCCTCCTCTCGTTCGCATGCAGATTTATGCGCATACATTTGCATGCCGATGAGGCCGGGGTGAGGGAGGGAGTGGGTCGCGTTCAAAATGGCGGAACGGGGCGGGCGCGGCAGCGGTCACGGCAGCCTGGACAAGAGTATCACCCTCCCGCCCGACGAGATCTTCCGCAACCTGGAGAACGCCAAGCGCTTCGCCATAGACATCGGTAACCGGGCGGGGGAGGCCTGCGGGGAGGGGGCGGCGGCGGGGAACGGGCGGCAGCTCCAGCCCCGCTGAGGGGGCCCGCGGGGGGCCGGGCCGGGCGCGCGCGGGGCGCGCTGGGAAGTGTAGTCCCCCACGAAACGCGGGCCAGCGCGGATGAGTGCGGGCTCACTACAGCTCCCAGCGGGTTGCGTGATATGGGGGGTGGCACGGGGCACGACGGGAGTTGTAGTCCCGCCGCCGGGTGCCGGCGCGGCCCTAGCGAGGAGCGGCACTACAAGTCCCGGCGGGCCCCGCGTGGGTAACGGGCCGCGGGGAGCCGGGCGGGGTGGCCCGGTCGGGGCTGCCCTTGGCGGCCAAGGGGGGACAGGGGAGAGCCCGGCAGGCTCGGCCGGGGGGCGGCGGAGCTGGGGAACATCGGCTGCACCCCCTCAGAGCGCACCGGGCCTTGCCCCCGTGCGCCAGGCCCGAGTGCGAAGCCCCTCGGCCGGCCCAGGCCGCGGCCCGCGGGATGCTGCGGGCGCTCCTCCTGCTCCCAAACCGGCCTGGAAGAAGCAAAAAGGGCCGGGGACGGCGGCTGTGGCACTGCCCGGGCAGGGCAGGGCGGATGCGGGGCTTGCCGTGTGCCGGGGTCTGTCACTGCTGCCTCAGTCACCCCCAAAACCACCCGCTGCCCTGTGCGTACACCCCAGCAGCCGACACTGGCGATTTTCCCGGGGGACAGAGTGTCACACGGGACAGGGTGACACTCGGCAGGGTGACAGCCGGGAACTGTGCAGGGACAGGCTGAGCTTCTTCCCAGTTCCTTCGTGCAGGGATCAGCAGTGGTTCTGTGGATACCCACTAAGCCACAAGTGCCGTTTCAGACATTTCCCTTCCCTTTTACGGTCTCGGGATCAGCGGAACTTTTTAGGAGAAAAGCCAGGGAAAAGAAAAGCAAGCTGTTACTGGTCAGGTGAACACTGCTCTGTGTGCTGGGGACTCAGGGAGAGTGGGAACAAAACCTGCACCATAATAGAAAATGTTGTCGTGTCACTTCAGCCCCTCGGGAGCTGCTGGTTCCACGCCTGTGAAAATAACAGCTGGAGCTGGCCCTTTGTGCGGGTCAGCTCGGAATTAGAGTCCTGGGATTAGTTATAAAACCTAGTTACATGTCTCAGCTGGTGTTCTGAATGGATTTAAGTCTTTAAAAACTGGGAGAGCAAGGGGATAATGCACAAAGCCATGGCTCTGCATCCCGTGGGTCTGCTGGTGAATTCCTGCAGCACCTGTGTCATTGTTGGTGTAAAGAATGTGACATTCCAGCACTGAGCCTCAGCTTGGAGCTGTGGAGGGAAACTTTCCCATAAAAACTGTGCAAGCCCTCACCTTTTAGCAGAACAGACCATGGGTTTTGTTTACCAGAAACTTCAAAGCACTGCCTGGGACACTGAAATCAGATCCAAGGTCAGGGAAGCTTTATTGCTTTAGTTACTGTAGGTGTCTGTCCATGGTCACTCTACGTTGACCTCACTTAAATTTTACTGGAGTAAACTGCCTGTTTTTCTCCTACAGGTTGCAAATATTTTCCTAGCAAAAATGTTTGAGCATTGTGGAAGAGCTGACAGTATCTTTCACCTCTGCTGCTTCATTTCTTGGTTTTTATTAGGCAGCAGAGTGCAGTGCCACTGAATTTAGCCATTATTTAGGATCTAACATTGCCAGGTTTTTATTTACTTTCAGGACTTTAATGTCCTGACTTTAACCTAGCAGTGGATCACATTTACCCTCAGACCTGGAGCACTGTGCTGGAAAACATTGAAGTTATTCAGTGTAACCCCAGAAATCCACTTTTGCAGGTCAGATGCAAAGACAGGGCAAGGGGTTGAATTCTTTTTCAAGGGGAGAGTTGAAAGTTTTATTGCCATGAGCAGACTGGAGGCCTGAAGGGGGTGACGAGGCTGCTCTGCTCAGACTTGCACATTGCTAACATCTCCACTTTTGTGTGCTTGAGAAACAGCACTCTGAGCATTCTTTACCCCAAAGCCAAGACCAGTCTTGCAAAATAATTACTCAGTACAGAGGGTCATTTTCTAAACCATGAGTTTGCAGGCTTGTCCCTAAAAGCAGGGTGAGAATATTATTAAGTGTTGCTGCTGGAACACTCTGGCACATGGGGGGCATTGCTCAGTGGGGGCAAACCAGCTGAGAAAATCCTGGTGCGGTTTTGGGGGGTTTCATAAAGTTCCCAAACAATTTGAATGACAGCAGTACATGTACTGGCCTGGCTGATTAAGAATTTCCACTGCTCATCTTCATCCCACATCAGTCAGGCACAAATTGAATTTATGGAGCTTTTCCCTCCTGTGATGCTCTGGGGGTTAACCAGGCCAAGAAGTTCCTCAACAAAGAATTCTTTCTGCAAGGATTCTTTCAAAGGATTCTTTCTGCAATCCCATTAATTTTCTCTGGCTTTACCTGAGGAAACCTGGAGAACCAAGAGCTGACATCAACACAAGTTCTATTGTTTGCTCCAAGGTGAGGCATTAATCATAACTTGTCATCTCTTTATGAACAGGTGGTTCATTAACCAAGCTGGCTTATTACTCAACTGTACAGCACAAAGTGGCAAGAGTGAGATCCTTTGATCATTCTGGAAAGGTGAGAATTCCATCAGGGATCAGCTGCATGGGATTGACTCACAGGAGTGAGGTTCTGGACTGGCTAGAACAGAAATTATTGTATCCAAACACATCTAATAACTTGTTTATATAAACCTTTTTGGGAAGTGTTTGTATTGCCAGGTACTATTTGTATTTATTTTTTATTATTTATATTTATTTATTAAAATATTTATTTTCCAGACAGTAAGCGTGGTACTTTTGTAAAAAATCCCTGCTCCTGTGCAGACATAAGTTTCCTCATGCAGAGGGATTTCCTGCACATGGGAGAATTGATTATCTCAGCTTAAGGAGAATTAAGAGCTGTGAAACTCTGTTCTTCTTTGACACAGCTTGAGGTGTTGTGTTTAATGGCATTAACACAGTTTCAAGGGCAAGAAAAGCACAAGTATTGATGTTCAGGAGTTCAGCGTTTAACCTTGATGTTCTCTAAGAAATCCTTTTCTCTTTTAAAGGACATAGACAATGAACCTTTGTATGAAATATCTGTTCAGGAGGAGATTACAGCTCGACTTCACTTCATTAAATTTGAAAACACTTACATTGAAACCTGCCTAGATTTCATCAAAGACCATCTTGTCAATACAGAGACAAAAGTCATCAAAGCCACAGGTGGTGGTGCCTATAAATTCAAAGACCTTATTGAGAAGAAGCTGGGGTTGAAGTAAGTGGAACTGCTTTTTCTTCTGTAAAGAATGAACTTACACCTACTCCAAAAGCTTTTGTTATTTTCCTGGGCATGCTCAGAGGTAATTCATGTGACAGTCATTTATTGTACAGCTCCTACCTAAACTTCATGCAAAGGCTTGCAGCAGAACAAAAGGCAGCCCCGTGAATTTACAGGCTCATAAATTTCCTGCTCAAGCACCATTATCAAACATCAAATACTGAAAAGTTGACACTGAAACCTGCCTAGATGTCATCAAAGGCCATCTTATCAATACAGAGACAAAAGCCATCAAAGCCACACAGGGTGGTGCCTATAAATTCACACTTTCTATGCTGTAAGTGTAGGAAAACATTCATTTACCCCAATATTAAACATCACTGGGGAGAGCTTCAAGGCACCTCTCCTGCTGTGATCTGTGTAGGAGATTCCTCACCCCCTGAGGGCCTGTACTCATCTTTTAGATTGTCTTTGCAAATCACTTATTTCTCCTGATAAGCTGGGCTCTGTTATCTCTATTTCACACCAGCCACCTTTAGTACCTTATTGGCTGTTACTAAAGATCAACTGATCAAGATAAGGAGGCACTTTCCCTTCTTATCTCATGTGGTGCACCTGGTTTAGGTTTTTATTTGGTTCTCACATACTCAGTTTTTCTCCACCATGGAACACACAAATTATTCTGTAGCACTTCAGATGAGCTTGTGCCTTGTTTGTGTTTCCAACAAGCCTCAGGATAGATCCTGTAGGAATTTCCATAAATCAGTAACAGCACAGAGACACAGAAGTTCACAGAAGTCAGTGTGTGTTAGCTGATCTATCAATCATCTTCTCCAAGTTTTGGATCACATTCCCAGACTCCACACTGGGGATACCCTGTTGTGAATCCTGCTGCTCTTGTGAGAAGTCTGTGTTTGCTAATCCCACTTGTAGGCTCCTCCCAGCCCCTTGAATCTGTCATAAACAAGTGCTGAGATGTTGAGGGGGCCTTTTGTGCTTTATTAGGAGGCAGGGGACGTGCAACAGACAATTATTCCATGTTGGGAAATTGTTTTTTTGAGGTTAATTTCCAGCTAAGCCTCCTGACCTACTTTATGGCAGGGGTGCACAGCCCATGAAAGGAGCAGGGCAGGAAAAGAGCAGTGTAAACAAGCAAACAGGATTATTTTTAATGACAACATGATTAAAGTTACTGTGTAACAGAACTCCAGCCTGGACTCCTGGCACAGGAGGGGAGCACCAGGCCATGTGCAGATGGAGGTTTCATGTTTCCAGGGAGCTGGGCTTGTGCCAGCTGCTGTGAAAATTCCCCTCTGCAAAATCTGTGCAAACTCCAAAATCAAACTGCCTTATCAGGAGGGCTGGCACATTTGTTTAAGGCTTTTTCCTCCCCCTCAGGGTTGATAAGGAAGATGTAATGACCTGCCTAATTAAGGGGTGCAACTTTGTGCTGAGGAACATCCCCCACGAGGTGTTTGCTTACCAGAAGGATTCAGACACAGAATTCCGGTTCCAGACCAACCACCCCAACATTTTCCCTTATTTGCTGGTGAACATTGGCTCAGGGGTCTCCATAGTGAAGGTGAGTGGTGGCCAAAATGCTCTGCTGGAGATTTGATGAAGGTGATCTGAAACCTTTCCCTGGTTCAGATTTGTACTTGCTCCTGGGTAGTGCAAGGTTTAAAAAGAAAATTGTGCTTTTTTTAAAGTTTATTGGTTTATTTCTATTAATTGCAGAGTTATGAATGTTCTTCTATTCACTAATTTTTTTAAATTACATTTAATTTCATATTTAGAGAAGTGATTACCCAATGAGGACAAAGGCTGTCAGATCAAAGTGATTTTTTGTTTGTTTTGTTACACTGTTGAAGAGAGCAAGTTTAATGTCTATATTTAGCATTATTTGCTAAGAATTAAATCCAAAGATTTCCAAAACTGCTTGTGGTGGATGTGCAATGTGCCCTTCTCACCTGCCACTTCCACAGTGGAAGGATTCCATCTCCACTGATTCCATTCCTCCAAAACCCTGCACACTCTGACATTTAAATCTGTGTTCAACATTATAAAAGGACTTTCTAAATAAATCTGCCCTGTTTGACTCACAGGTAGAATCAGAAGACAAATTTGAATGGATTGGGGGCAGCTCAATTGGAGGTGGAACCTTCTGGGGTCTGGGAGCTCTGCTCACCAAAACAAAGGTACCCAAGTGTCTCTTTTAAGGGGGGTGGGATTAAAGTAAATGCTGGGAGGAAGCCTGAAATGTTGGAATGTTTGGTAAGAAGGCTGAGTCCTGCACTTGTGTTCATATTTTTGACACTTCTGATGCATAAAAGGAAGTTTTTAATGAAAAAAAGATACTGGTGGAATATAGGGACAAGAATTAGAAGATGCTTATTGTGACCAAAAGCAATCAAGGACAAGTGATGGACAAGAGCCTCCTCAAAGTAATTTTTTATTCTCTTTTCAACTTAAAATGCCAACCCAGTTCCTTCAGTACTGTCTGCAGAAGAAAGCAGGGAGCACAGAATTGCTGCAAAATGTCTGGGAGCTGAGAGGAGAAATTTTGCCTCATGGTTGGTTCTTTGGTTGCCAATTCAAATTTAAATCCTGGGCTGATGAACAAGGCCTGACTTAGTCCTGCTCTGACATCATGCTGGGCTTCCCAAAGAGCCACCGTGGCTTAAATGAGTCCTAAATGTCAGCAGTGTAGGAAAAGCTAGAGTTACAAATGCACCAGATCAGAAAATGTCAAAGGGAGGGCACAGCCTGGGCTGGGCTTTTGGTTTGATGCTCCTAAAGAAGAAATCTTAGCACATGACAGTGCCTGCTCTTAATTCTCTCTTGGTTTTGTAGAAGAAATTCAAGTTAACTGGGTTATAAATTAAGTATTGGGATAATGGAGCTTTCCTGCAAGTTTAATTTCAGGGACAGTAAAGGCACACTGAGACTTTTTTCTCGAACTTCTCTTTTATTGTGCTCCAGGACAAAATTCCGTTTCCTCTTAGTTCCTATGTTTCTGAATTCCAAGATAAGGGATTCCATGAGGCTTTTGACTGTTTTATATGTGCTGACCCACCCTAATTTTCAGGGGAAATTCAACAAAATATCTGCAGATAAGAAAGAGGTTGATTGTGGTGTTCATCTTTAAAGGAGTTCCACTTGAGATCTGTGTGGTCACAGTGCTTGATCACTGTGGATACATCCCTGTAATTAGAAGCAGCCTGTCTTTGGCTGGCAGGGTTAATTCTAGGACTGGTTTTGGTCAGTAAAGATGCTGCAGAGCTCTGGCTCAGGTCAGCTGTGGTAACTGTGCTTGTCACCCTCAGAAATTCGATGAATTGCTGCAGCTGGCCTCAAAGGGCCAGCACACCAACGTGGACATGCTGGTGAAGGATGTGTATGGAGGTGCCTACCACACCCTGGGGCTCAGTGGGAACCTCATTGCCAGCAGCTTTGGGAAGTCCACCACAGCAGACAAAGGTACTGGGAGAAAAAAGATCTCCCCAAACATCTCCTCTGGCTCTTGGGAATCAGCTTTATGCTTTTTACAAGTATAGCTGAAAATAATCACCAGCTTCTTTCATGATTTTGTGTTTTGCCTGCACAATATTGATTTAAAATGTTATGCAGTACTGCTTTATAAGCAGACATTTAAATTTTCAGTTTGGGATTGCTTAAGCTGAGGGAAAATTAAAAAATAGCTGTCTGGTTAGCCTGGGGTTAATTCATCCCTGTGGGAAATAGATGTGGCTTTCTGGGCTCCAGAAGGGCCCTTTGGCAGTGATTTATTACAATTTGCACTATCTTAATGAAATAATTGCAGTGCATCTCAGGCCAAGAGGGATGGATGAACCCTCACCCGTGGTTCCTAGAGAGAAGAAATGGATTCCTGCCATCCAGAAGTTTCTTTTCAAGAAATATTTCACATAGGCTTAGAGAGTTGTTTTTTTTAAATCAAATCACACTCCTCCTTGTTAGAAGTACATGTGAGGTTTTTATTTTCTTCTCCACACATCAAGAAAGCTGCTCCAGCCCTGGATTTTTCTTTCCCCAGCTGCAGGTTCAGTTAGAAAGGCAGAGTCCACTGGAGCTTCCTCACTTTGTGTGTCATTTGCTTTCATCTTCCTTGCCTTCCAGAGTTTTCCAAAGAAGATATGGCCAAAAGTTTGCTCCACATGATCAGCAATGACATTGGCCAGCTGGCCTGCCTCCATGCCAAACTGCACAACCTGGATAAAATTTATTTTGGAGGGTTTTTTATCCGGGGCCACCCCGTCACCATGCGCACAATCACCTACAGCATCAACTTCTTCTCCAAGGTAAGGAAAACACAGGCTTCCCTACAGCAAAGTCCCATTTTAGGTGTTTTTCTAGGCTGTTGGGATACCTTAATAAATGAATGTGCACATGAAGTAAGCTTAGAATGCTGCTCCTTAGGTAGGTAAGGCAGGGATGTGTTGTGGGAGGGGTGAAATTCAATGTGAAATGCCTGGGAGTTGTGTCTGGCCTTTTTTCTCTCTCCCTACCTCCCTCTCTCTCTTTTTATTATTATTTTTTGATTGACAGTCTGTCTTGTAGCTCCAAGTAATGAGTTTCCACTGTGTTCTTACATAGTCACCATCATTATTCAATTCCTCTTGCTGATTTGCATCTTTCCACCCCCAGGCCATGCAGTGTGGGGTTGTTCTGCTGAGGCACTTGGCATCAGTGTGGTTTTGTTACTAAAGAGAAAATCAAATCTCAAACCAACCAAGCTGAAGTTCTTTGCAGGTTTTGAAGCTGTGGAAAATACTGAAGATTTTTGACTAGGAGAAAGGTCTAATCCACAAGCTTGTTAATGGTTGTTACAGGTAGATTAGTCCTGCACTTTATAGAGTAGATGATACCAATTTTTTCTCATCTCAGTGCTTTATGCAAGAGACTCCTGTGTGCTGCCTTTTCCCCTCTTTATTTCACCACTGTTGTCCCTTTCTGTTCCAAGAAAGCTATTGCAAAACTGCAGCTTTAGGTTGTTGTAAGAGACACTTTGCCAGGGGTTGAAATCCAGATCTCCCTGTGAGCTGGAGCTGCTGTTTCCCTCAGGGTGAGCTGTTCCCACAGTCACTGCTGAATTCCTTGGAAAAGGCCATGTCTCACCCAGCCTGGGAAAGCTGAGGGGCCCTGCTGTGAGGATGGAGGCTTCTCCTCCCCAGCATTCCTGTATTTGGCATTGATAATTAAATTATTTGGATGGGGGAATGCTTGCCTGTGGGTAATGCCCAGTGTCTGTGTGGTGTTGAAGAGCAGTGCAATAAAATAAACACAATGAGCAGTGTCCCAAAGGTGTTGTTGGCTGCAGTGGCACACACTCACCTTGACAATCCCATGCCCTTGCATTTCCAGCCTGTTGAAGCAAGAGGAGTTGAATATTCATGGATTGATGCAGTGGTGTTTTCCAGGGAAGGCCATAGAGCACACACCACTGGTGCATGGGTGTTTTCCAGCTGTGTGATAACTGGGGAATGATGTGTGTGAGCAATTCCTCCCTGAGCTGCTCCAGAAGCACCATTAAAAGTTGCTGAATGTGTGAGAATGTAGCACAAATGACTATTACCATCTTCTAGTTGTTTCTATTAAATTAAAGTGTGAAACTAGTGACAAAGAAGTGCCTGTTAGCCCTCAGGGACCATCCAATTGCAATGTTTCATATTGTGGCAGGGAGAGGTTCAGGCATTGTTCCTGAGACATGAAGGCTACCTGGGAGCCATTGGGGCATTTTTAAAAGGAGCTGAACAAGACAGTAAGTACAGCACTGCTCTGTTCTGTATATGCTGTGTTCTGAAATGTCAGTGTACTGTCCAAGTTTCTCTTAAGAGGCTGCATGTAAGCTGTTGCCTAAATAAATCCATTTGGCACTAATAAACACAGATGCTGGGCTTTGGTTTTATACGTTCTGGCAGGGACATCTGAATTTCTCACTGGATTTCCTGCTCACCTTTGAGAAGGCAGCAGGACTGGGCTCTTCTCTTCTCTGCACTTCTCCAAAGAGCAGTCACAGCTCTAAATCCAGCTGGAGAAATGTGGGTTTGGAGAACCTCCCCCTCTTTAAGAGGCCACTTCTGAATTCCTTTAATGTACTGAGGAAGACCAGCATCTCCAAACTGTGTTTGTCTGGGAGTGAAAAGCCTCACAGAGGAGACCCTTCTGTCCAGATCCCTTGGATCCAGGGTGCTTTGGTGGAATTCTGCCTATTTGGTTTCCCTTTTCCCCTCTTGGTGTACTGGCAAGGCAGGCAGTACATTGGTTACAGTGGCACAGCCACAGGCTGCTGATGGCACTTAGCTCAGCAAATATCAAATACACCTCCAAAAAATGGATGTGGAATTCTTTTCCTGCCCATTTGATAGAGATGGGCCAGGAACCAGCTACTGAGGAATTAAAGACACTGCTTCTGCAGCATGTACTGTACATCTGAGCTCATTAAACTTTTCTCAAATAAAGCAAATCTGGAAATAACTTCAGTGTTTCTCTGAAGCTTCCATTGTGCTTTGGGAGTTCTATAATACTATTTTGTTAATAGATTTAGAAATAAATGCTCAGTGATAGTGCTTTGGAGGCATGCTGATTAATGACAAGGAAATGGGGTTAAAAATAATGATTTTAGAACTTAAATTGTCTCTTGTCTCATTCAGGTTGAAGCTCCTTGGAGCAGGTAATTCATTGAGTGGTTGAAACATCTCTTTTGGGGGTTAGAGGGAAAAATTCTGTTTGCTTTTAAAGACAAGGGGAGCTGGCTTGTGTAGTGCAGCAGCTGCTCAGAGGGATGCTGGCTCTAGACTCACTCACAGGACTATTCTCAGTTTTATTTTCAGATTATGTGTGTCTGTGTCTTTCTCTTTTCTAGATCCAAACCAGTACAGCTGGGGAGAGAATTATGCTGGGAGTTCTGGGCTCATGAGCACATCCCCTGATGTTTCCCCTCTGCAGAGAACACGCAGTGGTACAGTATGTGCTGTCTTTCCTAGCCCTGTGTGTGTTCTCTTAGCAGTCCTGACCTGGACATGGGTGATGATTCTCCTGCTTGCCCTTGAGGCTCCTGTTTCCCAGAGAAGTGCCCAGTCTGGTGTCTGGTGTGGTGTTGTCTCCTGTCCTGTGTGGTGTTGGATGGGATGTTTCAGAAAACAGGCTGGCTGCTACTTTGGCTTGCTTTCCTTCACCAAAGTTGGGGGAATGTTTGTCTCTCAGCTAGATTTTGCTGCAGCTGAAATAGCTCAGAATTTGGAATTTCGTGTTCAGACATCTTTAAGCAGTGTTAATTTGCTTCCTGTGAGAAGAAAAATCCAAGACTGGACAGAAGAGCACAATCCCAGTCATCTCTTAAAGTCACTGACAGTACAGCAATTCTGATTGCACAGTGGATTATTTTCACACTGGATCATTTCTGTCTCTAGGGTGGGCATGGATAAAATAATCCTCAGAGGGAACTGGATTATTTATGATGACCTATAATTGTCTGCAAATCTGTCAGTCTTAACAGTGGCTGGACTTCTGCAGCCCTTGTGCTAATTTAATTCATTGTGAATTAATTTCTGAGTGAGTTCTAATCCATTTCTTTCATTTCTCCCCTAGTTTGACATGCTGGAAATGGACAGATTGGAGAGACCACTTGTTAACCTGCCACTGCTGAAAGACCCTTCCACTTATATCCCAGACACTGTTGACCTCACAGATGATGCCATGGCCAGAAAATACTGGCTCACCTGCTTTGAGGAGGCACTGGATGGGGTAAGTGTCACAGAACAGTCCTGTGTGAGTGACACAGGTATTTGGGAAAGAAATCTTCTGTGGAGCAGAAGCATGTTTGTCCTGGAAAATGTTCCTGCTGTGACACCCCTCTGGAAGTGCAGCCCCTCCTTCCCTGTGACAGAGGCACCTGGCATTGTCCCTGTCCCTTAAGGAAGGGCTTGGTCTCTTTAAAGGCAGAAATGTTCTTTTGTGGTGCTTTTTTTTTTCAGCTCCTGAAAGGTGTTTGCAGAGCATTTCTCTCTTTAATGGCACTTGGACCTCTGTGTACAGAGCTGCAGGCAGGACAGTTACACAACCAAAGGCCACAGATCCTTGGGTTGTTCCTCCTCTGGGAGCAGTCCTGCTGCCTCACAGACACTTTCCCATGGGAAAGGCACAATTGAACCAGACATAAATTATATTTTTTTCTGCACTGAAGCTGATTCAGGCAGTTCACTGGAGTAAACAAAAAGAGAACACAAGGGGTCGATGTGCACCATTAAATTTCTGCTCCTGCTTCTCCTTTAGCTTATGTGCATTGTTACATTTTTTCCCCTCCTCTAAGTAATTAGAACTTATGCTTAATTTCTGACAGTACAGTCTGGAAAACAAACTTTAACTCTTTTGGGATGAAAAGAGCCATTAAAATTGTTGTTTACTGTTTGGAATGAAGGGAGGCTGGGAGGTGCTGTGTGGGAGGGAGCAGGCACAGAACAGGGAGGCAGATGGAGGGGTTATTGCTCAGACTGAACTTCACATCAATTACGAGGAGGAAGAGTTAATTTGGTAACTCCAAAAGTGTTGCCTCTTTTCTCTGCCAGGTGGCAAAGCGAGCTGCAGCCAGCCAGCCAGACTCTGTGGATGCACAGGAGAGAGCTGAGAAATTCCGCCAGAAATACTGGAATAAGCTCCAGACACTCAGGCAGCAGCCCTTGTAAGTTTTTGTTTTCCCTTTTGGATCACTGGCTGCTTCTTTTGAGCAGTGAATGCCCACCAAAAGCTAACCAGAGCAAACAAAGCCAAGTAGGCTGAAGGCTCAGATGTGCCAAACATCCTCTGCACAGAGATTTTGGATTTCATGTGTTGGAGTTGAGCAGAGAAATTCTATCTTGGCAGAAAAATTGTTATTAAAAATTTGGATGTGGTTATTAAAAATAGCAGCAAGTTAATTCTGGACACTCTCCCTCCCTGTATTTAAATAATCTTATTGTAGATTTAAGATTATTGAATCTAGAGTAAATAATCCTAATGGTAGATTCAATAATCTTCTTGTAAAGCCACAGTTTAGCACCTGTGTCTTGCATCTTCAATGCTCATGTGGGGGGCTGTGACTTACAGAGGAAACAGAGGGAAAAAGAACTTTTTCTGTTTGAAGTAATTGATTTGTTTTTTCCCCCTTCTCCCTTTTCAAAGTGCATATGGTACCTTAACAGTCAGAAGTCTCTTGGATACAAGGGAGCACTGTTTGAACGAGTTCAGTTTTCCAGACCCCTATTCCAAGGTGAGTTCAAGACACTTTTCCATCACTCTGTGATGCATGGCTCAGAGGGGAGAGATCAGGAGCCAGTTCCTGCACTGGCTGGGAGCAGAAACAGCACTGGGGAATGGGACATAAACCCCTTCACCTCCACAGGCTCCTGGTGAGCAAAATGATAACCCAAAATATCACCAGCTTCAGTGTCCTGAGAGCCCTGAGAAGCCATCCTGGTGCTCCTGAGCTGTGTGTGGTGGCTGTCACCAGACACTGTCACCAGGCTGACACTGCTCTGATTCTCTCCTTTTGTCACTTGTGAGGTTCTCAGCATTAGGTTGGAAAGGACACAGTTCACAACCTCCTGCTCTCAAAAACATTCATTCCCCCTGTGCAGCTGTTTTCTCTCTGTGTTTTGTTCTGTGACATGAAATGATTGGGGAGAGGACATTTGAGTCATTATTTCTCAAAAAACAACTTTCTGTATGTCCATTCCTCACCACTTGTTTGTGTGCCATATAAATAACAACAGTGCTAGTGGCTGATCCAAGACTCTTTTCCTGACTGTTGACATATTTCTGCAAAATACAGAGAAAGTTCTCCCTGGCTGCACTGGCAGGTGCTACCTTCACTCTGAGAAAGGGCTAAAACACAGGGGAGGTGGCTTTTGCTTATGTTTGCTTCTTGTAATTCAGACAAGTTCACTGCCAGGACAAGATTTTGGTACCCAGAATCATTTTAAATTTTCTAAGAGAACTCACCCTGTAACACTGATCTCACTGGAGACAGAGAAGGGGGAAAAAAACCTGAGAGCTGCTGAGAATTTGGGATGATGCAAAAGAGAAAAAAAAAACAAACCCTTCAGATTTTGTGGGACTGCTGGTGGTGGTTTCCTGGGGTTGATGCATCATGTTACCACTACAGGGTTTTTGTGTGTCCACTCTCCCATTCCCCACCTTGCTCAAGAGCCATTTCCCAATCTGTTCAAGATCTATTGCACCTCTAATTTGCTAAGAAAAGTAATTCTTGGGCTATAGATCATATACTCATGACACTTTTTGTGAGAATCCAGGGAAGTTTTTCCATGGTCCTAAGCACACTGACAATAATTGGTTGGTCCATGAGAGGCCATGAGCACAGAGGAGATAGTTAAAAGTGGCCTTGGGACTGAGACAACCAAAGCTGGGTAAGAAATGTTGGTCTGTGAATCCAATGTTTCCTGTCTGTCTTACAGGTAAAGCAGAAAGAAAATGGAATAGCCTTAAAGTGTTTCCAGAGTGTGATCGAGTCCCTGGACTCCCTGGGCTGGGAGGAGAGGCAGTTTGCACTGGTGAAAGGACTTCTGGCAGGGAATGTCTTTGACTGGGGAGCAAAGGCAGTCTCAGAGTAGGTGTTACATCCTTTACCAGCATCCTTTAAGCTACAGAATGTAAAAAATTCCTCAATTCCTCAAAAGTTCCTCAATCTCCCCATCACCACTGTTACAGCCTGCAGCTGGTTTAAGTCATTACCATTTCATGGTGGTTTGCAGACCCAAAAATGTCTTTTTTACCCTAGTGCTTGCAAACATCTGTACATTGCTGAGGCTGTTTTCTTTTAGCATCAGAACTCTGATTTAATGTCCTGATGAGCCTTTTGGTTTTAACATGATTAAAAACTAAATTTCCCAGTCCTGGGACCCACAGACACCCCCAGTACAAGCAGTGCAGTGAAATTGCTGGGCCCCAGCTAAAGAAATGTTTGAATTCCACTGATGTGAGGTGGAGGTGTTGAACTGTGCCCTTTGTCTCTCTCCTGTCCCAGTGTTCTGGAGTCTGAGCCACAGTTTGGGTTTGAAGAAGCCAAGTCAAAGCTCCAAGGTAAGGGGAGATCCCTGCTGGTGGTTGGATGTTAATGAGGGAATGGAGTGGGGGTGTTTGTGGGGTTCTGGTACCCAGATGACAAAAAAATCATTAGGGCTTGTTAGGGTTATATAAATGCAGAGTTTGGGTAAGGAATTAAACCTGCAGACTCTCTTTAAACACAGAGATGGTCTCTCACTGTTGTGTCCCTGCCAGGGAAGTGTCCTGGGGGGTTCACACCCAGCTCACAGCACTCCTGAGCTGTAGTGTGAAAATTCCACTTCAGGCCTCCTGTCATGGAGCCATTCCCATAACAGAGCTCAGGAACTCTGCCAGCCTACACATTTAACATTAGAAACCTGAGCTCAAATGTTTCAGTGCTTTAGTGGGTGCAGCATGAGCCTCCTGCTTGTACCATGTGCCGAATGACTGCTGATAAGAGTGAGTGGCTGCTGATAAGAAATGCTGACACTGCTCTGTCTGTGCCACAGAACGTCCCTGGTTGGAAGATTCCTACAGCCAGTGGCTGGAGCGACTGAAGGTACGACCCTGGGTGGCCCTAACCCCACTAATTAACCACCTTAATCATCAAACCACCTTGGTAATTGTGGGGTTTGAACAGAACTCTGTTCAGACAGCCCAAAACAGATCCCAGTAATTCCCCATAAAGAAATGAGTGAAGGAATTAGTCTGAAATGTGGTTACTTCCCAAGCTGCTTCCCTGAATTCCCACTGGAGCCCAGCTGCTCCCAGAGCCCTGAATTTAAAACCCTGGGGCCAAATGTAGTGTTTGAGTTGCTCCTCCCCCTGAGTAGCCAAGCTAAACCTGGCATTAATGTAGGAGCTTGCTGGAAGTAATGAACTTACCAATTAGGAAAGGTTTTTTTCTTTTTTTCCCATGTGATCTCTTTTACCATTTAATTAAGATTAATTAAAAAGCTTTTGTGTCTTTGTGTAAATCTCTCTGTTGAAAATGGCAGCTTAAAGGTTGGGGATGAGCAGACTATAGCAAATCATTACATGCTCCATCTTAAAGCACCAGCTAATCTTGTGTAACAGGGATAATTAGGGAACTACAGGCACTGTCCTGTCAGTTTTTATTAGGAATTAAGCATTTTTCAGTTCCTCTCTTGGTATGAACTGGAGTGAACTAAGTTTCATAACACCAGGTTGAGAGCAAATGAAGAGGTTAATGGAGAATAGGCACTATCTTTTCATTTTAGGATGTCACTGCCCCCACAGTCCATGCTGCCCTTTCCTGGCAGAAGGGAATGCTGTTCAGCCAGCACCAGGCTGGCTTAAAACACCCTCCAAGGTAGGTCCAGCTGGCACCCAGCGCGTTCAGGATCAAAGCCTGACTCTGGAGTTAGGCCTGGCTTAAGTTGGCAGGTGGAGGTTTTATTGCTGGAGTTTGAGGGCCCTGTCTCAAGCACAGCACAAGAACTTGAGGGGTGTTTTAATACAGGAAATGTTTAGGGCCCTGTGCAAAGGCACCATCAGGGAGCCCCATTCCTCCTGTTGGTCACTGGTGTGTGCTGGGAGTTTGCTGCAATCCAGACCCCAAGGCTCAGGTGTTTGAGGGTACAAAATGTGGGAGGAGTAGCTGTGAATAACAAACTGCCCTGAGCTGAGTGATGCTCCATCCTGAATGCATTGGTTTTCTCTTGCAGGAGGGTCCCCCTCATAAATGTGCCTTAATTTTCGCAGATAACAGTGGGATAGACATAATTTTAGGAGTCTTTCCTTTTGTCCGAGAGCTCCTTTCTAGAGGGACAGAGGTGAGTGCTCTTCCTTGCCAATTCCTCTGGAGCTTTGGTAACTGCTGGACGGTGTCACTGCCCACCAGCAGGACACTCCTCTGCCAAACTGGGAATGATCCAAGCACCTGCAATGCCAGAGCCTGACTGTGTCACCTCCCTCCCCCCAGGTGATTTTGGCCTGTAACTCTGGCCCTGCCCTCAACGACGTCACCTACAGCGAGTCCCTGATCGTGACCGAGCGCATCGCGGCCATGGACCCCGTGATCCAGTGAGCAGCAGCACCCCTGTCACCCCTCCCTGGGGACAGCACAGCCTGGGCACAGCCTGGCTTTGCATTTCTCTCTTCATCTGTAACTGCAGCCTCAGCCCAAGGCAGAGCATTTGCTTTTGTTAAAGTGAAAAATTTAGGAATTAGGTCTTTCTGGCATGCCCGTAGTTGTATTTCTTGTTGTGTCTTCCCCTGACAAGCACTCCAGCTGCTCTACCAGGAATTTTCTGTGTTAATAGAAGCAAATCCATGTATGTCACACACACAGTGTCCCCAGGAGAGGATGCTCAAGGAAACATTGTGTTTCCTGGTGGAGTCCCTGCAGCAAAGGAAGCCTTTGCAAAAGAGGTTTTGATATTCCTGCTTCTCTGGCTTATTCCCAGGTGTGCAAGGCCCTGCTGAAGCAGCTGTTTAATATTTTTGTCTTTTTAAACAGCTCTGCACTGAGGGATAAGAAGCTGCTGTTGGTTCAGACGGGCTCCAGTTCTCCGTGCCTGGATCTGAGGTATGTGGGCAAAGGCCACTGTGTGGTTTGCGTCCCTCAGCTGCAGGATGGTCAAAGGTTTGGCTGTGGAGCATCCCAGGCACCCTTCCCACTGGGAATCACTTCTGCACACCCATCAGGAGGGGCTTAGTGTGGATTTACAGAGCTCTGACACTGCTCAGGCTTTACAGCTGTTGGCTCTTGGTGAGATGTCTGTGTTCAGGACACAGCTGGGGCAGGAGCTGCGGTTATGGCTGATGTCAAAACCCCCTGGGACAGAAGCACCATTTCACCCTGTTTAACCTATTCTGATCAGTTCCTCTATTAGAGACATACCTGTGTCAAAATCCCAACTTGGCTGCGTTTAAACAACATTTCAATCGATCCCCTTGGCTTTCAGGGGCTGCTGTTTGTGGGAACCAGTAACTCCATGCAGAATCCCAGAGGGCAGCTTGGGGCAGCTCTGGGGTGTGGCTGCAGGTTGGGCTGAGGGGTGGCCACTGTGGTGGCCGTGGTGTGGCTGAAGTGTGGCCACTGTGGTGGGGGAGAGGTGGCCATAGTGTGGCTGCAGTGAGGCTGCAGATGGAGCTAAGGTGTGGCTGGAGGTGTGACCAAAGTGTGGCTGCAGTGGTGGCCAAGGGGTGGCTGTGGCGTGGCCATGGTGTGGGCTAAGGTGTGGCTGCAGTGAGGCTGCAGATGGAGCTGGGCTGTGGCTGCAGGTGTGGCCACAGTGGTGGCTGAGGGGTGGCTGCAGTGTGGCCATGGTGTGGCTGCAGGTGGAGCTGAGGTGTGGCCTCAGTGGTGGCTGAGGTGTGTCCTCAGCGTGTCCTCAGCGTGTCCTCAGCGTGTCCTCTCTGGCCGCTCTGTGTTGCAGCCGCCTGGACCAGGGCCTGGCTGTGCTGGTGCGGGAGCGACAGACAGACCTGGTGGTCATCGAGGGCATGGGCAGGGCCATCCACACCAACTACTACGCCGTGCTCAGGTGCGAGAGCCTCAAGCTGGCCGTCATCAAGAACTCGTGGCTCGCCGACCGCCTCGGGGGCAAAATCTTCAGCGTCATCTTCAAGTACGAAGTGCCCTGTAAATGATGGAGCTGGCACGGCCCACGGACTTGCACTAGTTTTACTTTAACTGTAAAGAATGTATTTTTATTACAACAGGGACAAGAGTTCACAGGAAATTCCGTATTTATATTGTGCTTTTGTGACTTAAAAAGCGACAATATGATTCACTCTATAGTCTACACACTCAAATATATATATGTATATCACTCATTGTTTATTTTGGTAAGTGTTTATTTTAATGCTGCAGTATTTGTGATGAAAAGACTTTATTTTTTTGTTCTGTGAGACATTCATATAGAAATATATTTAAATGTCAATGAAACCTTTTTTTATACATCTCTGCCTACTCTGCCAGCAGTGACACAACACCTACCAAATAGTTTTTAACTGCTAAGTGAACCTGTTGTTGCATTTTCTGATGTTGCATTTTCAGCTTTTAGACTTACCTAAATCTCTCCTGCTCTGTGCAGCTCAGCTGATGGAAGGGCTGATCCACCTTCTCACCCCACAAACGTTGCTCAGGCTGTGGCTGAGCCAGGGCTGTTGCAGTCTGAGTTGAGGACCAGCCCTGGTTTCCCAATACCTGGAATTCCCAACCCCGTGCTTGTTCCCATTAGCAGGAGGGACAAGGGAGGGAGTCCTGGAGGGATGAGGGAGTCCTGCAGCTGCACTGAATCCCTTCACAGCAGCTGGAAGCTGAGTCTCACTGAGTTCCCCTCCCAGGGTATGTGCAGTGCTGGATTCAGGATCACCCATAACTTCCCAGCCTAAGCCCCCTTGGTTTCTGTTCCCTTCAGTTTTCCCTGCTGGGACTGACAAGGGTTGGTGGCTTTGTTCCTGCAATGCAATTACAGCCATTCCCAAGGAATCCAATTTGGTTTTTCCCTCCTTCAGCTGCACAGTTCATAAATGGAGTGATTTCACCACCAATTTACCCTAACACTTAAATGCTTCAGTCATCCCAGCTCTGAAAGGGAAAACAGCTTAATGAGGAAGGTGTTTAACATGCAGCTGAGAAACCTTCCCATAACCTTCAGCATTGTTTGAGAGCAGGAGGATGATGCAAAACACCCTCACCTCTCCCCTTGCAGGGGAGCTGGGGCTCTGCTGTGTTTGACTCATCCCCACACTCCTTCCCTGCTCTGGTACTGATGAATTGCCACTGCCAATCCTCAATTCTTGGGCAACAAGAACAAAACATTCTCTGTCACTCCTGTGCTGGGAAGGGACAAAGGACAAGGCCTGCCTGGCATTTCTTAGCTCAGGTGCCACCTTGGTGGCAGGGGCTCCCTTTTTGGGGTGCAGGGAGGGCCTGTTTGGGGTTACACAGCAGCACTGTCAGTTCTGATCCAGGAATTGCCTTCCAGGGACCAGCCCCTCCTGCTCAGGCAGGGTGAGGCTATTTCTAGCTGCAATGCTTAAGCTGCTGTTCCTAATTATGAGACAGACAAGAGCTTTAATGTTCCACGAGTGTTCCTCACACAGGAATTAGTAGCAGAGGCTTCACATTAACCTGTCCCCAGTCACTTCCTCCTCCAGGCCTTCATGGACTTACAGGGTGAACTTCAAACCTAAACATGGATCCACCATCCTGGCCAGCTCTGCTCCAGTTTATCCATTTGTCACAGCTCCACTCAACCCCTTCTCAATTTAAATTCTTCCAAGCCACTGAGCATTTTCCTTGTGTCTGCAGCTCCACCACCACTCCAGAAGTGCTGTGTGTGTGTATGTCTGTAATTAGCAAACTAACACTCTAGACTAGGAGAAAAACATCTTCCTACACTGATACAGCTCCTAGGACGTGGCACAACCCTAACACAGCAAAAACTCCTCAAGCATTTGCCTTCCCTGACGGCTCCTGGCTTTGTCTGGCGGCTCCTTTTATGCGTAGACGAGTGCAGATTTCTTCTGTGAAAACAGAGCAACAAGATTTCTGAAAGAGAAATAGGGAGAGAAGGCTGTGGGTGGTTGTTCTGTGGATTCATCTTTTCCATGTGCACACTGGGAGAGCTGGAGAGCAGGAGCACCAAGGGGCACCAGTGCAGTTCCCCTGTGTGTGTGTTTTCCTTGTCTAATGACTAAAGAACAGCCAGCCCTGGGAATAAACTCATTAAGGATCATTTACTGTCCTCTCTAACACCCAGGTCAGTGGAATGCAGTTTGGCTGCCTTGGGAGTTCAGGGAATGGGATTTAATTTGTTTTTTGTTGGGGGGGAAAGGGGTGCTAGGGGTTTATTTTATTTCTATATATTATATTTATGCTGTTCAGGGTTCAAACCCATCCCACAGTCCAATTTTGGCACTAACTGCACAGCCTTCCCTCACCCCTGCCCTTCTGCACAGCTTTCCTTAGAAAACCAAGGTCGGGGTGGAAATGCTGGTGCAGGAGGGACACGGGGAGGCAGGACAAGGTGCAGGGCCCACCTTGGAGGAGGAAGGGACACGGGGATGCAGGAAAGGACCTGGAGCAGGAGCCAGGGCCCACCTTGGTGGAAGAAGGGACACAGGACAAGGTGCAGGGCCCACCTTGGCGTGCGCGGCCGCGCGGCGGCTGCTGCTGGAGAGCTCGGCCAGGGCAGCGAGGATGCCGAGGGCGAGGCCGATGCCCAGCGTGAGGAAAAGCCCCCCCAGGGCCGGCGGCTCCAGGGGCGCCCAGCGCTCCCGGCTCTGGCGCAGGCAGCTGCTCTCCCACCATTTGTTCCTCAGGTAGTCCAGGTCACCCGACTCGCGCAGCTTGAGCACGGCGATGGACAGGGGCTTGGTCCAGGGGGATGCTTGGGGAGAGAGGAGAGAGAGGAGGATGGCAGAGCTCCCAGCCATGGTTTAGTTAAATATTGTCAAAGGGGGCAGAGGTGTCACTGAACCCAATCCCGCCTGCCAAAGGCTTTTCCTGGCTAACAACAATCCTGCCCTATCCACCTGTGGGACAGGGGCAGAGCAAAGGTGCTTTGGGAAGAACATGAGCAGACTGTCCCCTGCTCTGCATGCCTGGGGCCAAGGCCACCAGGAGTTGGAATATTTGTGGATAAGAGTCCAAAGTGAGAGCCAGCGTTAACTCCCCACAGAGCAGTGACCCCACCATGCAGCGTTCTCAGCCTGGTGACCCTGACAGCAGTGCTGGCTCTGGCCCGTTGGTACCCCAGGGAGCAGAGGGGACAGGGACTCACCCTGGGTGGTGGCAATGCCAAAGCCACGGGCCCCAATGACCTCGGGGGCCCTGATGAGGTTGCAGTGGCGGGCGGCCGCCAGGTCCTGCGAGATGGACTCGCCGATGAAGGCGTAGTTGGAGTCCATCACGCGCTGCACGGCCTCCTGGTAGGTCTTGACCAGCACGTGCTCCCTCCTCTTCTCCATGTACTCGTAGATCATCTGGTGGATGGGGTTCTTGGAGTTCTGCAGCCCAGAAATCCAAGGGTCAAACTCAAACGTCAAACCCAAGTGTCAAAAAACCCAAGGGTCAAACTCAAGGGTGAGACAACCACCAGAAAAAGAAAAATCTGCTTGTATGTGCAAGGGTTGTAAAACAGGTTGGAGAAGAAAAGCATTTAAACCATTTATGAACCCTTGCAAGCACAGATTGTCCCCCACACTGGGGACAAACATCACCAGGGGTACAAGTGTCACAGATGCTGAGGTACACAAGGGCAGCCCCTGAAGAGTAGAGAGATTTTTCATGGAGAATTCAGAATAAAAATAAGAATTCTGTGCCCGCTTTCCTGTGGGAAGACGTGGAGGAAGGGCTGAACAGAACAATAATCAATAATCAATAATCAATAATAATAAACAATATTATTTGAAGTATTCCAGGAAAACTGAGGGACTCAACAGTGACGAGGGTGCTGTAGGGGTTATAAGGCCTGAGCTGTGGGACAGCCCCAGCTCAGCAGTCCTACAGCCCGTGTGTGTGGGCACAGGGAAATTCTCTGCACCTTGAAGTAGTAGAAGGTCGAGGAGCCCTCCAGGGTCCCAAACTCCAGGTTCCTCTGCTTGACCAGGTCCTCGAAGGTCTGGATGGGGAGCTGCTCGCTGCCGGAGCTCAGCAGGGCCGTGAAGTTGGCGATGTAGGCGGCCAGCAGGGCCAGGGTGAAGAGCCACCAGACCACAGCAATGACCCTCACCGAGAGTGCCTGGGGCCTGGGGGTGGCACCTGCACCACAGGGAGCCAAAAAAATCACATAAATCACACAGGAGGGGATGTGGGGCCAGAGACACACCAAGAACTGCAGGTCCACCGGCCTGAGTTACAGAGAGTTGCCTTTCAATAAAGGCAACTTGCAGATCCTGCCCTGCAGCTATACAGAGCCTGAGCCTGGAGGGTCCCTCTGTGCTGCTCTGGGCAGGGCTGGAGCAGCTGCAGTGGCACAAAGCTGCACAATCAGCTCCTCTGTACCAAGCAGCCCTGCCATGCTCAGCTGGGCATTGCCCCAGGCAATGGTTGCCCAGAGGAGAAAATATTTCCCAGCCAGAGTCAATCACCTGTACAAGCCCAGCAGGTCTGTACTCACACCTTCCCAAACTGGTTTAGTGCTCCAAGTGTCTCTCCTAGGACACCTTTTCACCCCAGTGTCACAGAAGAAGCTGTGTGCACCATCGTCATCCTCCCAGCTCACCTTGCAGGGCCAGTGCTCCTGCTCCAAACCAGAGGCTGTTCAGGAAGGTGAAGTGGTTCTCTTCATTCTTTGGCTCATTCCATTCACAGGGGCTCAGTCTGTGGGAAAATGACAGGATAAAACCAGACATTCAGCAGGAAAAAAATAAAAATAATCCCCATCAAGAGATCTGGTGTTCCTCACTGGGACATCCCACTCATAATGCTGGCTTAATCTGACAGGATTTAAGCATTCTCAGCCCTTGTACTAGAGCTGCACAGGAGGTTCCTAGAGCAAAAGGCTCCCTGGGACTTTCTAAGCTCTTCATAGGTGAGAAAGGCACTGACTTGAACACAGCCTGTGAAAGAAATGTGTGATGGTGTTCACAGGGGTCTGAGGATGAGGGAAGAGATGAGGATCTGACTCCATGTTTCAGAAGGTTTGATTTATTATTTTATGATATATATTATATTAAAACAATACTAAAAGAATAGAAGAAAGGATTTCATCAGAAGGCTGGCTAAGGATAGAATAAGAAGGAATGATAACAAAAACTTGTGTCTCAAACAGAGAGTCCGAGCCAGCTCACTGTGATTGGCCATTAATTAGAAACAACCACATGAGACCAATCACAGATGCACCTGTTGCATTCCACAGCAGCAGATAACCATTGCTTACATTTTGTTCTTGAGGCTTCTCAGCTTCTCAGGAGGAAAAATCTTAAGGAAAGGATTTTTCAGAAAATATCATGGCTACAGAAATGCATTTGTACCTGGCAACAAGGAAGAGGCAGAAGCAGGTGAGCAGGTAAGCAAATAAAAGAGCTGTCCAGGTCTCCTTGCTGAAAGGGGACAGGAAGTGGAAGAAGGACATGTCCTGGGAGGCCGTGTCCTTGCGGAGCAGGATCCCAATCCCAGTCTGCAGGAAGGGGGTAGTGAAGGACACCACCTCCTCCCTGGCTGAAGTGACGGTCAGCGGAGCCACTGCAATGTCAGCTTCCTGCCAAGGAGACAAAAAACAGTCAGCCACCAGCCCAGGGAACATTTCTGTCCCTCAAACAAACATTTCTGTCCCTCGAACATTTCTGTCCCTCGAACAACAGCCATATTTTGAACAAATCATAGCTGGATATGGGTACTAGATCAACATCCCTATTTGGAATAAATCACAGTTGGATATGGGTACTAGATCAACATCCCTATTTGGAATAAACCACAGTCGGATATGGGTACCAGCTCAACATCCCTATTTTGAATAAACCACAGTCGGGTATGGGTACCAGCTCAACATCCCTATTTTGAATAAACCACAGTCGGATATGGGTACCAGCTCAACATCCCTATTTTGAATAAACCACAGTCGGGTATGGGTACCAGCTCAACATCCCTATTTTGAATAAACCACAGTCGGGTATGGGTACCAGCTCAACACCCCTCTTTTTAATAAACCACAGTTGGATATGGGTACCAGCTCAACATCCCTATTTTGGATAAACCACAGTCGGGTATGGGTACCAGCTCAACATCCCTATTTTGGATAAACCACAGTCGGATATGGGTACCAGCTCAACGTGCCCATTTGGAATCAACGGTCCTCGCAGGTGGCGGGGGCAGGCGGGGCCTTACCCTCCTGAGGATCTCGCCGATCATGCCGCTCCAGTTGCCCCCGGCCGCCACAGCCCCGTACTGGCCGTCGCCCACCACCCTGACGCGGTACTGGAAGCGCAGCATCCCCGCCAGGGCCGCCAGCAGCTCCATGCAGTATCCCTCCAGCTCTGCTCCCCTCACCATCACGTAGGGATCCTCCTGAGAGGCAGGGACACGCAGCCAGATCAGCCCGGGGGGTTAAACACGGCCTTGGTAAAACCGCCCCCTTATTCCTCCCCACTTTTTTTTTATTTTTAATTTTTTTTCCTTTTTTCTGTCTTTTTTTTCTTTTTTTTTTCTTTTTTTTTTCCTTTTTATTTCCTTTTTTATTTCCTTTTTTTCCTTTTTTCCTTCTTTTTTTCCCTTTTTTCTTTTTTTTTTCCTTTTTATTTCCTTTTTTCTTTTTTTCCTTTTTATTTTATTTTATTGATATTAACATTTTCCAAGATTTCCCCCCCCCCCCAAAATTCTCAAATTCCTGAAGTTTCCTGGAATTACGGGAGGATTTTTGAGATGCAAAATCCATGGAAATTCCCAGGGTGGCCTCGAATCGGGGGAGTTCTCATCACAGTCCCCCCCACCCAAAAAAAAATTTCAGAATTCTCGAAATTCCCGGAATTACCAAAAATTCTCAACCCCCCCCTTTAGTGAAATTGGGCTCCGGCCACGGTTTTGGGTGGGAAAAGGGGAATTAGCCCAAAAAAAGCTGTTCCCTGCCCCTGTCAGGGCCTTACCAGGATGGTTGTGACAGTCAGGGTTGGAAGCCCCTCTCCTGCTCCCCGAGGGTCCGTGCCCTGCAAAGCAGAAATTGAGGAACTGTTGGGTTTCAAGGTTTTTCAAAGTTATTTATTACACCTGGGAGGTGTAGGGGGGTTAAACCAGCCCTAAACCTGCAGTGGCTGCTGCTGTTTCCTGACTAATTAATAAATCACAGCGTTTCACTTCATTGCCTGCTGCAAACAAAAATCCCTGCAAATGCTGCTGCACATCTTCAGATGGTGCGTGCAGCCTCCCCAAGAGACCAATTCCTGCTGCAGACAAAAGAATTAGCAGCCAATTAAGGTCTCATTAGAGAGCAATTCCAGGAGACACAGAACAGTTGGAAACCTGAGAGGAGGAGGAGGAGGAGAGGAAAAGTGGATTCATTCGTGTGAGTTAAAGACACATCTTCCAATTTTGCAGTCACCCACTCGAGAGGATTCCTCATCAAAGCCACTGCAGGGCACTTGTAGCTTTTTCTAGTGAAGTGTCAGATTCTGTGAGGTTTGCTGGTCTTAAATGCATCTGCTTATTGTAAATTACAGGATGATTTTTCTAGACAGAGAGAGGATGTGTATATGTGTGTGTGAATATATAAATATATAAAATATATATATATATGCAGTACAAAATGTGCAAAAGAAACCTCAGTCCTTCCAAAGGATCTCGTTTTAATTCTCTCTGTGCCATGGAAGGGTTTGAGGGATGAGCTTTGAGTGGAAAGCTGTGATCACAAGTTCCCCAGCTCAACCAGCCATGAAGACAAGGGCTACTGGCAGGTTCTTCCCTGGGGCACAGCTGAATTTTGAGCTCTGGATAAAAAATTCAGTCAAAAAAACTCACAAAAACAAACAAAGGAAAACAGCACAGAGACACAGCCGGCCATGAACACTGTACTTAAAATAATAACTCTTCAAAGATGAAAATATTTTACATTCTGATCACTATTTCTGGATTGAATATGTAAAATCATCGGCCCCACGCCGTCGTTAGTGGCTCTGCAGTAATGAACTCAGACATACCTTACTCATAGCATCATCATTCCTCCCAGCTCCTGGAAAAATACAACAAAATCAGATTTGTGTGGGTCTTGTATTCACAGCTCCTCATTTCACAGCGCACTGAAATAATCACAACAATCACCCTCAACTCCCCAAGTCCCTTTCTGTCCTCCCCCAGGGCACAAAAGAAGGCAGAGACAGCAGAGAGGGGCTGCAGGAGGTTCTAAAGTCACTTAATGATGCCACTTGATGTCCCTCACCCTCTGAGGGCCTCCTGCACAGCCAGTCCATCCCTGAGGAGGGGCAGCACCAGCTCCTCTTCCTCACACAGCCCAGACCTTCCCCCTTTCCTGCCAAGCCCCATCTTCCCCTGAGGAGAAGCCAAAAGTTCCTCACCACCCAATTCCCAGCCACTCCTTTTTCTTACTCTTGCTTTCCCCTGCTGCTGGCAGGTTCTGCATCTGAGATGCAGAATTAAAACCACAATTTTGTCAATATGTTGCTTATTAATTGCCCAGGATGATTTTTCTAGAATCTGCTTAGCATTGCTCCTTGGACTCAGAGAATTCACAGCACAAAAGCCAAAAATCCCTCAAGATAAACTAAAAAATGCAGGATATGTTTTCACTCTTTCAAGCAAAAGCTGTGAGTTTTTTCTCTAAATATAACAGCATATTCATTCATTATGTATTTATTTTTCCTTCTTTGGTGTTGCATTTTCTGGCCTTGTGCTGAACTCCGCATTATTGTCAAACAAAACCTGTTTTTTCCCTCTCCACCACAGTTCTCCATGGGGGCTGGAAATCTCCACAAAGGAGTTCTCTTGTCTGCCTTTAGAAACCCTTTAAAGCCAGCAGCAGCTTTTGGAGGCCCCGTGGGGTTCCTTGGAAGGCAGCAGAGCCTCTGAGGGCTCCAGCTCCCAGCTCAAAGCCCCTTTGTGAACCCTCCTGAAAGGCCCAGGGGTGATGGGGCTGCAGCACCAACCCCAGGTCATGGCAGTGACAGTGCCCAGCGTCGAGGATTCTGCTGGGAATCCTCCTGGGAATCCTGGGAATCCTCCTGGAATCCTCCTGGGAGGCTGCAGCAGCACAGGATAAGGGAAAGGCTCATCCCTCCCTTCCCCATAGGTTGGTGGTTGCAGGCAGAGACTGTGGCTGTAAGAAAATCAGCTTTTTTCTTTGCTCCTGCTACCCTGAGCTTGCCCAGCCTTCCAAAGGGAGGCTCCTGCTGGATTCCTGGGGAAAAGGCTCCTGGCACTGCTCAGGACTGGCCACCTCCCCTCAGTTTTCTCCTCCATCCTCAGCACACCTTGCTGCAGCTCAAGGGACCATAAACTCACAGAAGTGCAGCTTTAACCACAGTAACCACACCTAAGCCCACCCCTTTTTCTTGGCTTTTTTCATCTTCCCCCGTCTCTGCCATCAGGTTTTCAACTGTAGCAGCAAAGGCACTTGGGGACATCAAAGGCATTGGAGGACATCAAAGGCACTTGGTGGCACTCACAGAGCCCCAGCCACCAGGTGAGCCCTGGGGAATTTCTTAATAACCCATTTGAAAGCAAATTCTGAGATCAGGACAAAATTCTGCAAGCACTGGCAGGCAAAACCAGAAGGAATTAATGATTTAAAGAAGAACAAAGCCAGGTTTGGGTGCAGCCAACACTTCTGGATCCTTTTCCTCACCTGCTTGGCTTGATTCCTTCAGGAGCAGCAGGGCTGTGAGCACACAGATTGTGAAGCGAAGTGATTTATCCATGGGAGCAGAAATTCCTGCTGCTCCACAGGAACCTTCCTGCTGGAGGTGAAAGGCAAGCAGTTAAACCTGGTTCTACAGCTCCTCATCGCTGGCTGAGAGCACTTTGTCCTGGATTTTCTGCTCCTTTTTCCGTGGAGCCACAATTCCAAACCAAGTCTCCAGCTGAAAACAGTCACTGCTGAGCTCAGCCAGTACAAACACTACGGAAAGGCTCTGGTGAAGCCTCCACTGCAGCAAAAAGGATGTGACAAACCTAAAAAAGGGGATTTACCCACTGGTGGTTCTCGAAAGGGCAGGAGAGGAAGCAGCAGCAATATTTTTAATGGTATTTGTTCTCCAACAAAATACAGGACACCATTACACCAGAAATTATAAAAAATAAATTTGAAATGCCCAAGAAAACTTACCATTTATGAGAGTGTGTAGGCAAAAATATACTACATGTGGCATTACTGGCAAACACTGGATTTAGGGATCTTACTTCATCAGCTTTTAGGAAATTTCCCAATCCTACATCCTAGGAAAACTCAGCTTTACAGCTCAGCACTTTCCCTCATTCATTTTCCCTAACGAAAGAAATAACTCAAACCTCCACAGAAGATTCCCTCCAGGCTAAATCTCAATGCTGATTTTGTTGTTGCTGCTGTTAAAATATTCTGCCAAATAGGAAAATGTTGATCCTTGTGAAAGGATCCCAGAGGAGAGGGCTGAGATCTGAGCTGTACATCAGCCAACACCTGTGGGAAATGGATGTGTAAGGAATTCTCAAAACCTGATAGAAAGCTTATACAGTCTTGTACATCTGTATGCGAATACTGAAATAAGGTGTGCTAATTCAGGAATGGAATAGAGATGACATTGTTGAGAGATTGAACTAGAAACAAATTTCAACAAGTTTCAAAATACAGCCTGGCAAAAAGACCAGGTATTTTAGAGAATTAGAGCTGTGAAAGATGCATTGTATTGTAACCAGGAAATAGGTTGGCTTCTGATGGAATGGTGTTGAGTTTTACATCTCTTGTGTCTCACAAGAGACTGATAATGGAATAAAACCTTTTAAAACACCCCTGAGTTGCCCCATTTCTGTAAAAGCTGAGAAAACCAACAAACACTGACTTTATCCTACAACTGCTTTTTAGACAAAGTAGTTGCTGCTCTTGGCTGTTGCCAGAGCAGCACAAAAACTGAGCAGCTTCAACAACGGGGGAAAAAAAAAAATTGAAAAGAAGCAGCAGCCTTCAGGCTGAGCCAGGGAGGAGCTGTGCTTTTCCTGGTAGGTTTAGCCTCTAAACTCCTGTTCCTTTTCCCTTTCGATTTGGTACATGTAACAAAATCACCTTTGTTTCAAGTGGGCTCCTCTAAAAATGCCCAAACTGATCAGAGCTCCTCCAAAAAAAACCCCCAAACTGATCAGAGCTGGTATTGCTGGCACCACCTCGAACAGAAAGCTGTTAACCACGCTGCCTCTCTAAAAGCACAGATAGGGTGCAAATGTGGGTTCGAAAGGCAGGAAGGAGCCGGTGGCAGCAGGCTTTGCCCCTTGCCAGAAGCAGAGCACGAACTGAAGGCAGTTTCTCACTTACAGCGACTCCCTGGGGCCGTCTGTCTGTCCGTCCGTCCGTCAGTCCGTTCGGGATGCCCGGCACAGGAGTGAGGATCCTGCAGGTTTGGGCATCCCGTGCTGGGTTAAATACCCGGGAGAGGAGGAGGAGGAGGAGGAGGAAGAGGAGGAGGAGGAGGAGTGGCTCTGAACGTGCCAGCTGGACCAGGGGACACCTTCGGGGGAAGGAGGAGACCTCACCAAAGGACCTTTGGAAGCAGCTGGGTCCCACAGCTGGATGCTGCATCGGGACTCACCGAATTCCCTCACTGTCCTGTGGAGTTGCTGTAAAATTCCTCCCTTTGGAGCTGTCCCCAGCAGCTGTGCCCGTTTTCCTGCCTGTTGATCACACAGACAAAATCAGCTTTGAAAGACACAATTGAGTGTTCATTGTCAGACTATAAATCCACATCCAGTCATGTCCAGTTCACTGCTTGTGATCTGGAGACTTCGGATTTCAGATCTCACCATTTAATGAACTGAGATGCACATCCAGGAGTCTCAGGATGCACAGGAAGAGCAGAAGAATGAAGAGCAAAACTGTGACCTTCTGCTGACTTAAATTCCAAATAATTCTTAGATGCTGGAATAAATTCCACTCATAGGAATAAAAAAATACATGATGAATAGTCAGTCTTACATAGTGTCACAAAACAAGCTGCAAAAGTGGTTGCTATTAATTTAGGAGCAAGAGGCAAATTTCACACGTACCCTAATGATTTAAATCCAGACACTATTAGTTAAAATTCTGAATGAAGGTAAATGTTTTAAAGTGATGCTGCATCCTGTGAGGTGCATTAATTTAACAAGTATTGCTTAATCAATTAAAGATGAAAATAATCTGGTTGTGAGACTCAGTCTTTGAGAAGACACGAATAGGCCTTTTAAACATTAACTTTCCAAAGCTGTCAAGTTACATGTACTTGACATTAAAGCTGCAAAAGCATTAAAGATACAAAAGCAGCGACTCCCTGCAGCTTTTCAGCCTGAAATTAAAGTATTACATGAATGATTTTTCATCCAGAGAATGTTAATGAAACTTGCTTTGTGCTGGGACACAATGGGAGGCTCCTCTTGGCAGATCCCACGTTCTGCTGCAGCTTCACCTCCCTCCCTTCAGAGCCTGCAGTGATGCTGTGGGGTCACCTCAGTGCACATCCCAAAGCTCTGCTGCACAAAGCTGCCCTGGGATCTCCAGGATCTGAGTCCTGCAGACAAACCGGGCAGATCTGAGCCAGCCTGGAAAACTGAGGGAATGTCTTCAGACAAAACATGCTGAAGGGAATTTGAAAAGATTGAATCAGGAAATTTAACCCCTCCAGCCTTCTCACTGTATTATGGTGATAACACAGTCAGCCTTACATTTTGATATCTCAGAGTTTAAATTTTGTTACTGCTTTGGTATCTCAGAGTTTAAATTCGTGTGGCCAAGGGATACTAAAATTAGAACCAAGAGCCCCTTCCCAGCTCCACAAGTGACAGCCCTTCCAGGAGGAGTGTGAAGGAAGTAAAATGCACTTTCACTGTGCACTTTGCTGGGACAGGAATAGAAGTGATTTTTCAGTCAAGTGACAGGTGAAGAGCAAAATTGAGCTGCAGCATTTTCAGCCAGACTTTAAACCCCCTCAGTGATGAAACAGGGCCATCTGTGTTACTTGTACAGCTGCTCCAGGATGGATCAGCTCCTTCTGACTGTTTTTCTACTAATTCCACCAGTTGCCCCAGAGTTTTCATCCTGCCCCAGCCCCTGTGCTGTGTCTCACACCTCACAATGTCAGTCCCAGCCAATCCTTGCACAAGTTCTGGAGGACCTGAGAAAATCTGAGTGGGTCTGCGCTGGCTGCCCCTCTGAAAAAGAGTAAAATTAAATGTTATCCACAAAGGAAGCTGGAAAACAAAGCAGATAGAATGAACCATGCTTGTGTATCACAAACCCCAGTGTTGTGTTACAGCTAAAGAGTCACCAGCTGGGAGGTTAAATATGTTTATTTTAGTAGTGTAAGGTGGTTTTACAAACAAATTCTTAAATTTTGCAATATACACAAAAGAATCATTACAAAGGCAAAATATCCTCTCAATAATAGGGACTCTATGCAGCCTGAAATAAAATTAAACCTCTGTTTCTCTTTAAAATGCATCTCAGTAAACATTCTTCTCCATCACTGATAAAATGTACATCTATAATAAATGACATCATAACTGGGGACCAGGGGGGACACATGACAACATCCCTAAAAATAAAACGTAAAAAAAAGGGGAAAGGAAAAATTATTACTCTGCTTAGGTTGTTATTTAATTCTAAATATGTCCATCTAAAAAAATTAAATATCTCTTTTTTTTTTAAACATATCATTGAAAACTTTGCATGGCAGTGCAATACAGAAATAGTAAAATTTATCCAAAAAGTGCTATGTACAGCAGCATTGTTAAAATACCATAAGAAGGGACAGTGCTGTTTCAAGAAAAGACTAACATGCTTTGTAGCCATTTCTGAAGTAAAGTCAGAAGATATTTCTATTTTTAGCCATTCCCTTCTCTCTCCTGTCTCAATTCCCTCAGACAATGCCTTGAGACAAGGAGCAGTCACAGTTCAGGTTCAGGGTGTGCATGTGTACATACATGTGCAGACATATCTTTGCATACACACAGGTGTATATATATAGATATTTATATATATATATATAGATATATAAACAGGATGAGTTTATAAAAGCATTGCTTTGGAACAAGAGAGCTTTTCTTCAAAGAGAAAATATGGATTTTCACTGAAATAAGCAGGTCCACGATGGAAGATGGACTGTATCTACTGCATTATTAATTCACACCCTCAGAGGCCTCAAACTCTTCCAGAAAATAAAATATGATTTTAAGTCCAGCCTCCTTACATGGATCCATGATTTGTAAGAGCAAAATTCACCTTAGCTGTGGTTAGCATCACATTTAGCTATTACACATCAAGGTTACTATTGTCAGAAGAATTATTGAAATTAGTAAAGACCAAGAGCAAACTGCAAACGCAAGAAGTGCTCACACACAAAGGAGGCCTGATTGGAGGCTGGGCAAAGCGCAATTAACAACTGATGAATCCTCATCAGTTCCTTTGGAGTTGTGATCTCAAGCACCCTTGGCTCAAGGGAAGGCCAGGAAGCTCAGGATTATTTTGGGCCTCTCAGGTTTTGCTGTGCCAGCAGTGCCCAGCGCCGCCAGGGTCACAGTTTGAGCATGAAGAACACCTCGGTGTCGGCCGCGCAGTCGGGCTGGGCCTTGGGCGAGGCCGCCAGGGCCGCGTGGGCAGCGGGGTCGGTGCAGCCGGCCCTGCCCACGCTGCAGGCGCCCTCGGGGTTGCCCCTCTCCTCGATGGGGCTGCCCCCGAGCTGTGCCCGGCCCTGCAGGCGCTGCCTCTCCTGGGCCTGCCTTGCCCTGTTGGCGATGTAGCGCACGCGGCTCTGGCTGCGCGACGACGAGCGGCGCAGCAGCCCCACGCTCTCACCCTCCTCCTCCGACTCGCTGGGCTCGAGGCTGATGGGGGAGGTGATGTCGTTTTCCTGCTGGAAGGCTGTCAGCTTCTTCAGCTGCTCCGTCAGGTCATCCCGGGATTTGGCCGAGGGCCGCAGGCTGGCGGAGCGACGCTGCTCCCGCATGGAGCGCGTGACGAAGCTCCTGCTGATGCTGCGGTATTTGCTTTCAAAAGTGCACACGATGTCGTCAGAGGTAAGGTCCCCGAGGCTTTTGGACTTTGTCTGGTTATTCCCGACCATGTCATGCGCTTTGGATTTGTTAGAGGACTGCCTGAGGCTCTCCATGTAGAGCCTGCTCCAGGTGTGCCTTCTAGGAATGGACGAGAAGGCGTCCTGAGGGCTCCTGGCCAGGGGCCGGGGGCACAGCTCATCGGCCGGCAGCTGGCCAGACCTCAGGTTGGGGTTGGACTTGCTCTTGCTGACCATTGGCATCTCGCTGCTGCAGGTGGTGGCGGAGCGGGGGCGCATGCCCTTCCTGATGGCCAGGGGCTCCAGGCTGTCCTGGCGGATGCCCAGGTCCGGGAGGCTTTTGCGGGCCAGGCTGGGGAGGGAGAGGTCGATGACGGTGTCGTTGGAGGACATGCTGGACGAGGAGGACATGCTGTCACGGTGGCTGGCACAGTCCAGCTTGCTCCAGATCCGGTCATTGACAGTGGCATCAAAGTACACTTCAGCTGCTGGAGACTGGCTGCTCGGGGTTTTTATTAAGGCTGAGGAGTCTGACGTCTTCAGTCCTTCACTCTTTGCCCTTCTTGCCAAGGTGTAAGAGCTCGTCTGGGAAACAGAGACAGGGAGAGCCTGTGCAGCCCAGGCTTTCTGGGGAGAATCTGCCTTGGGGCTGTTACTGACACTGCTTTGCTGGGGTGGAACTGCTGCTGCACCCAGGTTTTGCCCTTTGCATTCAGAGGTGCTTTTCATGTCTGCTGATACCTGACCTGGTTGGTTTTGCTTCTGGCAGTTTCCTACAGGTTGGCCAGTACTGTGATCTGCTGCCTCTACCAGCCTGGCTTTTTTGGGATGTGCTGCTGATCCACCCTGATCTTGAGCCTCACTGCTCTGTGTCCAGACATTTCCTTCTGTGGGACATCCTGCCACGTTTGTCCTCTCATCCTCTGGGGCTCCTAAACCTGAGTCAGCTGCTCTTGGGACATCCTGCTCTTGGTCTTCTGCAGCCAGATTGGTTCCTTGTTCCCTGGAGGGTAGGGGCTCTTGAGGCTGGTTGGGTGTTCTGCTTCCCTCTGATGGAGCCTCGGTGGAATGGTCAGAGCCAGATCCTTCCTCAGAGTCACTGTAGGGGGCAACAGGCAGGGGGAAGAGAAGGCTGCAGTGATGGCCCTCACTGGCAAGGACAGGCTCTTCTGTGATCGTTTCTAGGCTGCATAAAGAAGTGACTGACCTCTGCATGGAGAAGTGGCAGACATCTGCTTGGAAGGCATGAAAAGAAAAAGAAAGAAACAAGAAAAAGAGAGATACCGGGTTAGTTATCTCTTACAAATTACAGCTGAGCTTAGATTCATTCCTTATGTGTTACCATTTTGTTCTCAAGGTACAAGTTGTCCATGTTAATCACGATTTAAAAAATAACTTGAGATTTCAAATGCCTGGCCAAAGGCAGCAAAACATTTTGCAGATTCAGTTTTAGCTGCACAAAGCCCTGTTGCTTCAAGAAATCTCAGTCCATGCACAGCAGCACCATGTGACTGTTCTGGTTTTCTTATCAAACAACAGCAATACCCAGCAATTTTTGCCCTTTGTGACCCCTTTTGTAAACCAGCTTTTCTTCCTCCACCATCCAGCACCACTTGATTTTCAGTTTTCCTTCCTTCCAGCATTTAAACAGGTCAGGGTATCAGAGCACAACCAGAGCATGTACAATGATCAAACAGCAGTTTGACCAGCAGATGTGATCCCAGTGACCAACCACTCAGAAGAGAAGCAGCACAGGACTTGTGGAGCAGATTACAAATGATCTGCAGACAGTGGAATGTTAGCAATGGGACTTTTAAACACAAAACAAAAGCTTTAAACAGACTTTGTTCTTCCTAAAAAAAACTTGGTAATTTCTATTTCAAAAAAAAAAACAACTCTGCAGACAGATGGGTCATGAACAGCAGGCTGTGAGTGCAACCCTGGAGAATCACTCCAGCCACCAATTACCTGGAGAAAATGCTCCATTCTCTGCAGTGTTTATCACCTGCACCCCAGGAGCCAAAGCAATCATGCCAAGAAGATGATTCCCCATATCTCCAAAGCACAGTGCAGACATGCATTCCAGAACTAACAAAGCACCACCAAGGCAGACCACGACCTCAGGGACACAGGAGCAGGTAATTATAGGGCAGCAAACAGGGAAAAACCAGGGCTACAGGCAACAAGGTGCTGAAATCAGGGACACTCAGCAGACATTACCTTTAACTTGCTTGTCCTTTCAGTTCTTAACTAGACAGAGAGAGTGTGCATGTAGAATAATAGGACAGAACAGAGGAAAAATCCAATTAATGTAGGGAAGGCAGGTGCAGATAACAGGATAAATTAGTGCTCAGGGAGGGAAAGGAGACATACAGGAATATTCACACATGGTTGTAGGATCCTAAGAATTTCTGACCAACCAGAGCACTCAATGGAATCCACACATGGACAGATATTAAGTTCATTTTTTTTATCATAGAAGGATGAAAATATTTGTTGGTGTTGAAGGAACACACTCCACTGGACGGGGGAATGGAATCACAGAATCACAGAATCAGAGTGGCTTGTGATGGAAAGGACCCTAAAAATCATCACGTTTCAAGTACCCTGACATAGGCAAGGACACCTTCCAGGTTGCTCAGAGGAATCTGGACTGCTCCAAAGCCCTCTCCTAATGGGAAACATCACTCCCAGAACCCGCCCAGGGAATATCAGGCCTTTGCTTTCCTGGGATACCAGGATTTCCAGCCCAGTGCAGAACTCAGGGGTGGGAGCAGCTCTGCCCTGTCCTGCATTAGCTGGGAGCGCTGGAAGGGAATCAGGCACCTGTGCCCATAACCCAAATCCAACATTCCACAACCCAAATCCAACATTCCACAACCCAAATCCAACATTCCAGACTCTCAGTGCCTGGAGGAGTGTCAGAAAGGGCCCAGAGCTGATCAGATTTATAAATTCTCCTTCTGCCCATCCAGCAGCACGGATTAGGGCACACTAGGAAGGGAAATCTCTGGAAAAATGTAATTTTGGGCCAGCTATTGTAAGAATAAATATTATTAAATATATTTATATTATATATTATTGTTAAATATAGATCAATATATTTATAATTGTTTACATGTTGCATATTTTTATATAACACATATTTATATTATTGTTATATATTTATATTATATAAATAATTGTTATAAAATACATTTATTTAATATATAATAAAGGGCCAGCTATAGTTTCCTGCCTTATCCCAGGGCACTTCCCCCAGCAGAATGCCAATTCCCAAGTGCAGCCATGGAGCTGGTTTCCCTGGTTTCCTGGCCAAAGGCATGGCCTTGCAGGAGTTTGGGAAAGGGAGCTGTTTGTGCAAACAGAGGGGCTGTCACTGGACCAGCAGCAGCCAGTCCAAGGCACCATTTCACCATTTTAAGGGTTTGCTGATTCCATGCTTGGGAAGTCAGATGGATTTAATCAAATTTCAAGCATATCACAATATTTGTTCAGTGACTTGGGGGGCTGGCAGGGGAGCTGGCACTGATAATGGGAAATGGTTTCATATGTCACAGTACTCAGAGTTTGTGAAAAGCCCAATGCCAATAATTTAGGCATAGAAAGAGTTCTGCTGCTTTGGATTAACTGCAAGTCACGGGAACCAGCAAATCTCTCCCCTCCCATTGTCCTGGTATTTTCCTAAAAGCCTGAAGCAGATATTGGAAAAATATGTTTATTTAAAAAAAAAAAATGTATAAAAAAATAGAAGGTAAATTTCAGGCACCCAATCAGATGAAATTGGTCAAATAAATAAAATATCTGAAATTTCTGTATGAGGCTTTCAAAGAAGCCCACTATAGGTGAGCAGTCAGAATCTGTTATGAAAAAAGGGAAAAGCACCAAAATAATTTCACTGTTCCTGAACATGTAATCATCAGTGTCCACATTTCTTGGACAATTAACAAGGAGAGTGAGGGATTTGAGGAGGAGCTCTTGCAGTCACAGCCAAAAGCTGCATTTCCTACTTTCTCCTTACAGTTCTGGGAAGCAGAAAATTCTTATCAAAATCTCTTTCCTTCTGTCCCATTCCTGCCAAATCAGGAGCAAAAATGCCATTTTTCTCACTAAAAGCCATCCTTTGATTGCCTCTGCTTTGATTTCCCGTCTCTACAAACTCCCAGTTCATGGTACAGGTGCAGCCACACAGTCCCAGTTTGAAACAACCACAAAATGCTGCAGCTTTAGGAACTTTCCTCTAAGTTTTGGGCACATTTTGGGTGGCAGTGGGGAATGGCAGGAGTGCCCCAGCCTGGCTGATGCCAGGGAGCAGCAGATCACACCCTCTGCCCTCAGGCCAGGAACATCACAGCACAGCAGAAATGTTTGCACACACACTTAGGAGCAGAATGGGCTGCTGTGTTTATAAAATACATCTCCTGAAGAGAGAAATCCATCCAGTAATTCCTGGACTGACAGCAGTGATTTTGCAAGATCTTTGAGGAGGGAACAGGTTTATTGTTATCAGAGGGCACATCAGACATCATTCCTGATGTGGTTATCCCTCAGTGGAACACAAAGGTTGATAATGGAAATATTGTTTGTTGATGTGGGTTTTCCATATTTAATCTCACTTAATGCTCTGGTTTGGATCTTAAAATTTACTTAGTATCATACCACATTCACTAAGAAAATCAAGGAAACAAAAAGCCCTGAACAAACAACCCCAACATTTATGGACTACTGACAGTGCCACTACTGCAGATGGTTAACTAGGCATGGCAAGGACTAAGCTAAACCAGACACTTCTACAAAAAAAGAAAATAAAAATATTTATGCAGATTTTTTTTCTTCTGTCATTGCCAAAATTAAAAAAAAAAAAGACCTCTTGACAGCCAAACAACATGGAGGAGCTTCTAAGTAAGGATGCTATGCAGAAGCTGAGACAATGACGTGATCTACAGTGGAGAAGGGTGAAGAAAATCTGGTCTTACCAGTAAAGAATATAGGGGATTTACTTCGAATTTCCTCCAATTTTTGAACGAACAAGGCGTTCATTTCCCTCTGGAGGGTGCCCACTTGCCTTCGAGAAGGTTCAGCCCAGTGCTTGGGGAATTCTGGGCTTCCAAGGCTTTCTAGACTGCTGGAGTTGGAGGACACAGAGCCATTGCTGGCTGCAACCAAGTTGACAGTGCTTCCATACTTGCCACCAGAGTGGCCCTGCCAGCGCTGCCGGGGGTGAGCCTTTATCCCGTGGCCCTTAGAGTCACCACTCGTCTTCCCTGGGCTCACAAGGGCCTGGCTGCTCCTCCTCAGGTCACCTGCAGTTCCAGGGCTGCTGCAAGGCTGCAAATCTGAGAGCGGCCTGGGCTGCCCTCTGACCACCCAGGTGTGCAGCTCTACCCTCTCCTCTGCACTGCTGCCCTGCCCGGCCTGCAGGGGCTCTCTGGCCACCGTGGGCCTGCCAGGGTGGTCACTCCATGGCCCCTCAGGGTCAGGGCTCTCTTTGGAGCCAATCATGCATTTCATGCAGTTGGTGGCCACTCCGATCCTGCCCGAGCTGTTGATGGCACAGCGGGCAAAGACGCTCGGCTTCTCGCCCAGGGGCTCCTGCAGCCTCACCCTGTGTGCCCTGGGCAAGGGCTCGCTGAAGGGAGCCCCGGGGTGGGCACAGCTCTGCCCTGGCCCCTGGGGACAGCCCTGGGCCTTACCTTTCAAGCCCTTGCCAGGTGCCTCCCCAGTGGCACCGTCTCGGGGAGCTGGGGACGGGGAAGCGCTTTCTGGCTCTTGCACAAAGCGAGGCTGGGAGGCAGCTTCCACTTCCCTCCCTTCTCCAGCCCCCGCAGAGCTGCTGTCCTTTGTGTCAAAAGCAATTTCTGGAAAGCCCTTCTTGTTCTTCTTCTGGCTCTTGGTGGGTGCACTGGCCGTCCGTCTCAGGATGTGGCTGCTAAAGGAATGTTTGCGATGGAGCTGCCCAGCAGCATGACTGTCCAGAGAGGCCTGCTTTGGATTTCTGAGAAACAGCCCTTTTAGACCTAGAGCTTGTTTGGCCTGCAAAAGAAATAAGAAAAGAATAAAAACATTAAAATAAAAATAATAGAAAAAGAAAATAATAGAAAAATAAAAATGCAAGGCTCTTCCTCCCGAGCACAGGAACTCATGAACAAATGATCGTTCGCACACAGTTTCCTGATATATTCCTGCCATCAGCATGAGAACTAACCCAGAAATAGGACAGGCATTAAAAATGAAAAAAAAAAAATCACTAACAGCAGCCTTGCAATATAACACATCTTTTTTTTTTCTCAGCTATGTTTTTAGATAACATTTTGCAGCCACACTTATCTCTGTATTTGTCATCGTTTTCTTTCTAGCATGTAATTACTTACAACATCTACATAAACATTAGAGCTATTGAAAAGACAACAGCAAAAAAAAGGAAATACTTCTGTCTACAAGGCTTTCCTTCTGAAAGCTGAAGAGTTTCTCAGTTTCACCCAAAGCAGATGTATTTAAAATTCCTGCTGTAAATGCATTTTCTAGGAACTGTTGGGAAATAAATACTGGCCATAAAATAGAATATTTTTTTCAATATAAAGGAGATCTACACTCGAATTGAATTGAGCACTGTCATGAATAGCAGTTAACTATACACACACAAAAGATCATGGAGTATTTCAATTTCTACCTGTGTGATTGCATTTTGGTAATTTTTCCTACCATACAACACTTATCCCAAGACACTGGTGTATGTGTTCAGCACTGAGGAAACACACTATAAACAAGGGAAGTTAGTCAGTGTCACATTACAGTTGTCCACAGTCTTCAGTAGTTATTTAAGCATTAAACACACAAATCCACCATCATAAATCTCCCACCACCATACAACTGATTTACATTTCAATGAAACAGAGTTCCAGCATTCCTGCAAACATTCCAGGTGTACTTGCCAACTCTCCAAGGCCAGGCTGATGCCTGAGTCAGCGTTGGTTCGCTCTGAGCACAGAGATCACTTCAGGCACAGAAAGGTATTTCTCTTTTCATCTACTTCTCCCCCTTTGCTCTCTTTATTTCCCAGCTGGATCAGACTTTTGAGCAGCTGTAGCATCCAGAATGAATAAAGCCAGGGTGGATCATGGCTGAAGTGCATTTTAGGAAGCCTGTGGCAGACCCTGACCAGCAGCCGCGCTCGCTGGCGCTCGCTGTCAGTTCCACTTCTGCCCTGTGATGTCACATGAGGCCACGTTTCTGCTGTGCCCAACAATGGCACAGAAGAGTCTCATTTAAATTACAATGCTCTTTCACCCCAAAATAAATATTTGAGTGCCTGCTTGTGCATTTCCAGTTCTGCTGTGCAGGACTTAATGCAGATGTTGGCTGCCCTGTGCACTGAGCCTGGGCTAAGAGCTGATTTTACCCCAAGTGTCCTGCCCAAGCTGCCCTGCGGGACCAAGGTTTATTTGGCTGACACAAGGGCCAGTAAAATTTTTCATAATATTATTTTTATATAATATTTAGTAAATTATAATTGATTGAAGTTTACTTATCACGTGCCAATTTCCAGCGTGAGTAAGACATTATCAAAAATTACCTTTAGGATAAGATAGAGATGGTGGAGTTTGATTTTTCCCATGCAAGGCAAATATTGAATATTGGAAAATCATCTGTGAGAGCCAGACTATTGAACAATCTGCTTGGATTACTGGGAGACAAGTTGGCAAGTACATGAATTTTTTGCTATAAAAATCAGACAATATAAATATTTGCAAAACCCAGAAAAAATTGTCATACAAACAACACAAACAAATAATATCCACCAAAAAGAAAAGGGAAGCACTGATGGAATGGGAGGCAGTGCAGGGCCCAAGGTGTCATTCTGGCTTGTTTGCTGCAGCTTTGTTAAGCTGGACACTGTTGCTTGAATCAATGGAGTGATTCAAGAACACAAAGGCAGATTTGATTAACTTAGGGGGGAAAAAAAAGTTTTAAAAGAAGGAAAAAAAAAAAAAAAAAGAGAGCAGTTTTGAGGGAGATCCAGGACACTGTGCTTTCAGCTTCCAGCCCAGCTTTTACAGGACTGTTCACTCTGGAAAGCAGACTTGAAAAACAGCACAAGAGGCTTTCCCCCAATTTAGCAAATGATTCAGTGTCAATGTTCTTTTCTGTGTGAAAGAAGGGCTCTGAATCGCAGCCCTCCAGAGAAAAGGCAGGAGAGGGAGAGGCTCAGAGAAGGGGGAGAGTGGCAGGAATTTTATCCTGGATCTGCTTCACACGGGGAGGGCTCTGTGGCCATCAGTGACCCCACAGGGGTGACCCAGCCAAATGTCACAGATCATGTTCCATGAGTTGGAGAGCTCAAAGATGCTACCAAGGAAAAGGTTGATGCTAATGAAGCCACCAGCTCAAGGCATGCAGGTGTGTGGTGGTGTCTGCACCTCCCTGGGACAGGAGGGGTACCTTCAAGGCGTCTAAAAACGCTCTGCTTCTAAAAGGAGACTTTTTTGACATAGAGAAGCCCACTGAAATCACAAACAGACAGAGTAAAGGCAGAGTAACAGTGAGGGAGGAGCTCAGAGATAGGCACATCTAGAAAAACCACAAGAAATTCTGCACTACATCAGCAGACCACAGAAGAGACAGAAACAAAGAAAAGCCTTTCCAGGAAACAGAGCAATCTGAAAGAGATTTCACACACAAGTTAAGATTCTTTTTTTCACCTAAGACTGTTTTAGTAATACCAAGCTACTGAGCAGGTGGAATATCTCCATTTATAAAAAAGTCTCAAAATGTAAATGTTTGCATTAGAATCTCTGGATTAATAAAGAATGGGTAAAACCAAGTAATAAAGAATGGGTAAAAACCAAACCAGGCTGATAACTGGGGTGATTTTTCTGCCCATAATTAAGAGAGGAGAAAAGAAAAAATACTAATTTGGACAGCAGTCTGTTAACCAAAAATCAAAGCAAAAAGTTATTCAGACAGACCAAACCAGAAAGGGATGTGTAATATTTGTTCCACATTTTCAGAGGTTTTTATTAAAAATTATAAATTAAAAAAAAAAAGACAAAAAAACCCCCCACCAAAACAAAAACCACAACACATACAGATTTTCCTTTCAAATCCTTGTATTTTGTCTGTGCACAGAACCACTTCCTAACAGCAGCAAGCCCAGAGAGACTGAAGTGACAATGAGAAGCAATCAGGGAACACCAAGAAAAATCTATGTCCCAAAAAAAACTGCCAAAGTTTCAAAGGGCATTTGCCCTTCTGCAAACTGTCCCAGCCAGTCACTCATGAAGAAGTTAGGAAGAGCAAATTATTATGAAAGGCCAGGAAATTAAGGCTAAACAGAGAGAATTTGCCAAAGGAGGTTTGAATTGAAAATACTTCACTGCTGAAGAGGATGAACATCGGCCCTTCCATTAAACACTGCTGGCAAGGGCAGCGACTGGAGTTGAGTAACTGAGTGATTAATAAGTATAAAAAAGCTGTTTTCCTGTTCAGGATTGCTCGAATTTCCCTCTGGAGGAGGAGCTGGGCATTCCCAGCCCGCTGGATGCCTCCTCCTGCTGTCCTGATGCTGAAATTGCATCTCACTGCTGCGGGACCAACTGGGGTCCTGCGAGGAGCTCCGTACCCGATTTCACTGGCATTAACAGCCCTGAACGCTGCTGATGTTTTACTCGTGCTTGAGTAGGTTTCTGTAACACTTTGACTTTGAAATTGAAGAAGAAAAATGAGAAAACAAAGGAGGCAGAGAAGCTTTCTTTCCTCCTGCTGTCATGATGCTGATATTGCATCTCACTGCTGCAGGACAAACAGATCCTGCAAGGAGCTTTGCACCTGATTTCTTTGGCATTAACAGCACAGATCACTGCACTCAGAGCACAGGAGCTGCCTCCTTTTTATCTGGCCTAGGACAAGTCTGAAATTAGGGCTTTACTTTCGTGGAAATTGAGATGTGGCACACTAAGAGTTGTTTATTTCCTGCACGTGAAGAAATCACACCCCTAATAACACACAAGGAGTGTAAATATGTCCAGCTATTACCAGCATCACTTTTCCTCTGCATTTTAAGAGTTATTATGGCAAAAAATCCAAAGTAAATAAGCTTGAAGAATTTAATTAAATTTAAAATGCTAAAACATCAGACAGAGCCTTTAAAGCAGCAGCTTTGCAGGGAGCAAGTGCTCAGGGTTCAGGTGTGCCACCTTTGGTTCAGCAAGGTGCACTCACAATCACATTATTTATATAAATGTGTGTGCTGCAAGGAAATTACCTTCCCCTATGGCTTCCTCAAAAAGGCACTGCAAGAATCTCTTTTATCACTTTCCCTACAATTTGCCTTTATCTCCATGGACATTCAGAAAGATCTCAGGCTACCACGACAAGCACAGCGATCAATTTTACTCCAAGTGAACAAAAATGTCAGCCTGGACCTTGACCCACTGAGCTTCCCTGGTGTGATACAAGGTGCTGGCAGCTCCTGTGGGGGTGCTGCTCACCACAGAGACACTCACCTTACCACAGATGTCATTTATAGCCACATGCACAAAGATGGAAGCCTCTTCTATGCCCTCCAGGTACACGTGTCTGTAACCTGAAACAGAGGGAGCAGAGCTGGAACAAGGCTGGCACAGGAGGAGCAGCTGGAGATTTTCCTTTTAGGAGCAGCAGAAGAGATCAAGCAGGATTCTTCCAGCTCCTCCTCACAGTGAGGTTCCAGGCTTGAGCATCACCTTGCCACACTCAGGTGTAGCTGAGCCACACCACCTGCAAACTTCACCCCCATTTTTTGTCATGATTTCATAAAACAGCCCTGTCCTGTTTCATCCAGGCTCTGTTATTGCTGCTGTCAAACCATGATTTAAGCTTGACCACATTCTCTCCTCTGGACTGTTAGTCCATAATTGAGACTGCAAACCTTTCATCCAAGGTCAGTTTAGTGAGAATGGATGGGGTTTTTTAATCTTAAAGAGAAAGTTTTTTCTTTACTTTGAAAGGAAAGAAAAATACACACACAAGAAGTTTTAATGTGAAAGAAGATTGAAATGAAAACAGAAAGAGGAAACTGTCAGAAAATGGCATTTAATGGCCTGGATCCCATCATTAGAATAGGTAACTTTATGAGTAGTAGTTTAACACAGAACAGAGTCACAAAACCAATCAAAATTCTAGAGTTTTTTCAAAAACGTGTGTGAAGAAAGAGAGGACAAAGCAGTAAAGGAGTAAAGTATTTGAAACCCACAGTATTTACCCTGCTTAACAATCTTACCTATTTTTTCAAAATCTAGTCCCAAAAATCTAGAGTTAATTGATTTAGTTTTCATCACCATATCAGTCAGGAGCTGACTAAGGCAGAGAACTCAGGGCCCAGACTCCAGCTTTTCTTGTTCTAACTAGAAATTTCTGCAGCAGATACATTAATTTTGATTTTTCCCAGGAAAAAAATCCCAGCCCATTGATTTGGGATGACTCTTTCTCTTACCTGGCATCATGCTGCTGAAGGCAATTGTCCTCTGCCCGATGAAATCCCTCCCGATGGGGTCGTGGTCCCACACCAGGAACCGGATCAGGGCAATCTCTGGCATGTGCACTGTGAACACCAAGGTCTCCTCCCACATGGGGTTAAAACCTTCCAAAGGGGGAATCAGCCTTCAGGAATCTCATTCACAACAAACAACAAGTCTGCCTAAGCTGTGCTGTCATTCTGGTTTTCCTGACAGATTGGTTGTTCTTGAAAAATTCAGTATTCCCACAAGGAACAGAGTTGGGTCTTGCCTAAATTTGGCCCTGCTTTCAGCAGGGGATTGGCCAACCTGCCTTTTTGACCACAGCAAGCTCAAAACACCCTTCTCCCACACATAATGAGAAAAAAAATGCTTTGTTTCATACCGAGACCTTCAGCATATTTATACCAACTCAATCAAACAAGTCAAGATCCAAGTCTAATTAACATTAAAAATGCTGAAATCCAGTTTTCAGTGCTTTGTCATAATAGGCACCAAATCTTATCTACTCCTATTTTTATGAAAAAACCTGCCTGAAAGAGGATGTTTCAGCCATAAAAATCCCAGACAATCTTACCATTATCATCAACTACTCTGGTTTGTTCTTTGAAGCAATCAACAGGTAAGCCTATAACTTCTACTTCAACAAATGGATCTATGATCTGAAAAACAAAAACCGACAAATATTGAAAAGAAAGAGTGACAAAGAAGATGGAACCCAAGCAAATGGCTTTTACAATATGGGCACTGTACATGAATGTCTGGGTAATTATTGCTCCTGAGCCTTATGGAGTGGATTATTAAATTGGTAAGATCTCTCTCCCTTTTTTCTTTTTTTGCTTCTCCTGGAAGGACTGTGCTGGCAATTGGAGGAAAACCATCAAACCACAACTGTGATGCTTAAAACTAAAAAAACACCACCAGAAGGTGTAGGATGTTCATGACCTAATTTATTCATGGTCTGTGTGTGCTGACAAGTAACTGCAGGGTGTGAAATCCTCATGCTTAGCCCAGCCAGTATGAAAATAAACCTTCTGCACCACAAAATAACAACCACAGCTGTCCCATACCTCTCCTCTGTCTCCCAACATGGAATCACGTGGTTTGGGGAGTTGTTGACCACTGATAATTCTTAGTACCAGCTGTTTCTTCAATTGACCAGGCAGTGGGTCTTCAGAATTTGGGTTAAAGACGCCTGTAAGAATAGAGAATCCCATAATGTGAAGGTGCAACATGACTTTAATTACAGATACCTTGGGGCTCTTTTGCTTCTGGCATCAGAAATGAATTTTTAAACAAACTGTACCAAGGCCTCACACTCAATCCTGTCCTGCAATCAGTGTTCCCCTGGTTTTGCTGGTTTTCCTTACCTTGACACATGCAGTTGGGTTTGAGGACATAGCCACAGTTCCCATTGGCACTGAATTTGGCCCGGTTCAGTTGCAGCATTCTCCCCTCTGACTGGTAGTTTAGTGCAACTATTAAAAAAAATAAATAAATCAGATTCAAATTTGACTTCTTAGATGCAAAACAAAATCAGATATCTTATGGAAAATTATTCTCTTATATTAGAGCTTCAGGGAGAGAAGCTCTCCAGAAGAACTGAACTCTGAAGACCTCTTGCATTTGAGAAGTTCATTCATTTCCATTTACCAGACAACTCCTTGCATGTAAGACACATGTTCAAGGTAATCAATCCAGGGACAGTACCAAGGAGGACTCCATGGTCAGCAAAGCTGGGTAAGCAGAGGACTCAGAGTGCTCTAAGGGGTGATTCCAGTGCTCCTATTCAAACATCCCCTTGGATTAAGCTCTTTTCTGACCCAGAGATGGGGCAGCTGAGAGGTGCTCCAAAAATTTTTATTCTACTTTTAGTCTCATGTGAAGGGTGAGACAATACGGATGTTATAATTCACACCATCAGAATCAGAAGCCAACTATTTCCTAATTACAATATCCTATAAGCATTTCTTGGCCTATCAGCTTTTGTTACACTATGTTGTAAATGTTTTAAAGCAAATCACCTAAAATTACCCCTTGTAAGCCTTACTAAAATGCATCTTTCATAGTTCTATTTCTCTAAAGTATCCAGTCTTATTTGCAAAGCCACCCTTTGAAACTCCTTTCTAGTTCCATTTCTCTCTCAGCAATATCTGTCCTATCCCATGGACAGAATCCTCTACAAATCCATTTCCCACAGCATCCCTCCCAAAATAAAACCAAAAAAAATTAAATAAATAAAGAGGTTTCAGCTCACCAAGTTGGCAGCCGGCATTCCAGAAGGGCTGGGGGTTGTAGTTGCTGGAGTCCACCCTGTAGGAGGAGGGGTAGATGCGGGACAGCTGGTGCTGGTTGAAGCGCAGGTACTGCGCTGGCTTCTGCTGCAGGATCTGGTGGGCTTTGGTTTCACTGAAAGATGAAACCTGCCAGCTGGAAGAGACTGCAGAGGAGATTAGAGGTAATCTCCTTATTCATTTATTTATGATCTAGATAAAGCTTTCAAAAGTACATAGCATTAGTTCCTTTTTAGCTATCAAGCATCATTTCAGTGCATGCCACTCAGAGGGAACTCTGTTTTCCTTAAATTACAGCAGACACTCTGCTTATTGGGGCAGTTATGGTTGGGAAAGTGAAGCTGAATATGATGATGACCTGAACCTTCATTAAGAAGTCTTCTTCTAATGAAAAGATATGTAAGAACATAAACATTTCCATTTCTTTGTGCAGCAATTATTTTCACCAAACTTTTAGTTCAACTTACTTTCAGTTTCAACATCATGGATGCCAACTGACTTTGTGTATTTCACCAGGTCAGACAGGGCCCTGGACAGCTTCATTGTCTTCTTCTGTCGGCTTACCCTAGAAAGGTAACAAATTACCAGAACAAATTAACTTCCCACCAATTAAGGGGTAAATGTTATCTTTCCTATTTAAAAATAAATCACGGTAAAGAAATGTATGAGACAGTAAGAGCACAAAATGCACAAAAGGTCCACTGTGCTTGGCTAATGAATCTGAAGAGCAGCAAGAGATCATTCTGGTGATTTTGTGGCAGACATTGACATCTCCCCACTGCAGCCACCAACAAACTGGCATCTAGACCAGAAGCAAACCTATTTAGTGGGTGCATTTATGCTGGCATATTTTAGCAGCAAAGTTGTCCAATCATTTAACAAACCTGCTGTAATGTACAGAGCTCCTGGCTAAATTCCCTTGAGAATCCGAATCGTCTTCACCCTCTTCCAGACTTGATGCCTTTTTCAATTTGCTTCCTTTTTTCTGTGCCAGAAGAAATAAAACCATAATATCATAACTGTGTGATCAAAGTTTGAGCAGCTGGCTACAATTCTGCTTTGTTATGCCAATGAGTGTGTTGCTTAGAGAAAATGGAAAATGACAGCTTTTGTAACACTCAGCTCTGCAGCAAAATTTGCACATGGGGAAAACTCAGCCCAGGGTCTGAGCCTTGTTACAAAGGAAGCACAAATCCTCAGATAAAAGGTGTAAATTAATTTTTGTGGTTCTCAGCTAGATCTTGGATGCCCTCAGACCTTCATGTAGATTGAATCCGTGATGTTATGCACAATGATAAGCAGCTCCCCAGCCTGTCTGTTCAGTGAACAGCCTCACAGCGAGGTGCTGCAGATGTTGCAGTTATGAAATTCCTCTCCAGTGCATGCAAAAATAAAAATCCCTCCAAGAATCCAAGCTCTGGTGCCAAGCCCTCACCTTGGCAGGGGCTCACCTTGCGTTTGGAGAAGCTGCCCATGAGTGACCTGCTGGGCCTCTTGCTGGCACTGAAATCTTCCCCGGATTCTGCATCATCCTCAAGTTTACTCTGAAGCAACCAAAGAGAGAGGAAAGAACACAGGAGCTCAGACAGAGTGCTCAGACAGAGGTCTCTGGGTATCAACACAAACAGGAGGGGATTTTAGCACTGACTATTTGGGTAACATCTCTGCTAAAGGGTTTGTCAAGCCTTGGCCTTGCTTGGCTCTCACAAGAATTCTCTGATACATCATGTAAAGCATTGGGTTTAAAATACATCAAAACTCACCCACAGAATGTTTTGGGAAGCTGATTTTTAGTTCTCATCCCTAGTTTAGTTTTAATCCCTGGTTATTGCACCTGCTTATTGTTGGCAGATCTCCACTGCTTTTTCATTTGCGTGGAACAACCTTCCCAAAGTTTTTGTGGCTTATTACAAAGCCTAAAATGAAAATGCCTCAACTTCATGAAGTGTAGTCTGTGGGCTGAGTACATTTTTATAAATTAGAGTTAATATAAAATTAAAATATACTGAAAATGCATAGAACATAGAGAACTGAGGAACAAAAAGAGCCCAACATTCAAAAGGAGTTTTTATAATGGAAAATCAAATTCTTTGTTGAAAAGTCATTTCAGAGTACATTTCATGCTCCAATTGCTGTGTGAGCAAGATAAATAGTTTGTGTATCTGACAGTGATGTTCACCTGGCATCATCATTAACTGCATGAATTCAGCTATGAAGCTGAAGTCAATATAAGATATATTTAGTAAACTAATGAAACACAAGTACAATTAAACACAAATTCACCTTCTTACTATCAGACTTCAGCCCAGCCTTTCCTGAGGATGGGAGAGTGGAAACTGCAAAATTGTTTGGATCTTCACAGTCACGGATTTTGGATTCTTTTATCAGTGAGTCAAGTTTTTTCTTTGCTATATTCTCCACTCTTTTCCTGTTAGCAGATGCCTGCAAACAAAACCTTAAACCATTAAACAAGGCAGTGATGAAGGAAGCATCATGTGAGTCCCATGCCATGTCCAGGCTGACTCTGCAGCTGCAAGAGGTGCGAGATCTATTGGGTGGAAGGGATGGGAGATGCTTTGGAATCCTCTTTTCAGCAAATCAAAGGCAAAATGCAAGAGAACTCCTGTTCCCTGCTCTGTGTGCACCATGGCCCACGTGGGGAGGTGGGGAAATAAAACCAAAAATAAAAATCAAGAGTTTTCTTTTCCACTCAGGTCTTTTAAGGGGTGACAGATTGTGTTCTCTCAGTAGGCCCCAAGAATTCCCAGTTACATTTGTCATGAAACAAGCTCTGATTTTCTGAACTCTTCAAAATTTTGTTTTGGAAAGCAAACCAGGTGTAGCAAATCTCAGATTCAAAGCATCAGTAAATCTCAGCAAAGTGAACTGTTAATAACAAAGATGGTGCTGTAAAACACTGAAAAGTGATATGCTGACATGTAATAACATCCAAAAAGCAAAGAAATTCAATTTCTCCTTTGTTAGTCTTATTCACAGAGAAGTTTCTCTTTTAGATGAAAAGGATCAGATCCATAATACAAAATGAGGAAATAGCCTGAGGGAGAGAGGACTGAGAATGCAAACTGTCTCCAAGACAATCTGGTTTATGTCATTAAATGGTTTTGCTGTGTTTTGTATTGTTTCTGCAAGGTGCAGTGGAATTTGCCAAAAGATTAAAGTGACAAAAAAATAGAACTTTTAAAAAAGGAAGAAGAAACAAGGGATTTTCAGATTGAAGCCAGCAGAGATTTTTCTTACAGTAAAAATCAATGAAGCTCAGCATTCAGCAAAGCAAAGGGATGCTCTGTAAAAATGACCAGAAATTGATGTAAATACAATATTTTCTTTTCTTCTTTTTTTTTCTTTTTTTGCATTTTAGGGGAAGCACACTGTGATGCACTGAAGAATCATAAGATATTAATATTCTAAACTAGAAACATAACCCCTAGAAACAGGTTAGAACAGGCTGCTTCCTGTGCACTTTTGTGAATCTGCCCCCATGAAGGTTTAGAACCTGAACCACTTGTGATGAGCCCCAGAGATCAGACCACACCCAAAATCCAGAGAGCTCCCCCAAGGTTTCCTCTCACTGGGATGGGAAGCCTTGACAGACATTTACATTCACTTCACTTACATCTCCATTCATTAGTTTACAGTCATCATCAATCTCATCAGCACTGTCCTCATCAGAAACTTCTCCTTCCTCTGCATCCTCACTGATGTTGGCTGGAAGTTTCTTGCCCTAGAAGATAAATTTATTACAGAGGCAGGGGAGCATGCAGCTCTTGCTATGACATATTCTAAAAAAAACCCCAAATTATTCAAAGCATGCTATTTCCAGGGTTTTACTGACTGAGAAGATATTTTGTATGAACCTTAAGTAGCAGTTTCCTAAGGTCTGTTTTTTGTGAAGTGATTTAAGTTAGGGTACAGTGATAACCAGGCAGAAATCATCACCACAAACAAGAGGAGGGAAAGGACACATGAAGCAGGAGTTTACCTTAACCAGGATCTTGCCTTTAAGACTTGCTGGTGAGGGGAGCTTTGTGGAGTCATCGTTGTGCACAGAGGACAGATCCAGTTTGTCTCCCAGGATTTCTGTAAGGTACTGAGCCATTTTCTTCTGCTGCACGATGCTGCAGTGGTTCTCAATTGACAGGATCACAGGGTACCTGCAGGGACCAGAAAGCACCAGCTGCAAATTTGGCTTTTACACCATGAAGGCTTTTCCCACTAACAACAGAGCAGGGTCCTACAGATAAACCTGCAGACAAAGCCTCTTCTACAAAGACAGCAAGTGTTGTTTCTAGTTTTAGTTTCACTGTTCTTATTTATTGTTGATTATCCAGACCAAGGCCAAGAAACAACTATGCCTGGTTGAAGATAGGACTTGTGGAGCATCTACTCCATTGTGGTCAGTGCCAGTAAAACCACACTGAAGATGGATTTCTCTCTAGAGATGATGCATTTTTAAGATCAGCACAACAGCCTTTTATAAAGGAGTTTTGCAGGATCAAACTATCAGGGATTCATTCATTAAAAATCAATTATTTTTACCCTGACATCTGGCCTTCATTGGCTCCTCATCAGGATTTGAGCCACACCAGGACCAGACTTTCCCAGTTGATGATGTGGTCCCAGTTACCATTTTTGCAAAGGTTTAAAAGCTGAAGCATTTCAGAAGCACTGCCTTTGATTTGTTTATCATGACTTCAGGCAAACTGCAAGAAGTATCAGGCTCACAAGAAGTTTGCCTGGTCTGAAAATTTAGTGCAAGTTTATTTTCTATTTGTAAAGGCAGATGGGCTGCTTTGGGCGAGCTACTGGAAAATTTTTACAGTGATAAAGTGATTTCTATTTAAAAAAAAACAAAGGTTGCTACACACATTTTGACTGTGTGGAGGAGGAGAACAGTAACTGCCAAGGTATATGAAACTTCCCATGAATAATACTGATTTTCTGAACAATATACCTGTAGGGAAAATAACCTCTTTCTGATGAACGCCCTGCTTTGTCCACAACCAGGTTACTCTCTCTTTGGATCCTTTATTCCCTGACTTGTTTCCTATCCCTGGAGCACCCAGGTGTAGCCTTGGCAGCACCAGAGTGCTCATCCAGAGAGACAAAGTGGTTTAACTGCCAGCCCTTCACTAAAAACATTCACTGGCAAAACCTGTTGTTCCTCAGGTGTTGTACAAGCTCAATAAAGCCAGCTCCACACCCCTGCGCAGAATGACCCCTACTCAGCTTTGCCTTGGTGTTTCTTTCTGAAGGATCTGAAGGATTTCCCCCAGAAAACAACTCCAAATTCTGTCTGGAATTCTGGAACAGGTCAGGGATGTACAAGGATGCCAGGGAACACTCCCATTCACAGCCCTGAGACTCAGAGGCTGGCAGGCTGGATACATACTCATTCTTGATGAAGGCATATTTGTTGATAGTTTCAATCACATCTTTGAAGAGGATTTTGGAAGTCAGAGTGTATCCATGGTGGACAATTGGTTCCCCGTCCGGCCCGTCCCAGCAGTCAACTGCAGGACAGAAACAGTGACACCATCAGAGCAGGAACAGCTGGGCCAGCCTCTGTGGGGGACAATAAAACCCTGCAATTCCCTTCAGCAGCCCAGCCAGCCGTGTCCCCAAAGCAGGGCACAGGCTCATTCCCACCCTGCACTCCCTCCTCTCTGTGCTGAACATCCTTCCCGGGAAGGAACTTCCTGAACTTGGCCTCGTGCTGGGACCAGCTGACTGTTCCCACTGTCTGAGAGAGCCCCAAGCAAAGAAACTCTTATAAAAAGTGCTGAGGACTTTATGACAGGGAGAGAGGTGACAGAGCAGAGCACTGCCTTCATTGTGCTCCTGCTGAACCTGAAAAGGAAAGCAGAGGCTCTCAGCCAGGCTGCTCACACCACAGGCCAAGCCAAGACCTGCCCATCCCTTGCCCAGCCTGGATTTTGCCTGACTTTGTCTATAATATTTGTCTATTATCATATTTCCATGGAATATTTTACTCCCCTGAAGCACCCAATGGCACATCCACAATCCAACCTAAAGCAAACCGTATTTGCCTTCTGAAAAACTGTGCAAACACTTTGATGGTCAGAACATTAAAGATGAGGATGAAAGAGGCAATGTCTCAGAAAGGCAGCACAAGAAGGGATTGCACAAAAAGGTCCCCTGGTCACTGCAGACACTGTCACCATTTCACAGAATATTTCCCTGAGCAGAAATACCCACTTTCCTCTCAGGTGTGGCTGGAACTCTGCCATATTTGCCAGTCTGGCTGTCACACACTTGGCTGGGCAGGACAAGCGCCAGTGCATTCTGCCCAACATCAGCATCATCTCTACAACAGGAGTTTTACAATTTTTTTTTCCTCACTACCAACAACACCACTACTCAAATGTCCGTCTCAAGAAAATTTGCCCATTCTATCCCAACATTATTTTGTTGTTCTTTGTGAAAGGAAAACATCATTCTCCTAGGATTTTTCCTCTCCCCAGCTACCATGCCTTCTGCAGAAGCCACAAATCTTTCTTCAGAGAGGAAAAACAAGACCACAGAGCCCATTGGCAGCTCCTTTTTGCTCTTTACCTTCCACACAGCGACAGCCAGACTGCAGCACCCATGCATACATGTCCACCCTGGACTGGGACATCAGCTGATCTCCCATGAGGTAGGTGTTGTGTGAAGAGGTAATGAAATAGTGACTCAGAGGGTAGCTCATGTCCTGGTTCACTTGGTAATGCTCTGGGTTGAAGATGTCCCCCGATGGACTCCTCATGTAATTGGTGAAACCTGTCAACAAACAACACTTTAAATAATGTTTCATCAATGTTTCACAGTTTCATCCTTTTTGTTGCTGTAACATTCCTAAAACCAGCCAAAAATACATCCCTATATTCACCAGCACATTTAAGATAAAGAAACAGAACCACTACACCCAAATTGTCACCATGACCAAGTGCAATTATTGCTTTTCTCATTGCTTTGTACGTTTTCCTGCTCTGCCTTTCCTGAGAAAAATGTGTCTATTTAATCCAAACCTTATAACTTGTGCCAAAAGATTCTGCTAGGACATTGGCTCACATGGCACATAAAAGCCTCCAGAGATCTGCAGTCATATCCTGGAGTTGCTCCTCAGTGAAATCTTGTAAGATCTACAGTATTGGGCTGTGTGGAGATAGTTTTTGATGGCCCAACAGGAGATACTCTCAATACTCTTCTCTTCTCTTTCAGTATTTTCCCCCAAAAACCACCAGAATAATGACAGTACACATTGGCTTGTACAAGCTACGCTCTCTAATTTGGAAATCACACCACAAACCTGCCTGTGGAGTGGGGAGCTCTGCAGTACTGCACTAATGTCACTTCAGAGACTAAAGTTCACTCCAGAATTGACACTGAAATATCAATTATCTGTGGGGCTTTCAGTGGTGCTACCAGAAGAATTTCTTTTCCAGAGCAGTGGGATGCTTGGAAATCCTGCAGGCATCATCACCTGAGCCCTGTGTGTATTGCAATCACTACTCTTGTTCAGAAGCAAGGTTTTAGCAAGTTATGATTTAATCTTTGTGTGAAATTGCTGCTCTCAGGCCTCCAGCAGACATTTGTGCACATATCACAGCCACTTTCACAATTCAGACTGACACAAAACACTGTAACTTCCACTTCAGATCTCCCCCAAAGGTTTTTCTTTCACCACCAAGGAAAGACTCAGACTCCCATTCACACCCTGGCTTTGCTGACAGTGCTGATGCCTTTGGTCAGAGGGTTTCTGCTTCAAGACTTCCAATTCTCCTGACATTTCACTCATTCCATAAATGAATCAGTGCCTCTGTAAAAATCCTGCCAGATTTCCAAAGGTCTTAACACACTTCGACTGTGACAAGAGAAAATGTCGCCTTTATGATGGTCCTTCTAGGCTACACATTTGGTGTTGATGAAAGTTTTATTAAAGGAAAAGAGCTGATAAACAGAAACAGCAGCCAAAACATTTTGAACAACACACTGGGACACAGTGCCAGGGAATTCAACTCAGCCCAGCTGAATATTGAATCTCTTGGAGCCCACACCATGATCAATGAGCACATCAATGATAGAGGAGTGTGATGGTTGCAATGAGTTCACACTAACTGGATTTATCAGTCCTACAAGGAAGAAAGAGGAGTGGAGGAAGGTGCTGGTGGCAGTGAGTCCCACAGGACTGCAGTGGTCACCCTCAGGGGAGGTGCACTGGTACGGCGGCACTTTGATCAGCAGACAAAGGTAAAGGGTTTCTTTAGAGACTGTGAATGAGCCCATTGTCACAGCCCAAGGTGCTCCATGACAAAAGCCAGCGCAGCTGAGGACAGGCACATGAATAAATAGGACAGGACAAAGAACAGTGAATTGTTATTTCACTCCTATTGAGGTGCAGCCAGGTGTGGGCAGGATGGTCCTGTCAGGGCTGTACCAATCTGAGGAATGAACAGGCAGCTTCAGCTTCCGTGGCTGCTGCATTTCAGTCCCCAGGGCAGCACTGGAGCTGTTTTCTGGGAGACGGGAGACGTCTAAAGTCTCAACTCCACACAGACAAGAGAGGAATAACTCCTCTGCATGTGTGTGCACACATGTTCATACATGATGTACATGCAGACACAGGTTTGGGGTTTTTAAGCAGCTCTTCCTCCTCTGTCAGCACCAGCCCAGCAGTGAGCCCCTGTCAGCTCCTCAGTCACCTCTGTTTTGTTTGGATGTCACCAGAAATGTCCTGCATTAATTAGGCTCTAGATTAGGTCTGTTCTGTTCTGCTGCACTTGGAGCAAGTTACTGGAGGGGTTAAGGTCACAAAGCTTTTTCCAGTTGTCTCCAAAGGACCTCACCTTCTGCTTCTCTCTGATCAGGAGCAGACACCAGCAGAATGTCACCATGCTGGACTCTCCCTTATCCTGACCCATAAATTCTCTAATGTTTTATCATCCATTCTGAGGCAAAGCAATTGTATAGATTTTGTTGTTGTTGGTTTTGTTTTCCTCTATGGAAACTTACAATACTTTGAAAAGCCTACTCTTTACTTTTTTAGGTATGAGGAAAGCAAGATAATGAACTCGCTTATTCATTATTTATGTGACTGCAACTGTCTGTAAAGACCAGAAAATGAAAAGAATGTCATCTGCTCCCTCACTGGCATTAGCATAAGCTTTAAAATAAATTGAAAATTTAGTCTGGAAGTAGAACAGACCTTGACCCATCCTAAGCAACCACCTTACACACTGTACCAGAAACTACCCACTTCTTCCTGCAGGAAACCAAACAACTTCTGTTCTGCCACTTTTCAAGATGACAACACACCCACAGAAATGGACAAGGCTGATTTTCTAAACATCCAAGAACTTTGGCACAGAACCTAATTCCTCAGGAAAGTGCTCCCTTCTTGGGGTCAATAAATCTGGCTGAAGATTTGCTGTTTAGGGGAAAGGACTTAGAGCCAGCCCCCAAAATAACAGCTACCACCCTGGTGGTATAGCATGGGTATATTTAGAGAGAAGGCTTCAGCAGCAAAGGTCAGGAAGGCAGGACCAATTTCATCTATCATCCCACTCAGACATTTACTCTGGATCACATCACTCCTCTTATATTAAGACTTAATTTGATTTCCAAATTGATTTGATTTCCAAAAATACCTGCAGGAATGATGCAACTAAATTCAACTGTATTTTCCAAAAGCATAAATAGAGACACCTCCAGTTCCAGCTGACTTTCAATGACTGCTGCTTCATCCTGATATGTACCTTTCAAAAATCCTCCCAAGAGATCTGGGTTTTTTTAGGTTCCTCAGTAAATGGTAGATATTTTTTAAAAAAGCAAAAGGGCTGGAAACATACTTTATACAACATGACAAAATTCTACATCTCTATATTCTGCAAGCAGCAGCATTATTCTCCTGAGCCCTGAGCCAGTTCCCTTTTCCCCACAAAAGCTGCACCAGCCAGCTTACCATCAATTCCCAGGGCTCCCTCCTTCTTGTTCTCTGGGCATGGCTCAAACTTGCTGATGATTTCCAGGCAATGTTCTTTAGTCACATTTGTCATCTGGAAAAGCAGCAGAAATGTAGTGTTAACTATTAATCACAGCTTCTCTGAGCTCTCTCCATCTCCAGTCCAACAACTGGGCAGATTATCCATGGTGGGACTGAGGATTTCCAGTTCCCCAGAGGGATTCTCACTCCTGTCAATCAGTGTCAGGTCAGATCAGAAGGGGAGCTCTCTGTGAAAAGTTTCTGTGCTATTGGCAGCTGCCTGATGTGAGAGTTCTGCTTTGTAGGTCAGATCTGTTGTTAGGCACCACAGAGCGTCCAAACAGAACGAGCTTTGCCACAAACCAATGGGATCTCTTCTCTTGTAGGATTAGAGGATTAGTTTGCATTATCAAAGGGTTTTTTTCCTTTAAAATAAAACAAGAAAATGTCTCATCTTTATGCAGCAGACAGAAAAATCTGTTAGTAGCAGGGAAACAGAGAAACAGGACATAATGTTCTCAGGAAATCTGCTAACTTCAAGGTTGCTCTGCATTCTCAACTGAAAAAAAAAGAGTACAAAGGGAAATATTTGTCTGTAAATGTTGTCATTTATGAAACCAGGGTCATTAATGCTGAGCTCTAACTTTTTTTACATAATGCAGTGTTTTAGTAACCTAATTTTAACACAATTAATACCCCTGCTATTAACTGTTGATGTGTTCTCTATTATCCTGATATTATTTAACATTCCTGTCCTGAATGGTCCAGCAAATCCTTTCTATTAGATGCTGTACATGAAAACACAGCCCTTGTCATCAGAGTGCAATAAAGTGACCATCAATTTGGCAACACAGAATCTTTGCCTGGGGGAAAATGAAACCACCAGCACATCTGCTACAAGATCAATGCCTTTTCTGGGGGTAATTTAAACCTAATAAAAAAAAGTAAAAGAAGAAGACAAAAACATCTAACTCTGGATTTGAACATCAATGATACTAGGTTCAAAAGATGAAGCTCTGGAAGACCAGGTTTTCCTGGAATGGAGTAAAGATGTTTTCCCTGTCCATGTTGTATGAGAAAGGGTGGCAAGGGAGAGAATTCCTCCAGGCAGGATTTGGCCATGTCAGTAATTAGCTGAGTTGATTTCTGTCCTGTGGTGAGTGTTCATTTTCCCCTCACCATCTGGAAGATCAATTGACCAATGAAATGGAAACACACCCCACTTATCTAAGAAGATAACTGCCAGAGAGTTGGATTTTTTATTCATTCCTTTCATGGACAATGACTGAAAATCATGGACAGTTATGGCTTACAGGCATGAAGCTTCAGAGGAGACCATGACAGGAAAAGGACAAAGATAAGTTGAAGGACTTCTTCCTGCAGCACTGGACTTAAATCACTCTGAGAAAATTCCTTGGGCACTACAATGTGTTTCAAAAACTCTCCTATGCATTAATCATCCTCTCAACTGCTCTTTGAAAGATAATCTTCCAGTTTACACACTGAGATAGTGTGACAAAGGAATTCAGAGTTTCATCATGGGCTGTGCACTAGGTCACATGCAGAGCCAGGAACACCAGCTTTGCTCCAAGGTGCTGAATACTGGGAACAGACAGATGCTGATGGGATTGTTCATGGGGAACACATGAAAAAAGAAAGCAATTCTAGAGATTATATTTAGGGCCTCACCAAAAGAGCCTACAGGGCAAAAAGGTAGTGAGAGCAAGAAGATTCAAGAAATACTCTTAGATGAAAATCAAGAGACATCTGTCTCTTTTTCACATGCACGGCATCGAAGTCCCCACCCCTTTTTAAAGGGAATTCATTCCCAGTGGCAAGCAGGAAGGCCTGCAGCTGGAATTCTGCTCCTGGCTTGGGCCTACCTTCTGCTCAGTCTCCAAGAAGCGTTTCAGGTCATCTGTGTCCAGGTAGTCCTTGTGGTTGCTGTAGGTGAGCATCAGCAGGTACAGATCGCGCCGCGTCGACATCATCTTGTAGAAAGCACAGAACTCCTCAAAGTCCAGCGTGCCCTGGTTGTCATCTGTGTCAGCCTCCTGCAGCACACAGCAACCAGACAGTCACAACCCAACTGCCTGCACCAATTTTAGATAAACAAACCCCTGCATGAGAGTGAAGCACTGGAATTAAACGCAGGTTGAAGCTGCGTGATGTGGCTGCTAGAAGTGACTGATCTACCAGCCTTGTCACAGGAATCCTCTGCACAGCTTTGAACCTCTCCCATGGACACATCCATGCCAAAAACAACTTTCAATTGTTCCACAGGGAACCCTGCTGAAGAATTTCTTCTGTCTATGGCAATTAAGTGAAGGCAAGTTCCCCTCCAACAACATGTGTGTGTCTGGCAGAATTACCCACACACATCTTCAGAAGATCATTGGAGCCCAAGTATCCTGAAATTAATTTTATATCCAGGATTTGAGAGGATATCTGTTAAATCCATGGCCATAAATTAATAAAATCTGGAAGAATACTAATTTTGCAAGTAAAGAAAAAAATCATCAGGGATTTCACATAAAGGCTTGCTGGTCCCCGCAGGGACTTTGTGATAACAAAAGCTACACATCTCCATTGTTGCTCATTAAATTGGGCCAAGGTCAGCAGAACACAATGTCAAACAAACAGCTCTCAGCAGTGCAAAAATCTGACAGATACAGAAGTTTGCATGCTGGGTATTTTATTAGTACCAGCTATCAGAGGATACTGGATACTTGATTTGATAATATTTTTAGAGAGAACATAACTGGAGGAGGAAACATGACTGGGTTTCTGACCTAAAAAGTATAGCAAAAGAGCAATCTTGGAACTGTGTGTTTTCACATTATGTAACACCAGAAGGTACCTGGTGTGTTGCCTTTTTCTGTGCATAACAATTTATCTGTGACGTTTTTCTGGAGCTCTTTCCAATTTACCAAATGGACTGTGTAGTATCTCTCAGTAGAGTGGAAACAAACCACCTGCTGAAGTATTTGCTATCTCTCCTACTGGATTTCGTGTTAAATCCTTGCTTTTTCAGGAAAAAAAAAATCTTACCTTAAACATTTGCTTGACTTTCTGTCGGGGTAGGTTCACATTCAGTTTGTGCATGAGCTGGAGCACTTCACTAATACTCAGACTGCCATCCCCATTTTTATCTGCCTCATCAAATGTCTGCTTCAACCACATTGAACAGGAGTTAAGGAACAGCACGGAATATTGAAGGATATTACTGAACATCATGGATATATTATTTTTTTCACATTAGGAAACACTGCAAATGAGACTGGGAATGAAAGGTCAAGCTAATATCTAACTCTCCTCATGTTACTTCAGTAACAGCTTCTAGACTTGCTGTGCTCAACATGCCACATGTGCTCTGTGCCTATTTGACAATACAGAAGAAAAACTTCTGAGTGAATCTCAGTGTTACGTTGTGATGGTGTTCACAGGGGTCTTAGGATGAGGGAAGAGACGAGGATCTGATTCTATGTTTCTTGATTTATTATTTTATGATAGATATTCTATTAAAACTATACTAAAAGAATAGAAGAAAGGACTTAATCAGAGGGCTAGCTAAGAATAGAATAAGAATGGAATGATAAAAAAAGCTTGTGTCTTGGACAGAGAGTCTGAGCCAGCTGGACTGTGATTGGCCATTAATTAGAAACAACCACATGAGCCCAATCCCAGATGCACCTGTTGCATTCCACAGCAGCAGATAACCATTGTTTACATTTTGTTCCTGAGGCTTCTCAGCTTCTCAGGAGAAAAAATCTTAATGAAAGGATTTTTCAGAAAATGTCATGGCTACCTTACATCACCAAATTAAATGGATGGTTTTACACTGGGAGTGAGACTGAAGAATGCACCTGTGTCTTTTTCAGTCCAGTGCACTCAGTCATCTCCATCTCCAGGACAATCCTCTTTAGGAACTCTGTGTCTGGAAGCAGGGAATACAGTGGCAACTGCTTTGAAGCTCTGAGCCTAGTGCTTACTTGTAGCAAAGCAAATACTGTAAGGAATCCTGATCTTCTCCCACTGCAGGGAAAGCTCCCAGGCAGCACAGGAAGGATATTGGTCTCTGGTCCTTTGGCGTTTGGAGAGGCTGTCCTCATCGCTGATGCCTGCCATCAGGTACTTCAGCCCTGTGATCCAGGTCCGTGCTTCCTCAGCACTGGAGGACACCAGGTCCAGGGACTCCATGTGGTCCCCGTAGTAGATGCTGAAGCAGCAGTTGGGGTCGAAGCTGCCGTCGGCGTAGCGCTGGAAGATCTCCGACTGCTTCCCCTCACACACCTCCTGGATGGAGTCGATGGAAACTGCAGGGACACAGCTGCAGCTCAGCAATGGCTGCGAGCAGGCCCAGAGACAGCCCGGAGAGGGAGAGCCCAAACCTCACCCTGCACGGCCCCAGTTCACACAGGGGTTGCCTCCAACTCATTTACAGCACCCTACACCCCTGCAACCTGCATGGCCAACCACAGCACCTTCAACTTCATAAATTACCCATCATAAAATCATTTACTGCCCTTTAAAGTCAAGTACAACACTGTAGAATCCTTTGAACCCTTCAGGGAAATACCCAGGGCCTTGCCTTGGAAAAAGGTAGAGTTTTCCCCACCTAGGCTGAAAGAGAGGACTTCCCCCATGGTGCTCTGCAGCACTATTGCCAATCTAATGCAGATTGCTTCCCCCATTGGCCAGTTGACCTTGCCCACCTCAATTATTCATCCCTCATTGCCCCTACAGGCCGCTGCCCTTTCCACAACCCCTGTTCCCTCAGACCACTGGCCACTGACCCCATACTTAAGTCTTTACACAGCACATGCTTGTGTGTTTTGTCCCTGATTTCCCTTCAGCATGGTGGAGCAAACCTTCTCTGGAATTCATCATACAAAAGGCCCTTCTGCCTCTCTTTGCTGAGCTCGCTGTGGTGAGTGTGCTGTGTGGACTTCACTGCTTTCCCTGAATTCTTACCCAAGATAGTGGATGGTGTTGCCTATTTCCCAATAAGCTTTTCCACAAGAGATGCTTATTGGGAAATAGGTAACACCATCCACCATCTAAACCCCACACTGCCACACAACACCTCTCATTGAGCCAGACCCTTCATTCTCCTTTGTTTACAAGAGCACAAGGCCCCAGGAGAGGTCAGAGGGGAGGTTCTGTGGCTGACACTCACTTTTGGCTTTCTCATTCTTCCGAGAGGGTCTCCAGCGAATGCAGGACCTGTGATCATCCAAGTAGTAGAAGCGGACCAACCCCTTGGAGCCTCCTCGGAGTTTGATCATCTGGGTGCCCGCCTGCATGGAGCTCATGCATCTTTCCACTGAGAGGGGAATAAAGAGAGAGCAGTGAGCCAGACCTTGCTCCCTTTGGAATTGCCTTTACGGGATGAAAACACATCAAGCAGCTGCCAAATGAACGGTTTCAGTCAAAGGACGAGGGTGCCTGTAGTGTCTGGTGTAAGAGGTCAGGTGTTAAGATCAAAAAGTCAGAAAGATTCTTGGTGGCTGTGGACTTACCTGTAAATGTGAAAGTTTTCATCCCCATATTGATTTATAAGAAGTGATCATATGTTGGGACCAGCACAAGGTATGTGCCTTTCTCAAGACCATCTCAAATCTGAGCTCCTACAACATGTAAACCTTGTGCTGGACACAGGGTGAAATTTCACCTGGAAACTGGAATCCTTGGCCAGCAAGGTCCCACTGCTTCTATGGATTAAGTCACTGATCCCGTGGATTTGCTTAGCAAGAACCTCACAAACTTTTCATCTCCCAAATCCCCCAAACCCACATTTTCCTAGCAGGAAGCCTCTCACTTGTGCTGTACTTTGGGCCTCAGGACCTGTTCCACTCCTGAGCGTTTGGCAGAATCCCAGACAGTGCAGCCTGAAAAGCCACGAGTGTTGGGAGAAGCTCCCTCCAAGGGTCTGCTCTGCCTCTGCAGGGATCCTGCCCTTTCCTGGGGAGCTGCTGCCAAACCAGGGCTCTGGCACTGGCAGCCCCTGGGAGCCAGGTTGGGGCTTTCTGAAATCCAGCTGCTGCAAGGACTAAGCACAACAACTTCAATCCAACTGTGAGTGGCTGGCTCTGTCCCAGGAATAAATGCAGACTCACATTTTCTGCCAAGTCTCCCATTTATTTCCCCTGATGACAGAGCAGAGCCTGTGACCTGATTTTCCTCTGACTTTCTGCCTGATCCGTTTAAGTAAAATTAAAACTATTACTGTGTTCAACATTCTTTTTTTTTTTTTTTCAGCCCTAGAGATGAGAAGTGAAAATTACTGCTGAGATTCTGGATTGAAGAATGAAAATTAATACATGCAATACACATTCTAGTTCAGAAATAAATGCAAGGAGATTCTGAGGTCAGCTTTCTTTTATCAATCTTCTGCCATAAGGATTAAAGATGAATACACTGATTCCATGTGTTCCAAAATGCATCAACACCAACACAACAACTTGGGTGATTCAAGTCCACCTCTCAGGCAAAAGCAAAAGCAAGGTAAGTAAAAAGAAATGGGAAAAAGCTTTGATGTCCCTGTGCTTTAGAGCTCATGTTCAGATAAAGTCAATTAATTCACTCTGGAAAAGGTTCAGCAAAATAGACTCATTTGAAAGCAGACCTCTATGGTACAAGAAAATTTTAATTTGAAGGCACAATTCTGTAGAGTTCATTGTCCATGTTAATAAAATATTCATGGAGAGAAGGTGTGGAATTGAGAGCAAGATAATCCCTGGTGTAACATTTTACTTCTTAAAGCTGGACCCTTGTCTTCAGGCACAGATACCTTTAGAGAAAATCAATATTCAGCAGGTATCACCATAAAGGCAAGAGCTGTGCCAGAAACATCCACTGCAACATCAGATCCAAAGTCAGCCCAACCCTCTCCCAGTCACTCAATCTTTTCAAAATCTGCTTTCATTCTGATTCAGAAGAAGAGAAATATTTCTCAGATTTACTGAAATAATAATTATGGGAAGCTTGAACTGATTTTCATTTCACAAGGCTCATGGGGTTTTTGAAAAAAATTCAGTCAAAATAGCTAATAAAAGAATTTCTCTGAACATTAATCACACACACTTCAAAATCACATTAAATTTCCTACTTCCTCTTTGGGAATTATAGCAGTAAATAATCTTATTGGAAGAAACCAGAAGAGTAGCAATGGGAAAAGTATCCAAGATCACACCTGTTACAAAGCAGAAGATAATGAAGAAGTACCAAAATAAAACCACACTTTCTGCAACACCCATTTACTTTGCTTTTGCATGAAGCAGGAACACGTTCTCTGCTGTTAAAATTTTAATAAGCATCCTTAGATTGCTTTTTCCATGCTGCTGTTTATTTTGTTGGAGGATTTCTCCCCCAAAGCCACCCTGAGCACCTCACTGCAGCTGCCTGCTGCAGTTCCAGCTCCTCTGCACTGAGCTTGGGTGATCCATGGCCAGCCCCAATATTTCAGTGTTGCCATCTTTTTGGGGCTGGTGACACAGGAGGGCACAAGAAATCCTCCCCTTCCTGTGGGCGAGCAGATTTTGTGGATCCTGGCAATGCAGGGGGAAGGAAAACCCCAAAGGGAATGCAGAGGTGTTTGCTGGGGGCACCAGGCAAGGGCCAGGACATGGAGCAGGGACATTTCCCCACCTGTCCCTTCTGGGGACTGAAAGTTTAGAGCACTACAGAGACTGGAAGAAAGAAAAAAATAAAAAGAAAAAAGAAATCCTAGTGGTACTTATATCAAACAGAAAATGATATGGTTTTTTCCCTGAAGTCTTTCGCAGCATGTAAGTGAAAAGGGCACACTGCTGAGAAGCAGAACTGTTTCTCCTTGCCATTGTTCACATTCCTTCTTTAAGGATTCATTCCTATACTTCAGATAAAAATCCCCCAGTCTTGCAATGAATCAGGTTTTTGAAGAAATGGCTCTTAACTATCTTCAATTAAGGCTGAATTACAGCTTTTCTGTTTTTCACTTCATTAGTTCCTTTTTTTTTTTTTCAGAATTCAGCTTATGTTCAGCTCTCTTCTGATCTAATGAGTTGCCTCAATTTGCATCTGAACAAAAAAATTGTGGAGAAAAGATGGATCTCTGTATACTGCAGCACAGAGCACTGTCAGAGCAAAGCAGAGCAGGGATAGAAACATGGAACACCCAGTTCCACACGGGACTGATGCAGCAAAAAGGCTCCCAGTGATTTCTCATGCTTCTTAATAACATTTATATTTACTATACAAAGTGTTAAAGCAACAATAAATAGCAAAACTAAACAAACCATAAACCCTACAATTTGTCCTGAAACAAGGGGGGAAAAGGAGACTGATATAATTCCTATTGTTAGAAAGATGTTCTAGTGTCTGCAAATTAATTATTTATGGTTCAGTAGCATTATTGTCTTTTAGGAGTCTCTGAGTTTGATATAAATATGTGAAGGAGTGGGAGTATTTTAGCATGTGGGGATGAAAAGAAGTCAGGAGATTGAGTCATTGAGTATTTTTGTACACAGACCAGCTTTGTCAAAAGACTCCCATCCCTGGGCTCGAGGCAGCCCCAGGCTGTGTCACACACCTTTGCCCCTGGCAGGCTCTGGGACAGAGAGCATCAAAGCCCTCTGCCCCAAGAACAGACCCTGGAGGGATGAATCCTAATTGTGTGCCTCGCACCAACCACCCTCCTAAACAACATCAGGAGAGGAGAGCAGATTCCAGCAGCTCATTTCTCTGCAGAAGATGTTTGTGAGCCCAGAGAAACCCCCCAGTACATGTGCACCAGAAGGGCAAGAAAATATCCCCCTAAAATATCACCAAACCAAAACAGCTTTCCCACACACAAACAGAGGACTCCCACACTTGTCACACATTCAGCACTGCCAATCCATTGAAGACATAATGACTGCCCCATTTTTTTAAAGTCTCACTGGAAATGGTTTCACAGCTATAAGTGGCTCATCAATATGTAAACCAAAGAGCTGGCTGGCTCCAACTATTCCTGCCAGGAATATCACTTTCTTTCTAGACAGGAGGCATAAAATCTTTTTAAAAATCAATATATCAATATAATGATATAAAATATGTAATGTATCCAAGGACACAACTTATCCAGCAGAGTGTGTTGGGAATTCTGTCCAGAAGATATTTTGCCAATCCTGCCTAAGAACTGGCTGTGGTGCTCCTGGCCCAGGTACACCAGACTCACTCACATCACTCCGTTGGATCCAGTTAAAAACCAGATCACATCCAAACTCATTAATCTTCATTTGTTTCATTCTGCATCCCTCCAGCCTAATGAACTGGTGCCTCTCACCTTTTAAACCAACCATTTTATTCCTAGCACAGCTTTGTCCCCTTTGTTGGCTCAAGCTTCACTGAAGTTCAGGACTTCTACTGTTCTGCTCATTGGCCAAAACAAATCTGGAAGTGTCTTTGGAAAAGAACATTTCTCTACAATACTGTCAGCAATGGCTGGGACAGTGTTTACAGTGTACAAGAGATGATGAAAGACTGAACCCATCCTTAAAGCACACCACCCCTGATAAATGAGGTGTTAATGGGAGCAGAGTTGTTCTTAATCCTGTGGAAATTAGGGGCTTGATTTGAGGTCAGGCTGTCAGCTCTCCATCCCTCCAGCAGCCACCAGCATCCAGGGAAATGCAGAAGCAGAGTAGGATGGTGTTTCTCCTCTGCAAAAATTCCCAGTACTTGCCGAGCTATCTATGTGTCCAACTTTCTTGCTAAAAAAAAATCTTTGATCGATGAAGCTGACAGACAAACAGGACAGAAAGTGCTCAGGGAATGGGTGGTTCTGGTCAGGCTGCAGGTTTCCTCACTGGCCATGCAGAAGTGGCCCAAGAAGATTGTTATTAAAGTGCTTTTACTAGAACAGCTGTTTTCTCTGGCCATCTCTAATCAGGTTTGCTGGGTTTATTAGCAATTTAAAGGAAAGGCTGCTGTGAGTACCCAAAGGGGATCCTTCTCACAGAGCCAGTGAAGCTTGAGAGTTTTGTGTATCTGAATTCAGAAAACAGCCTCTAAACCGTCCAGTCACCTGGTGTAGATCGAGACAGCAGAGATACTTCCAAATGCTCATTTTTAAAACTCTAAGCTACAAATAAAGATTTAAGAGTTGTACAGTACTGGCAGACAGCAAAACTGTTGTGCTGTGGATAAGGAGAAGGAGACAGAGTCTATGCAACAGAATATTTTAAAGGGTCAGCAAGTTTCAAAATGTACAATTTTGCTGTAGCTTGTCCTGAAGAACATAAATCATGAAATTATAAGTGGGGGCTTGCTGAAGACAAAAAGAACTGCACTAACATCAGACCAGGGCTGCCTCCTCCTTCCTTCTTTTCTGCTCCCCGCGCTGCTGCTACACAAAGGTGCCACTAACTAAGATTTCAGCATGAAAGATTTAAAGGTGTCACCATTTCATGGAATGCAGGGGTTCAGCATCTTACCAAAGTGGCCAATTTTCCATCTCGGAGAGGCGACGATGCTGCCACCAACCCAGAAAAAGTCTTCAGCCAGACGAGCCACTGAGAACTTATTTTGAAGCAAGGGAGATTTTGAGATATCCATATCTGAGCTGGACTGGAAACAAGCACTGATGGCCTTAGGAGGTATCAAAATTTTATAGTACACATTCTCCATGTAGCAGAATAAAAATGTTATCAGAAAAATAGAAAACAGCCATTGATTTCCAAAACCCAGTGGTATTTTTCAGGTATTTTTCAGGTTGTTTCAGAACAGTTTCTCAGGTAATTTAGGTCTCTTTCACAGTCCAGATTTACAACATTAAAATCCCAATAAAATCCTTTTTGTTGTGATGTACCTGTGACTACTTTGAAGAATTGGGTGGGCTTCAGTTCAAGATTTTAAAGAAGACACGTGATGGAGCATGAGGCAATTTGGCATGTAGATGAAACCATTTCTGGACAGCAAGGCCTCCTGATGATATTCTTTTCCTCCTGCTGATTTTCCTTTTCCTTTGGTACTTTCCCAACTGCTTGGCATCATCAAGACATTACAGCAATTTATTGTTGTTGGCTCCTCCACCACTTCCTCCTCCTGACAGTGATTCCCACAAGGAGAAAACCCTTTGGTCACAAACAGATTTGCAGGTTCCACTCTTTCTGGGGCTCTACCTGCTCTTCAAAGCCAACCAACAACATCCCCTGCAGTAAATAATGCACAGTTAACAGCACAATCCATTCCCCTCTCTGCCCTCCTGAGCCACCCTTGCCTTTCACTGTGGATCTGCCCAGGTGCATAAGCTCTTCAGTCTCTTTCCAGGGCTGGAAAAAAAAAGAATAATCACATTTTCTTCTCATACAGCTCCTCAAAATATCATTGTACCAATCTTCTTCTCTTCTCTGAAGGTTCTCCTCACTATTTTAATGGGCATTTCTGATAAAAGAAAGAATATTTCTCTCTAGGCAGCAAAAACTAGATACGATGGAAACACAGCAACACATGTTTGCTTCAAATCCTAAATCCATCACAGGCACTAATCCTAAGCTGTGCTCCTGCCCTATCCAGTCAAGGGATTTAGGTGACACGTTACAACTGAAAAACAAAAAAGGTTTCAAATAAGTGCATTCTTCTGCTTCTCTTCTTCATCTTCATCTTCTTCTCCTCCTCTTCCTTCTTCTTCTTTCCATCTCACACCCTATTTAGGGATGCCTTTGCAGGCTGACACAGCCACAGAAGATCTTGCTCAGGGCACAGCCAGGCAGCTCCTGTGCCCAGAGCTGCTGTAACAGAACCAGGAGCACTGAGGGGGCTCCAGGACTGACAGATAAAAGCAGGTGAGGATGAATTTTTAAAAAGCACTAAGTCACTACTTCATTCCATTTGAAATGCACCCATTGAACTCCAAATACAGAAATCTGTCACGTAGGTTATCACTTAAGCTACATTAAGTTTTAAGTACAATAGACAATCTCTCTTGCCATCTGTGATCTGTACAAGGAGCCTCATATGCTTCTACCCTGATGAGCTAAACACAAATTGCCCATTTAAAAACACATTCATTAAGTGCTTCCTACTCTTCCTTTCACAGTTTGAAAAAAGCTTTGGAGTAGTTAATTCTGGAGATGATTCACTCTCAATTACAAGTTGTTTATTTCACCACCAATGCCCAGAGTTCTTATACTGGGCTTGACTCAGAGTTTAACCACAGATTAATTCCAAACCAGAACCAAACTGGGTCTGCACCACAGGAAGCAGTGATGCTATGTACACTCTTGCCACTATTTATTTAAACATTTCAACCACAGCCTTCCAGCCTCCTAAGGCATCTTTCAAGAGCAATTTCGTGAGATGACTGCAAACTGTCATCAGGGAAAGAGCAACTTCTCCTGGAAAATGCTCAGAAGGATATATGCATCCCACAGAAAACTCTGCCCTGAAGGGAAGAACAAAGGAAACTTTGTTCTAAAGATCCTAATCCTTCCTTCACGTGAAGCCAGGATGAGAGCTGGGACCTGGGAGTTTCATTGTCTTCTCTATCATCTGCTTCTCTGAATTCCTCAAATAAATCCATAAATACCTTTGTGTAATGCCCATGCTTTAGAAACACCACCTTAAATGGTGAGAATGTCACTGCTGTACCTCACAGGGAAGGAGAGAGAACTTAGAGGCTCTCAATTACAAGGAAGCAGAGTTAAGGCAAATTTCTGCATAAACCAAAAGTATTGCAGCTGTTTAGCTCCTTTTTTCCCCTCTTGCAGTACTAATCAGGTTTCCTTGCAGTTCTCCAGGCTGTGCATGCAACAAAATCAGTGACTGGCACAGAATGCTAAAGGTGCTCTCTTCAAAATTCAAATATCAATTCTGCCAGGACATCACAGACTCTGCACTCACCATTTATGTGTTATCAACCTGGTGACAAGGGGAAGGGAGGAGAAGAGGGAAATGGAACTCCCATTGCAGCATTGCTCAAGATATTGGTTTCATGGTTCATAATTAGAATTCTGCAAATGCAGGGCTTCAAATATGGATTTGGTTTTATTTGAGTAGAGAGAAATGCCAATGATTTATAGCACTGGAAAAGAACTATTACAATATTCAAGTTAAAGTTAGATTTTTAATCCTAAGAGCACACGGAGAAGGTTAATTTAAATTATTTCAGTTCACTATCCATACACCCCTTCAGGCCTCCTAAGGAAATCCTCATTTCTTTAGGAGGAAAGGAAAAACAGAGAAAAATAAAATCTTTTAGAAGGCTCCTCCATTTCTTATGCTGGATACTGGATAACAGTGTGGAAAAGCAGCAGGGAATAACAAAGGGTTAAATTGGACACAATCCCTCTCCCAACTCTTAAGCACACTGAGCTGAGGACTTAGGATCTAAGCCTGCTGAAATGGGTTTCTATTCTTGCCTCTCTTGACATCCTCAGAGCAATCTTGCTCACCTGACCCAACAGGGAGATTAAAGACTTCTTTCCACAGCACTTCAGGAACTTATTATTGTCTGAGTGTAACAAAGGCTCTCCATGCCATGAAATAGATTTTAAAACCAACATTGTCTGAGTCTCCAGGCTAAAAATGGAACTCAGAGCACTTGAACAATGCTGGAATGTCAAAGTCTTGCAGAGGAAGAAAGTCACTTGGAGAGTGCCAGAGGAGCCAGACTCCATCCCCCAGAAAGAACATCTTGAGGAAGACACAGGAGCACAACACACATATGGTTTGGAAGATGGAGAAAAGGGAACAGGATGGAGATCCTCCTGAGACAAATGGGTTTATCAAAAATGCAATCCTGCAGGATGGAGGGATTCATTTGACTGCTGAGGGATGGAAAAAGTGTGAACAGTTATGTAATACAAAAGGAACCAGCTGCAGACCTCAAAGTAGAAAAACCAAAACTAGAAAGTTCAATATCCTGACTGCCAAAGACATGAAATGTTACAGAGCTGGCAATGTGTTTGACCTGCAAATCCACCAGGATCAGACCTGTGCCTTCCCAGCCCTGCACTCCCTTTACCTTTGCATGGACACACTACAGACCCAGTTCACCAGATTAACAAACTGACCTCGTCACAGGAGGCTGATTCTGAAACACTGAGCTGCTCATGGGCAGCTTTAGTGATACACACAAGAACTTTAATGCAGCTACTCCCATTTCCCACTTCCCACCCAGGGAAATCTCGCTCCTAATGGCTGTAGAATCACAAGAAAATTATTAACAAGAAGACAGTCATAAAATACAAGGAGGAAACAGAAGATATCAGTGCCTTCTGGCACACCTCTCTCTCACTTACTTTTGCCCTTCCTGTTGCACTTTCACCAGTCAAAATACCCTATAAAAATTGCAGAAACTCCATTTACAACTACATCTTAGCTACCCCAGCCCAAGATCTTCATAGGAGTTACCCAGCCTGTTACCACCTTGTGAAGCACTAAATGCAAAGATGTTTGTGAAATACCAAAAGCAAAAACATCTCATTGAAGTGCACATCACTAAATACAAGTCAGGAATACTCTCAGTTATGGTAAAGGTTCAAAATTCCACATACATGGGCACAAACACAAGCAGCAGGAGATGACTGGACTTGATGAACCAAAGGTGAATGATGCCCATTCACTACTTTTAAACATGTGATTTATGTTTCTTCCCTTTCCCCCAGAAATGCTGCTTCCAAGAGGGCTAAAGCAGCATGAACTGAGCAGCCAGACCAGCCAGCTCAGCTGCAGCTTTTCTTCTCTCTGCTGGAGTCATTTGCCTTTGTGTTTCCAATGCACTCTGCTTTTTCACAGCTGTGTCTGCATGCAACAGCTGCCCACTGCTTTTAGTGTGGGCTCTTCCCAAAAAGAGGGATTTGGGGAGCAGATGCTGATGGAAAAAGACATTCACAGTTCCATTTTCTACTTTTGTCTTTCAACTAAAAACTTCTGTATTAGTTCTATCAAGAATTTAATAAATCTTCTGTATTAGTTCTATCAAGAATTGACTAAATCAATCACTTTCAGATGGTTTTGGCTCAGAAAGGCCAGAGCACCTGCTCTGGGGCCACAACCTTATCCCAACTGTGCATAAGCTGCCTTTTCCCTAATTCTAGCCCAGTTCCACCCTCTGCCATGGGCACAGGCAGAGCCTGCCCGACCATCTGGACAGCACCTCTAAGCACAGTAATCCCCCCTCGAGATTAACACTGCACATCTTGCCCAGATCAAGTGGAATTCAGGTTATTCCATGGCCCCTGTGCCTCACCCACCAGGCCTCCATGTGTAACATTTGTGCACTGGCTCTGAGCATTTTCAGCAAGTTATTAACTTGTCTGAAATCCACCTGTCCTCAGCATCCATCCACTGGCAATTCCACTGGGAGAGGCTGTAACATCACATTCTCCTGGTGCTCCTTTCCCTGCTGGAATTCACAGTGGGCAAACCCTGGAACAGACGCTTTAGGCAACCACAACCATGAACTCTCCAAAACTGTTTGGAAAGTCCCATTATAAAAATGAACCAGTTGTGAAATCCCTTAAATGACTTCGTTCACTTGAAGGAGTGTTTGTGGAATGGGGACCCATTAGCAACAACAGCACTAATTTAATGACAATTACTCTGCCTCCTGCCATGATGTTTAGTTCTCTTGGGCTCATCTGGAAAAAAATGATGCAATTATTTTAATTAAGTGAGAACAGTGATTTGAGCTGCTGAAGTCTTGTCCTTGCAAAGCTGTGACAAACAAATTTTGTCAGTTGTAGAAAAATGCCAGCATAAAATGAAGATTTTAAGACTATAAATGGTGCTCTAAGGTCACCTTGTCTCCAACCACCAACTCATATAAGAAAATGTCCCTACACACTTAATTGAAGTAAGATCATAAACCCTTTACATTTAAAGGTCTTTCAGTGCTTGACCATCTGTTCAGGCCCATGGGGCACAAACACAGAGAGGGAGATTAAGGCAGGTTGGGACAAAAGCAATCCACCAATATGATTACTCCTTCTAGGAAAACCCCACTAAGAACTCAAGAATCGAAGGAAAAATGGGCACAGGAATGCAAGACAGGTTGAAAGACCTAATACTGAAATTCATCGCCAAAAAGTGATTTTAACTCACAAATTTTACTTCTGTATTTAGGATGAATTTTAATGTATTCTATCTGTATAAATGGAGAACTGTTCCAGACCTTCCTTTTGAGCCATGTACATTTTGAAATATGTGACAGACTCCCTATTTCTTCAAATATAGACCAGTTTCATGAAAGATGGGGAAAAAAAGGAGCTGCAATGGCTCTAGGAATAACTCAGTCTCTGTCTTCATTCAGCTTTTCTCAGCTTCTGCAACATCCAAGAGACAGCCTTATGAGGCTGTTCTTTAAATCTCCCTTAACTTATCAAAAACTTATCACTCAACAGAACCCAGCATCTGTAAATCTCAGAAACCAATGGCAGGTCCTTCTGGAAGCTTGAAAGATGACCATGATTGTGGTTTCCTTTGAGCAGGAACCACCTGCTGCAGTCCCAGAGGGGAAAATCACCAGCAGAAAACAACACAGAGCGCAGGGTGCTGAGCTGGAGCCCACAGCAAGCTCAGGGGCTGCAGCCTCACAGCTGATCGCCCAATTTCATCTGGTCCTGGATTCAGTAGGGCTCAGGTAAATGTACAGGGAGTAAAGTAATTGCTCCTGAGCTCTTACAGGAAATCTGTTTCTATCTTTTGCTATGGCCTCCAATATCCACCTCAGCTCGAAACAAAGCATCCTGACAGATTCATTTCTCTCCAGGGCTTAGAGCCAGAAGATAAGCAGGCATTTGAAGGCTGATGCAAGTGTCAGCTCGCTGGCTGAACTGGAGAAATGGGCTTTCGGGAAAATATTTTACAGAGAGCCACATTTAACAGCAATTCTGGACTTTGTTCAGTACTGGCAGGTCCACATTCACTCCATGGCAGATCACATCATGCCAGAAAATTTAGGTGCTCTCTGCCACATAATGTCTTTAGACCTACAGAGGCCAATATTGATTATCCAGCAGAGGCCAATATTCATCATCCCTCTGCAATTCCCTGAAGAGGGAAAGCTTTCCCATTTAGCTGGACTGGGTTCACATTCCCCCCCAAATGATTGTCAGGGACAGAAGGGATATGAATCAGCAATCTGCACGTATGCTACCAGTTAATTTGAAGTTGTGCACTTAGCATTAACATGACATTTTCTTTGCAATGTTTCCCTAATTTTTTTTTTTAATCTAGTTGAAAATGAGGCATCTGGAAACCATCTCTAATTGAGGGTTAGACCAGCAGAAACAACATCTTCAGTAAAAGGCAAAATCAGGAGCAGTGATGCTGGAGAACCAGAGAACACCTGAGTGTTGATCTTCCCCAGTGAGAGACATTGTGCAAATGCTGTTCCTGGGAGTCTGTAGCAGTTTGGAGGCTGAAATTCTGCAGCCACATCCCATGAGCTGTTCCACTGGAAGATGTTTGCCAGCTGCCACATTTTTTGAAGGATTTCCCCAGACAAGATGCTTCTCTTAGGACATGGCCCATTCTCCTCCCAATAGCACTGACAGTATCAGCTGTTTCTTTACTGATAGCTGAGCATTTCAGAATTACTGGGAGCAAGGAATATTTTGGATCTTCATCAATGACTCCTCAGCCTCTAGTCAGCCAGAACCCCTTAAAAAAAGGAGTGGCAAGGCAATGGAACACCAAAGCCTTGAGAGCCTGGAGGTTGGTGCCTCTCACTATGAATGTTCGAGCAGACCATCATATGAAGGCTTCTGGAGGCTTCCATACACTGGGGAATTACTGGCTTCAGTTGCATCATGACTGGTTTTATATCTAAGTGGGGGGAGAATCCCATTTCCTTTTAATGCTACAGATGACAGCAAGAAGTGGAACCCTTAAAAAGAACCACAACCCCCTGCTTGTGCTTCAGCCCGTGGAAGCCCTGCCCATGAAGCTCTGCTCTTTTCAGGGAGCCCATTTGTTTTCCAGGTGTTTCCACTCCCTGGCTTAGAAGGACACCATCTGGCAGGAGCACTGAGCTGGTTGTATCACAAACAGATTCAATCTCAGCCTCAGCAGCTTCCTACTGCCAGCAAGGAATGAACCTGAGTGGCTGCTACCTGGGTGATCTCCAGGGAGATCCTCAGGTGAGAGCCCCTCTCTCTTATTCCTGCTTTCAGAAGTTGGAAGCTGAACCCAGTAGGAAGAAGCCAAAAGGACTTTGGGTGCCTCCATCACACCTTCCCTGAGGACCTTGTCTGTTTAAAGTACCAATGCACAGTGGTGCATTTTCAGAGAACAATAACTGGATCAGGAATACTCAGGCTGTCCCATCGTGACCTTTTCAAAACCAAACTATTCTGGTTTTCAGTCCTGAAACACTTCTGTTAGAAAATGCAATCATTAAAAGTGTGTTAAGGCTCTCCACTAACAGAGGGCAGGGTGAGAAGGGATGCTGGGATGGAATTGCTCCCTGTGAGGGTGCACAGGGTGCCCAGAGCAGCTGTGGCTGCCCCTGGATCCCTGGAAGTGTCCAAGACCAGCTTGGATGAGGCTTGGAGCAGCCTCATGGGGATGAAACAAAACAATATTTTAGGTCCCTTCCAACCCAAACCATTCCAAGATCCTGTGATAAATGTACCACTCCAGCCAACTCATCCAAAGCTTGAGGATTTACACATTCTGAAGATTTAAGAAAACTACCTTCTTTCCTTGGAGCAAAAAAAAATTCTTGCTTAGAGGGAATAGTTTCTCCCTATGTAGCACATTGTTCAATTAAAGCTTCCATGCTCCCAAATCTCCAGCCTCTATGCCAGCAATATGGTATAGGTAAATAAAATCTTATGCCAAGTATTAAAATCTGCTTTTTTGCTTTTTAAATAAATATTGACAATGCCCAAATGCACCTCATCATCATTGCTTCATTCTTAACAAATCTCCAAGGAAATTGGTTAACATTTGTCTGTTGCTGTGATGCACATGGAGACTCATTATTACCTGAATTGTTTGCATACTTCTCAGATTCACTAAATCTGTTTCAGCCTAGAAGTATTCTTGGATTTTATATTAATTTCATCAATAAACAAATCAATTTCCAAAATGGCAATAAAACTATGGAAAAAACAAAGGCAATTTCTATGTACAATAGAAGCTTTTCCTATGTGATGTTCTATGGTCACCCTCTTCCTTTTTTAATTACAGTTCTGCTCTAGAATGGGACTCTTTAAAGTCAATTTGCTGTAATTTTCACATCCACATCCTTCTTCAGGTTCTGGAGCAGTATTTGCTGCAGTGATGAGTGACTGCACAGGTGCAGCCACACCTGAGTTACCTGCTGTCCTTTTCTCAGTGAATGGCATTGCTGGAGCTTATTTGTGGTATTTTAATAGCAAAGACAAGGCAAAGCCAAACCAGAGCTCACAGGTACAAGGTTTGGTTCTGACAGCCAAACACCAAGTTAGAGCCAAGCATTTTTCCACTTTGGTAAAGTTTTCATCTAGAAATGATTTTTAGAAAAGAAGAGAGAACTTTAAGGAGTGCTTCCTTCAAAAGGGTTTGAGGAACAGGCACTAAGCATTGATTAGTTGAGTGAGGGATACTGCTCTGCCTTCCCAAAGACACCAAGGTGTGAGACCAGTGTCCAGAGCAGCTTTTTTGAGCACACAGAACCCAAGACATCCTTCTTTACTTGTTGCATAACTCCTGTAAAACCACAAGCCTAACAGGCATAAATAACAGAATGCATACAGACAAGCAGCCAGGCACTGGAGTCAATTCATTTACATCTCAGGGAAGGGTTTCTCTCTCTGGGCTTTTCCTGAGTAAATCAAGGAGGAAAGAAAGCTTTTAAAAATAAAAACTGGGCTTTTGAGAATTGGTCTTGAGTTCATAGATTCATCAGCCATCGGTACAGGAGGGATGAGCTCCCAGTTCAGCATGCAGGACACTGCAGCACAGTTTTCCCAGCTCGAGGCACTTCCCTGACTTCACCCCTGGTTTAATCCCACCAGGGAAAACTTCAACCCCAACTGATTCTGTGCACTCTTCTTGTTGGATGGGTGTAAAGAAACTACATCTAACAATTAGCAAATCACCTGTTTTAAAAAATTAAAAAAATACAGCTGACTCACAACAGTACTAGAGTCTCTTTTCTCTCTTCTAATGTGGGTAGCAGAAGGTCTCAGGTTAAAAATAGAAAGCCTTTCTTATGGTGACAGCAGCTAGTGAAGCAAGCAGAAAAGGAGCATGAACATACCTGGTGCACTCCTTCATTGCACACTTTATGCAGGAGGAAACAGCCATTAGAGATACATTTATTATTTAAGCTTTAGTGATAGTAGGAGGCAAAGGTGCAGCAAAAGCTCCCTTAAGAACCTGCTGTATTTGTTTAAAGCATTTAAGTTTGAATAACAGAAAAGAAGTGTCCAAGGAAGCTTTGTGTAAACTACACTTTACAGCAAAACTAATTTCCCTCAGAAAGGTGGTTAAAATAAACATTTTTCCCCCTTACCTTCTTCAGGACTGAGGCATTTAATTGTGCTTGCATCATCCATATTCCAGTGAGAGATTCAAGTAAAAACACCAGAGGAAGCAGCAAAGACCATATGCACATCCCTGATCTCTCCAAAGACTCTTGTAAAGAACGAGGAGAGGAGCCTTGCCCGTGGTTTCACTGCAGCATCCGAGGGCTCCTGGGGCTGCCTGCTGCCTGTGCTCTGAGCAGCCTCATCCTTTATTCCCTGTGCAGGGGTGCAGCAGGAGCTGCTGCCAGGTAGGAGCCAGTGCAGGAGCTCAATGAATGTTCCCAGCCTTTCCCTGCAACTCAAGTGTTCAGCCACCTGGGATAACTGTTCCTTAACTCTTTGCCTCCCTGCTCCCAGGCAGGACGTGGGGATGGTTTTTTGCTTTACTCCTTTGGAAAAGGAACTGAAGGAAAAACTTGTGGATGTCAGCAAAGAAGCACAGAGGATAATTCGCTTTTAATTCCTCTGGGATGTGTTGCAGTAGGCAGTGAGGTGCCACTTCGTTTAAGAAGGGAAAAAAACCAACCTCTTTTTTATGTTAATGCCTCCCCTGTGTCCATTCAGCATCCTACACATTGTTATGGGATCCTCCCAGACTTAAGTTTAGAAAGCAAGTCTATAGCTACTGATAAATATAGGCAAGCTGTTCTTTTTGGATTTCTTTCTAACTCCTTTTCTTGGCAAAAATGACAAATTTCCCACCTTTTTAACTTGCAAGGAAATATTAATGCAGAATTAATGGAATATGGCTAGGAAACAATGCACATTATTGTAGTCTGTGCCCCAAAGCACAATACAGGAGAAGACAGACACAGACCTTTGAGTTCTGTCTAAATCCTGGAGAAGAATTTCAGCATCTTGATATGAGGGTGCTGCCTAAAAACTCCAACCAGGAATAGTTCCTGCCCCTCCTACATGCCACTGAAATACACAGGATAAAACAATTTGTTCCCTTGGGGGCTTGAAATCTAATTAAACAGGAATGATAAAGGATTGGGAAAAGTTAGTGTCTCCTCTAGGAAAGGAATCTGCTGCTGGGGTTGGGCAGGGTCGGCAGGATCACAGCATCCTGCCCAACACCCAGGACACTCCAGGGCATTCCTGCCACGCAGGCAGTGACCCCACACAGGTCCATCAGGCAGTGCTGCTCTGGATCCTCTCCCCCCCTGGCTGCAGGAGCTGAAGCCAATCTGTTTCTGCTGTTTGGTGTTTCCCTCTTGCCTTGCACCTCCTCATCCTGACCTGCTTCAGCACATGAGGTGCTGTGGAATGCTCAGAGTCACTTTCTCCCACCCCACTCAGGCTCTCCACGCTGGGAGTGCTGACTCTCCTTCATGTTCCCAGCTGCTGCAGCTGGATTCTCCTGCTGTTTCCATCCCACATCAACCTCGCATTTCAGATATCAATCACTATTGCAGAAAGATCAAGATCTTTGCAAGATCTGACACAACCCCCTGCAGTTTTCATTTAGGCACGAATCCATGGTCATTGCCATCTAAGGAATGGCTCCAGGACTTGGCTCAAGTTTACTTTCAATAAAACATTATCCTATTTGCTTAGTGGCTTTCAGCACTAGCTGTGTCCCCTGAGGTCCCATCTCCTGAGCAACCCATCCAGAAGCACTTGAGGAGCACTTACTGCAGGAGCCTCTGGGGCCTCCTGTATTTACACCACCTTACATTTGGCTAATTCCTCTTGCAGCCACCGTGCTTTAACACAGGCCTGTCAGGGTGAACATTGCACACAATGTGCCAGGTTTATCCTAAAAGTAACTCTCATTTCTGTTCTTATTTCCTGTTGGCAAGTGCAGGTTATCAACAAATCTCATCTCATATCAAAAGGGAGAAGATGGGCAAGTGCTGAGGCCCAGAAAGTGCCTGTCAGACAACTTCCCTGGGGAAACCAGGGCAGGAAATCTTCACACTGCAGGGTAGGCTCAATTCACTGCTAGGGACAAACCTCTCATTCAACACCACCTATTCCTCACAACCTGATCAAGAGACAGAGCAAATTGAAAGATTGCAGCTAAGAACAATCAACTAATTCAGTAATTACCCCATCAAACTGAGCAAAGCTTGTTGCTTCACCAGGCTATGCTTTCTTTAGAAGAAACATATAATCCCATCTGAGACTATTAAAAATTCAGAATCAGTACCTAATTACTGTGTGACATAAATTCCATAAAATGAAATGTTTTGTTTCTTTGGGAGTTTTTTGCTGTGCAGTTAGAACAGGGTCACAGAACAAACGTCAGAGAAACATTTGAATGCCTTCACAACACATGCAAATTTTTTGAAATAAAGAGAACACAGACTGTGCTATCATTGAGACCAAAGCATTTTACATTAAAAGATTCTCTTATTCCACGTAATGTCTAGTCTAAACCAGGAAATTTCTCTGTGCAAAGACAATCTGCTGACTCTTGAAATCAATGACAAACTTTTATCTGGATTTGTGGGCTCTGATTCACACCAGAAGTTCATACATGGCTGGGAAAGGTCACCAGCACTCCAGTTTGGAGAGCACAGTGCTGGCATGGAGCAAACCTACCCCGCTGTCAGTTCCACATCACACAAAGCATAGCATGCCCTAATTCCTTCATCCTCCATTCCCAGCTCTCCAGCTCTACCCAACAGAGCAGAAGAGTGACTTGTGGAATGCTGCTGTCACATCACAAAGGTTTAAAGTCCTAAGAAAGGACTAAAAGGGGCCAGGACTTCTCTCAATTCCTTCTTTCCACGATATGCAGAGGAAGCCCAGAGTGATGCCACTGAGCAGCTGACCCTGGTTAGGGGAGCTGAGCCATGACCTGACAAAGATCTGCCCTTGCTGTGTGGCTGCACTTCCACAGAGGATCCTGAGCTACCCCAGACCTCTGCCAGGGCCCAGCCCCATCCTGGCTGCCTGGAAAGGAGCAGGGCACTTCCAGAGAAACAGCACAAGGCACCCAAGCTGATGGCACAGCTACATTATAATTTGACTACACATTCACCTACACATACATCCTTCATCCCAAGGCTCCAGCTGCCACTTTTTATCACATTCTAAGACCTATTTCCTGACAGAAATAACAGAGATCTCATAGCCCAGCACAGGGGAGGAATGAGCTGGGGACTGAATGAGCCAGCTGGGAAATGCAGCACCACCACGTTACACCATGGTTAAGTGGAGAATGGAACATCCACAACGTCAGGAACATTCTAAATAACTTCTGAAAGTCAAACACTGAGCCCTCCTTGAAAGCCATTAAACTCCATCCAGAGAGTTCCATCTCTCACAATCCGTGGCATCACTTCAAGACCTTCTATAAATCAACTTCAACACATGTGGGTGTCTGTTCTTAAGTTTTTGTTCCCATAGTTACCAATGTACTTTACCACAGAAGAGAACAGCAGGTGGCAAGACATAGAACAAAATCACCATTCTCTTAACATATGAAGAGTTGGGACGTTTCAAATTAAGGTTTTATTGCAAAATGTTTACAGAGAGTAACCAAGACGAACACTATCAGATTAGAAAACTCTAAGATCCTTCCATACATTTAATCCTGAGTCAACAAAAAATTCAACATCCAGTAGGATGATCAATTTCCAGCCCTGCATCAGATGATGCCATGGGATTGCACAATCTACTGCAGCAATAGTTTTGTCTTTGTAATTTGAAATTCTCCCTAGGTCCCCTTGATACCTTCCCATGTACTTTTTGCAGAGAAAAGGTGAAGAGGCCCAGCATACTGTACACAAGATAGATTTCTCCAAATAAAATTATCTCTGTGGGATAGAAACAGTAAAAACAACCACCAACAGTCTGTTCAACTAAAACAACCATTGACTTGAAGGCTGCTATCAAAACTCTCACAGCTTGAAAGTAATAACTTCTCCATTGTCAACACAAATAGAGGGCAAAATGACTGGCATTGAATGTGCTGTAAATACCAAAGAGATGCTTTGCATAAACAAGTTTTGTGACTCTTTCTGTAATAAAATCAGACACTGTGGGACTGTGTGCTGTCCATTGCCTTCTGCTGCTCCTCAGGCAGAGGAATAAAGGTAATGCCCTTCACATGTGCAGTGCTACAGGCTCCCATCCTGTCTGGCAGCAGGACAGGAACCAAAACTTAACAGCTAAACTGTACCTGCTCCTGAAACCCTCTGCAGTGACCAGCTCACCTCCCTGGGGCTCACCAGGCTGTTTATAGCACAGAGATAACCACCAGTCCTTTGGCTCTCAGAGGTATCAACCATTCCTTTGGCTCTCCCTTTCATCCCCCTTCTCCCAGACTTCTACTGAGCACCAAAAGGAAAGAGAACACTGAGAAAGTTGGTTGAACTAAGCTGGTTTAACCTGATTTTTTTTCACCACACAGTTTCAGAATAAACAACATTTACAATCTTTATTATTTCAGTCTTAGATCTTTTTTCTGATTTGGAGATTGTTAGAACTGAAGTGTTTTGGTGGCCTATTTTCTTATAGACCCATAAATCATCTTGGCTGTTTGAGGTTTTCAGGGAACACACATTCTTCCAAGAAAATCTGTGTTACATAAGATGGGAAGACGCTCATGTCTAGCAGAGAAGGGGGAAAGGCAGTAATGCAAGAAGGCAAAACTAGTTCCAAATGGATCTTGGAGTCTTAGAAAGCCTTCAGAAGTAAAGCTCAGCTACCAACCAGACTGAGCTAGTCCTGAGTTCTCAACCACTACAGTGACAAGAACAGTCCACAGCGCCACAACCCCAGCCCCACACACACCACGAGCCTCTCTGCAGCACTTCTGTTTCCTGCGGTGTTTTATAAACGAGTTTTCAACGTGTTTTCAAACTTCTGACTAACAATCTGAAACTGAGGGAAAGATCATTGGCTGGACTGCTTTGTTTAGACAAAAACACTTCAGTAAGTGGTCATACTGTGTGCAGGTGATAAAATCTGGAGGTGCTGCAGTGACAGCTGCAGACAGATGCGTTTGCTGCTGGAATTCCTGCTGCTTCTCAGATCACTAAAAGGAAAACATAAAAATCCCTTGGCTTGCTGCTCCTCTTTGTCCCTCCGAGGTTTATTACTGAAAAGTCGAACCCTGTGTTATGTCTTGCTGCACAATTGCTCTCATTGTGGTATCGTGGAATATGTGACAAGCTGCAAGCAGCCCACAGGCAGCAGTGTAAGCTGCCCTGCAGAGTGGCTGTGTGGTTTCCCAAGTGCAGGAATTCTGTACAGCCAGAGCTGGCAGGCAAACAGCTGGGAGCTGGACACCTTAGGCAGGAGATCTTCCAGGTGTCCTAGCAAGGAGTTGTGGTCCAGGTATGGACATCATACCTGGAGATCATTTCCCTGGAGATCATTTCCCTTCCCTGTGACTGTAGTTCCACCCTCACAGTACTTTCCCTGTCTTTTCTACTTCGTTTTGTCAACTCCTCCAGTGAGGTGCTAAACCTCAGTTACTCCAGTGAGTCTGGTTATCCCAGATGCATCCAAGCAACAGAGACACAGTTCACAAAATTAATGTTCAATTACCTCAGATCCCTTTGTTGCTCCACACAATCTTTTTTCTCCCTTTAAAAATAGAAATGCATTAATATTCTCGCTGGAGTGCAGCCCTACACAGTTGCTTTATTCCATGTTTCTGCTGTGGGAAGTGAGGGATCCTGCTCCCAGCTCCCTGCTCCTGGTCCTGTTACTGCTTGTGACATATTTCCAGCCTGCAGCCCATTGTCTGCACAGCCCTGCTGCCTCTGAGAACTCGCTGTCAGCACTGTGGGAGAGCTGTGCAAAAGGCACAAAACAACCACAACCAGGAGAGAATCATGGCTGCCTGAACTACATGGATTGTCCCTGTGAACAGATAATAACCTGCTTCAGGGTAAATCACATCTTTGGTGTGTGCTGAGGACAAGATACGAGATACCCAAGACAGGAATGGAGCCAAGAAATAAATTAATCATTTCATTTTTCAGCAGACAGCACTCTGACACATATGACAAAATCTCCTGAGCTAATTTTCTCCCAAAATCAAAACTTGCAATTCATTCAGTCACAACTGTGACATGGATTTCTGAGCACAGACACAGTTCTCAGACAGTTGAGCCATGAAAAAGGCACGGTGGGGTGGAATTGATTACTAATTAGTAATAGAAGACACATATGCTTGCAACCATAGAAAACAGCTGTGCTGCACTCTGTTCCATTGTCCCAAATAAATTGGAAAAGATAAATGCATTGCTCTGTGAGGCACAAAGTAGATGAGGCATTCATGCTTTGTTAAACTTTCCAGGCACTTGAGGGTGTTTGAAATTATGATGCATGTTAAATTTAAGCAGATTTATTATCCACGTGTTCCAAATGCAATGAACCCTTCACTGCCTCACATTTCCTACTTTAAAAATAGCAGGTTTTCTAGACTGAACACACAAGTGTGTCTTGTGTAGGTCTAACATAAAACTTCTAGTCATACAGATGCTCTGAAGCAGCAATTAATGCCTAATTTTAAACATTTTCCTATCTATTCATGCACACACAGCTTCAAGTGCCCACAAGAGCAGGTACAATAAAAGACTTGGATAATAATAGTGGAGAAGTGCTGGGTCTTTCTAAGCCAAAGGAATTTTGGGTGCTTTGCATCAGAAATTCTTAAATAAAAAAGTTTCATCATGAAACACTCAGATCAGTCCACCTGTTGCCAAAATGAGAACAAAACATTTTGCACTCTAAGGCCTGATAATTAGATAATTAGGGTTGCAACCCTAATACATTTGGGTTTGGATAAACATTGTCCAAACTTTGTTTGCCCGCACAAGATTGAAGCCGAGGATGAAGATGCAGCAACACAAGAAGAGAAGTTTAGAGTGTGGAAATTATCAGTCACTATCTGCACTAATTAGGACTCTGGGTACTCATTAAGAGGAACCTTTCTGCACAGTAGAAAGGTATCTCAAATCAGACCTTTTTGTAGTGTACTTTGTATTTTGTAATTAGAACAAACTCCCATAGCAGATCCGTGAGATTTCTGTGTCACGTTTTCGGCGTGTAGAGAAACCAAAAATGAGATATCTGAGTTCTACATGAAATTTTCAGGCTTGTTCCTTTACTTCCCAGCACTGTCCTTATGCAATGCTTTAATTTAGACTATCCTGAGTACTGGTGCAGAATTAATCAGGTCAGCAAAGGGCCTGCCAGCCACGATTACTGCACCTTTAAATACTTCTTTTCACCGTCACTTCAGCTGTTACTCTTCTATTTTTAAATCAGTTTCAAACTCAAGACCCACGGGCAGGGGGCAAATCCTTCCCCAAAAATGCCACGGACAAGGGGCCAACAGCAACCTCAGCTCTTGAGGTTATTCCCCTTTTTCCTACAGCTTGTTTACTGGATTGTTAAGCATTCTGGCAGCAAATGGAAGGGGGTGGGGAAGAAGACGAGCTGCCACATTTCTAAAATTAGCATCTTCTGTCTCTGAGAAGCCTGTGGAGATTTAAAAAAATTAGGTTTCTCTGCAAGATGCAGAGAGATGTGGAATTTAAACTGCGTTACACAGCTCAAATCCTGAGCTCTGTTTCATACCTGCAAGCTAGTTCACCTACCTTCCCTTTCATCCCTCTTCTCCCAGCTGTCACTTAGAGACTGTTACAAAATACCTAGTCCATCATTTTATTGTAAATGGAACTGCATTCTTGTACCCTGTCATCCCCAGGAGCCAGTCCATGGAGCCACAGACTCATTCCCTGTTCCAGGTCACTCCTGCTGGGCTCTCTCACAGCCTCTGAGGGGGCTGCAGTTCCCTGCTCAGGGATTTTCTCCCCTCAGCTCTGGCTTTTTGGTGCTCAGGTAGCAGGTAAAGCCCTGCTCAGGGGATGTGTTGAGTCCTTCTCCAGTCTGGGATGTAAGCATTCCTTGCAGAGCCGGCTGCAGGAGCTGCTGTTCCACAAATTGTGTGTGCACAGAGCCAGGATTGCTCCAGTTCCAGAGCTGGGCTGTACAGACATGTTGGTTTTACCACCACCCTGCCATGAGAACACCATGAAAAGTGACATTTTGGTCTTTGCTGTTTATTAATAAAACCCAACAGTGAAAGAACTGACTGTGCCTCAGTTCCTTCAATGCCACCATTGCCATTTGTTCTGCACAGAAATAGCAGAATATTATATCAGACCTGTGCTGAAAAATCCTAACCCAGAATACTGGGCTTTCACAGATGGGCTTGAAGTTAGAAATGGAAGTGACTCAAGAATAAAACTCAAGTTTCTTTCCAAGAACCACTAAGGGTGCCAAAGTCTTCCTTTGGATCACCTTGTGAAGGAACCAAAGACTCAGCCATGACACAAATGCAGACTGGCACAGGCAAAATTAAAACATATGGGACCAGAAGGGTTTGTTCCAAAAGTTCCTTTTCTTCTTTTAGCAATTATATTTATTCTACTGCTATTACAAGTCACAGTTCATGTCTTATGACAAATATATATGCTTAGATTTATTTCAGGTATTGGAAGCATCAGTGGGCAGCGTTACAGCAGAAAATTGTGAAAAGAAATGGGAAGGTTTCAGGATTTCTACAAAGGAAAGTTCCCAAAATAACTCATGTATTTTGAATCAACATGTTTTGGTTCATCAAAATAGTTACTGGCTTAAAAAGCACATGAGATAGTATATAGTATATGTTATTTTTACATATATTATAGATTGGATGTACCTGGTAGTATGCAGTATAGATTAGATATATATAAATTTAAATGAGATGAGATGACATGACACGACATGACATGATAACATGGTTTAAATAAATTATAAAATCGGCATATTTTGTTCTAAAACTGACAAAATAGGTTTATTTGAAACTTTAGTGAAATACTTTTTTTTTATTTTCAATCTGACATGAGAAAAAAATCTAAAAAAAAATTCTATTCTACAAAGCATTTCCCATTTGGTGAAACCCCATAGAGCCAAAGTGAGGGATTTCATTCAAGTTGCTCAAGGCACCTCTAGTTAAGATGTTTAGTACAAAATTTTTCTGGACCTGAGTCTTGCAGTTAAAAGATGAGCTTTCCTGACTGGAGACAGAAAAATCACATAAACCTGACCCAAAATCCAGCAGAGCAAATCAGAGGGTTCAAGAGGCACAAGTCAAGGCCTTGTCACATCCCAGGGCTGTCCTACAAACAGGGCAGAGGTGCTGCAGGTCCTGCCTTAGCACAGGAGCTTGCTGCAAGTCAATTCTCTGCACACATCTCTGCCTGTCACTGCTAAATTACAATTACAGTCATCCCTTTTAGCTGTTTGCACTGATTAAATGAAAGCACAGAACTCAGTTTATCTGATTAGCCAGTCTGAGCAGCAAAAAATTACCCTGCAAGCAGCAGCTTCACTGCTCTTAGTGACCCTGCACCCACTTTATCTTTGCTCTGCCCTCTCAGAGGGCAGCCCTTGGGAATTTCCAGGATCAGAATTTTCCCTCAAAGCTGATTTTAATCCCAGGTGCCCAAGGGTGCATGAAACCCTCCTGTCCCTCCTTAAGGGAAACCCCTGCCCCCACCAGAGCAGGGAGCTCAGCCTGTCCTCACTGTCCACAGGCCAGGGTTTGTTCATCCTTGTAATAAATTATGGATGCCCCCCCCATACACATCTCTTACTCAAATCACCAGTTAATAATGTATGAATAAATGAAGAGACTGCTCTGAGGGGAGAGAGCTGTGGGGGACTAAACTTTGAATTCTCTGCTACAGCAGCAAGCATCAAAGCTGTACTGCCAGGCTTGACCTCAGCTGGGTTTTCTTTTTTAAGAGGGTTAGAGCTAGCACCTTATGAACATGAACGGCTGAACAGCAGGGGCATGGCATGAAAGCTGGCCCAGAAACACGGGGAAAGAACGAAACACCAAATGAAAATCTTGCCAGAAGCACATGGGTATCAAACGTCTTTGCTATCCTGTGTCAGTCTGAACTGGGAGTTAAGGTCACAAGTGAATTGATAATTCTCACCAGAAATACATTGTTAATTCTCACTAACTGAGTTCTTAGCCAGGGGAACAGATGCCATTTGAAAATACAAAGCCTGCAAATAAGAAAAAAGGTGAAGAAAGGCTGCCGAAGTTTCTACGTTTATAGTAAGCTCCAGAACTGCAACTTGGGACCAAGCGCTGCTGGCTCTCAAGCTGGAAACATGAGAGCACGCTTAGGAACCCCGGCTGTAAACAGCGCTCGGTGTGGCCCAGAAGCGGCTCCAGGAGGGGACAGCGGCGCCCCCAGCCCGCGGGTACCGCTCGCTGCCGCCGGGATGCGCTGAGGGCGCTCGGAGCGCGGGGAGCGCTCCCGGCCGGGCAGGCAGCGCTGCATGGGCCCGAGCAGCACAGCCCCTGCCCAGGGCACCGGGGGACAATGAGAGCAGCACAGCCCCTGCCCAGGGCACCGGGGGACAATGAGAGCAGCACAGCCCCTGCCCAGCCCCTGCCCAGGGCACCAGGGGGACAATGAGAGCAGCACAGCCCCTGCCCAGGGCACCGGGGGGACAATGAGAGCAGCACAGCCCCTGCCCAGGGCACCGGGGGACAATGAGAGCAGCACAGCCCCTGCCCAGGGCACCGGGGGACAATGAGAGCAGCACAGCCCCTGCCCAGCCCCTGCCCAGGGCACCAGGGGGACAATGAGAGCAGCACAGCCCCTGCCCAGGGCACCGGGGGACAATGAGAGCAGCACAGCCCCTGCCCAGCCCCTGCCCAGGGCACCAGGGGGACAATGAGAGCAGCACAGCCCCTGCCCAGCCCCTGCCCAGGGCACCGGGGGGACAATGAGAGCAGCACAGCCCCTGCCCAGGGCACCGGGGGGACAATGAGAGCAGCACAGCCCCTGCCCAGGGCACCGGGGGACAATGAGAGCAGCACAGCCCCTGCCCAGCCCCTGCCCAGGGCACCGGGGGACAATGAGAGCAGCACAGCCCCTGCCCAGCCCCTGCCCAGGGCACCGGGGGACAATGAGAGCAGCACAGCCCCTGCCCAGCCCCTGCCCAGGGCACCGGGGGACAATGAGAGCAGCACAGCCCCTGCCCAGCCCCTGCCCAGGGCACCGGGGGACAATGAGAGCAGCACAGCCCCTGCCCAGGGCACCAGGGAAATGTGAGAGCAGCACAGCCCCTGCCCAGGGCACCGGGGGGACACCGAGAGCAGCACAGCCCCTGCCCAGCCCCTGCCCAGGGCACCAGGGGAACGTGAGAGCAGCACAGCCCCTGCCCAGGGCACCGGGGGAATGTCAGAGCAGCACAGCCCCAGCTGTTCCATCCTCACAGAAGCTGCAAACAGAACTGCAAGTATCCCAGCGGGCGAATGGGCACAAGAATTCAGTGCACAGTGCGCTGCATGAACGACAAGTCTTAGACACAAAGAGCTGTGCCAAGCCAGGCAGCATCTTCCAGGGACTTGACTGAGCCTCCTCCTCTCACAAGTAAGTGCAGCTCATCCATCAAGAGAAGCATCTCCTGTTCAGGTGCTGGAGACTGATGGAAAAGTTATTTCTCCCCTATAAAAATGAATGGCACAGTCTGCCACTGCAGTGTTTCTTGTCCCTAAATTACCCACTTATGCTGCACCTTTCATAAGAAAAAGGAAGCAGAGAATCTTCACAACTCCCTCACAATTCTAACTTTTATTATTGCTTTAAATTTTACTCTGACCAAGGTAGGAAATCTGCACATCTTGTGTGGTGCTTGCAGTCAGTTCACAACTTGGACTGAGAAGCAAACAGCAAAGTGCTCAGCGCACACCCTGTCCAGCCACCTGAACTCCGGGCAGGAAAGCAAATCAGGCTCTGAAGCAGACAGTGAAGAACTCAGAGACCCTCTGGTGATAGTTATTGGCAAAGTCTCTCTGATATCACAGCCACATTTACAGGACGTCACAACCACGATTTGCTGTGCAGAGAATCCAGACTTTATCCCTACACTGTCTGTAAGAAGCTTGAGTCTGAAATCTGGTACTTGTACTATTAAAAAAGCTCTTCCAGCTGAGGATTAATCATCTCAGTAGGACTGTGCAAATGCATGTGAGATGAGTGGGGAAGGTTATATAAAGCCCACAGAGAGAAGGAAAATGCAGAATAGAACTGAGGACCAGGCTTGCACAGCACCTGAATGCCTGCAGGTGCTTCTAACAGAGATGCATTCCGAGTGCTGATTGTAATTTACTTGTCAGTCATTTACTTGATTAATTATCTCCTCCAAATGGCTCATCACCCAGGGTAGCTGAAGTGTTACAACCATCATTAGAGACGCAGTAGTGTGATCCTCCAGCAGACACAGATCCAGGGAACAGCCCCCTCTGCACAAACACACTTTGCCACGAGACACACAGCTGACAAACGTGTGTACAGAGCCCCAGGAGCACACAGCACTGCAGAACCACCTGAGAACTGCACATGGGAATGGCTTCAATGAACAATGCACCACAGGTAAAGATAAGATGACTGCACAACCCAACCTGATCAGCATAATCTACAGCAGCAGAACTCCTGTAAATTCACTGAGAGAACGCAGGAACATCAGCACTGTGTGCCAGCAGAAATCATTTTATACACACAGCAGTGAGTAATGACACTAAGAAATGACGGGCAGAGTTTAGCACAGTGCATTGTGGTGGAGTTTCTGTTGTTTAAGAGCCAACCTTCCCTTCCTCCATCAGTAAACTTTGCAAGGTACACTCAAATGCAATGTCTACAGCTACTGAAAGTGCTCTGGAGTAAACAATTCATTCAGAGAATTGGGAATTGCTCTGTCCTTAGCATTATGGTTTCTCCGAAGCAATACATGTTTCATTTGCTGTAAGTGGAATGGATTTTCATTTACTTAGCAGTCTTTGTTTTTATCTAGATACTATGGCTGTAATTAATAAAACATGCCTTCTTAAAGATAAAAGATCTTTTGAAATGACAGTGAGCTGATGAGATCTAAAAAATACTATCCTCTAACAAACAGGGTCAAATGGCTGAATATCTCTAACAAGTGAGGAAAAGAAAGAGTAATGTGATGCTATGAAAGTATTACTGAACAACAACTGAGCCCATAAGCACAATTTATCTTCTAGCAAAAATTCTAGTGGATGAGTTAAAAGAATAAATCCACCTACTGTGTTTCTGCGATGGGCTTCCTAAATCCATCATCTTGTAGAGACAAGAGGGGTTTTCTCAATTTCCTATGTTAGGAAGTAAAAATACTCTGCATTTTCCCTCCGTCTTGCTCCCTCTTCTGCAAGTCTGTGTCTGTGTGAGAAGGCAGTTTGAATTTCATCCCGTTTATTAGCTCAGGCACTGAGGAATCACTGTCACTTTTGTGATGTACAAGCTCCTTTCCTCTTCACAACACCGAGGAAGCGGGGGAGAGAGGAGAGGTAGGATTTTATCTAAACTACTTTTTGCTGGAACAATTAACTCTTTGCTGACTGACAGCTCCTTCCTGGTGTGTCTTGTGTCAGTTGACACTGAAATGTCTGCTCCTCTACAGGGGATTCTCTCTGACAGCTGTTAAATGCTCATGTTGCTTCTTTTAAGGTTTCCTCTGCTTTTCTCTTCCACTGCTTAACTGGGAACTCCAGTCAGACACCAGCACAGCCATGATCTCCTACAACCACATGAGGTGACCCTGTTCAATTATGCCAGAGGGACTAATGGTCACAGATTTGTTCCTCAGTCCCTACAGCTTCTAAAACTTACAGAGGTCTCTAATAGGGGATTTATTCTCCACCAACTAATGCTTGCTGCTTCTTCAGGTTTACATTTAGCACCTCTAACCCTGAATATCCAAAACTGAACAAAATTATTTGCAATGAAACCAAATGCACTGCTGCTAGAAGAATGAAATGTGAATGCACCTGTGTATTCCACCATCCTCAAACACTTTCATTTTCAAGGTAACAGAACAGAATCCTGTTCATTCCTCTGCAGTGAATTTTCAGTTAGGTAACAACAAATGATCTTGCTTCACTTTCTCAGCCACCTGTTCTAGAAAAGAAACACAGTTAGTAACACCACCCCATAGCCAGTTCCACATTCAGCCAGGTCTGCAGTGGTTTCCCCAAGTTTAGTGTTTTCCTGGGAGAACTATTACATAAACATAAATATATGAATATATGTATATATGTATGTATGTATATATAAAACTGTAGATATTTGCATCTCTTGAGAGAGTTTTAACTTTTTAATCCCTGCCCACAGTAAAACCTCCCCGATGCAAATTTTTACTTAGACTCTATGAGAAAAACGAGTCAAATTAACTAGATTTTCCACACTAACCATTTTCCTCCAGAGAACAGCATTCAGGATTAAGCACAAACCTCTTTTCCCCCCTTACTTCAAACAGCACTTTGTAGTCCATCTCTTCCTTTTTTCTGCTGGTAAATGAGGACAAAACCTGTTCTGCAATCGTGGATCTGAATGTTAGTGATTCTAACATATTTCTATTTTCATACTTAATTCTAACAAATGAGCATTTTGAACTTTCAATAAGCTTCATTTCTTGATTTTTGAGCATTATCTTGACAGCAACCCAGCTCCTGTATCTGCCACTAGCCCAAAGACTTGCCTGGTGCTGAGCACACTTCCCTGGAATGACTTTCCTCTGACTTTCACTGCTGGTCCCACTCATTCTAAGTTCCTGCCTATGTCAACACCCAGCTCATTCACTGTGACACAAGCCCAAGCTTTTTCTTCCTCTGATCCAGTCACAAATCCTGCTGGCTTCCTGGGAATCAACATCCCCCCTTTCAGTTCAGAGAGAGAGAGACACCAGTTAAGGGGATTAGAATAGTCTCTAAACAGGTTTAAAACCTTTTGTCTTCTTCACTGAGCCAATTGCCTGGAACTTCAGCATTTCAGCAGGGAAAAAGATTATTACTTCAGGGAAATATCAGTGGTTCTGATATTGTCAGAAACAATCTCACTCTTCTCTAAACTGTTCACAGCTCTTCTATTGTGTGCAGAGCATTTTCAGCATAGAAGGGCCATAATAGAACAGCCTTTCTTCACAGTGGCTACACAGGTTTAACTCATGGTTTGTACTTCTGAGATCATGAGTTCAAGAATATTCTCATTTCTTCTCTACAGAGCCAGCAATTCAGCTGAAGGATCCTGGATTTGCCTGGGAGATGGCAGCAGCCACACATCAAGTGGTTCCTCACAGTGTGATAACTGTAGAAAACCACTGTGGTTTGCTTCAGAAGACAACCGGAGCTATTTGTTCTCTCAAGAAACAAAGCATTCCCCTCTCTGATGAAGCATTTAACCTCAGATCAAACTGACAGATAAGATTCTAATGTGAAGATAAATAGAAAACTGCTTGGAGATGAAGGGCATTGAAATGTTTGGGGAGGTGACTAAACACCAAAACCCAGGGAGGTTCACAGTATCACAGTCATGATTTTAAAACAGTTTGCCAAACTCCAAGTGCAAACCAAAGCTAGCCATGCTGTAAGACACACAGGCTAGTAATCACTTGGCTGTACCTGCTTTTGGTGGCTTTCAGGGCCAAATTTCATTAAGTTTACCAGAACTATCAGCAGATACAAATAACTTGCTTGTGAGAAAGTGTAAGAGGGAGAGACTCAGCTCTTGTTTACAGAGCCTGGGAGCAGCATCCCTGTGAGCGGCTTTGACTGACAGGATTATTCACAGCTAATGGCAGCATCTCCAGAACTTCCCACAGATAATGCCAATATCGTTGCACTCTGTTAAACAATATTGGATTTCCACCCCTCCCATCTCTGACAACACACAGGCTGAGCACTCATATGAATGAATGAAAGGAACAGATTTTTCCTCTTGCAGCATTATAAAGACCTCATTTTTAATTGCTCCAGCACTGCTTCAGTCAATCCAGAAGTTGGTTTACTACCTCTAAACATGCTGCACTTATTCTAACCATCTGACTGAGCATGATTTTTACCTAATTCACTTTTATCAGGCTCAAACCAAGGTAACTTCCCTGCTACCAGGCACACCTACCAAGAACTTTCACTCTGCCCTGCAATGAGCACTGGCTACAAGTAGCAGTAACCTTGGCTAATGACCCTCAAGGGATGCCAGGTACAAAAGCTGCAGGAGCAGCGGCACTCAGGTGGTTCTGAGGCAGCTGGAAGGTCCCAGCGCTGGCTTCTGGCAGGATGGAGGCTGTGAGACTGCTCACCCAGCAGATGGCAACCGCGACACGGCCTCGGCATGAGCGGTGTCCTGAACCGGGGATGGGGCGCGCACGGCGCCGCTTGTTCTGCTGGATTTGTCCCTTTTGGCCACTACACGCGTCCAAAACCCTCACAGGCAGAAAGAGACACATCAGATAGGGCGGCAACACTTGAGGGGGCAGAGGAGAAGAAAGAAGGAACAGATGGTAACATTCAGGTGATTCAGTTTCTAGTCCAGAAAAAAAGCCCACTGATTCTGTAACAGAGTTCAGTCAGTGCCTTTTATCTCCTTTTCCCCAGTTAACTTTTACAGGAAAAGCAGAGCTGCTACATAAATTGAGTATCCAGGTAACGCTGCCCTTTTCATTACAGCCTCATGATTCACTGGCACAGAGCAAAGAAAGGTGAGGCCAAAGTGCAATATTCCTACAGACCATGGAGAAGGAGCAACAAAGCAGAGCTCTGTTAGATCCACCTTTGTGGTGCACATTTACAATCTTCATCCTAACAAACCTCCACTGAGACAAAGGCAGATGGTTATTAGTATTTCCTGATCCTAAAACAAAATCACTACCAAGGGCAGAGGCTGTGTGAGCTGGAGACAAAGCAGATTCCTCCCTGCTCCATAGCAGGTGTCAATTCATTGGAATTTAGGCTCCTGCCTTCCAAGAGATTGCAGCAGGAATGTGTGAGCCTGAACAGGAGTTAGGAGACTAAACACCTTTAGGCACCTTGGCACAGAGCCTCCAAAAACTGCATTACAATGCACTTTACCAAAAACACAGGCAAACAAAAATCCCAACCAAAAAAATCTAAGAAAGAAGTTAATCTAGAAAGCCTTAGAGATTTTCATTACCTCTTGAATCTCTATGGGCTAAATTGCAAGGCTTGAAACGGTCACTTGATTGAAACTAAAATCATTGAGGAAACAAATCTACATTCCTCAGAGACAGGAAAAAGGAACCTGAGTCACATCAGCTGAAAGACAAAACACTTAAGCACAGTCATAACGAAGTTCAAGGTCCTGGGCTCAGTGGTTCATTCTGGACTCCTGAGCCTGAGCCTCGTGCTCAGCCCTTTGCTGGCAGCAAGGAGACAGACACCCTCCAGGTACCTTGTGCCACACATGATTCCCAAATCCCTGCCCTCCATCAGGTGCAGGAGAATTTATCTATGGAGTGTGAATGAATGGACAGAGCTGAGAGCTGCCCTTGGCTGCCGAGCCCCAGCCAGGGTTACCTCTGCCTGCAGTGACCCCAAGACACTTCCTCACCCTTTACAATGCACTCTGCTTCACACAAAGGGACAATTTCTTATAATTTTCTTATAATTTCTTATAATTTTGTCATCTCTTAATGTGATATAAAAATTCTCAAAAACCTGAATGCTTTCAAACAATTTTCCTTCTAAGACTTGAACAGTCTTAAAGAATTCTACATGAGCCTGGACGTCCAAAACCAGCCTTTTTCACAAAATGAGAACTGTTTCAGTTTCACTGTTCCATCAGTCCTCAGATCTAGTCCAGGCCACCACCACTCAAGATCAAAAACCTCCAGGGTTCAGACTCATTTGTGGCCTACAGATTGCATGTTGCAGAATAGCTCCCAAGCAGCTGATATCAGCACCCACTATTGCCACTCTCTGGATCTTACCAGAGTTAGTTCAGTTCTGAATTGCTGAGGTTGGACATTATTATTATTATTATTATTTGTATTTCAGAATACGTAAAAAAGACCTCAACATGACTGAGAAGTGTCTGTTGTGCAGGAACAGCAGTTCCCATTTGTAATCAGAAAAAGAGACAACATAAGGATAAAATGAAACTACAGAAAGAGCCAAACAAGAAGGCAATAACAGAATCAAACTAGAATCTGGATCTGCTGAGCAGTCCAGTGTTGTGTCCTTAGGTTCATATCTTCATTACAACAGTCTGTGGACTCATTAACATAAATTAGTATAAACTGACACTGCCAACAAAGGAAACAATTGTTCATTCTGCAAACCTCACTTGTGCATTTCTGCCTCTGCAGCAAAAGGGAGGACAAACAGCAGCTCTCAGTGTTCCTTACACTACAGCCTTGTCCTCCATTCAGAAAGGAAAAAAGGTGTTGAAAACAGAACTTTCAGCTGAGACTGTGCAAAACCTTCAGGATTTGGTGTCACAACTGTGTAGCAGCACTGTCTGTGTCACAGCAAGCTGAGGAGAATGCCATGTCTGAGCTCATTATAGGGATAACTGTGTCTGCTCAGATGGGACTCAAACTGCACCAACAAAACCCAAATCCAAACCAGGTCCCATCCTTCCCTCACTGCCTTGTACATGCAGAACAAGCAGAACTGCAGCATCAGGTCACATTTTATTTTTAGCTGAAAAACCAGTGAAACTGGGCATTTTCACAGAAATCTAACTCTAATTGAAGCTCCTGTCAGACAGCTGGTGCCAATTCACAGAATGTCACCTGTCTGTCTGTCCTTCAGCTCAGCTTGTGCCACAGAGTGGTTTGGGTTGAAGGGGGCCCTGGAGATGCCCCAGCCCAAGCCCTGCCATGGCAGCAGCTGCTCACAGCCAGGCAGATGTTGGAGCCCCAGCTGAAGGGCAGCTCAAGTGCTTCTCCAGGCTAATCTGATGGTACCACATATCTCAGCAAACAGGATTTTGCATGTCTGTGCACAGCACTCTTTCATCAGATTACAAGGGAAAAGTGAGTCTAGACTTGCCAGAGCATATTTGAAAAATAGAGGATTACTGAATTTGCCATATCCCTCCTTGATTCTGGACTCTCCCAATGCTGCTGTAATAAGGACTAATGACATTATATATAACCAAATTATGTAAAAGTTAATTGCATTCCACTCAGATTTCCTTTTTACATACCAATCTGCTTCCTCATCCATGTGCAGCCTACACAGAAAAGTGGAGATTTTACTGCAAAAAAGCAACAGGTTTTGAAAAGTGTCTCGGTTGATGAAACATCAGAAAGCTGCACAAGAGATCCAAGAGTTCCAAGCCACTGAAGATGAGTAAGCACAGAAGGAGATTGTGGGTTACTGTGATATTGTGGGGCCAGAGGATCAATTGAGGGGCACTTAATTAACTTTGTGGAGTAATTGCAGCCCATGGTTTAACTCCAGCTCCATCCTTTCCTGAGTCTTCTGGCAGATAAACTCACCCAAACATGAAAAGAGAAGCGTTGCACTTGGCAGGCTGGCCTGACAAGGCTGAAATGTTATTTCTGAAGGCACAGGCTGCTCCAGAGCAGCTCAGCACTGGCACTGTCACCTCTGTGCAGGTGGCTCAGAGTCTGTCACAGCACAGAGGCAAAACCACATCAGAGCTGCTTTTCAACAGAGCCATGGAAAGAGTTAAAGAGAGAGTCGAGGCCAGGCTCAAGTGGGTGTTCTGAGCCAGCCTGCAAAGGGATTCCTGAGCCCAGACCAGCTTTTGTTTAGGTCCAGACCCACTTGCATTGGAATGCTGGAAGTGCACAATGCAGACTTTCTCTCCCTCCAGCTATTTCTGCCTTTTCTTTGCACTTTGTCCTAGGTTTGCACACTGACAGAGCTTCGTGTACAGGAATATGTCATGCACATCCAGAGTCATCACCCTACAAATAAAAAATGAGTTCTCTAACAGTCAGTTTGTGTGATACAGCAATAACTGGAATAGATCACCTCACTTCTGTGGTGCCAGAACACACAAATGATGCAATACTCCCATTTCACATCTGAATTTCTGCACTTTACTTTTTCAAACTCCTTGCAAATCAATATAAGAAGCACACTGAGATAATGATAATGGCTTGATGGCTCTACCAGGAAAAGTAACATCAGTAAATGTGTAAGAAAGATCAGAACTAGGATAATGACAATCAATCACGGATTAATTATTTCACCGACAGGCTGGTTTTAGTACACCTACAATATACATGTATTCAGCTAGTAAAAAATACACTTATCAGCACAAATTGTAAGCCAACAGAAAGCAAAATTGATCTCACAATTGCTGGATATTTAACCAGATGTACAAAATTAGGTCCTGTGAAAACCCAGCCAAAACTTTCAGTGCTGTCTACTTCATGATTGTAGGCAGTAAATTAAATGCATTTCAAGCAAATGAGTCCTGTGTTGAATAAATGAAGATTTGATTTAAATATTAAGCTAAATAATCTTTTTATTATTTATTTTAAATGCAAAAAACCCCAGGCCCTCCTCCCTCAGATGTCTCCCATAGCACAAATTCATCTGCCACAGACATCAGTTACACAATTCCCTCCCTCCTACCCAATCTCCAGTCTACACTTGATGTGCACAATCACTTCTGTAATCTCCAGAGCTTCCTAAGAGAAGAGCTCATTTTCCCCTGTGCGAGCTGTCAACACTGAGAAAAGAGCAACAGCCAACAATAGTTATTCTTTGAGCTCTGCATCTCCCAGCTCAGCTCAGACAACTCCATGGCACAGAGCCACAACCTGAGGCACTATAAATCCCAGCCTCATCAACTTCAAGAAACATTTTCCAGAAGCATTGGAAAGGATCAAGGAAAAAAGTTGCAATCTCTTGACAGTCTCATCCCAGGATACTCATCTACATTTTTTTACAAGTTTTACAAACCCTACACATGAAGGTCTGTTCACACAACTGAAATCTCACAGACTGCACAAGCAAGGACAGAAGAAAGATTGATTCAAAGTTATCCTCAGTGTACAGGGCAATGGTTGTTTTGGGGATTTTTTAGTACACTTTACCCAAACTCTAGTTTCAATACCAACTACACAGAAAAAAAAGGGACTGAGGAATATGCAAGCACAGTTCCCTCAAATTTAAGGAAAACTAGCTGTCCCATATGAAATATCAATACAATGAAAGTAAATTTGGAGAAGAAGAAAAGAGTGAATTTTCAATACCAAACTATGAGATGAAAGGATGGGACCTTCCACTCACCTACTGTGAAGATGTTTGCAGAGAGGAAATGGCAGCAGTTTCCCTCATGGAGAATGGATTCTTCTCTTTGTGTCAAATCCCCTGCTAGAGATTTTGGAGGAGTCAGAGCCATCTCAAGCTTTCAGAGCAGCCTAGCAACAGTGCTTGCTCCAAGTCAAACAAAGCACTTCAGTGCAGATATCTGCAGAAAGTTTCAGTCAAGCAATGAAAATATCCAAGAAAAAGCAACAATTTCAGGATGTTGCTGCTTTGCTTGCTTTGGAAGTGCCAGTGAGTGCCTTGTCTGGAATTCCACATTCAGGACACTGTCCTGGTTTAATTCTTTTGCCACATATTCCACTCATTGAACAACAGGATTTGCAGTATCAGTGTGGAGAAAGAACCACGGAGCTCAGTCTTGACAGGATGGATGTGAGGGCCCTTCCCAGGAGCACAGGAGTTACAAACATTCCGTGGATCTTCCCAGTGTTTCTTGCATGTGGACACCCTGGAGAAGACATTTTTTTAAACAGTGGAAGTTACTTTAACTGTGAGATATTTACCACAGGAGCATACTTAGGTGATGTGCAATGCACTGACCTCAGCAGAGAGAAGGCACCAACTCTTCCTTCCCTCACCCCAGGATTTTCCACAGACAAAGCTCCATTTCTGCCAGCAGCAACTTCTCCAGAAGCCAAAGTGCTCATGCTGGGGTTAATGAATTTATACACACAGACACACAGAGATGCAACATGTGCATACACACTTAGCTCAGTCGTTCTGCACAACAAGTGAATGTACTGGGTGCATTCCCAAAGGACTCTGCCTGATGATGGCTCCCTCATCCACTTCCATCCCCAACCCTTGAAGCCCTTTGCTCCTCTTACCTGCTGTCAGCTGTCTCCATCCTGTATCTCTGGCATTGTCTGGCATTCCCTTTCCCTTTCCTTACCCATCTTCTGCCCAGTGGATACAGAAGACTCACCTTTCCAAAACTTTCAGTGGATGCCTTCCTCAGAGGAAGAGGGTCAAAGAAGGCTCCCTCCAAACCAGCAATCACAGCAGACAGAAACCTGGGATCCTACCTGGTGCTGGTAACTGTTTGAATCTCTGGGAGTCTCCTTCAGTTTGTAATTACAAGTTGAGCTCTGAAACATTGCCCTAACATGTTTTGTTGTGAAAGCACAGATCCAGTTTGACATTATTTTAAAGAGAGAGGGCAATGAAGCTCACTATTAATTACAGTGATTAGAAATAGAGGAGGGGGTTTGAGACATTTGTAGCAAAAAAATGAGTAAGAGAATGCCCTGCTAGAGCATCTGCCTGTTTGAAGCTGTACCTCTCTCCTTGTCTTTGGTCCCTCATTCAGCTTCTTTGGGAAGTCACTTCCTCCCTGCCATTATCTTTTCACCATGCCCCACCTTCTCCATTCTCATGCTGTTAAAAACTCCTGTGTTCAGAGGGAACATCACAGTGAAGTAACACCCTTATGTGGAGCCAAATGCATGGCAACTTCTTCTAAGGGACAGCAGTGCTTGGCAATAATTATCCTGTAAAAAATCAGCATCATTACAATCATTTGTTTCCACAATGAAATGGGAAATATCTCACAGGGCATCCTGTGTCTCTGCAATCGTTATGGACTCAGAGAGTGACATTCATTTGGCAAAGAATATCTTTATTGCAGAGGAATCAAAACCCAAATTATAAACTTAGGGCAGATTTCAAAAGCTGACTGGCTTGACAGGGGAGGAAGATAATAAATTATCAAAGATACATCCTGTGCCCCCCATATACTCATTCTTGTACATGCTGTCACCTGTCCCTGTAATTGTCTCCCTCCATTATTCCCTGGCATATACATAATTAGGTAAAAGAATACAGAGTTAGCATTCTGCTTTAGACTGAGAAAAATCAATTCATACACTTCCATGTATTCATTTAATACACTTCCATGCATTCATTTAATACATTTCATGTATTCATTTTGTGCATCCAAAAATAAATGGTTTTTTTTCCTTTAGGTTAATCCTTGACTTGATATCAAAAATACATATAAAAAGCTGACTTGTTTTATTTAGAATTGAACCTTAAGTAGATGTTAGATGGTATGTCAGGATTTAAACCAACTTGTCCAGAGAAAAAGCCAAAAGTGCACCCAGCAGCAGTTCTGGAGCTGCTCAATTGCATGCTCTGGGCAGGTACTGCAGGTGTCAGGCACTGCCTCAGTTATCATCTGCTTTGGTCATCTGGGCAACTCCTGCCCACAGTTTCATAGCCACTAGCCACAAAGTGCCATGTGTGGTACCTGTGCACTGAATGTTTAACCCTGGGCTCAATCTGGGCTCACAGGACAGATGGAACTGCTCTGACAGCAAGACAAGATCAGCCCATTTCCTTTGGGAAAGCTGAACTGGTGGGTAGTTACTGCTGACTCTCTCACCTCTTTGCTTCAGGGCTTATTTGCAAGGCCATTTCCTTTGGAGGAAGTTCAATCAGTGTGACTAATTAGACACCAAAGAACATGACCATGAGGGCAAGGAAGACTGAATGGGCACGGGTGCTCCTGCTGGTGCCAGAGCAGCATCATTCCACTGAAAGCAGCTGAGCTTTACATTGATGTGGCTCATTAAATATTTTATTGTCTTGAGTTATGTCAAATTCATGTTCTTTATGCTTTGTTATGATCTGAAAGTGAAGCTGCTTTAAGGCAGCTGATCTCTGAATGTCTTCACTTTCCATGCAAAAGTTCTTCCTGCACTCAGTCCCACCTTTGACAGCTTCCTACAGGTCCTCAGAGTTCCCTTCCTCCCCTCCCTCTCTTCAGCATACCTGTGTTGATAAAAAATAAAAGCCAAGCCCCCCTTCCCAAACCAATCCCCACAAATCCTATGCAGCCAATGGAAAAGTACACAATGAATCCCTAAAAATACAGATTGGTATCTTAGAACAACATTCAGGGGGCAGATTTCCTATTAAAGTAAATGAAAGAAGTTCAGTTGGCTTTCCTGGAAAATTTGTTGTGAAGGTTGGATGATGGAAAATATCAGTTGCACTGTCTGGAAATGCCTCACCTCTGTTACAGCAGGAACCACCGTGGCTCTGAGAACAGCACTGCTCACTGGCAGAACACATCAAACAGCAAAAAGAGAGCAACTGGATCTGTTCAGACCACATGAACAAGATTTAAACTGTCTGCTCAGGCTAAGAGCCCTACCTCAGATTATAGTGTAAGGTTCTGTATTCCCTTGGAAAAAAGGACTTAAAACCCTAGAGGCAGGATCTGTATCACTTACAGACAATAAAAGCTGTGTACACCATTAACAATTCTCTAGCCATTTTTATATCACTCTAGTATTTAAAGCTTAACCCCACAAGACCTGCTTTTGTTCAGGGAGGTTTTGTGTGGCATCCACAGAGCTCAGACAAGCTCTGATATCCTCCCAGGACAGACACACTGATACCATGGATGAAACACACAAAAACCAAGCCATCACTTAAACCTGAATAATTTGATCAGGAAGCAGATCAATGGATAAAAGATCAAAGCGCCATCAAATGGGAGGAAAAAAATAATAGCTTAAAGAATTTAAATGTGAGAGCTGGGATTTGCTTTTAAGCTGCAGTGTGGTTGTCTCTGACACGCTGCTCATTTGAAGGAATGCAGCTCCATTCAGCAGGAATTGCACGGAGATAACCTGCACGCCCAGGCACGCCCGAGCACAGCCAGGGCTGCTCCCGAGGAGAGGAGGCTGCTCCAGCCCCGTGGAACAAGGGCTGAGCCCACACCTTAGGGTGTGATCCCGCATTCTTCTTCCCGAGGGACCGGGCACACGCACAGCACCGCCGAGCCGCTGAGCCCCGTGGCGAACAGCTCGGTTAGAAAGGAGAGAGTGCAGACAAGGCACAAGGGGACATCAGGTTCCTTTCTGGCAGACTGCTGTGTTCACCTTCACCCAGAACATCCCACTTAAAAGAGCACTTTGCATTTGTCAGCTTTTCCTCACCCGCCCCTTACAGCCTGAGCTCGAGCCCTACATTTTTGTTGAATGATGTAACTGAAAATTCTTTATGCAAGTAAGCAGACTTATTATTAAATCCAAATTATTTATTTCAGGTTTGTATGAGCCATGTCATACGACTTTAGCATTCACTTTATGAAACAAAATGTGAAATTTGTAACAATTTTTATCTACAGGGACAGACCTGTTTGTAATCCCCTGCCCTATTTATCCTGAATTGCCAAAAACCCCTCTTGATTTCACCATCATTCCTTGTCACCAGCCAGTTCCCAGACCTGTCTGAAGTGACAATGGAAACACAGCAGCCTCTCGCTTCTGAAGAAAATTTGCATTTTGTATTAGCAAGGGAGAACGGGCAATTTCTATTAGGAGGCAAAAGGAACTAATTAAGCAAAGTTCTAAATCTCATCCAATAGCTTGGCTCAAAAGAACTTTGAAAATGAAAGTTTCATACTTTAGACCACAAAAAACAAAAAGCTTCAGAGAAGAAAGGAGGGAGGAAGATCTCCTTGTTAGGAGACTGACGGGAAGTGAGGACTGCTGGAAAAGGTTCTGCTGCACTTGGGAATTTGTGAGTCATACCGAGGAGAGATAGACTATGGGCTCCAATGCCACTTGTAATCAGATCTATAATTCCAGTAATGTTCATGCTGTCAATTGTGCTGGCAGGCCTGGTCACTCTCCAGAATTCTGATTTTTGAAAAAGTTTTTTCTTCAATTTCATGTGAATGAGCAGGAATTTCTTTTAAGAATAATGTCTTTAATCAAACTGCTTTGGTTCTGTACAGCAGCTTAGTGCTGCACTGAGAATCTCTTGGATGTTAAGGATTAATTTGTGCTGGGGGAGTTAGAGAAAAGGTGGCACCTTGTCACCTTTCACAAGTCAAACATCAGCTTTCTCCTGAGGATGCCTGGTAGGGCCAAACACAAGAGCCCAAGCACAGGCAGACAGACACTAAGAGAATATTGCAAACAAGAAAAACATGCTTGTGCTTGGCAACTTCAAGAGGACACTGCAGTTTTAATTTTTTTGTTTTTCCAAATATCCAAACCAATTTCTTAAATTATGAATCTCCTTCTCTATTAGCAGGAATGGGTCTGGGAACCACTCAATCCATCCTCATTTTGTCAAACCCAGGGCAGTGACGTGCACACATGAGAATTACAAGGCAGCAAATCTTCAGGGCCTGATCCAATAAATTTCAAAGTACAGCTCTGCTTTGCTTTGCACCTTATCATGGACTTTAGTACTTGGTTAGTCAATAAATAACATTACTTCAATAACCTCATCTCAGTCTAAACTCACAGGAGGGGAAGAAGTGGGATAGGTCACTTTACACTGTGGGAGACAAAAACCTGTTAAGTTGTTTAAATAGAAAATCTTTCACATAGTCCTTGCAGCAATCCTACCAAATAATGCCATTATAACTCATCCCAAAGTTGTGTTTCTGAGGTTCTCCTCTGCAGGCTATAGAACTTCTTCCAGGCACCTCAATTGCAGCTGCCATTGTTTCCTCAGGCTCCATTCCTTAGTTGTTTTTTGTTGTTGTTTTTTTGGTGTTTGGGGTTTTTTTATTATTATTATTATTAAATAAAGCACAAATTACATGTTTTCTGTTAAGGGCAGAGAAAACTTCCAGAGAATCTGTTCCAGCATCTAAGGGCAGTAGGAAATCTGGAATAACAAGCTGTAGGGGTGGTGAGGGGGGGTAATGGTGAAGGGGAGAAGAGGCAGGGAGGAGCTTCCTTTAAGTTACCTTACAGTAACTAATCCTGCAAGGAGAGCTGAGAGGAGACATCCTCTGAACACCAGAGTGAACACAAAAAGTGCTGCTGTAAGTTTCTACCTAACAGCCCTTGGCAAACACCTCAGGGAATGGAAACCAGAGAGCTTGTGCAGCACTTTCAATCCCTCCCAGGAATGCTAACATGGAAAGATCCCTCACCTTCCCACCTGCTCTCCCTGGTCTGAGGCAGTCCAGAGCTCCCTGACAACTGTTAACATGTCAGAAGATTCTACAGGAGCCATTCCCTAATTAAATGGAAACAAGCAAGGCTGTGATGAACAATAAAAAATGTGGGCCAAGATCAGAAGCTGATACACCAAAATCAGTCTCTCGAGTTTCATGCTGTATTTGTGATGCAAATGGATCTGAAATCCTCACTCAGGTTATGCTTGTCTTGATGTCTGCACCCAGCATTTCTCTCAGGACTGCACAGTCTCATGTGCAGTCTACCAGATAGCAAAGAGCAGGAAGGAAGCTGAGGACTTTGTCTCAGCATGTGGGAAGGTTTGTCACAGCCTGCAGTGTGCAGGTACCTATCCAATGACTCTGTGTGCTGAGGGGAACTGCTCCACCCCCACAAAATGAAGGCAGATTAAACAATGAATCAAAAGATTGGAAATTCCCTACAGATGTAGAGTCTGTGCCCTAAGCAGTGATGTGGAGACCAGAATTTCAGTGGCTTGCAGCAAAAACTGGGCTGAGGAGCTGCACAGAGGGGCCGTGGATAGCTCCCCTCAGAGCAGGGCTTGGCTCATGTAATGCATTTCCTTCTCTGCCAGCTGAGCCTGGGTGCATGGCCAGTACCTACTGCTCATGTCACAGCTGCCACCAGGGATTGTCACAAGGGATGGACACAAGGTTTGCCATCATCCAGCGAGTCCAGAGGGAGCAATGGAAGCAGAGGTGAACTCACAAATGAGGTCAAGACAGTGGAAGAGAAAGAAGATTCGGGCACAACACTGGAGAATCTATTTCAGTACTAAGATGAGATCAATTTAAGCTTATCATGGGAAGAAGTGGGTCATTTTAAAGATAAGTAATGCAGAACTGAGATATCTGGGTGTAGGAAAATTGTATTGCTGTAAATTCAAATAATCCTTAGTAACTGCAAGACTATCTTTGCTGAAAAACCTCTTCAGCCTCATCCTCTAACCCACTCAAGTTCATTTATACATTAATTTTCTCAGCTCTGGACAAATTAACAAGAACAAATTCTAGGGATATTCACAAGTATGTTGTCCCTTTGAGCTATATTTAGGAACTGATTTAGGGCCCTGTACCATTTATTTCAAAACCAAAGTGAGGTTGTGTTGTTTTGAAACTATGAGTACAGGATTTTAGAAGAGCCTTGCACACCATATATTTTATTGCTCTGTTATTCCTGCAGGACCATTCATTAAGATATTCTCAGCCACTTTGAGTTAAATCTGGAGTAGCTTTTAATTCAGAAAAATTACAGAAACGATGAATATAAACAAAAGTCTCTTCAGACAATGTAGAAGGAGTTTGACTATAAAATGGAATGTTATCATCCTTTTTTGCAAAGCCAGAATAAACTTGTTCTTTGGCTGAGAATAATCAAAATACACTGCATTATAGGAGCTCATCTTGCCAACAGAGTCATAAATATGAGATTCAGTGAGCCCTGAGTGTTTCAAGGTTCAGTTATACAGGTTTATATTATAAAAATAAGCAGTTCTGGTGAAATATTGCTTATTGAATAAAAAAGCCTACAGTTAACAGCTCTGCCATGACAAATATTTCTGTATCTGGCCATGGCCTGTGCTCTCTGCAATAAACCCTTGGTGCCCAAAGCAGAGAGCCTGTGACAAGCAGTGCTCCTGCTGCAGGGCTCAGAGCCAAGTTAACATTTCTCCCTGTCCCCAGAGCCAGTGCTGAGGCCACCAGAACCCAGGGACTGACACCACTCAGCCTTGCCCACACTCAGATAACTCAGTGGCCTCGGCACTCACTGGCCTCCCCTCGCTTGCACTGAGCAGTTTCTCACACTAATCTCACTGGGCAAAAAGGAATTTTCCCCAGCACCGTTTTTGCACCCTCAGTAAGGACAGAAAAAGCTCTCCCAGCAGACAAAACTTTCACCACATTGTTTGAAACAATAAGTTAACTTTGAGCTCCATTCTGAACACGGCATCAATTTCCTACCTCAAACCAACCACAGTCAGCAGTGACTCTTACACTACTTCTGTTTTATTTTATAACAGACAACCTACCTCCACCATGAAACAGAGCATGATCCTAGAAATTATCACCCTGAGGATTCAGGGTATATTTAAGACCTACATCTGAACCCTGAAGCCTGAGGCATTTGGAGCATACACAGCCCCAGCAATCCAGCCATCCTTATTATTTGCCACATCTTTGCAATCATTGTCCACATTTTTATGCCAGGAAAGAACTGGAAATTATTTCTCTATAGCCCAAAATAATGAGGTTTTTTTTTTAATTTAAAATTTTTCAAAAATAAAAACATCCATACCTTTTCAAAGTGTTGTGCATGTCTTTCCTCCCAAGTTAAGACTTGGCTGTTCAGTCCCAGAATCAGCCACGTTCTGTTGCTAAACTGGTATTTTATTTAAATACCTGAAGTTTATTTTACATCCAACCTCTCTTATCCAAGTCAGTTTTCATTTTGGCTCCGTACACCTGGGAAAGCTCAAGGCTCAGGTTATCAGTTCTGAATGAATGCAGTAGTCTTTCATTAAAAAAAAGCAGTTGTCCAGTTAGAAAAGTCTAAACCTGAATCACAAATATGGTTTGCTTCATCCCTACAAGGTCAGAGAATCTAAACATTTAGGACTAACAGAATTCCAAGGTTCCTGAACATTTTCATGAACAAGAGAAAGCATGATAAAATAAAACAAGCATTAGACATGATGCTCTTTCCATTTTCCCTCTTCCTTCAAAAAGAAGAGCAAAAGCAGCAGCAAATTCCGCTACAGCTACAAGGCTGTGCACGCCGCTGGGATAGCGTGTTCTAAACTTTGTTTCTAACACCCAAGAGCGAGCAAAAGTGTTAAAATAACACCACAATGATGGCTGCAAGAGAAAGTAGCAAAGCAAACGCCGCACACACACACCTTTGTCTCTCCCGGCCGGGCAGTGCAGACGGGCGGTCCCGGCTCCTGGGCGTCCAACCTTCATAACCCGGGACAAACCCGGGAGGAGAGAGCGAGGGAGGGACCGGAGCAGTCAGCAGCGAAATCCCGCCCCGCTCTCACATGCGGAGGGCTCGGAGCTCTCTGATCACAAAGCAGCTTTACAGCCCCTGTTCAAACAGTTCAGCTCCAGGGTAGCAAGTTCAAAGTGGGAGGAGGCAAAGGGAATCGGAGGGTGGTAACAATGCCGAGCAGACGTTTCGCTCCTTTGGCATCCGCAGAACCTGTTCTTCAGGTTGGAAACTGAAACATCTGCCCGCTGCCCTGCTTGAAAGCTGCGCTCCGAACCTCGTGTCTCCCAACAGGTCTGCAGAGGCAAAAATCAGATTTTATGATGCACAGACAAGTAGCCTGTGGGAGGAAAAGTTAATCATTGCCGAGCACCGAGGGTTTTTTACATTTTGGACTTCCTTGTGGTAACGTCAGCGCGGCAGCTCGCTCCCCTGTCAGCTCTGTTAGAAGGAAAAGCAGAGAAGCATGACCGTGGAAATCAAGAAAAACTCCCAAAAATTAATCAAAAACACAGCAATGACGTTTTAAGAGATAATGGCGGTTTTCTGAAATCACCAGTATCAATCAGAGTACAGAGGAGTACCTGTATTCTGATTGAATAATTGTAATAAGAATCTGAATCAGATTTTCCTGGCAGATCATAGTGTAACAACCAACATTTTATGCATGTGTGTGCTTTTATGTGTGAATATATGTATTAAAGCATATCACAAAATGGGAAGGTTACTTGGCATGCTGCACTTCCTCAGTTCAGAACACACTGGCAGGATCCCCATCCTTCAAAAGATCACAAAACAACTTTTAGAATATAATAAAATCCACATGATAAGTCAAAACGGGCATATACACAGAACTTACACACCTCAAATGTTTTAACACAGGTTGGCTGAGTCCGACCTTCAGCTTTATAAATGGTTTCCAGTCTAATAATTAAGTGGTCATTAGTCAGGATTTCAGCTTTGCAAAAAAACCCTCTCGAGCTCTTCTTTGGTTTCTTGACCCATAAAATAAGAAAATCACATTTACTCACTTCAGCAAAAGTGCAACAAATATGTTTGGTTTTTTCCTTAACAATTTAGCTGTTGGACGTGTGAGATACACACAGCTCTGCCTTCAAACAAAAATCAAATTGTGAGAGATTGGATTGGAAGCCTGAACAAAATGATCCAAGGATCGGTCAGTAAATTTTGTATATTTTAAAAATTCTATAATTTAAGGTGGCAGCTTCGAGTTTCTTATTTAATAGATTTAAGTGTGAAAATGTCCCATTCCAGACCCCACTTCCCGTGGGATATTTCCTTGTGCAGGTGCGTCCCCTACTGTTGAACGGCGAAAAATGTGCCAATTTTTTTCCCTAATTCCATTGATTTTACAGAGGGAAGAATTCGCGATTCCATTGATTGCGACACACTCTAACAAATAAAATCTGAGCAGCGCCTGGAGCAGGGAGGGAGGGATTAAGAATGTTTTGCTTATCTGTAAGATTCATCACAGCTTTACTTATCACGAACAACTTCTGGTGCAGTTTAATTAGAACTTTGATGCCACGACCTGTGCACTAATAGGCTGCTGAAAGGATTACAAATATCCAGTTTATTTGTGGTTATGTTTGGCCACAGGGAGCCTTTCTTTGCTTCTCAGTATAAAGGAAGAAAAAACCCACCAAACTCCTGCTCTCCTAAAACTTTCCAGTGAGTTCCTGCCATATCAATCTGTAAATTCTTCAGGAAAACACCTACTTTAATTTCAGTTAAATAGTTTTGTCAAATAAATTAATTAAATGTGGAACTGTTTAACTGTCCTTTCACTTTAGCGTGCTGCAAAACTGAATTTATAACAATGCGACATTAAAATCTGCCGGGAAAAAAGGGGGGAAAAAAGGTATTTTGGCAAAAATGAATGTACCAGACATCGGAGTGTAAATATGTACAACTACACACACACGTAGAGGTTTATCCGCCTGGTACCAGGATTTTGGAGAAGGATGTACGGACATGTTGATGTGTTTGTAGCTTTGCTGTGTGGAGGCTGTGTTTGTTGGTTTTGGCAGAAAACAAAGGGCAGCTTGTTCAGTTTCCCCACACAAACAGCTCATCTTTGAAGGGATGCACGGAGGCTTTCGCAGCTGTTAAAAGAGCAGAGGTAGGACACTGAACACACCTTCCTTCTGAATTATCCCAATTCTTTAAAAAGGAATTTTTTTAAAAGCAGGAATAGATGACAGCATGAAAGGTATCGCTGCTTTAAGCCTAAAACTGCAGATAGTGGATGGCAACATGATGTTTAATTAAAGGAAAAAAAAAAAAAAGAGTTGCGGAAGGGCTGGAGAATTTGTACAAGGTTAACAAGGTTACAAGGTTGTGGAGGGCACCTGCGTGGGGAGCGGTGATTCGGTGGGTCCCGTGTGAACCGTGTTCTGAAACATTCTAGATCTCACTTTTACCGATCTTTGCACCTCAGCTGCGATCGCGGGGCTCCTTCCCGTTCCTTTTCCCTCCCCTTTCCCCGCCCCTTCCCGCCCCTTTCCCCGCCCCTTCCCGCCCCTTTTTCCGCCTCTCACTGTCCATTTCCTCGCCCCTTTTCCCACCCCTCACACCTTTTCCCGCCCCTTTTCCTGCCCCTTTTTCCGCCCCACCCCTCACAGCTCTTCCCTCCCCTCAGGCTCTTCCCGCCCCTTTTCCCACCCCTTTTCCCTCCTTTCCCTCCCATTCCCTCCCCTCACGGCACTTTTTCCAACCCTTTTCTCACTCGTCCCGCCCCTTTTCCCGCCCATTTCTCCCCCTCAGGGTAGGGAGGCGTTTCCCGCCCCTTTTCCCGCCCCTCACTGACGGGATATCCCTGCGCGGCCGGCGGGTGCTCCGCCGCTACCGGTACCACGGCGCCGCCTGAGGCCCCGTGTCCCTCCGCCCGCCATGGCGGCGGCGGCGGGCCCGGCGCGGCTGGTGCGCTGCGGGCAGAAGGACGAGCTGTACCGGGCCGGGCTGCGCAGCGGGGCCGGCACGGCGCTGAGGGGACTGGCGGGTAATGCCTGAGGGGGGATTGGATCCATCCCGAGCCCTCGCGGGTGTTCCGGGATCCGCCGGCACAGCGGCTCTGGATGGGGGTCGGAGGGGACCGGGAGGGCTCGGCCCAGCACGGACCTGGTGCAGTGACAGCCCCGTCCCGCAGGTGCCCGGCCGTGGCTGGCGTGGAGGAGGGAGGTGGAGCTGCTCTCCGATGTGGCTTATTTCGTGCTCACCACGCTGTCAGGTAACCTGCTCTGTCATTTATCGCTTTTTATCATTTCTGCCAACATCTGAAAGCTGAGGGGTCAGTGCTGGTGATCACCACCTGAGACTGCCCAACAGCAGTCTGTTCTTACCAGCCTGGGGCTTGGTTTGGTTTGGATAAATGCCTACTGGTAAATATGAAGCCACGAAATTGTTGGGGTTGGGTTCAAACACACAGATAGATGTTCTTCTAAAAGCAATTTTTTAAAAGCAGGAATAGCAGGAATAGGAATTTTTTAAAATCAGGGATACCATGAAAAGTATCCCTGCTTCAAGCCTAAAACTGCAGATAATGGATGTCATCATGACTCTTATCTTAATTCAACAAAAAAAACCCTATTTTGACATTCCAGAGCCTGAACAGGCTGTCCCCACTGCTCAGCACATCCAGAATGACCCTGCAGTTGGCCTCTCACCCTGTTTTCTGTTGCACACATTGTTTAGGTTATCAGACCCTGGGAGAAGAGTATGTGAACATCATTCAGGTTGACCCGAGCAAGAAGAAGGTGCCTTCTTTCCTTCGTCGGGCCCTCTTCATTTCCCTGCACACCGTGGTGCCCTACTGCCTGGAAAAGGCACTGCTGCACCTGCAACACGAGCTGCAGGTGGAGGCTGAGGAATCCAGGAGCCCAGAGAACCCCCCAGCACTTGGCTTTCCCAGCAGGAGCTTCATCCGCAGCTGGATTCGGAAGCAGGTTGGGCAGCTCAGTGAGCAGCAGAAGAGAAGAACCTCCCAGGTCGTGGATGTCCTCATACAATCCATCCCCCTGCTGCACCGGCTCCACCTGGCAGTCTTCTACATCCAGGGCACCTTCTATCACCTGTCCAAAAGGGTCACAGGCATCTCATATGTAAGTGGTTTTGGTTCAAGATGTGTCCACTGCAGGATTTTGGCCTCTTGGGTGCTGTGTGTATAAAAGGGATAAGGAGTTTGGTTGTTGTTGCAGAGCAAAAGGGTGAGTCCCTGCAGACAAGAGGTTACAGGTAATAAACATCAATGTTTATTGATGTTCATACATATTCTATGTGTGATGTTCATACATATTCTATGTATGAAGCTATTGTGTAACTTCAGTCTGTCTGCCACAAACACATTAGAAGTGAGAGGGGACTTGATAAATCCATGGGAAATACTGTTTTGAACAACACTCAGTATACATTTAGGTAGCACTTTTCTATATGAAGACAATTTTGTATCTTTACAAAAAAACATCAGAAATATGTACAGACAAAAGAGTTCTCAACAATTCCCAGCATCAGTGCAGGAAAGAGGTGTTTGTTTGCTCAGAGATACACAAGAAAACCAAACCAATTAAAGCTGCAATTTTTATGGGCAGACAGCAGCTAAGTCCAGCCTGGCTGAAGGTGATTACACCTCCTGAGAGACAGCTGGTTGAGAAGTCCTAAAATGTCAATTTTTTTGAGATTATGAGAATCCCAAATTAAGTCTCCTGCAGATGGGGAGGGAGAGAACAGTTTCCAAAAACCACAGTAACAAAACATCTCTCTTTCTGTGAATTCTCTAGCTGCATTTTGGAGGATTGCAAGGAGAGGATCAGAGTATCAGATCAAGTTACAAGTTTCTTGGAATAATTTCCCTCTTCCACCTTCTGCTGACCATTGGAGTTCAGATGTACAGCTTCAAACAGAAGCAGAGAGCAAGGCAGGAGTGGAGGCTGCACCGCAACCTCACCCACCAGAAGTAAGAAAGAGGTGGTTCTTGACTCCTGGGAAAGAGGTGGGAATGAACAGGGGCAGCACAGGAGTGACACCCCAATTCAGGTTACAGTCTGATGTAAACACTTCATTAATTAGCACAAGTAATTATTTGCTGGTTTGTGCATGTCTTGGACTTCATCCTTTGGTGTTTTTGAGACCTCCATGAAAAGGGCTGATACTTGAGCACAGGTTTTACCCCAGGATGTATTACCCAGTATTTCTGCCGAGCAGAGTGAGTGCAATTAACACAATTAACCCCAACGTGCCTGTGTTAATTAGAAGCAGGAGCAAGGAGGCGGCGGCCGGGCGCCAGTCACGCTGCACACTGTGCCTGGAGGAGAGGAGGCACAGCACAGCCACCCCCTGTGGGCACCTCTTCTGCTGGGAGTGCATCACGGCCTGGTGCAGCACCAGGGTGAGTACACAGAGCTCACCAGCACTGTGGAGCTGTGTGAATACAGTGACAATCACATGGGTGAGCTCAGTACTTCACACTGGGCCAGCTCAGGGGAGCTTGTACCACAGCTGAGACTGAAAAATTATTTTCTGAAAGTAGCTAAGGAGTTTTCTATTCAGATTTTTTTAAATACAACTATTCAATATGTCCATCTATTCCTTTTTCTTTCTGTAGGCAGAATGTCCACTGTGCAGAGAGAAGTTCCATCCTCAGAAACTCATCTACCTACGGCACTACCAAATGTAAAGGAAACCTCTTCTGTCTCCTCATACTTGGGCTGGTCCAAGAAAAGCCTTTATTAAACTGGAAACTGCCTGTGCAAGGTGGTACTACATTCCTGTGTGACAGAATAAAGCTATTTTTGCTTCTATCTTCAATATGGACTATGTTCTTTCTCTACATTCTTTCTTCTATCTTCAATATGGACTATGTTCTTTCTCTACATTCTTTCTTCTATCTTCAATATGGACTATGTTCTTTCTCTACATTCTTTCTCTTCTGATGTAGCTCCTGACCATATTAAAAATGGGGTTCTAAACCATGCTTAACTCAGGTGAATGATCCCTGAAGAGCTGAAAAAGGCAGTGCATGGAGGTAAAGTGAGGGCAACCATTAATGAAAAGGAGTCATAAATAGTGTTAGATCAGGAGATGTATATAAAGATAGAGAACAAGTAAAGGGGAACACTGTCTTTTAATAAATTTTGGAATTAAAAAGTCACTTAATAAAACTGTAGTTGTATCACATGAAAAAGTTTACATGCAGGTCCATTTATCTTTCATTTTTCTTCCCCCCCATAAAAAAAGAAAATCTGTGTTAAAACCCCCATGACTGTCTGTTCTGGCCAGTTTGGGTACGTCCTGTGGGGCTGCATGAAGCCAACTTCAATTATTGAAGAAACCATTACGTATGAAAGAAACTCCAACCAATAACAATTAAAATATATATTTTTATAATTCCAGGTCCTCAAAGGAAATTGTAATAGAGTTTGAACAAAGTTCTGAGTCATCAGAAAGAGCCCAATTTTAGCATCTGCTGGGAGATGGAACAGTGAAACTGGCATTAAAACCCAACACAAACGAGTTGCTTTAGAAGCTAAATGAGTATTTTTGCCCTACTGCAAACCCCATAATTTAGTAATTTCTTATTCCTATCTATACTTGTTTGGTTATAACTCAGTAATACCATGCATTTAGGAAACTGGCTTAAGTTCTGCATCTAATTTAGGTCTACTGAATTTTTCTATGAAAACAGCACACGGCCATGAAGCAGAAAACAGCATCACGTGTGCCAGCTTACACTTTCCTCCACAGATGTGCACAGCACTTCAGGGTGATGTTGAGCAGGAGAACTATGTAAAAATATCCAACTCTAGGCCATTAACCTCTCCAGTGCAACGGATCTTGAAAGAAATACATTATCCCAAACCCATGGGATTATCCAAAGTTTCTCCAACTTCTTACAAAAGAGAATAAACTCAATGCAATTTGGTTAGAATGCCAGTTTCCTTGAGAATCTGATATTTCAGATAAAAATAGCAAGATCCTCATAAAATGAAAATTCAACTGCTTTGTCACCACTCTGTTAATCACTTTTATGAAGAAAAAAGGCATTGTTACAATGGCTCAAAATCGTTCCTTTAGTGAGCAGTAGAATTGGTCAACAGGTTGATTGCTTCTTCCTAGCTAGCAAAGGTCTTCCCCACATCCTCTTTCCCTTTGTATTTCCTCTTGCCATGTGTGAAGGGTATATATCTGTACTTTATCATGTGCTGCAAAGAGAAAACAGCAGTTGTTGAGACAAGAAGGATATGTAATATTCAGAAAAAATGGTTTCTAATACACACTGTAAATTACTGAGTCCTCCAGAAAGAGAGTTCTTAGTACAGGTAATGAAAAAGCTAATCCTACAGCAGTTGAAATCTAAACAGGAGTATGAGAGCAGTTTATAAATCTCAGATTTTGTGTTACCCAACAAATTGTACACTACAGTGAAGATTACTGATTGGGGAACCACGGGAAACTGGAGAGAGCACAGAGGTACTAATTATTTACTGCCCTTTCAACTTTAATTTACCACTTTCAATCACAGTACATGCCCAAAATTCTGAATGTCTGAGGAAAAAATAAGGTGGATTTTTAAAAAAATGCCAACAAACCTTAAGAAATTTGTTAAAATGCTCTGAATCACTTGCCTATGTTCTTTCCCTTTCTCTTTTCTACTTCCTCACACCACCTGTGAGAACTTCCCTTTTCACCCACCAGAGATGGTTCAACACCTCTGCATCCAAAATAGCCACAGGAAGTGGATGAGAACCTGCATAAAACCCTGACACTGCACTCTAAAGTCAAAACCTTTTGGAAAAAGAATAAAGTTTTGTAAAACATGCCCCACAATTAATGTTCAAGTATTAATTATTGAAGTTCCTCCAGTAAAATAAGTGTGTGCAGCACATTTAACCCACATTGAAGGGCTCCACTGGATGGCCAGTTTGAAGCAATGCTGTAAATCCTGACATCACAAATTCCCTGTTGCCAAATTACCTTGATTTGCCTCTTCATAGTGATACAAAATAGCATAATGAAGTACATCACAAGGATTGGCCAAAACACAGGAACGTTGAAAGCCTCAAAAAAGGTACAAGCCATAGCAACCAGGATTCCTTTAGTGGCAGAATGCCTGAAAAATAATAGTAACAATTAATCCTTCAAGCCCAGTTACCATTAGTGTCATGCAGATATTTGTATTTTTCAAAAACAGAACACAGGCAGATCCACTCACCAGAATTTGAATTCTGGGAGCCTTCTAATGAAAGGCCGAAATTCTTCATTTTGCCTTGTAGGTAAGGAAGGACCATCATCTAAAAATAACAGAAAAGAAACCAAACCACAAACCTCCTCACAGTAGTTTTTTACACTATGCAGACTCCAGGGGTTTTTTAACTTTTTATCTTAAAAAAATAAAAGTCACAAAACAAAACCACACCCAATTTCCATTGTCACATGCAGATCCCAGTTAAGAGTTGCTGATTTAATCTAAGTTCATATAGATTCCTTAAAATAAACTTAACATGGATTCATTTAAAGAAAATAGGGACTAGGAATGCCAGGCCATTGAGTTACTAAAGATAGAACCTAAGTCACATAAACCTCCTTTTAAAACACAGAAAACTAATACAACATGGAATATATTCAAGTCCCATGAAAATGGACAAATTTTATAGCAACTCTTGATGTTAAGTTGTATCGATTTTTTTTTTTCAGGTCTAAAAAATACAATGTAGTGCTAAAACTGCATTATCTTTCCACTACAGTATCAGACAAAAGGGGCTGGAAATTTGACCGAGTTTGAAATTCTGGTAAAAAGGAACTTTTCCCATACCTGAATCTTCCATTAGAGAGGGGTCTACCTTTGGCGACAGGAAAGCTATGAAGAGGTTGAGGTGGTAGATTCCCAAGGCATATGTCACAATGTACCAACCCTGCACAGGGAGGAACAGACAAGGCTAAAATCCTCCTGAAAATCATTCTCTGATACTGATTTTTTAACAAGATTAAACAAGCTGGGTTTGTGCTTCCTTGAGAAGCTTTTCTATGTCCTCATATTAACTGAAAGGTTTCTGGGCTTGTAAAAATATCGATTCTCAATCATCAAAACAAGTTTTAGAACATGACAGGAGAGCAAATCTCTCATGTAGTGACAGATTCAACATGAAACCATGGTCTAGCATCCAGGTTCTCTATGTTCAGGATGTGGACTTCAAAAGTAGTAAAAAGCATAAAACCATCCCTTTTTTAATTATCTTTGCAGTCTCAGGGTCTGAAATGTTCCTACTACGATGACCTGTAAAGGTTTCAAATTCTGTAATCTTCAATTTTTGGGAAAAACAGCTCCCAAGTTCTTAACTGAACTGCAGACTGGCATGGAACAGAAACATCTGATTAGTGGGGAACAGTCTGCCCCTGCCTGCAGGGAGAGAAATGTTGACAAAACCATTCCTCATGGTTTTCATGACAGAAAGGAACCCCTGGCTCTGAGCATGTTGTTAAACAGCTTTGAGATCAAAGGAAAAACTTAATTACAACAGTTTCCAGAGATTTATTTTGTGAATTCAGATTAATATCCTCAAGTGTTCACACATTTTTCTCTATCAGCAGCTTCCACACCCACAGGATGTGTTCTCTCTTCAGACTCCACAATTTACCTTCTGCCATGTGCACACCTGATTCTAAAGTAACAGCACACTTCAAAAGCACTCCTAGAATCCAATTTAGACCAGCAACAATACCTGGAACTACTTCAGCATCAAATGCAGTCCTCTCACCTGCAGTAAATAAACTCTAATCATGTAGATAAAGCTCAGCCCCAGCGTTACAATCCATCGCACTGCAGTGTAGGGGGTGGATTTGTCTAACCAGGACTGGTAGATCTGGAGGAAACAAAGTGCACAGAAATGAATAAATACTGTAAAATACTTGATGCACAATGGATAAAGCTTATTTGAGGGTAGTATGGACAAAAGAAAGCATTTGGGAGGAGTATTTTGGGAAAGAGTAATATGAAACACTTTCATTCTTTACTACAAATAAATTACAGAACTGTACTTACAAGCTTCTATATTTGTACAAAGGAAAAAAGTCCCTAATGCTTGGGGATTTTGTAAAGCAATTTAAATTTTCTGTATTTTATGCAAGTTGCTTCCGTTAAGATGAATTTGAAACTAAATCTGAACTCACTCCTCATTTCTGACAGTAACAACATATTTTCACTGTGCAATGCCACACATATGCCCATTAAATATACCAGTAAATCATTTATTATAGATATTTATCTATTTTTAAAGGCTTCAAAAGAAATCTTTTGTATAGATTTTAGCTTTTCAACAACCCAGCCAACAAGGAGTGAGTTCAAGAAGCTGCAGTGAGATCTGATTCCAAAGGAGTCAGAAAAATCCTTCACAAAACCAACCTGTCCAAGTCTTGAGAAAAATCTATAGACCACGGAAGGTTTTCCATGCACAGACTCCCCAATGCTGTCCCCTTCTGACATGGTGGCTGTGGAAACAAAACATGGGACAAGGGAACATTGAAATCCAAAATCTCAGCTCAGGGAGGTTTAAAGCACATCCTCTGAGCCAGCATTTACACACAATATTCTCCTGGCTTGGCTGTTTGAAACAAATTACTCTGAATATTTTTAAAGAGAGGACATTCATGCCAAAATGAATGAAAATTCCTTGTCCAAGAAAGCAAAGAACAGGGTATTTACAAAGACAAGACAGGATCCAGTGTGTTTTGGGGAAGGAAATAAAGAAGTCCATGAGGAAATTGAGGACCAGCCCAGTTGGACATTGTCACCTTGCTAAGGGACAGGCTGAGGTACAAGCCCTGAGCAGTGAGGTATGAACTGATGGCAGCACCTCCCTCCTGCCACCTCGGGCTCCAGAGGCAAAGAACAAAACCACAGTGAGGAGATTTTTTTAAAAGGCTGGTTAGGATTTTAAATACTGAGTAACTACATAGTGGAGAAATAAACTCAGGACTCTGCACACCAGTGGTTTCAGCCTCTGCCAGAGCACCAAACCCAAAATGCTGCCCATGCTGGAACCATTCCATGAGTTTCTCTGTCTCTTGAACACCAAGAGCTGAGCAGTGACAGGAGAGTTTTATACAAGAGCAAAACTGTACAGTTAAAGGCCCAAGAGCCTGAACTCAAACATAAAATTACTCAAGGGGATTATTTTTCAGTTCATGCCTCGCCTACCAATTGAAGAGCTTTATTTTTCTTATCAGTGAGTTTTACAGCTCACTTGGAGATAGAAGCCAAATAAAGTGGATCCTAAGCAGAAACATTTTGCCACATCACCAAGAGCAATCCCTGGCACTACTTCCTGGAATCCTCATCTGTGGGAGGGACTGTGTAACTCTGGGATACTGGGAGTACACTCAGCCCTACTCAAGAGCCTCACAGGGTAACAAATCTGAATGAAACATTCATAAATTAAAAAAAAAAAGGCAAATTGTCTTAGATGCTGCAATACAGACTGCTGCAGAAAATTAAAGATCAAGGACAACCTGAGGAAGCACAAAACCTTAAAGCTGTGTGTTTTTTCTGTAAACATCTGAAAACTACATCCTATGGAATAATTAGAAAGTAGAAAAAAAAGGAGCCCTGTTACACTGTTACACCTCAAAAGCAAAGGGGACTCATTAGGAGGCTTCAGCAGCTGAGTCCACTTTGATTCAAGCTAGAGCTAAAAGAAAAGAATCGAGTAGAAAGTCATAGACTCTACACACTTGTCCATTAAGACAAAAAGGAATAGTTATTCTTCTCCCCACTCTCTGCAGGGCAGAAATTGTTCAGCATTCTCAGCTGAGCATCATTTGGAGCTTTATTTTGGGGTATTTTTTAATGTCCTGAAGTATAAAGCTGTAACAAAAAGTTATTCAACTAATTTGAATCACAGAATAATTTATCCGAGATCAATGAAAACTCTCATAGTGTCAAAATTAATTCTACAGATACATTCACAGCAAACATGGGCTACAGGCAGACCTTACAAGACAATCCTGTAAATGCTACCCTGTGCAAGCAAGTGGAAAATCATGTGTGTGAGGCTACTGAAGGCTTCATGCTGGAGCAGGGGTTATGGTGTAAAATTTTGCAATATGTGTGATTATGTGTGATTTTTATCATGCACACAGTTCTTCCAAAGCAAACCAAGAAATAAATCAGTTCTACTGAGGAGAAACCTCTCAGCTTAACCACAAGACCCAGGCTAGAATTTAGAGTAATTATTTCTCATCACATTAAAACTCTGCTGGAGGAACACCTGTAATGAACAATCATCAAAGGCAGGAGTCCCTGGCACTGCTCTGAGGGCAGCTCACAGTTAAGAACACTGGGCTGTGTTGGTTTAAGGGAATGATTAAACCTAGACAGTTGCAATTTCTCTTTCATAATCATGGAACCATAGAATGATTTGGGTTGGGAGGGACCTTAAAGATCATCCCATTCCACCCCTACCACAGGCAGGGACACCTTCCACTATCCCAGGGAGCTCCAATGTCCATCCAGCCTGGTCTTGGGCACTGCCAGGGATCCAGGGGCAGCCCCAGCTGCTCTGGGCACCCTGTGCCAGGCCCTGCCCACCCTCCCAGGGAAGAATTCCTTCCCAATATCCCATCGAACCCTGCCCTCTGGAAGGTTTAAGCCACTCCCCCTTGTCCTCTCACTCCAGGCCCTTGTGAAAAGCCTCTCTCCATCCTTTTTGAAGGGAAACATCAGATTCAGTGCCCAGCACAAGGAGCTGTGACCGCCCTGCAGCCACTCCAGGACAACCAGACACACACAGAGAGGTGAACACAGCAGAGCTGAACACAACCAGGCACACACACACATACATTAACACAACTAGGCACACACAGAAATGAACACAACCAGAAACACACACACAGGTTAACAGAACAAAGCCCACACAGAGAAATGAACACAACCAGGCACACACACACACAGGTTAACACAACCAGACAAACACAGAGCTGAACACAACCAGGCACACAAACATTAACACAACCAACGAGAGAATCGTTTGTACCAGCAGAACTGAGGCTGCTCCTAAAACGAAACCGTATTACAGCATTTTTCTCCGCTAGAAAACACCACGTAAGCGAAGGTACGGCCTGAACAATTATGCTTTTCACCGCTATTGTTATGGTAATTTCATTACAAACAGCACTGATCGCTGAGTTCTGAAAAGCAGAACCTCCGGCAGTAAGAATATCCTCATACCATCACACAGAGATACAGAATTACTCTGCTCCTAATACAGCTTTTTCCTAAATTTAAAATAGAAATGAAGCAGGTAACTAGCAAAAACACATTACTGATTCCGGTTACCTTATCTCATAGAGGAACTGTCTTTGGACAGCAGCACACTAAGGTGATTTATTAAGAACTGGGTGAACGGACAACCACGGGGAAACATCCCATTGGTCGCTCAGATGGGTTTTTCACACTAAAAAAAGGCAGCGTTTAATTTTATCCATTGCCACAGCAGCCGAGCAGCACCTGCGCTTCTCGCTTGTGCCCGCAAGCGGGGACTTCCCCTTGCCTGGGCACCGCTCAGCCCCGGGCGCAATGAACGGGGAGGGGCTGCGCTGCCTCGGCACGGAGCGGGGCCGGCAAAGGGGGAACCGAGCCCCGGGAGGCCGCGGCCGGAGCGCCGAGCCCGCAGCAGCCCCCGCGCTCCCGGAGGGGCCGCTCGCTCCAGGCCCCCGCCCGCCGCCCGCGGGTGTCAGCGCCGCGCCCGGCGGCCTGGAGGCGCAGTGCCCGCTCCCGGTCCCACCCCGCTCCGGCCCCGGTCGGTCCCGGTACTCACAGGCCACCGGGCCGGTCCTGCCTTCCGCTCCCGCCCCTCCACACACCAATATGGCGGCGGCACCGGGATCCCCTTCCGCTTCCGGGGTTCAGGGGCGGGACACAGCCCCGGTGCTGCCCCTCTATTGGCCCCGGGGGAAAGGGAGGGGCCGGGGCGGCGGGTGGCGTGCGCGCTCCGTGAGGGGACCCGGGGAGCGGGCGGGGCGGTATCGGCGGAGAGGCGGGAGGTGTCGGGGTGTGTGTGTGGCCTGTGAGGCGGGGCGGGATCGGGCGGTACCGGCGCGGACCGAGCGCGGGACAGGACGGGGCGCGCGCCGCCGAACGGGCCCGCCCTGCTACCCTGAGGGGAGCGCCAGGCCCCGCCCCCCGCGCTAGCGCAGCCAATGGGAGCGGCTTCTAGGGCGGGCGTGGACGCGCGACCAATAGCGGGATGGCGGCGGGTGGGGAGGCTCGGCCGAGGGCGGGGCCGAACCGAGTACAGCCGAACTCAGCCGAGCGCCAGCCGTGCTCTATCGAGATGGGCCGAATCGAACCCGAGCAGAACCGAACTAAGCCGAACTCAGCCGAGCCCGAACCCATCTCTACCGAGATGGGCCGAGTTGAGCCCGAGTCGAACCGAACCGAAGCGAGCGGAGTCCCCTCACGGGATGAGGCGAAAGCTGTTGAAGGATTTCAAGTTTTAACTAGTTCGGTGTATTTTATTAAACGAGAACATGAACCTCCAGGAATCAAAATCAGTAGAAGACAAGAAATACTCATTACGTTGAAAAAGAGGTGACACAAACATCCCTACGCGTGCTGAGGTGCGTTTGTTCCCGTGGGACAGAAACACTGATACACGAACCCCAGCCATGATAATTCATTTTCCATGGATTCGCTGCCCCGAGGCTGTTCCGAGTTTCTGTACCGCCTTTGGGCACCACTGGGCGTCTCTCCAGCATCTCTTTTGGGGCTGAATCAGTAAATTCTTCAGGCTCCGTGGCTGCAGCATTTTGTACTAAAGTTTACATTCAGTACATGCTCAAAAGTGACAAGATGCCAAAAAAAAATAGTCCTGACGCTTTTCAAAACCTATTGATTTAGTATTTATAGTATGCAAGTATATGAGTATAGTTATTTCATACATATAATAAATAGATTAGAAATCAATATATAATTATACATATTAATATAAATATAATTATATAATAATACAATTATAATATCAATATATTATAATATAAATATATTAAATACATTTATATAAAATATATGAACTATATATAAAATATGGTATTATATATTATATTTCAAATTCTAGGGTATCCCAGCATTACTTCTGTGGGGTAGAGGATGGATTGAATATTGACATGAATGTTTAATCTCAGTTTCAGCTGCAGCAGCATCAGGGCCAGGTTTTTAGATCAATCCTTGGCAAGTAATAATCTCTTTAGAGAGTGGATGCTGTCAGTTAACAGCACACTGCAGTCTGGGAATCTTCACAGATTCAGGTCGATTAAATGTCCACTAAACAAACAATAATTACAACTATCAACAAAGGAGATTAATAATAGCAAACAACTTTGATTTATCTCCTTTTTAACAGTAAAACTGGTTTTTTTTTGCATTTGGTAAAACTGTTGTGAAGAGGTGCAAGAAAGAAACTATAACTGAGTAATAAGGAACATGGAGAAGAGTCTCTGAAAGCTGGTTTTAAAAATAATGAAAATAATTTAGAACAATTAAATAGAGCTCCCAGTGACCTGTGGTGACCTGTGGTTTTCAAGCATTTTTATGTGCACAGGTTCGAGAATGAAAGGAAACCATGACACATGAGTGAAGTTTGCAGAGGTCAATGAGGGAAAACACTCATTTTTTGCCATCAAAATGTTTCCTCCCTGTGCTGCCTCCTCTCTGGCTGCTGCCTGCTTCCATGCTGTCCCCGTGGCTGTGTCCCTGTGTGCCTTGGCTGAGCGTGGTTTGTCCTGGTTCCTGAGGAAGCCCTGCTGGCTCACACACCTGTTAGCCCCACAAACAGGTGCCCGTCCTTCTGGGCTTCCTCACCTGCAGGAATCCATCCCAGTTCCCTGTTCAGAGCGCTCAGCTCGCTGCAAATTATTTACATTTCTACAATTTTGGTTATTTATTATTAGGCTGTGTGTGAGTGGGCAATAAGACACAATAAATCTTCCCAAATCTTTATTATTATTATTATTATTATTATTATTATTATTATTATTATTATTATTATTATTATTATTATTATTATTACAACATAAGGACGTATGATGTAAAAATATAAACAAAACTATTCCTGATTTAAAAACCATGAATAGATCTCCCCACTAGTAAGTGTTGAGCTCTATTTTAATGGCTTTTGGAGAGGACCACTAAATTCTGGTTTAGTGGTACCAGAATTTACCTACCCTGAGTAAAACTAGGTGTGAATTTCTGTAGTTCATTTACTACAGTTCAGTTGTTTTCTCAGAACTAGCTGTTTCAAAGTTGTTCCCCACGATGAATAAATTCGTAACATCTCAGGTTTTTCAAACACAAAATGAGTCATGCCAACCTGTTTTCGTGGGCTGCTGCAGAAATGAATTAATATGATAATATGACCCTGTGAAATTACTACTGTTGGTGTAATAAATGTTCTTATTTATTACCCCTAACATTTAATTGTAGCTTAAATAAATTCCATACAAACACATTTACTGCAGAGTTTAGAAACAATCCACAATTATATAATGCAGGAATAAATCCCCTATCAGTGATTCTTAGGAGAGGAGGATTTGTAGGGTTGATACCAAGCTGGTTTGTCATGAACTCTTCATGGAATCCCAAACTGGTTTGGGCTGGGAGGGACTTTAAAGCCCATCCAGGGACATCCACGGGCAGGGACACCTTCCACTATCCCAGATTGCTCCAAGCTCTGTCCAGGCTGGCCTTCCAGGGATGGGACATCCATTTCTGGTTTGGTCTCTCTCAGCCCCTTGCAGTGGCTCTGTGTCTGTGGCATCCTATCTCTGAATCTCAGAGAACACAGGGCCTTGCTAAAACACAAGAGCTTTTCTGTGTTCAAAGCAGAATTTCCAGTTCTGCCTTAAAATCCAAACCAAACACAAACAAACCCTCTGCAGTTGCATTCATCCCATCCCTGGGAGCTTGGAGCTCTCCCTTTTCCCCTCTCCCTGCTCCCTTTGGGCACTGGTGGCTCTTTTCCTGGAGGCCCCCGTGTCCCTGCGGGTGTTCACGCCTTTGTTCCTCTGCAGAAATGTGTGATGTAGAGATTGTGCTTGTGTGGACGTCAGCATTTCCAAACCTTGCATGTGTTGCATTGCTAAGCAACTTTTAGCAACACTTATCTCGCGTCCTTATGCCATCTGGAAAAGAGGATTAGACAAGGAAATGTGCCAGGGAGAGACAAAGGCACATCTAAGAAAGAGGTGGCTTAATTGCTAAAGAGAATGAGTGACATTAATAGTAGGCAATCAGCAGAAGTGATTGAAAGCAGGCACAATGCTTCACAGGTAGTGATAAGGAAGCTCTGGGAAAGGTGGAATATTTTATATCCCCTGGCCTCTTCCCTCCCTGCAGGAGGAACAACTTGGCTGCATCCCATTGCATGATGCAAGATGAAGGCCCCTGGGATTTCAGATTATAAATTAGATACGGGTCCAGTGACAGTGAGGCTCTTCTAGATCCTCCAGTTGTTCTGTCCATCCAGGAGTGTCACTGCTGTTTGGAGATCCTTCCCCTACAGCAGAGGAGGCTGTGAGCTGCCAGTGGAGCCTGGAACCTGAGCTGTTGCTTGTAGAGATGTTGTACACGTGAGTTGCAATGATTTTGTACATGAGTTACCAGCAGTGCAGCTATTGTGGGATATCTGCTGAGGAAAACGTCCTTGCTTTGGGGGGTGGCAAGGGTAGAGCAGAGCACGTGGTGTCAGGAGTGTGTTTCTAAAGTCCCTTGTCTTTATTGTCATCTTCAGCACACCTGTAACTGCAGGAGGTGTAAACCAAGTCACACCTTTGGCTACTAAATCCATCTGGAGCTTCAGCTGGGTTCACACACATTTGAGAATTGTAGGAGACCTTCTGGTACCTCTGCTGTTATCACATAAAAAGCCAAATATCCAACTTAATAGAAGAATGATCATTTCAGGTTTTAAATATTCTTATTCTCTAGTTCCTTATGCACTCTGAGATTGCAGAAATGTTGCCTGATGGCTAAACAGGATTTAGTACCATATAAAACCAGTGACGTTTGTTACTGAGCTGTTTAATTTCCCATACCTGGACTTTTGACTGCACTTTGACCATTGTCTGATTATTTCCATCTCAGTTGTGACTCTAAAGTCTTCCAATAATATGGAACAATTCACACTAAATTTCAGTGCCAGCTCTGGGCTTCAAGATGATTTTTACATGTATCTTGGAACAGAACTGTCCCCCAGTATACAATCCTGCACTTTCTTCTCCCAGCAGGAACTGAAACCACTATTCCTGCCCATGTCCTCTCCTGTCCTGGCTGGCTGTGCTGCCAGTTAATGTCATTCAAATGGTGGCAGCACGTTCATGATGACGTCAGGCTGAGCTGCACACTTACGTGTCCACTTTTAACACTGCTGGAAACTTAATTGGCTCATACCTAAACTGCTGTGGCATTTGGCTTTGCAGCCTTAGGAACCTTTAAACTTTTATGCAAAGGGAATACCTTGGGTGAAATGCAGACTGGATTTAAATAACCAAAGCTTTTTGGAATGGAGTTTGGTACACTATTTCACTTTTCACAATCTTTAAAAAGCAAAATAATGTGTGATTCTGTATGTGACAAAGCAGTTATTCATTCTTGCCATGTAATTTAATGCGATGTTCTATATGAACTGAAGGGCTTCACATAATAGTATCCCACAGTAACAAACCTTGGGCAAGAAATGTTTGATTCTCCTCCTTTTCCCCTTTAGAGCAGTGCCACATAATCCTTGGTTGTTGTGTGGTCTCCTATTCAACTTTTCACACAAATGTTGGAAGGGTATTTATAAAAAGTCTTGAGGACCACCCACTTTGCTATTGAAAATTGGCTGAAATAATCCCTTCTTTATAATTTAGCTGTGGTGTTGTCGAAATTTAAGTTCCATGTGTATTTCTGTTCAAGGGGCAGGGGAGAAATGACGTGTTGGATGGACGGGACGCTGGGGCTGATTGTGGAGGTGACACCTGTGACAGGCCCAGTGCCTGGGACGTCCCTGCACTGTGCTCCCTGCTCCTGACAGGACTCTGACATAATGCTGTGGCTGTCCCTCTCCTGATGGATATGATCTGACTGGAGTGTTTGGCATCCTCTGAGTGCTCAGCTCTCCCAGAGCACGAGGTTCTCTGGAGCAAGAGGGACAGAGACCTTTCCTGAGCTTCATTCCAATTAAATGCAGAAGTACAGTGAGGTGTCTAAGGAATTTTTATTCTTGCAATGAAGGAGTGGTTTTTACCTTCAATACTGTCAATTTTTAATTTTAAAAGGAAAATACTTTGGAATCAAAAAGTTGGAAAAATAGGAAAAAAAAAAACAAGCTCTGAGTGTGCATGCATGGTTTGTGTGCTTGTCAGAGAATAATCCCAGTTAGTGTAAGTTACACATTATACACTGGAAACAGTAAAGGATTGCTCAGCAGGTTGTAATTTGTCAAGCACGGAGCACAAATGAATCCCATCCTAATGCAGAGATATGGAATCCATGGCTTCATGGAAAGCTTGTCTAATCCAATTGACTTCTGGGGGGGTTCTGTTTGCACAGCACACACAGCTCCAACCAGAGCACAGCTGGGCAAGAGGTGCTCAGAAATACATCTTGGATTGCCTCACTCAGATGGGAGTGTATCACCTCAAAGAAAATGATCCCAAAACCTGGGAATCCAGCAAATACAAGTGTACTCTCAGTGTAAGACAAACAAAACAAATGGAATGGAACTCAATACAGCAGCCCATCCAAACAATATTTGCATGTCAGAATCTACTGTGGGATGTTAACAGTCTCAAAATGAAATATTTAACAAAAAATCAGAGGAATATAGTTCACCAGATTGATTTATTTCTACCTTTAATTCTAGACATGCTTACAGTGCCAGGTCATATGTTCTGAACCCAGAATGAAAGTGTTTCTTTTTAGAAGCATTTCCTCTAAAGGAATAAGTTTTTGGAGGTTTCAAAAGTCTCACAGTAAAGTGCTTCTTTAATCCAGCCAAAGTTGATAGTAATCAAAATTCATAGCAATGTTCAAACCCTGTGGAATGTTGGGATGGTCTGTTCCATGATTAGTTAGCAGATGTTAACTTTAACAGGCCCTTTTTTCTGGCTCTGTAAGCTGAACAATACGGAATTGAATAGGTCTTGAAGAAATCGCTACACAATCATGGGAGTATTCTCTTCAGATTACTATAAGGATATATTTGAAGAGAGAAAATTTGTTCCACTCCTGTTCATTGGGTATTTAGAAGACTTAATTTTCCCTTTTCTCAGCAGTGCAATCATTTACATTCTGCATTAAGAAAGCATGATATTCCTGTTTATTGCAAAAACTTAATTGTTTTCTTTTAATCTTTTTAAAAAGCATTTTTGTGGAAGTTGAGGTTATTCACAGGACTTCAGTTTAAACATCCAGATAATTATTTCAGGCAGAGAGATAGCCTGGCTTTGGTGAAGAATCAGCCTTTAAGGGAATGTGTGTCTTCTTTCCATTCCTCTGGGAAGACAGGTTTGCTTTACCACTGCACAGCAGAGAGGATCTGGGGGGAAAAGAGCAAAAAACCAACCCTGTGGAGACTGAGGTGAGGGGAAGGAGGTTCACCAGGTGTCAAAGCAGATCTTCCTCCTGCAGCCTGTGGAAGGTTTGGAAGAAGCTGCATGGGGCAGGTGTTTGGTGTCCTGGAGGAAATGCAGAACAGGGAAAGCCCAGGCAGGAGCAGGAGCAGGAGCAGGAGCAGGAGCAGGAGCAGGAGCAGGAGGAGAAAGGCCAGGCAGGAGCAGGAGCAGGAGCAGGTCCAGGTTCAGATTCAGGTTCAGGTCCAGGTCCAGATTCAGGTTCAGGTTCAGTTCAGTTCAGGTTCAGATTCAGGTCCAGTTCAGATTCAGGTTCAGTTCAGTTCAGATTCAGGTTCAGTTCAGTTCAGGTTCAGATTCAGGTTCAGTTCAGATTCAGGTTGAGGTTCAGTTCAGATTCAGGTTCAGTTCAGATTCAGGTTCAGGTTCAGGTTCAGGTTCAGTTCAGATTCAGGTTCAGTTCAGATTCAGGTTCAGATTCAGGTTCAGTTCAGATTCAGGTTCAGTTCAGTTCAGTTCAGGTTGAGGTTCAGTTCAGTTCAGTTCAGTTCAGATTCAGGTTCAGGTTCAGGTTCAGGTTCAGGTTCAGGTTCAGTTCAGTTCAGTTCAGTTCAGATTCAGGTTCAGTTTCAGGTTCAGGTCCAGTTCAGATTCAGGTTCAGTTCAGATTCAGGTTCAGGTTCAGGTTCAGGTTCAGTTCAGATTCAGGTTCAGTTCAGGTTGAGGTTCAGTTCAGTTCAGATTCAGGTTCAGTTCAGGTTCAGGTTCAGTTCAGTTCAGTTCAGATTCAGGTTCAGGTTCAGGTTCAGGTTCAGGTTCAGGTCCAGGTTCAGGTTCAGGTTCAGGTTCAGATTCACGTTCAGGTTCTCCTCATGGGACTCTGGCTTGTGGAGCAGCCCTGCTGGAGCAGGGACCAGGCAAGGAGGAGGGAGCACCAGAGAGGGAATGTCATGGGCTGGCCACAACCCCCACTCCTCATGCCCTGCACCACTCTGAAGTGTTTCATGCTCTGAAGTATTTAAGTAAGTCCCTGGAAATTGCTGGGTGCATCAGTACTTTTAAGAAGCCAGGAACCTTTAAACCTCACCAAAACGTGTTTCAAAAATCTCACCCAGCATTAAGTTTCTCTCTATATTTTATAGCAATGTTGTTCTTTTTTTCCTTGTCAAGGATAATAGCTGATGTCAGAATTGTAAATACTCTACAATAATTATTTGAAGTACAGAACCAGATTAAATAGACCCTACAGTGAAATATTTCTTTGAAGCTGTGAAACTTGATTCTTTGTTTATTAGGAAAGTCACTGCTTTGAGATGGTGCAGCATTTCAAAAGACTTGGAAAACACAAGAAGTCCTAAATAAATTCTAAATTCCCATTTGTCAGCTCCATCTCCAGTCTGACACAACCTAATAGATTTAAGTTGTTGGAGAGGTAGTTCTCAATATGATGCTTAATGTGTGTTTTCTCCTGGATACTCTGCTGTAAATTTAATATACTGAGCACCTAATGGATGTCATGGTGAATTTTTCCTTATATTTGGACTTAATTAAGATTTAAAACCCATCAGCACAAACAAACAAAAATGTCAAAACTGTTTTCTCTCCCTGGCTCTGAGTGTATAAGCTATCTTTTAACATATGTTGCATCTGGAAGCTGGGAACTGAAATCTCCTGTTTCTGTCATTAGCAATTCTGGATTTGCACTGCCTGATTTGCCATTCCCTAAGGGAGGCAGAGCCAGAATCTGGGTCTGACACCCAATCTAGAGCAGGAGATGCTTCGAGCAGCCAGCATGGTGAGTAAAGATAATGGATTAGTCAACTGCTCAGCTTTCTGGTTAGCTGAAAAATAAAAAACTATCTTTGCATTGCAGTAAAATAACTTGAGAGTATAAGAAACAGCCTTTGTAATCCAAACAGGCAGGGCTTTTTTTTAGCAGAGTGCTGAATTCCTCAGAATAAATACAAACAAAGTAATTTTTTGACATTGATTCCATTCTGTAGGAGAAATCTTTCCCTCCTGGGGTTTCTGCTCAGTTCTTTTATTCAGGCAAAACACGGTGGTGTGCAATAAGATCAAAAGAGTTCAAGTTAATAATTTCTGCAGTCCTAATTCATTTACCAAGAAAGAAAATAGGGCCTTATACTTAAATCTGGACCCCAGACTTTATACCCTTCACTGATATTCAGAAACACTGCTAGCACTTCACATATTTTCAGTAACAACTTTGGCATGAGAAATGGTCCCATAAATACAGCAGCTACAGGATCTTAAACTGTGGGAGTTCTACTTTCAGGGAAAAACAGGAATATTCAGGCATGTAGGCTTTTATGTCCACGCAAAACCATTTTCACATTTTACAAATTATTCAAGCAGATGGTGGAGGCAGAAATGTTTCAATTTTTTCCTGATTTAATGTCCTGTCTGATCTTTAATTCGTGGTGATTGAATGGCTGTTTTAACCTGGGAATTACTTTGGTGCTGGAGTAACAAGTTCTAGTTCAAGTGAGAAGCTGAATATTAAAAAATCACTTTTCCTTCAGAAACACCTGGTTTGACTAATTCTCTTAAGGTTCTAAAGGTGGTGGATTTGGGTTCTGTTTATTTATATTTATTGTGAGATTTGCAGCATTGGAATACCCAAACCATAACACTGGATACATTACACTTTCTCTTGATGCCTCTAATTGCAAGAGAAAATTTAGAGGGGGAAAAAACCAAAAAACAAAACAAAAAAAAATCCCACTACCACAAAATCCTCCTGGCTATGAAACAAAATCAGAAGACTTGATGACTTTGATCTTAAGTTTCAAATTTGCTGCTTCTGAGGAGGTTTTTGGTAGCTGTGGCTGCAGAGGTGACTGTCCCACCTGTGTTACTGTGTGGAAGCCCTGAAAAACAACCAGTTGATTTGCAACCTCTGTGCAAATCCTGAGTGTGACTCATGAATTTAATCAATTAGAAACAAAATATCTTGTGACTCTCTGGATGGGGCACCATATGTTGCAACAGAAAAAGAGCACTTTAGGAGGAGGCAGTTTGGTGTTTTTGGAAAGATGACATTGGAGAGAAAATGTAGAAAATGTGTTTGGCTTTAAATATTAGGACTTCAAAACAAAACCCAGCCGTTGTTTTGCATAGTTCACTGAGCTAAAGATTGTTTTGGGGATTGGAGTCATCCTGTTCTTACGGGCACTCAACTATTTCTGGTGTTGGTGTCACTGCTCGGGGGTGTTACTGTGCATGTGATTGTGGTTTGTCCTTTCTGAGTGTTCATGGCAGGCAGACTCTGGGCTTTGCAGAGCTCACTAATCAATGAGTTCAGTTTGGCCAGGGAAAATTGGCACTGGAAGGTGAGTGAGGCAGCGGGGGCAGAAGGAGTGGGAAGGAGGGAAAAGGAGGGAAGGAAAAGGGAAAAAGAAGAATGAACACAAAGTTCTATTCAAGTCTATTCAAAGATCTTTTCTCTGGGCATTGCTGTACTGATTTCCTTTCTGATTCTTCTCATCTCTGCTTTTGGAGAGAAATGTTGGCTAACTCTCAAAATACCTTGGGAAGAAACCCCTGCTGATGGGTAAATGATGAGATCCTCGAGGCATTCACGCCCCACTGCCCGTGGTATGGATGTAATCATTCAGTGATGGAGAATCATCCTGTTCCATCCAGTATTGATGAACTGTCAGGGAAAGGGCTCCAAGAGGCTTTGCTGTTTAGTAATAATATCTGTGTAGCTCGAGTTGAAATATGGATGGTTTTCATATTTCAAATAGGTAATGGGATCCAAGCCCATGGAAGATGGTTTTGATGTTATTTGATGGGGAAACCTCTTTTTCACTACTTAGTAACACATCTTAATTCTTACAAATTAATTTCTGGTACTTTCATGGTGTTGGCCAAGCAAGTGACCTCCACTTGCAGCTCTTTAGGTTTTTTCTTTTCTTTTTTCCTCTTTTTCTTACCACTCGTGATGCACTTTTGCATTTTTTCTTAAGGTATTGATTATTTTCCAAGGCTGCTTGAAGTAGGATGAGATCCATTGCTAAACAGAGCAGCAATTTTCCTTTGGTTATTTCAGTTTGCCACACTGATGGAAGCAATGCGTGCATGGTGAGGAATGTTCTCCTCCAGATTCTTGATGTTATTACAAGATATCACAATGTAATAAAGAAAACAATTCCTAGGCACTGATAGCAATGACATAATATTGCTGCTTGTCCAGATCACTGTAATCCCTCTGGGATCCCTTTGCATTTGTTCCATATCAACACATTTCTGCTGCATCAGCGAAAATATTCTTCATTTTTCTGGACTGAAGAATGTTCTGGTCCGATGTGTCTTAAATTTACAGGAATTTACAAGGCTGAGTAACAAGCTTTCAATTGAAACCAGGGCTGGGAATACACGGAGCTGGGGTGTGGAGCCAACTCAAACACATCACTGGGTCATTGTTCAGGAGGTTGGAGCTGTAAAAAGTTCAAGTTTTGGCTCCTACTGTTTTTAGGTCCAAGTATTGTCCTTAAGTATTCTGCCATCTTTTTCAAATTTATCAGCATTGGATGTTTTTTCATCCTCCACCCACTATCTCCACTGAGTTCCACTGAAAGTTAAATCTCTAACTGAGATTCTTTCCTGAAGGTTCTTTAGGACTGAACAGGTCCCTTCTTTCTTTTACAGCTGTGAGCATTCCAGTAGCAATTCCATTTTGCAATGTCTGTATATGACTGCTAACACTGGACCTGATGGGAAACCAAACCCACTGAGGTGATGTAAGCACTGATAATTTTAGTTGGTCAGTGAAGCAGATCCTAGCTCACATAGGCCCATGTTCAAATGATTGGCCAGCCAGGAGACAGGGCAAACAAGACTGGATTTCCAAGAGTGGAGCTTGTGGAATTCTCAGCAGCTTCTTTAACAAAAAAGGTGACAAATGAGAGCCACTCTTTATGTCATCATGTCATAGCACTGAACTAGAAAAAGTTGACTGGTTGCATAAATTTAATCACATAATCAGTGGTTTCATGGCTTAAAACCATGTGCATGGGGAAAAATATCCTGTTTTCTCTCTACTATTTCTTCGTCCAAGAAGCCCTATTTTAGACTATTTGACAAAAGTGAGTGTGTAACTGAATTCAGGAACAGCATCAGATGACACATAGGCTGTCATATGTTAGTTAAAAAAAAAAAAAAAGAAAAATAGTTACCATAACAACTGACTCACCACTTGTATTTCCAAGAGAGAGAATATCTTAAAAGAAAATGTGGTGGGTCAGTCCATGTGTGTTGGTGCTGTCAGTGAACAAGCAGGAACATTTTTCATGGGTGGCAAGAATGATTTTTTTCTTATTCAAATAAGGATTTGATCTCAGAAATAAGACTGTGCTTCTTGGAGGATCCTTTCCATTGAAACAACAATGCAAGAAACTATGTTTAAAAACAAAGCCAAAATTCTCAACCCCGATCACTGTATTTCTAAACAAATTAGGAAACACTCTTTTTTTTCTTTTAGAATTACTGATTTTCCCTTTTGGGGTTCATTGCTGAAGAGCTGATCCTGCTCATGCCTGAAGCCAGCAGGACTTTTACTGCTGACGTTGGAGTGTGTGTGCTCAAGCCTTGCCGTGATTTCCTCTCTGTTTTGTGTCAGCCCCTCTGAGCCTGCTCCAAAGCCACTCCCCCAGACGCGTTTCCTGCTTCTCCTCTGAAGCCCTCAGTGCTAAAATTTGACATCATCACTCGAGGTAGCCTGAGGATCATCAGAGACTTTGATGTAATTTCCACTACAGACAAACACTCTGCTGAAAAAAAAGGTTTTGACTCTACCCCCTCTTTCCTGCAGGCAGTGATAAATAAAGAATTTCTGCAGAATCCAATTATTTTTAATCTGACATTTCATACATTTTCCTGGGTTAGGGCAGAGGGAATCACAGAATCCTTTAGGTTGGAAAATACCTCTAGGAGCATCGAGTCCAACCTGTGACCAGTCCCCACCTTGTCACCCAGCCCAGAGCACTGAGACCCACATGCAGTCATTATCTGAGTAATAACTGCAGCTCTTAGGAGGTTTCCCCTCTACTTTATTATTCAGTTTTGTTCTTATCTGGCCTGCATTCCAGCAAACAGTTCTGCTTCTTTTAGCCCATAGACATTTATTGTAATTTTGATGATTTTGTCTGGAATTTTGCATGAAGCCATCACTTCAGTAATTACCATATTTCAAAAGTAATGAAGCCTGACTTCTCCCCATATGACATGGAAAAAGAAATACTAAGGTTTGGACTCATGTAAATGAATGTGCTCTAGGAAGAAATAATTCTTCATTATCAACAATATGTAAATCTGGTTTCTAAAGTGTCTACAATAACTTTACTTTCTTAATAGTTTCTCTTTGAGTTCTCTTAAGGGTCTGAAAGACATTTATTTGGGTATAATGAGACCCTGTTGGAGCCCAGGCTCAGGCATTTCATGGCTGTGCATGCAGCCCTCCCCCAGGCACTGCTTCCCACGGGTTTCTCAGCACCACACGGTGGCTGCTTGAAAGAACAAATTAGTCTTAGTGTACATAAGTTCTGTGAATTTCAATGTACACGTTTACCGCCCTGGAGACGTGTCAGGACCCGAGATCCCACACAATCACATGGCCAGGGCACAATGACTTTGGTTCTCTGCAGCAGCTCAGACCTGTCTGTAGTAGGGGTAAAATAAGAATTTCCACCCCTATCCATAATTACTTCTATCCATAATTACTTTTTGACCACACCAGAAATTGTATTTTGGCAAAACCAAACCAGAAACCATTACTGTCTTTCTACTGTTGGAATTAAATGTGTCTCTTTCAGTCCCTCCCAGCTTGCATCTTCCTCTACTCCATTGCAAGTACTCTGAGGCTTTGGCAATGTAGGACTAAAGCTTGTGAGTGGAGTAAGGCACACCCTGGGTAACCTTCTGTCTGTGCAGGTGATTGATTCTCTACTCAATTTCTGAAATAATTTATAATAATGATCCTGTCATGACAGGTCAATGCACCACACATCTGTATGAGTGTGAACATCCAGACCTCTGTGTGTGTGTGTGCTGTGCTTGTTTGGGTTCTTGTAAAACATCAGGGTTACCCCACATGGGATTTTACCTCTCAGACACCTGTTTGTGCACTGGGAGCCCTACAGAACTATAGCTAGAAAGATATAATTATGAAAAGCACCTTGCAGCCCTGTGTTGAAATAGCAGCTAAATCAATTTGTCAGGTTCCCCTCCATAATCTCTCGCACACATCTGTAATCTCATTTCACAACAAAGTGATGATTAACATGTTTGCTGATTTAGCAATTAGAATCCTTGGGCTGGTCCTGAACATGCTGATTCTCTCAGAGCTGTGAGGAGAGCAGGAGCTGCTGCACTGATTGGGATAAGAGGGGTCCCAGCATGTGCCAAGCACATCCACGTTAACTCAGTGTAATGAGGCATCAATTTGGAGTCAGACTCTCCCTGTACAAATCTCGTACCTGCTCAGCTTTACTGCAGCCTCCACAGCCCAGGAGAAATTCCCCATGTTGTTATTCTGAGACTTGTTAACTATTTGTTATAAACTAATTTTTATAAAAGATTATTTATTTGTTGGTAACAGGAATTAAGCTTTCATGTAAAAGCTCTTACTTTGAGTTTATCTAGATCCAAAGTTCCTGCTTGGCCACTTTTCCTCTCAATCAAAAACACAAAGGACAACCTAGAGAAATTTAAACTTATCAACTCTGTATTTTTCCTGAACATCCTTCTTGTTGATATCTGTTACAATTCCATATTCTTATCAAATCCACTCTTTTGATGTTGTACTTTTAATGACCTTTTTTGTTTGTTTTCATCTGTTCTGCTTGTACCTTCAGTCTAAATAAAGCAAAGCTGTGGTTCCAAGAATTAGAAAACATTTAACTTTTTTCATTGCCCCTGGAAGGTACAGAGAATTAGAGGCCACTTCTGAAAATATAGATATAGTGATGTAGTGATGTAGTGATGATCTTTGGAGGAAACTTTGTGTTATTAGAACTCATTTGAGTAAAGAAACTTCTAGATTTTGACCACTCTTTTTTTTTTTTTTTGACCACTTTTGACATATATCCCTCTCTAAATCATGCACTAAAATAATTTAGGATTTTGAGTCTGACCATGTAACAGGATCATTGTGAGCCTTGCTAGGAGTAATGTTCCTTTTGGTGCTAAGGAAAATGAAAAAAACAAAACTATAGAATGCTTTCATTTGGCTCTTGGGTTTGTTTTGTTTTAAACTTTCAGATTGGCTGCTTAGCATTTTGCTTAAAGAAAAGCCAAGCTCACACACATGGAAGATTGCCAAAGACTCTAATCCCTATTTTGGTTAAATTACAGTACCCAGATTTTGGTAACAAAGCGCATTGATTTTATATTCAAAAAGATTTTTATATTTAGTCTGTTAACCTTTTGTAATTCCCACCCACAGCTTTACACTGGGGAACATTTTGATGCTAATTGTTGTCAGTAGGGAATCTGCCACGGCCCCTCGGGAATGTCAATCCACTGAATTGGAATGCAGGTGCTGGTAATTGCAGGACTCTCATTGTCTGCTGGCTGCAGCGTGCATGTCTGAAACAATTCTTTTCAAGCTGGATTTGAGAACATTTTAAAAAAATAAATCCGGCATTTGAAGATAGCCTTACATTATATTGACCATAAAGAAAGGACTTGGAGACATTTTTCCTTTTAATTGCTAAGACAGTTTTCCATCCTTGCAGTTGGAAACCACTCTGCACAGGGGCAGACCCTCAGGTCCAACAGCCATTGTGTCTATTTAGCATTTCCCTGGGCGTTTGGGTGTCTGCAGGAATTTGTCTGGGGTGGTTCCTGAAGGCTGTTGGTGTAACTCACCGTGCACTGGCTGGGACAGGGGAATGGCAGGCAAAGAGAGGCTCTGTGCTCTGAGCCCAGCTCCTCTGAGTGACACTGGACATCTTGCTTCCTTCTAGCCCTGCTTTTCTCAGCAGAGAATAACATACTGCTTTTCCTTTACACATCTCAAGCCCCTGTGGCTACTCTGAGCTCCAGCAAAACTGGATAACCTGGAGTTATCTCCTATCATTTTTGCGGGCACTTGGGTGTGTTTTCTATGCATAAGAAAACTTAATATTCTTTACTTTACTAAAATCTTCATTATTTTCTTCATAAGATCTCCATGGTGCAGAGTTAATGATTATGCAACAGCACTTTGTTTAGAATACACAATATGCTAAAGTGCTGCCTGGGAAAATATTTTAAATACAGACTAGTCATTACTTTTATTAAATTATTATAATTTTAGTGGGTTTGATGAACCCTCCCCCTGAGTGAAGTCTTTGTTTCCACAGAATGCTTTAATATGGATGAGAGTCATTCTCACAAAAAATATCTTTAGCAAGCTGAAGTTACTATACAGAGAAAAAAAGAAAAATTAGGGTCAAAAATAGAAGATTCTCATATTCTTTGTTGTAATATAATATTTTTTTTCAATTAAAACCACTCAAATTCAATTTTAGTTCCTAAGGATTGTGGTAAAAAGTGTAAGGGCAGTGAACAATCATGATGAGATCACAGAATTGTTGAGGCTGGGAAAGACCAAGACCAGCAGTGAGCCAGCATCACCACTGTGCTCACCACCAAACCATGGCCTCCCCTGCCACAGTGTTTTGAGCATCTCAAGTGATGGGGATTCCATCCACTGCCTGCTCAGCCCCAGGAAACTTCTCCTAATTTTTCTAAACCTCCCCTGGTGCAACTTGAGGCCATTTCCTCTCGTCCTGTCCCTTGTCACCTGGGAGAAGGGATGGACACCCACCTCCCTGTTTGATTTTGCCAATGCCATCAATGAAAAAGAGTCAGGTTTGGGGGTTGTTTGCATATCCTAACGTGTTTATTCATGCTCTCAGAAGTTTGGCCTCTGTAGCAATGCTAATGGGGTCATAAATTAAAACATGTTTGCTTCTATACTGCACTTCTGCACATCACACTTGATAATTTTCTTTGGCATCAGTACAGTAGTGAAAGAGTCCTTGTAACTTGAGTTAATACTAGTTCATTTAACAAAAATTAAATATATTTTGCTTTCTGCTGAACAGATCATCTTTTTTCTTCTTTTTTTTTTTTCCCTGAATGAACAAAGCTCTTTGGTGAATTGACTCCTGCATTAAAGACTAATGCAGTGTGTCTGGTCACCTTTAAATGAAATGTCTATTACCCCTAGGACCAATAACTCTTTCTTTTTAAAAACCTGCAGTTAAATGAGGATGATTTTGCAGCATTTATTCTGCTACAAACAGATAATAACTCTTTGTGGGATGTTAACAAACATTCCAGCTGCATCTGTGGGCTTACTGCCCCATCAGCCTCACTCAAGGTCCTTCCCTGCCAATGTTTTTTCTTCCTCTCCCCAACCACCCACCCTCAACTTCTGGCTTGATGTCCTACACAAGTGATTAGTGTGCTGTAATTGAATTGGCTGTAAAAAGATAATTAATTGATATTTCACTCCCAGAGAGGTCAGGCTGCCCTATCTTGAAGGGTTGTTATGGAAGGAGTCATTCTGCTGGCACTTGGCCCTCCAAGGTGGCACATGAGCCTTGTCTTGCTGGTAGGAATAATGGTTGGAATTAAAATTAACATGAGGGGGGTATTTAAGGAATGATTCCCTGATTTGGATGCTTTAGCTTCACTTGAAAGCATGTGAAACTGGAATTTATTTTAATGCTCAGCCTAAGACACTTCCATTTGAAACTCCTGTGCTGTGTAATGTGGGAGCACAGAACTATCACTAGAGGTGTGTAAGGTTTGGGGGGACTGATGGGAAATCCTGTCAGGACCTTGAAACAATCGATCCTAAACACCTTTCTTTGAACAGCTGCTTATTTTGAGATGATTTCACTTAAAGATTGGCATGAAGAATTTTTTTTTTTTTTTAATAAATGGATTATCCACATGCAGGACTTCACTGATGTTTAAGAGGCTCTTAAACATTTCCTTTAAAAGTGTGTGGTACAAGAGCTATCAATTAATAATATAATAATATTAAAAACACATTAAATTTAGTGTCACAGGAACCTTTCTGAAACTGTTAGTGCATTAAGAACCTGGAGTTATTCTGTAAGGAGTGTGGTTCTCACTCATTGCCCAGAGAATAAATACTGCTACTACAGCAAAAGCTAATGGGGAGAAAGATGTTATTTAATGTCCTTGCAGAGGCAAAGACTTAACTTTTATCACACCATATAATGATAAAGTTATGGTGCTGTGAGGGAACTGCAGCACTGCCAACTGCAAAGTTCTTATTTAAGGTCTTCCAGCTCAGCTAAAGCATTGCAGTAGAACATGATCTTTCTTTCCATTTCACCCCACAAAATGTGAGGCAAGCAGTGCTGCTAATGCTTCATATTAAACAGCAGCTTTCCCACAGCAGACATTGCTGCCAGGATGGGGGATGGCCCATCCAACACTCTCCTGCCTTCTGGTTTGGTTGTGAAATGCTTCTGCAGGTTCCCACCCATTAAGGACGTGACCAAAGCAGCCTCTCCACAGGTCTCACAGGGAACAGAAGTTAATTAATAGGGAAATTTTGGTTCCTGCAGGGTGTATTGGTACAAAGTTATCATGAGGGGTCACAGTGTTCCGTAATTGTGTTGGTTGTGACAAAAACCATGCAAGGTGGAATCAGTTCTGTTACACCCGAGTGGAAAGGGGGAAAAAAACCCCCAATTTTTTGTAATTCTGTCAGCAGAATTCCTCAGGCTTTGCAGTACTTCTTACAGTGGGATCCTGAAGAGATTTCAGGAAAGGAAGGAAAGTAAAAGCTGTTAAACTTCTGTCTGTGCCAACCTTAGTGCAAAATACTGTGTTTGCATGGATACAATACACTAAAATGAGCAAAGCAGTGGTGTATGCATTTAGCTCCAGGAAACAGTCCAGAAAATAACTGAAGATGTATTGGGAAAATTCTAGGGGAAAAGCCTAGATCCTATTATTCAAACTGAAAAAGAAAGATGTGGCAATTCCCAAAGTTCAGGTATAGATAACTATTTACTATTTATAGAGAACTATTTACTTCACTCCCAGTAAGGGTGTTCCAAAAGGGAAGAGCAGATGAGAGTCTCAGATCAGATAAAGTGCTCCAACTTCTGGTTTCAAATTCTTTTGACTGTTGAGTTGTACATTCTGGCTTTTGTCTTCACACTGCAGGGGATGCTGATAGTTTAGTGACCAAGATCCAATTTTGTTTACAGAAATAAATAATAGGAAATCACAAGAGAATCTTAATGTATGTAAATCAAAATCCACCATAGTCAAGTGCTGATGATTTTGCATTTGTTCTTAACTTAAGAATGCAAAGGAAAACACTAGCACATCATAAATTACACCATTTTTGGCACTTCCCTGGAGCACTACAGAAATACTTTTTTTTTTTTTTTTTTTTTTTTCCCCTGCAGAAAGGAGGCAAAAAGCCAAGTGGCAGGATATCTGCTGAGAAAGCTGAGAAGATGACAGTCTCGCAGGAGAAGAGGGAAGGCAGCAGGTATGTGTGAATCAGGATTGCTGCTGCTCAGCTGGAGGCTGCTGCCTGCCCAAAGCGCGTTCATCCCCCTGCCAGGCACCTCCCCTCCCTGTGCTGGCCCCAGGGCAAGGTTTGCTTCCCCGGGCACTCTGGGGTCACACTGCCCTCCACGTTTCACTCCTCTTGCTTCCTCACAGCCTGGCCTTGTGCTGGCAATGACATTTTTCACTCCTTCAGTTTAGAGAGGTTTTGCTGTTGGGGCTTTTGGTGCTTGGGTGGGGATTTTAAGTGGTTTTCTTGTTTTAGAAGAGCTTCCCCCCCCCCCTTCATTCAAATGAAGTAGGTTGGGGAAAGGGTTTCACCACACCTTTAGAATTGTCATCAAATCTATTCTACACCGTTTTTAGGTGAGAAAACCTTTTCAGCTAAGTTTTACAGTCTGCTCTGATGAGACTTGAGTCATTCCATCTAACCTTGCCATTACACCTAACTTCACCACTTGAAAACTGGTGTGTTAAACAAACCTGCAAAATTGCATAGCATAGGATGTAGAAAGTTAAAAAGAAAATAATTACATAGAGAAGAAAACCTTCTTTTCTGCTTATTATTTCGCAACAGTGGTTTGAACTATGGCAATGTTCATTGATTATTTAATTAATATTAAAATTACTGTTTATTTGATCACAGAAAATCCCTGCTCCCCAGAAAAAAAAAAAAAGTCAAATCAAATCACCATCATAACCTATTAGTTTGACTTTATTGAAAATTTAGGATGGAATTTGGGGTGGAAAGTATATAATGAGCCTTTCTGGTATTAATGTATCAGAAGTTATCCTGAGCTGTAGATTTTGCTGGTTGAAAACAACACCAATGTAACATTTTTCTGCTTGATAGGGGAGAATGAAGTAACTGGAAGAATAAACTGTCATTTCAAGTACAGTGAATAAACTTTCCTTTCTGGCAGTACCACGTGGGAGCATGGTAAATAAACCCTCTGGTTTCTTGTAACCATTTAATCGATAGCTCAGAGAGAAATCCTGAATCTTTTCCATGCTCCAGCCACAGATGTGCTCACATTAAGGCTGTGGTATGACAGTAAATGAAATTGCAGCTACAGCAGCAAGTATTAGGGGGAAATGAAAATTCCTGACTCAGAGGAGCAGGGCAATGACAGAAAGACTCCTCATTATAGATCTCTTCATGTGGAGAAGAATGACTGGTAAATGAGGTTTGTGTGACACAAAGAGGATGGAAATACAGTTGGACGTTCAGGCAGAAATTGTGCTCACTGTACAAAACAAACAGAAGAATAGGGCAGAGCTCATCTGCATTTCTTAGCTGAAAAAATGAGCAGGGAGATAGAAATCCTCTGACATGGATGGAAGTAGCAGCAGTTCAGAGAAAGGTATTGTTTAACTTCCCCATTATTTGGGTTGTGATGAAAGTGACTTTTACTCCAGCCTGCTACTGGGAACTTCTTCAGTGTTTGCTTTAATTTCTCTGCTGTAGAATAAGTTGCAGGCTCTAAAAACACTTGAGCAGACGTGCCCTAATTACATTCTTCACCTTTGCCACTAGTTCAGCCAACAGCAAAGCATCAAATAATGACAACAGGACTGGCTGCCATGAGCAGACAATGGTCCCAGGGCCCGCAGGCTGAGCCCACTGAGGTGCAGTAGCTTTTCTGTCACAGACAAGATGTTTTCTCACCTTTAACCAGTATGAGAAGTCATGTTTAGGTCACAAGAGAAGGCCAGAATGTGCACTGGCAAATCAGAGAAATCAAGGTGGAATCTGGAATAGTGGAAGGAATCCCTGCTGATGGCAGGGGGTGGAACTGGATGCACTTTCCAGGCTTCCAACCCAAACCATTCTGGGTTTCCATGATTCTATGAACCATTTAATGCACACTCAAAAAAGCTTCATCTACCACATGCAAAACTGTGTCCCTCATTTTTGCCTTGTGACCAGGCAATTGAGTGGAGACTGTTGGGATTGTTTTCCTTAAATGCATTTGAACTTGGATGCATTCAAACCCTTTAGTCTGAACCTATTTGTTCTATCCAATTACGTGGCCTAAAGAGTTGCAAATTGCCAGATTTATGGTCCTAGAATAGCTGGAGGTGCCTTCACAAGACACCATCCTCCTCTGTGGTCTGTCCTTGAGCATCAGATGTCTTGGCACATTTCAATACTTGAAGAAGTACAAAGGGTGCTGTTCATCCAGCTTGGACTGCTGTGATTGTCACACTGTGATGGGAAGGCTCTGTCCTTGAGTGCTGAGGGGATCTACCTGAGAGGCCACTGAAATGAACCACGTGAAATGCTTGACTTTTAAACATTTCACCCCATTAAAGACCAGCAGTGACCTAAATAATGAATGTACACAGACAAAGCACAGTGCTGAATTTTGGACAGGGCACCCACGCTCCTCCCAGCTCTGTCCCACCTCGGTGCTCCCCTCTGTGTGCTGATCACTTCCAGCCAGCAGCAAGGACTGAGTTATTCATTAGCTTCACCCAGAAGTCGCTCTCTGCCTGCAGTGGCAGCCACTCCATTATCACCAGGTGTATTTCAAACAATAGAAATGATTGAAACAGGAACTCCTACATTTCTGAGAAGATTAAGAATGGCACACCACCCTGTAATTTAGGTAGTTGTGCAAGTTTGCATTTGCATTAGCAGAGTAGTGCAGATTGTGTTGAATTATTCCGTAAAAATACCTTCAGGTTTTGAAAGATTTACTGTGCCATCTGTATGTTGTTTATTTTGGAGTGTTCTGGCATGGTGGTGATGGATTTTGTGGTTGTTTTAAATGTATGTGTCTTCAAAGGAAGATGAGACTGAATTTATTAATTCCCCAGAAGCCCAGAGAGTGGCACGTTTGAGTCTCAGTGCTGGTTTTAAGCCTTGAGAGCCACCTTAAAATTCTGATTGACATTTATAGAATAGCTGAATTTAATTTTAAATCTATCACTCAATTCTATTTCTTTTATTAGTAAAATGAACTTCTTTCATATGTGACACTGACAGTTATTGCAAGCAGAGAGTTGTTGTCACATATTTTTGTTTTCTTCTGTTATGTGGTAAGTAGGGTCAAGATTGTGTTATAATTAATTCAGAGCAGTTGAAAAACTTATTTTCTTGAAATCTGGATGAAGCCTCTTGATGTAGCTTTACTTACATTGTTCTGTGACTTCAATGATTTTGAATGGCTTAGACAGGGTAGTGCTTAATCATGCTAGAAGTGTAATTGGACATTACAGAGTCATGTAATGATTTAAAATTCTTCTCGTATTCTTTGTCCCTTTAGCTTCTCCCTCCAGATTCTGAGCCCTATTTTTAGTCAGCTGGGCACTCTGAACTGTCTGTTCATTTCCAGTGGCTCTGCAGAGATCTTCCTCATCAGGCTTGTGGGTCAGAACACTTTTGGTTAGGAAAAACAGTAACTGGAGAAACTTCGTCAGTACTAAATGTTGGTTCAGTTATTTTAGGAGAAGTGGAACTCACTTGGCCTTAATTCTGCACCTGCAGCTCACACCAGTGCTGCACGTTTGAACCAGGATTTTGAAGGAAAATAAAGTTTGTAGAATTAGACATTTGTTGATAAAAGTTACAGGGCTGTAATAATTTCTTTTTTCCCCATTAAAACATTTGATTTTAATTTTATAAAACCCCTTATTTTATACATGATAATGTATTGTCATCTGGGATATGGAAAATTGTTGCAGCTGGTGGCGTGAAGATTTGCTGTGGCTGCAGATAACAATTTCTAGAATTTCAGGACAGCATTCATCAAATGAAATATTTTGTGTTACAATTTGTACTTTGGACTTTAATGTTTTATATGCAATGTTTCATAAAAATGTGTAGGTGCTGTGTAAGGATTACATGCCAGTGGAGAGTTGCTTTATCCAGTCTCAAGATGCACTTTTTAATTCCATAACACATTTTAATACATTGTTTTAAATAGATTCTTCTCAGCTGTTGAGGTGGAAGCAGCTTGTTATTTTTCCATAGCAAAGGTCACTATGCACCAGCTTGTCAGGTGGCTGGCAAATAAAACTTAAAATAAGTTTCCTACTGCCATCCTACTTTACTTGAAAAGAATTCTTTTAATTGCCTTGTCATTTTATTCATGCAGGAAAAACTGCTGGAATTTCCCTGTGTGATGGGGATGCCTGTCAGTGCATGGAGAATATTGAATTCTGATGGAGTGTGTGAGGTGTGGGACTCCACCAGCAGAGGATGGAAGTTGTGAAGTGTGTGAATCTGGGCTGGCTGGTGATGGAAGAGGAAATGTCAGCTTCCTTTATTATTTATGCTGAGCACTATTAATTACCTGCTCTGTGATGGGGAAGCAGCAGCCCCGTGCAGAACCCAGATCCAATCAGTGCATGTGAGCACAAAGTTTACAGAATGACCTTGTGTGTAATTACTCATTTGGTGGCTGTTAGGAAAAGGCACAAATGGAATCTGACATACATTAGAACACATTAATGATTGCCTTCCTCCCTCCATCCTCTTCTGTACAGAAAAATGATTTTAATTAAGACTTCCGTGATTAGTCATTTAATCAGTCATTAGGCCAATACAGATGGAGTCAATTAATTTTTTTACACTTGAATAGAGACTTGATGCTACTGCAAAACGTACAAGCTTTTTTTTTTTTTTAACATTGTATCATGGGCAATTGCCTTGATGTCTGTCTGGTGAGTGTGCATTGCCCTTCCCAAAACTGGGTGGATTTACAGCACATCAGTGTTATGGCAGCTATAGGTATGTTTTATTACAGGCTTTCAAATTTTAGGCAATCAGTTTGGTTTTCAATTCAGAGTGACAGTTGTTCTTGTTATGGAATATCCTTGATTTTTTAACGAGTAATGTGGCAGAGTTGCCTTTGAAAGCAAGTGTATTCAGCATCTCCTAACACATTTCATTACAGATGATAATACTTTGTGTTTCAGTGCTAAATTTCATGCAAGAATTTCAAATGTTTGAAGAACTTAAGGGCCTGTTTTTTTGGTGTGGGAAAGTTTTCTATATACTTAGCTGATTCAAAAAATGAGGTGGATGAATTGAAATCAAGGCACAAGTTTGCTCCATCAAATAATAACCTGGTGTGCCAGACATGTGAGAGGAACAACTGCACTTGTGGCAGTGTTTGTGCAGTAAGGACAAGGAGGCCTGGGCCATTTGGCTTGCATTTTAAATGTGTCTGGATTATTACTCTTGAACAGTTAGTTATAAAGATCCTGATGCAAGACTACCCTGTGACATGAGAGAGGGCTGCAAAAGGAAGGACCTGTGATAAAAAGGACAATCAAATGTTTAGGCAGTGTGATCTCCAGATAAAGAATCAGAAAGTGATTCAGATGGATTGCCAGCAAACAGGCTCCAGGAATGGAAGCTGAAAATGAGTACAAGTGGAGAACCCATTACTTAAATATTCCATGAATCAGTTTGTTCATTCACCACCACCCAAACCTCTTGAGTCCATCTCCACCGTAAGAGGAAGACAAGGCAGTTGAAATCTGTGGGAGTAAGTGGGGTTAAGAGTCTGTGCTGACACAGATTTCTGTAATTGATGATGTTTCTGTTCCATTTTGGGCCATTTCTGTCGCATTTTGTCCCCATGCTGGGAGGGCAGAGGGAGCTGTCCAGCCTCAGGGTGTGAGTGGCTCCTGTAGGTCAGGTCTGCTCAGTGTCAGGAGTTTGCTGTCATGTTCTCTTGCAGAGGCAAAAGGGGAAGGAATAGATTGATTTGTGTCTTTTCTAGGAAAGCTTGTAAAGACTGAAAAATGAGCCCTGTCTTGTCTAGCCCAGGAATAATAAATAAAAGCAGGTGTGAGGTGTTGGAATTGAAAACAGCTGGATATGACGGATGTGATCCGGCTTCTCCAGAGCTTCAGTCTTTAATCCCCGTGGCTCAGTGTGAATATTTCCCCCCTGATGCAATGCAGAAATAATAAATAGAACACAGCACATGGAAGGGTTCCTAGACCAAGAGTGGAGCAGGGAACAAGCCTAGTTCACCCTCTGCATGCTCACTTTTCCCTGTCCCTGTGTACTCAGGAACCTCTCGGTGCATTCTGCTGCTCCTCACTCTCCAGTCCTTGGTGTTTGCAGCAGGGCATGGCATGCTAAGCTGAAAAAAAGTAGAAACCTTTGGAAATTTGTGTTGCAAACTGGAATCTACCTTCATTCCAAGCAGTATTTTGGCAGATGTGTAATGATCCCCTCCCCATGTTTGTGTAGCTTTTGGACACAAATGCTTCTCCCCAATTAAACATTGAACTGTCGCTATGAACGGCAATGAAATGCTTCCTATAGCATTCAAATGATCAGATATTCAATTTAAAAAGAGTCATCCAGCCTTTTTCTGTCAAATCCTGCCCCTTGTAAACTGCCAGAGGGTGGCTTTGTCCACTGGAAAATCTGCCTCCTGGTTCAGAGAGTTCCCTACACAGAATGGATGGGAAGAGCATTCCTTGATTAGAGCTAACACAGTAATTGAGGTGACATCAACTGATTCACTGCATTTGTCTGAGGCAGCAGGATTCAAAAATAGCCACAGTGCAATTCTATCCTACCCAGTAATGGTTTTCTATTTAACCTGGGTTTAAAATGCTCCAAATGCTGGGATGAATCCCTTGGCATGGCTGTGCAGTAGGATGTAAAAAAAACCCCAATGAAATACCCACTTAAATAAATGATACGTGGGTTCTTTCCTTCATGTTTATTCTATTCCAAGAGTTTGATAAGATTCATCAGGGTCACACTTGGAAGCTGTCTTGCAAAGTAGATCATTTAGAGAAGCGTTTTGGCACCCCGCGGGTTTGTCGTATCTTCCAAGCAGGTTGTGCCAAAAGAAAATTGTAGAAACTGCTGTCACAGAGTACAAAATCATTGGATTTATAATAGGAGCCAGTGGTGAGAATTCATTATACATTCACACCTGCAGATAAAGAGCATCTAAAATTGGAAGTTTTATTCCACTCATCTTTGATCCTGATATTATTAGATTATATTAGCATCATCCCACACAAGGCTCTGGAATTGGAGCAGGTATGAATTCCATCCATTAATTTTTTCATGGAAGTCATTCTTTCTGTACATAACTTTACACATTCCTTCTGTACACAACTGTGTCCTGTGTCCTGTGGTTCTGTCCTGTGGTCCCAGGCTTCCAGGAATCATTTCTCTTTTGTAAACCAAGGATATAAAAATCACTCGACTCAAATCATTCCACTCTCCCGAACAGAAACTTTTTCATAATTCTAAACTGTTTGGAGAGCTTATAGAAAAATAAAGATCTGCCACCTGAAAGTCTTAATCTGTACCCAGGGGAAAGTTAAAAGAGGAGTGCAGATTTTTGTCTATTGTTGTAAGGGAATTGATAGTTTACTCAGATGAATTAAGGCAATATTATCTGAAGTTTTATAGGCAGATACTGTACCAACATTGTGAAGCCAATTAAATATCTAATAGCAATCCAATTAAGTTATTTTTATGAGTAGATGAAAAGTTACTGTCAGTTTATTTGTAGGCAGCAATTTAAGTAAATCTGAAAGGTTACATACTGTACAAAAGAATCTGAAGAATCTGGAGAGTTTAGTTGTAAATAATCATTCAGTCTGGACATTTTTTGCCAGACATATAGACTCTGTGTTCAACTAAGAAATAAGCAGTGCATTGATTTTTTCTGATTTTAATTACTGGAGAAAATGCAATATGAGTTGTTTATCCAGAATTAATGTCACTTGATATAAAAAGTCTACAAACACAAGAATGTGGAGATTTACTTTTCTAGTCCACCTCATTATTAGCTTGTGATTTTCATGCTGTAAAGTTATAAAAATTAAACCCAGATCTATTGAATTACAAGCCTTTCAAGTAGAATACAAAATACAACTGACAGAAGAGTGGATGGAGTGGAATCTACATTTGTAGAATGTGGAGGTGCCCCTGCATTTCTGAGAGATAGGAAATCATTAATATCATTTCTAGAAATATGACAATTCTCTAAAGAGAATCAGACTGATCAACCCTAGAACTAAAAGTGACATGGTTTGAGATGTAACATTTTCCAAGTGTGTAATTTTGGATTTGTACAAAGAGAAAACAATGTTAAAAATAGGGTTTTATAGATCCACAGACTAAATAACTTGGCTTCAAAATTTTGTTCACCACCAAGGAATGCTCCTGGAATTTCTAGACAGCATTTCATTCACAGTGTATCAGACACATTTATTATTTGATCTGGTAGACTGAGATTAATTTTTTATATACATGAAATCACTGACAATATTCATTTCTACAGCATATTCCTTCTCAGTATTTGCTGGGTTGTTTTTCATCAAATAGTTGGTCATTAGGAAAGGTGTACTGTCCTCCCACAGTTAACTCATTGTAGGAAGTCTGGAGAAGATTTTGTTTGCTGCCTTACTCCATCTGAGACCCTTCCCAAGCAACACTGAGTTGGAGTCCCCACACACAGGTGGGATAAACCTGTTTGCTTTCCCATCTCCAGGGCTCATTTGCACAACTCTGAATGATTAACTATGACAATTCTTAAGTCAAAGAAGGTTCCAGGTTGTGCAGCCCCTCCTGTGCTGTATTGGATCCGTGGCTGCTGAGGTTCTAACAAAGAAAAGAGAAAATGATACTCCTTTTCTAATTAAAGAAGTAATTTTCCTTTGCAAATAGACTTTTTATCTCAGCTGCAGTGTTAAGGATCAATGGGTTGTCACATGTATGTCTTTTTAATAAATGCCAGCTGAGATGACATTAAAGTGATAGACTGATCACTGTAATCAATGCAATTCAAAATTGCTTTATGTCTTAAATGAACTCGGTTCCTTCCCATGATTCTCCTACAGTTAACATTGTCTGAGCAGTGAAGTACAAGGTTACATCTCAGTTTGGAGTAAAACTGAGCATGATATGGAATTCACATTTTTACATACAGGTTTTGCAGTTTAACTCCTGGGTTTCTGCAATTCAAGGCACCTCACTAGAGAGTCTTTCTGAAAAGAAAAAAAAAAAAAAAGAGAGAGACAGAAGAAAAATGAAAGTAGAAGGGAATATTGTGAAATTTCCCCTTTCATCCCTACACTGCCACCTCTATAAAAGAGTGAGGCTGAGGCTTACTGAGATTTTTCTTTCCTTCACCTTCTTGCTTGAGCCATGGCCCAGGAATAGCTCAGCTCAGGCACACTCAGAGCAGGGGTTTGAGCAGGGTTTCACTGCAGAGCTGGAGTTTGAGCAGGGTTTCACTGCAGAGCAGGGGTTTGAGCAGGGGTTTGAGCAGGGTTTCACTGCAGGGCAGGGGTTTGAGCAGGGTTTCACTGCAGGGCAGGGGTTTGAGCAGGGTTTCACTGCAGAGCAGGAATTTGAGCAGGGTTTCACTGCAGAGCTGGAGTTTGAGCAGGGGTTTGAGCAGGGTTTCACTGCAGGGCAGGGGTTTGAGCAGGGTTTCACTGCAGAGCAGGAATTTGAGCAGGGTTTCACTGCAGAGCTGGAGTTTGTTTAGGGTTTCACTGCAGAGCAGGGGTTTGAGCAGGGTTTCACTGCAGAGCAGGGGTTTGAGCAGGGTTTCACTGCAGAGCTGGAGTTTGAGCAGGGTTTCACTGCAGAGCAGGGGTTTGAGCAGGGTTTCACTGCAGGGCAGGAATTTGAGCAGGGTTTCACTGCAGGGCAGGGGTTTGAGCAGGGTTTCACTGCAGGGCAGGAATTTGAGCAGGGTTTCACTGCAGGGCAGGGGTTTGAGCAGGGTTTCACTGCAGAGCAGGAATTTGAGCAGGGTTTCACTGCAGAGCTGGAGTTTGAGCAGGGGTTTGAGCAGGGTTTCACTGCAGGGCAGGGGTTTGAGCAGGGTTTCACTGCAGAGCAGGAATTTGAGCAGGGTTTCACTGCAGAGCAGGGGTTTGTTTAGGGTTTCACTGCAGAGCAGGGGTTTGAGCAGGGTTTCACTGCAGAGCAGGGGTTTGAGCAGGGTTTCACTGCAGAGCAGGGGTTTGAGCAGGGTTTCACTGCAGAGCAGGGGTTTGAGCAGGGTTTCACTGCAGAGCTGGAGTTTGAGCAGGGTTTCACTGCAGAGCAGGGGTTTGAGCAGGGTTTCACTGCAGGGCAGGAATTTGAGCAGGGTTTCACTGCAGGGCAGGGGTTTGAGCAGGGTTTCACTGCAGGGCAGGAATTTGAGCAGGGTTTCACTGCAGGGCAGGGGTTTGAGCAGGGTTTCACTGCAGAGCAGGAATTTGAGCAGGGTTTCACTGCAGAGCTGGAGTTTGAGCAGGGGTTTGAGCAGGGTTTCACTGCAGGGCAGGGGTTTGAGCAGGGTTTCACTGCAGAGCAGGAATTTGAGCAGGGTTTCACTGCAGAGCAGGGGTTTGTTTAGGGTTTCACTGCAGAGCAGGGGTTTGAGCAGGGTTTCACTGCAGAGCAGGGGTTTGTTTAGGGTTTCACTGCAGGGCAGTAGCTGTGTGTGTGTCTCTGCTGTGCAGTGCCTGTGCTGCCACACCTGGGCTCATCCCTGCTGTTTGTGATGCTGGAGTGTTTGGTCCCTGGAAGATCCTCACTCCCAGCTCCCAGAGAATCCAGGGATGGAGCAGCTGGTGATGGTAGAGGAGAGCAAACCCCAGGGAACAGCCTGATTCCCAACTAAAGAATCTTTTCCTACTATTCTCACAGTCTAATCAGTGTCTTTAAAATCTGTTTATGCAGAATACTTCAAAACTCTTTCCTTGTTCTGGATTTATTTTTTCAAACCCCCAGAGGTTCTGTAAAAACTCTCAGAATCCTTGTAAACCTTTTTATTTCTCTCAAAGCTGGCAGACTGACAGGCTTTAGTTATGCTTAGTGCTAAATTATTTATCTTCCTTTTCCCTCCTAGCCCTGACTTCTGAATCTTTAACTTGACTCTTGGGACATGTGGGGTGGGTTTTTTGGTGGGTTAGTTTTTTTTTCTCCCACTTTAAAGTGAAGCCATTTTTATCTTTTGTCTTTTGTGTTTTACCATAAAAAATTGCACATGTAAAATGTGAATGTGTAAGTATGTTTAAGATGTGGTATCTGACTTTTTGTAATTGTAATATGAAGTGTAATAAGATAAGTAGGACATATAAACCATTTTATGTTTACTTGTGTATGATTCTTACCACCTGCATTTAATAGTGAATCTCAATTTGATTTTTTTTTTAAATGCCATTCTTACACAATCTCATATTCATTATAGAACAGTCTTGAGGCTTTCCCTTCTAGAATCAAATTCTTTTAATTGCCAAGAGTTTTTCAACAGTAAAGTGATGATGTGAACAAGTGAATTAAAAATACACAGAGTGTTCAAAATGCAACTTATTCATCTTGGATATTTTAGTTTTGTCTTTCTTCATTCAAAGTTGTTGACACAGTAGATTTCCTGACCTTGTTCTTTTAGACTCTTCAAATTGCCATGGATGATACTTGCCCTAATACTTCTGTTCCATTTTTACTCACATTAGTATTAAACAGTAACTTTCTGTTCCATTTTTGAAGTTGGTGACCTCTGAAGGATTTGGAACTCTGAAAGTTTCATTGGTGGAAAAATATCTGATATCATATTCTGGAAGGCCTATGGCTCATTAACTTATATCTATTAATGGCTGCAAAATTCATAAACCTTTACATAATGATTTTCTTTAACTGTAGTACTATTAATTTTTATGGTAATTTTACTGTTATTTATGATCATCAGAAGAGTTGGTTGGAAAAGGAGAGAATCACATGGGGCTTCCAATTTGTGGGTCCTCTCTGCCTGTAGTAATTGTTGTAGGCTCTATTAAAGATTAAGGAGGTTTCAAGCTTTGACTTTATAAGGTGAAAGTAATTCTTTGAAGGAAAAGTTGTATTATTAATAGTGATTGGAATTGATTAGTCAAAGAGCTGGAGTAATTTGTTCATGAATTCCATTCAGTTTTATTTCTCTCAGGGTTTGAAATGTTTTACATCTGATCATGGGCATCCTCATTTCTTTTTCTCTTTCTGCTTGCCAATTATAGGAGCTTTAATACTCTTTTAAAAAGCCCACAAATAAATTATCAAACACACAGGCAAACAAAAGAAACAACAACTCTGCAATTAGAAACAGATAAAAAAGTGAAATGACTGTTATCTGTAAAAATACCAGAGAACAAACAATCTGAACTTCTGCTTTTCTCTCCAGAGCACACAGAATATATGGTAGGTCAAGTTCTATCCTGTAGATGGTGTACAGATATTGAACAGGACTTTCCTCTGGATAAATCACACCCAAAATGGAGCAGCTGGCAGGTATTTTCCATAAGGGGCACAGTAAATCCCCTGTGTTCTGCTCCTTTTAGAGTGAAGCAAAGAACCACGTCATACAGGCAGGAAAAGCTGAGTTTCAGGAGATGTTGGATTGTCTCACTTGGCACCCTACAGATTCACAGTTCCATCAGAAATGCCTTTTCATCATTCAGAACCAGCACCAAAAGCTGCAGCTTTTGAAGTCTTAATGAAGATTTTCATAGGAAGAGGTTTTGGGATCACAGACTGATTGTTTGTGCTGTAGGATTTTCTTTTTAAAATATTTCTTTCAGAGCTGTTGCACTGTTTCTTGTGTGCTCACACAGGTGGAAGGGATGCAGAGGAGTTCCAGTTCTGTGCCATCACCCTGCCACAGGTGCCACTCTCACCATGTCCCCTTGTCCTGTCACACAGGAGAGAGGGTCACAGAGAAAGGACACAGCTGAGGCCTCTTTGATTGATTGATTGATTGATTGATTGATTGATTGATCTGCAAGGGTAGGGTGAGGGGGAATGGCTTCACACTGACAGAAAGGAGGTTTAGATTGAATATTGGCAAGGAATTGAATATTGAATATTGAATATTCAATATTGAATATTGGCAAGGAATTCTCTGTGAGGCCGGGCAGGCCCTGGCACAGGCGCCCAGAGAAGCTGTGGCTGCCCCTGGATCCCTGGAAGTGCCCAAAGCCCCAGAGATGGGGCTGGGAGCACCCTGGGACAGGGGAAGGTGTCCCTGCCATGGCAGGGGTGGAATGGGATGATCCTTCAGGTTCCTTCCAACCCAAACCATTCTGTGATTTAAAATGAGATTCATTTCCCTCCTTCAATATTAAGCCAGGGAATGTTACAACCCTGACATTCTGAGAAGTGCAGTGAAACCTTTATCCACAACACCTCAAATATTGCCATTGTTAATGGATTCTGAGGGAGGGCTGAATGAGATAGAAAAGCTCCTTGGGCGTGCAGCAGGAGAAATTCTGTGTCTCTACTTTTCCTTCTTTGCAGACAGGATGAGCAGTTGCTAAAGCATTTGCTTTTTAAAAAAATAAGTTAACAGTCAGCCTATCTGGAATATATTTTTCAAAAGTTTGGAGTTCTTCCATTAGTATGCAAGTACCAAGAAATATATCATAAAAGCCAGTTGGCCTCACAAACTTTGAATCTAATACCAGTTAATTGTATCAAGTTGCAGTTGTTTTAATGTTTTCTATGTAAGGGGTCAGAGTTCCAGCAAACATGTTTCTGGAGTTGTTGGCAGCTAAAAGAGAAAGGCTGCTTTATTGCTTTTCATAACTGCTCTGATTTCCATAGCCAAGAAAGCACCATTAGAGCTTTTATTATTTTTCATTTTAAAAATGCTTTAGAAAATACGTTACACAAGGACACCTGCAGGAGCAGAAAAGTTCTGAAATTTTGGACATGATTTCTGCTTTGGAAAGAGACATTTTCTTTTATATGCTGAAGAAAGCACAAAATTTCAAACCCTTTATTCATAGCTTTGTTGCAGTGCTGAACTGTACATAATAAGCATCTTTCTGCTTAAAATCATCTGGTCATATCTTAAACCAAGACCAGTCTTTGCTTTCATTGCTTTTTCATTCCCATTTATGGCTTTTAAGAAGTATTAGTAACCCAAATTTGATACACACCCTCAATTCCTAATACTCATGTGATGTTTTCCTCTTAAATTTTTGATCTGTTCCATGGGTAGAGTCCATAACTTTTTAAAAGAAACTACAGATGTAACTGTCAACTCCTCTGGTCCCATATCGAGATGGAATTACGTAATCACAGACATCAGAGATGGAAAAAACCTATTAGGTCATCCTGTCCATGTCCTCTGCCAGCTCGTTCTGCCTCCCTGCAGGAAGTTCTCCAGGGAGCTGCTGAGCTCAGTTCTGGACAGTTCCTCTGAAATCCTTTCCCAGGATTCTCAGTGGGCATCTCTCAGTGGCCTGGTTTTAGTCTGATGTGACAGGTGCAGATTGGATTTCTGGAAAATGCTGTGGCTAAGTCTTGCATTAAAATGTGGAGGTTCCAATAGAACAACACCCTCAGTACATTGTTTTTACTCTTCAGTCTCATCCTGAAAATGAGTCATTGCCACTCCTGAGCTTGATTTCTTAAGTTTCCTTTAACTTTCTAGAAAACTTTCTGCAGTGACCCTCAGTTATCCCTGTCCCAGCCACTGCTGTCCCAGGAAGGCACTTGGGTGTAAAATGCAACAATTGGGATCAATTCTTTGCTCCTTCTTCCCTTTCCCTAAATATCTGATTGGAGCAGCATTATTCTGATAGGCAGTAAAGTACAGATGTGAGGACTCAAGGAGATCTCAGTGAGCACTGCTAGTTCAGCCCAAAGAAATGAGCAGCTGGTTTGCTTTGGCTGCTTTCCTAAGCACACAAAGAGTTAAATCACATGAACTAACTTTACAAAGAACTAAGACACTTATCTTCACTCTGACTGCAGTGTCTTCTCTTGCTATTTTAACTCTATCCACACCTTTGGAGATACCTCTGGATGCTGTGCTAATAATGATGTGTGGAAGAAATTGTGTGGGAATCATGAAGAAAATTTGGTCTTTCTCTTTCTTCCTGTGTAACTTTAATTCTGATTTATTTATGTTCTTATCAAATAATGCCAATCAGAAAGGATACCAAGAGTGGATGGGGTTAAACTGGAGCTGTAATTGCTGCCTGGAGGGGGAAGAGCAGACTGGGGGAGTGTGTGAGAGCTTCTCCCACTTGGCTGCTGCCCAGCCCCAGAGGGTACCAGACCCTGCTGTGCTCCCTGCGAGGGTGGGGTCACCTCACACCCCCCCTCCCTCTTCCACTTTCCCTTCCTCTTGAAATTGCTTTCACTTAACATCTGGAACGTTTTCCCCTAATCAACAGCATTTCCTCAGCTAGAGCCCAGCGTTTTCATGATTGGGGAATTCCTATGGTTGAGATCAGCCAGAGAGAAATCAGAGAGGTTTTGGCTCCCCTTCCCTTCTCTCTCGTTTTTCTACCATGTGAAGAAGTGTGTCTGAAATGTGTGTAATGCCTCGTCTAACTGCACTGGAAAATCAAAAATTCCTTAAAAGGAGCACAGCAAGCTGGAGGTTTTCCTGGGAACCTTTGTTTATCCCTGGGACTCTCAGAGCTATTACACCACACAGGCTCAGGGACACGGTGCTGTGGTTCAGTGTCTGCAGCCATCCAGATCTAAAAGCACCAAGTGTGTTGTGAACTCCACTTGCAAATCCCAGCTCCTCTAGGAAAGAGTGAGAGAGGTTTGCAGGGATCAGCCACCCCTGAAAGGGAAGGCAAAGCTTTTAAACATCAAACATGAATGTTTAAAAACAAGTGAAGAGTCTGTAGGCTTTGGAATTTCCATGGGAATGTAGGAAGTGGAATATGTTTGTTGTGTTTGGAATTGAATACTGAGCTGGAAACCCAAACTTTTCATGCTGTTCTTTAATAGCACCAAGTGGCAGTGGATTCCATGTTTTGTTGCACCCAGAAGGGAGCATTTCCTACCCCCAGCTCCCATGAGCACCAAACAGCCCAGCTAGGGAGAGCATTTGGAGCTTCAGCAGAAATCTGCCAAATCCAACAGGGAATCTGGGAGCTCCAGGCATTCCATTTTGGTGACTTTTTTGAAGACCACCCCGTGTCTGTGTCTGTCTGTGCAGAGCAGCAGCCACAGCACCCCTGGCAGGACCACAACACCTGTGATTGTTTCTGAGTGACCCTGTGCTGTTAGACAGCCTAAATCTTACTTTAAAAAATACCTGCACGCTTCCAAGAGGAATTCAAATTCCTCTTGCTTCAGTGATCTGTTTCCTAAGAGTGTGATGATCTTACCATTTCTTTCCAAATGCTTTTTAGACTCTGTTCCTTCTTGGCTTTCCTTCGTTGTGAAAAGCTGTTTTTGGTTTCTCAGCCTGATTTTTCACTCACATAGTTAATCTTCCTCTGGCTCCTGATAAGCTGCCAAATGTTTAAAATCTGCTTTGGTATTCCCTTGTAAAAGAGGTTGGATTTACCAGAGTTCATCGCTGTAAACTATTTTTCAATTTTCAGTGTTTATTTTGCTGTAAGATCTTTCTAATAAACAAAGGAACAAACAAAACCCCCATTCTGCTGCTTCCTCGTTGTCAGGAATATGAACTGTCGCTGCTCTTCTAATGAATTCCATCCTTTCCTCTCCACAAACATGGCTCTCCCCATTTGTAATGATTTTGTCCAGACTCAGTGGGACTCCTGTCTCAGAGCTGTTGCAGCTATTGACTGTTTTTGTAGCTCTTCAGATGTTGTTAGACAGGCTGCATGCTTTATGTAGATCACTCTGGAAGGACTTCAAATGGACTTGCTTCCATCTCACTCAGCAAACTCTGCTCCTGACTTCAGACTAGTATTCAGGATTTCTTCACTGGAAGGGGTGGTTCCGCCTCTGTCCCTGCAATACTCAGACATTGCAGAGTGGCACCCACTGTACATTAATTAATCCCTTGCCAAAGTTGTCTCTGAAACTCAGATTTATAGATCAGTACCTACAGGACCAGTTTATCATCATCTGCTCTGACTTTCTGCAAAGCACAGGCTGGAGATTTACACTGAAGTCAGAATTAATTAGGAAGATACTTGATGAATAGGAAACTGGGCAAGGAGGGTAGATCCTTTCATCAGATTTCATTACAGAGCTGGTCATTTGTCACTTGTCATTTTGCAGTTCTGATTTATAGGTGGAAAATACTGATGTTGGGCTGATAGATTTTTGGGTGGCCTTTGGGAATGCTAAGACTGAAGCACATTCATCAGTATGACAGGGGTGTGGGAAGCACTGTGAGAGTCCTGAACCCATCTCACTGTCTGCATGGTTCTTACAGAGCCTAAAAGATGTCACTACCAAGCCAGGAACTGCTCATCTTACCCTAAACCTGACCATTCCTATGATCACCCCATGGCATTTGATAGTTCTTTGTGGAAAGCTCTCCCCACGCGCAGGTGTGTGGTAGGAAAAGGTCCTGTTGCTGTTGGATAATTTTCCTTGGGATTCTCAGCCCCTGTGTTTGCCATGGAATCCTGGGTCCTGCCTCCCCTGGTGTCACTGTCCCCAAGGACCTGCAGCACACAAAATTATATCACCTGTCTGGACAGCAGCCTGGCACTGCCATGGAACATTGCTGGGCACCTCCAAAACCTCCCCAAGGTGGCATCAGGAAATTACAGTCCTGATGTAAAAGGTAAAAAAAAGTGAAAAAGGTACCTGAAACCACCTTTTCCACCATGCTGGGCCTCACTAATTCCCACTGAGCAGCTGCTTATTCCACAGACAATTCATTGCAATAATTACATCATTTGGGGAATATTTGGAGTTTTGTGAAACCTCAGGGGTACTTTTTTCCCAAGTGACAATCATTTACAAACATTTTTAGTCTATTTTTAAATTTTGGTTTAAGTTAAATAATTTAATTTGTGGAAGAATAGTTTTTAGAAATCCAAACTATTTATAATAGGACTGCTGTCAGTAAGATCTCTTGTTGGGATGCCACTGCTGATGGTCTCCTTGGAAAGTCTTTGGACTTATGAAGAAAAATGGAAAATCTGTAAAATCTGCCCTGCTGGCTACTCCAAGGTCTTTGCTCACTGTCTGTGGCAATAAACTTTTGCCTTTGCCAAAGCAATTATCATTCATAAGTCGAATTAGTTTTAATTTCCTCTCATCTTGGAATTATTTTCTGTAAAATGACTTAAGGAAAACGCACAGCCAGCCAGTCAAGTGCACAATTCATTTTTATTTGAAGACCATTTGGAATAAACCAGATAACATTAAGTGTTTGTGGCTCCACGGGCTCTACTGTACATTGTGTGATGAGGTTTTGGTGAAGTAACATTCCCTTGGAATAATGAGAAAATATTTGCAGAAAGACCAGGAGTAATGCACCTTTCTGGGCACCCAGTTTCTAATAAACAAAGGAACAAACAAAACCCCCATTCTGCTGGTTCCTTGTTGTCAGGAACATGAACCCTGAGTGCTGGATCTTTTACATAAATGTCAAATTCAATCCATGACCTTTTTTTATATCCAGTTATCTCAATTGCTAATGGGAAAAATAGAACCCCTGCAACAGCTTCCTCCTTTATTTATGAGTTAAGAACAGTTTTATCAAATAGCCATGCCTCAAAATAAAAACCATCTGCTTGGCAGAAGTGCCCTGTCAGCAGACAGCAGCAATTACACCGAGGCCAAACAACATCTAATGAGCTCCAAGGCAGGGACAAAGAGAGGAGCTGTTCAAAGCAGAATCAATCTGGGGCTAAATCAGTGCTTTTATTTAATGCACAGGGAGAAAGGCTGAGATGAGACACACAGGAGTCCCAGCACAGCTCCCCCTCAGCTCTGTGCTTCCTTCTGGGCACTGCCCAAGGATTTGTGGAATTGCTTTGAGTGAAAAAGGCCCTCACTGACATGTCCATGTCCCTGTGGATGCTCCCACACCCCACAGCACAGGAAGAGCAGCAGAGGGGACTCAGCCACTGGAACCTTGCCTCATTCCTGGGGTCCATTCTGAGCTGTTGACATTTGGGATGGGGCAGTGTTCCCTGGCTGAAAACAAATGCATTTCACTTGTTTGAAGGCCATAGGGAAGGAGCGGGGATTGAGAAGAAGTTTGGTGACAAGGCCATGGAGAGCATGTAGGAGTGTCAGGGGGTAGGACGGTTGGGATGGATGGAGATGAGAGATCTCTGCAGCCAGGGCTTGGAATTTGGGGTTTATTGCAAAGGGCCTGGGTGCAGGGGCCTTTTGGAATTTGGGGTTATTGCAAAGGGCCTGGGTGCAGGGGCCTTTTGGGATTTGGGGTTTATTGCAAAGGGCCTGGGTGCAGGGGCCTTTTGGGATTTGGGGTTATTGCAAAGGGCCTGGGTGCAGGGGCCTTTTGGGATTTGGGGTTATTGCAAAGGGCCTGGGTGCAGGGCCCTGCTGGGAGCTGCCAGGCACAGCTCAGAGCAGGCACAAGAGAAGAGAGGGGAGAGAGGATGAGAGGGTGAGAGAGTAAGGGAGTAAAAAAGGTAAGAGAGCGAGGTTCCCATTACAATACAATAAATCTTCTGTGTTGAATATTCTAAACCAATCTAGTACAATATACAAATCCTATAGCATTTACACACAGCCTATAAGAATCATTACATCACCATCCTGTGTTACATTTTAAACCCTAAAAACTCCTCTTTGGGCCCCTTCTGCCAAGCTGTAGGGTCTGCTCAGACCCTTGGGCCTGTCTGCAAGCAGAGGGTGTTGTTCCATCAAAAGGGGATCACCTTCAGCTGGCCATGCCATTGTTTTCCAGTTGTTCAGTAACTAAGGGATCTCAAAGCTTGCTTTCATTTCAATCTCACTTAGAGTTTCCATATTCTAAAATCTTTTGCCAGACAATCATATTTATACAGCTTTCCTGTTTCATCTTCCCCAACAGAGCATTTCAGGAGATGTTTGGCCATGGGATGAGTTTTAGTTCTTTGCCTTCCCAGGCAGAAAACAAGGGCCATTTGAGGCTTTCCCTTTCTGAACAGACAAAATGAGATTTCCCTCCTTGGATGTTTCTTGAGGGATTTCAGCTGAGGAAATGGCAGTGGGAGGAAGTTGGAATGAAAGCCTGGATCGACAATGAGCAGGAGCCACCATCCAGTGCTGAATCCTGAACTATTCACTATAACCAAGGTCTCACCCAGCAGGAAACCCTGCCATGCTCAAAGAGCAGGTTAAGGGTTAGAGGAAACAACCACCTGCATTTCAGCACTCACCTTGGGAGAAATGTCTGTCTCTGTGGGCAAGAGGGGCTTCGTCCAAACATTCTGTTTCAAATCTGGAACTTTTCTGGCTTCATCTTAAAGCCATTGCTAGAGTCAGGTGATATCTTCCCATCTTCCATCATCTATTTAAGTCACCTGTCAATCATCTTTTTTGATATATTAAATGAGATCCTTGGACTAATAATTATCTTAGAAAAAGCAATTTTATCTAGACCTCAAATAATTTCACCCTGTGTTAGTTCTTTGTGTTGTATGTAATTTTTCAAATTTTTTTTCAGACAATACTCATTACTTAAAAGCCACTTTAATATTAAACTTAATCAGTCTCTGTTGTCTTTTTTTTAAATTCATTTCTTTAGAACCCTGAAATGGCTTCTGGTGGGACAGACCTGCAAATGGCTGGAATCTGGACCATCCAGAGGCTCTGGAATTGCCTTCAGTCCCTGTAATGCAAAAATTAATCAGAAATTATATGTAGAAACCAAATCTGGTTTCTAATTCTGCTGATGGCAGCAGAAATGGAATTTATACAGTGACAGAAACTGTGTAGTCATGAGTTTGTTATGATAATGTTGCATGCCAAGGGAAGCCTAGATTTAATAACAATGTAAAGCATCACTCCCTGTAATACATACGTGTGTCTGCTTGTGCTCCAAGTGTCCCTGGGCGGGGCCAGCAGGAAAACCAAGAGCAGCTGTGGTGGTGAAACAGGGAGAATAAAAGTCTGAATTATTGTTAACATATGTACCAGTGTAACAGCCCCAATTTGATCACTCTCATGAACAACCAGCAAACCCCCTCTGGGTATGTTTGTATTCCAAAATATGTCATAAGGAAAGATTAACAGTTCTGGAAAGGGATCTTTTCCTTGGGATGAAGATTTCATTTCCTTGCCTGGTACTCTTGGAAAGCTCCCAACAAGCTGAAAGCACAATAAAACAGTGGAAGATGGTGTGTTACAACCTGACCAATGCCTTGTTCAGCACAGCAGGGCCAGAGGAGCTCCCTGCAAGCCAGGCACAAGGTTGTGCTCTTGGGAAAGGCTGTTGTGCTCTCTGAGTTAAGCTGAAAAGTTCAGGAGTCGTTGCACTTTGGAAAGTTTGTGGTTTTGAAAAAAAACCCCAACACTGAGATCTTCCAAGAACATTTTTTTCCTCTGCTATAAGGAAATGGTCTGTAACAGTTTTCTCAGATTAAAGAGATTTGTTTCTTTTATATGAGATTGAAAGGATTTCACTTTCACATCACCCTTCTGCCCTTTCACTGGAAATAAAATGTTTTGCTCTGTCCAGTTTCACCTCTCAGTAAGATCCCAGTGCCCAAATCCCACTGTGCAAGTCATGAAGAGACATCATGCACCAGTGAAGGTCCTACAATTTTTTTTCTGTATAAACCTCACAGAACAACAGTAATTTTTATAGGTAATAAGTGCTCCTTGTTTCCTTTTGTTTTTGTTACAAATTCCCTACACTTTCTAATACTCACTCTCTAATTTATAGTTGTTGCTATCAGTTTCTCTCATTTCATCCATGCTTTTTGTAGAATTAGCTGTGTGATTGCTTTTGCATCCCTGGTGTTTTATAAATGGTTTTATTTGCTTTAACTAACTTAACATTGTGTTAGTGAGATTGCCTTTTTTCTCAATAAGTAAATGCTGTTATATAACTTGTAATAATTGTTAACATTTTTACTTTATTTCCTCAAGGCATTTTTGCTCTATAATTCCTTTTGTCATAGTGAAATTGTCCATTCAAAGCAGAAAGTGTGTGAATTATTGATCCAGTCTTCATTTTCTCAAAACAAATGCAAAGAAATAATAGTCCAACACCACTCATTTTTATTATTAAATAAATTTATTTTCATTTCTCATGATTCCACTGTGCCAGGTACAATACTTATTGAGGGAGAAAATGATTGGTATCATCTGTAAACAGGAATCATGTTTTGTTTGTGTGTTTCTGGCAGCATGGAGCCTTCAGCAGACACAACAAAGATTGAAATCACTCACTGTAATACAGTTTTCCAACCCATTTCAAACAAATGTTTGAGCAGGGGACATTAATTCTCCTGGTGTGAGGAAATGGGGTTTACCAGGTCCAAAAGCTGATGGTGAGAGGCAGTGCAAGGAGTCGGGGCTGGCATCCAGCAGCTCCTCCCTTGGCTCACGCACGGGACTGAGCTCCTGAGCCCAGGGCTGGAAACCCAAACCTGCACCCGGTGACCACAGAAGGGTGGGACAGGACAGTGATGCCCACAGCCACAAGCAGGGGGTCTTCTTTAGGCATCCAAACAGCAACGAAATTCAATGTTCTTTCTATTTCTTTTTCTATCCTATGATCTGTTCCTATGATCGGGGAGCTGTTGATCATCCTGCTGCAAATCCTCCTGCAGGGCTCTGTGCCTTTGGAGGCTCCTTTGCAGCAGCCCTGGCCCCTCTGAGAGGGCTGGGGCTGTTTCACTGCCATTCCTTGAATCCAAACCTTGGGAGACAAGGAAGAGCCAGTGAGCAGAAGCTTTCATGTGTCTCCCAGCTGCCTTCCTATCAGAGTCAAGATCTGATTTCGTTCCTGAAAGGTCCCATTGTTCCAGTAAGGCCTGTGAAATAGTTGCCTGTTCAGTGACAGTGAATGGGAGGGCAGCTGGGCCAGCAGGGATGGCTCTCCCTGAACAGCTCACAGCTGTGCACCAGGGTGGCAGATGTGAGGCTCGGACACCCCCTGCTCCCCCCAGCACTCAGGAAGGGAAGGGGGAAGCTGCTTTCTCAGCCTCCACGGGGCAAATACCTTTCCAGGCCTGAATGACCTGCACTTCTCCAGCAGATGGTCAGGTGCTCTTGTCCACAAGATTTTCCCAAAAGGAATGTCAGAATGTCTTGGGGTGAATTTATAAAATATTGTATTTTATAATACAACCAAATTGCAAAAGCAATACCCAGATTTTTGATCCAGGTTCTTGACTAACATGAGAAATTTATGGACAGGATAGTGCAGTGTGGCTGAGGATGTGTGCACATGTCAGGGGGCTGAGAAGCAAAGGGCTGCCAGCACATGGAATTTTTATTTGATTTTTGTGACTGTGGAAGCTGAAACTCCAGGCTGTGTTTATGAAAGTAACTTCTGCACATCACTGTGTCATTTCTAGCATTCATTAGTTTGTACATAGCTGTGCAAGTGACTCATTCTTTGTCCTTTCCAATGGGAGACTATTCCACAAGCTTCAAATACATTATTCCCACACTGCTATTTCCTTTTGCTTTGTTTCATTTCATTGCTCCTGAATTTATCCTGTTATATTTTCACTGAGCAAAACCACTCCTTTATTTTTAAGACAACACATACTTAGTAAGTTTGGTTTCCTGTTTGTTTTTACATTCCCACATTATTTATTGATTGGCTGAATACTGAGTTGAAAGTCAAAACTTGAGGCTTTCTGAGGTTTAGACTAATTAGTGGAAGGACAAATATGTTAAGCCACAAAGTAAAAGAGCTTCAAATGTCACTCAGAACTCTTGCAACAAATAATGAATAAACTTTAAGGGAACAGTTCAAGGTCTCGAAATTCAGAGACACACAAGATAGGAACAGGAGACCAAAATTTCTTTCACATCTGTCATGGAAATGAGCATAATGGTAGACAGCTGAGAGCTTCCTTAAGTTGCACTTCATATTTTTCTGGAGTTGGAGTTTGTGGGAAAACAAGAGCTGGAAATTGAGCAGCTGCCAATGTTGATGAGGGGCCTTTTGTCATGATCATCATCTTATACCCTGTAGAGGGTTCTTGTGTTGGAAAAGGAGGAGTGAGATTCCCACCACACGTGTCAGAGGAGTCTTGCTGTTGTCCCCAAGCAGGTGGCTGTGTCCCCTGCTGGCTGTGAGAGTGTCACACCCTCCCAATGCAGTGACCACAGACTTTGTTCCAGCCTCACACACTGCTCCAGACCATGGGGAACAACACTTGAAAAGAAACACTAGAAAGAGTCTTAGTGGTTCTGTCTAAAGTGTGGAGGGGCTCATTGGTGTGTCAGTGGCTGAGGCAAATCCTGGAAGTTCTGTGATTCCGTGTCCTGATGTGCTCAGCACTTGCTTTCTCTGGTCCAGGTGTGCAGATGTGCACTGAGGGCAGGACAGTGGTTAACACCAATAGTCTCTTCTGTAGCCTTTCTGAGTTCAGCTCTCCCAAAGCAGAAAACATTATGTTGCTTGAGTCTCTCTCCAACCACGCCAAGGCTTTTCCTCATTTGACAGATGCAAACATTTTATTCACCAGAGATAAATTTGGGGTGGTGTTCTACAGAACCTGGGCAGCAGCCACAAGAGAAACCTCCTGGTTCCCTGTGCTGTGCTGCTGCCCTCTGTGCTCTGCCCTCTCCAAGCAACAGAACTTTCTGAGGCAAAGCTATTTCCTAGGGAACTTTCTCAGATTAAACTGGCAAAGAGAAAAATAATGCTGCTGCAAAAGAATAGGTGATTAGAACAATAAGTTAAGCTGTGGGGCTCACAGTGGGAAGATCATCAAATCCTTCTTTCCTGTAACAGCCTGTTCTTATACTTCAGCAACAGGATATTTGAGAAATGGGCTGAAGCAAAAATCTCCAGCTGCTCTCTCCCAGCCAGTGGAATGCCCCCAGAATACAGGCAGTGGGTGGCCCAGAGTCTGTCACTTGTGGTGCTGGTGTTCTTCCTCTCCCACTGTGGTGACACGGGGCCTGTGAGGGACAGAGGGACACCACAAATGACAGGGAGCAGCCTGGAGACCCTGGGGCTTTGGGGAGAGCTGGTAGGAGTAGCACAAGCTGTCATTTGGCTCAGAGTGGGAACAATTGTGTTTTCCAAAAGCAGGTCTTGGTTTTATAGGGAGGGAGTTCCTGTTGGGATTGAATGCCATTTGTATGGTGCTTTCCCCTGGCCATCAACAGCCCGTGGTTATTTGAAGGCTATAAATAAAAAAGGACAAAAGCAGCAACCTGCATGGAGTCTGTAAGTGCTTTTAGGAAGGAGAATAATTTGTCCTCTAGGCAGGCAGACCTAACACCAGTATTCATCACCCCATCCCTGTTCCCAAAGCCTTGGAGTCAATTCATCCTCAAATTCTCTGAGAGAAGAGAACCAAGAGAGTTCTTGAAACCAGGGAGTTTTGATTTAGAGAGTCTGAGATCACATCAGGGCCAGACCTCCCTGTTCTCCTGCAGCAGATCTGAACTGCTGCCAGCAGTTTGTTATCTCCCTTCCTGGGCCTGCAGTGAAGGACATCAGCTCCCCTGGGCCCTGGAGCTGCTCAGCTCCATGGCAGAACTCAAATGTCAAATGGAGAATCCACCAAAAAGCACAAACACAATCCTACAGTTGTACACATACACACATGGACACTCTTCAAAATACTTGTCTCTCCCTAAAAACTCGCAGCCACAATGCCAAATTTCCCCCCAAATAAAAACCAAGTCATACCTATAAATAAACACACCAACACCCACAGCACTGCCTAAGCACATACCTGATCCCAGGCTCCCATCCTCCTCATCCTCCAAAGCCACCTCCAGCACACCTCAAGCTGATATTGAAACATGTGTGCTCATGTCAACAAAAACACTTCCCAGATAAACTATCTGGGCACATTCCTGCACTGCAATAGCAATGCTCCTCAGCATATTTACACACACAGAATCTTCCTGCTTGGGAGAACAAAAACCCACTCAAGCAGCACACACACACAAGACAGGAATCACTCAGCAGCTCCAGTGTTTATGCTGGCAGGAGCACGTCAGTCACTGAGCAGCCTCCAAACAGATGTTTGATTGTTTTTGGGTTGCGGTTTAATTGTTGGATGGTGTTCCAGCACTCAGAGGGGATCGAAAATACTCCAGGTCTGCAGCTGCAGCAAATGCCAGCCTTAAAACAAGGCGGATTCTGAAATCACTGCTTGGGGGGAAACTGCTTGCACAGGAAACCTCAGCCAAACTCTGCATTAATACTACTTTGAAGTCAGAAAATTAATCTCTGCCATTTAAAAAAGTTCTGTTTTTTCAAGGCCTTTTGTAAGTTTATCTAAGACAAGCCAATTCCTTCTGGGCAACTGTGACAGTTTATTGACTTGCCCAGGCTTAGAGACTTTACTGGGCCTCTCTTCATTTTCCAGAAAATCTTTCCTGGATTCTATCCTGCACTTCAAGGCTCCTGGTGGAAGTGAGAGGCAACTTATTAGTCAGTCTCCTAGTTGCTAGTCAGTTTATATTCCATTAAAAGGCTTCCTCAAAATAATTGACCTTTATCAAGAATGACCACTGCATCTCTGCCTCTCCAGCCACACAGAGCAGCAGGATGCACTTTCTGGATGTGCCACCAGAAACAGATGGTGGGACCTTAGGATTGGTGACAGAGGAATGAGGAGGTATGGGACACATTCTCCACCTTCAGCTCAGGTTTGTGGGAAGCAATAAACAGAAAGGAAGTGGGAAGCTGCTCTCTTGAGGATAGAAACAAGAGACATTGAGAGATATTCAGGGGACAACCCAAAGAAAATTTTATTGAGGGTAATCAAATAAAGGTCTGCATTTGACCATCCATTTTGGATTCATTTAAAAGGATGGTTGCATCACTGACCCTCTTGACTCATCTGTTGCCTGGGAACAGTTTCTGTGAAGCTGACAGGACAGTGTGGGACTGTCATTTAGAGGGTTCTGGCATCCTTTAGAAGATCCCCTGACTGCCTGCTGCAAGAAAAGGAGGTGGCATCTGTATCCAGGAAGTGCTATGGCTTGCAAGTAGCTTGAAATTCAGAATATTGTATAAGATCTTTGTTATCTACAGGGGAGCAGGGAACTTTGGGTTCCTTTGGGACAAGACACCAAATACCTGCAAGCTCTTCTGACTATTGCAAACATGGATGAATCCTGTATATGGCCTTTTAATAATATAAACATTGTGGAATGAAATGGCTTTTTCTCTATTCTTTTGCAATCAAGGGGGATATTTCCTACAAGACAGACAAAAAGTTTAGGCCCATGCCCCGAGAGCAGCTGCCCTAGTTTCATCTGGCATTAAGCAGCACATAGAGAGGACAAAGAGTAAATTGTTCCTTTGGTTCTCTAAACCAAGCCCAGGATGTGCGTAGAAGGAAATACCCTGAAGAGGCAGCCAAGAAAAGAGCAAAGAGCCCTGGGCAGGGTCTGTCTCATTCCCCACATGGATTCTGTTGGTGTCCCATGCAGGGCTACCTTGACAACCCCAAACCCAAACGCTGCAGATTTAATAGGTGTCAGGAGCAAGGGCTGGAGCAACGAGCTCATTTAATGACATCATGGAAGTCACTTGGTCAGCCCTAGCTTAGGTAAGCCTCAGCACAGCTGTCTCAACTACAGTCTCCATTGCAGACTTCCTCAGCTCTGAAGTTTGGGCCCTGCATGGGTTTTTTCACTGACATTTTTTTCCATTTCCATTCCTCTCCTTCCCTTGGAAAAAAAAAAAAAAAAGAACTCCAATATTTGTACCAGTAATTCCAATATTTGTACCAGTTTCTGTAAACCAGCACTCCTGCTGAACTGACCTGTCCAGATGGTGTTCCCTTCAGTTCACACAGAGCAGTCAGGAAAGTAAAGGGTATGAAGTTTAAACTCTTTAAAAATCTATATTGTACAATTTGAGGGACAGAGGAAAGCAGTGGGGCCTGCCTCAGAGCCATGGTATTTTCTGCTGGATTTCTACAATAACTTTTTTGGTCTTCCTGTGGTCTGATAGTAGATGATAGTTCTTTAATCTTTTTTGAAGCAAAACCAATTTCCTGGTCATATATATGCACACCATCACACACAGTGATATGTTCACTTCCAGACTCCATTAGAATACAAAATAAATATTTTTTAATTGCTTTCCACTTCATTCAACATTCTTTCCAGGTCTTGTGACTCTCCCAAATCTATTCCTTGACCTCTATGTAAAATCCTTCTTCTCTTTCTTTTCCAAAGCGTTTCATCTGGGTTGCTCCATGTCTACTTCTGGCATCCCAAACTCAAGTTTCAGGATTTTCAGCACAATGCTGAAGGCTCCTTGCTTGTTTCCTTCTCCTGAAACTGTTTTCCATATTGTCTTAATTCTTCTCTGCCTTTCTGAAACTAATCAGTCTTACTGGAAAATCCACAGAATGCAGAGATGGAAAGGCGGAGGAAAGACAATCAGTACCCAAGTGGAGTTAATTATCTGCATGGACAACATATTCTTGTGAGAATCATCAAAAATCAAAGAGCTTTCCTGAATCAAAAACCTTTCCTGTTCTGCAGGAAAGCCCCAAACTACAATCCAGGGAGCCAGATTCTCAATTATTTTTAAATTTACCCTTAACAGTTTAATGGTGCCAAAACCCAGCAACAGATAAAACTCGAAATGGAAAATTCCTGGCGTAGGAAGAATAATTTATCATCTACTTTGTACATTTTCTGAGAGAAGATTTCCAAACAAAAATGAGCAGCAGAGGAAAGGCTAATCCTATGGCACCGTCCCTGCTTGTGGGAAGAATGAAATGATTCACTCATCCAGGGCTCCAGCAGAACACAAGTCAAGGGGGTCTCAGGCCTTTTACCACCATATTTTGTAATCTAGAAAATATTACCACTTCCTCCATGGCTTTTCAGCCAGACAATGCCCAAATACCAGATAAAAACCAAATTTTGAGATAGATTGCTGGGTAGATTAAGGTTGAGTGGCCCACTAAGGTCAAGGTTCCCTCCTCCTGTTCTCCAGGTGGAACCAGGTGGAAGGAAGCTGGTAAAGCTCAGCCTGATCTGTGCTCAGAGCTTTCCTAAGGTGTTCAGTCTGTCACTGTTCAAGCCTGTCTAATTAGGACAAAGTTGAGGAAGTTTGTTGTGTTGACCTCATGTAGTTCTATTCCAGCTGTTGAACTGAGCTAAAGCTGCTAAACCACAAACCTAACACTGTTCTAGTGTTGGCTTTTGTTTTGTTAAATGAGTTCAGCTATAATTCTTGAAAAAAATCACTCTTTTCCTAGTTTAGACAAAACCAAAGGGCTTTAAAACCCAAGCATGACAGGCCCAAGCACAACAGGCCCAAGTTAAGGCAGGACCAAGTTAAGGCAGGCCAGCTGTGATTCAGACAAAACTACTGTGCTTTAAACTGCCTTCCTTGCCTTAAGAATAAAATGAACAAAGTCAAACAACAAATGTGAGAATTCTGCTCATATTTTGCTATTTTGTGTGGCTGATTAGTTTGTTCAGCCAACCTTGAAAAGGGAGATAAAAACAGGGGCCACACTCCTTCCTGCACAAACCCTACAGGTGGCTGCCCAGGAGCAGATACATTTTTAAACCATTCCTTCTGATCCTACACTCACTTGAAGCTCTGAGAAGCCTTTTCAGACACAATTCCCCAGAGAAGCAGGGTGTTTGTCCCCCTCCCTGCCCTCCACCACCTCGTCCAGCCGTGTTCCTGCAGAGTTTTCTGCAGGGAGGATGGAGCGGGGCTGGGATCTGCTCCTCGTGCCCAAGCCCCATCCAGAGGGGAGGTGCTGGCTGCAACAGGGTTCAGGGAGGGGAAAAGCTGAATAATTTATGCCCTATCCGAGGGCCTTTTAATTCTTTCCTGTTTGTTTTTCTCCCTCCTGTGGCAGCGTTTAGTCATCTCCTCACAGTGTGTCTTCGAGAAGGGAAGGGAAATGGAATGTTTTCCAGGAAGACATATCATTCTTCCCAAAGTGGGTTATACAAATTAGAGTTTAAGCAGCTCAAACCCATAGGGCTGGGCTGCTGAGAATGTTCCACACAGCAAATGCTGCCATAAGGGAAGGGATAACGTCAGAGCTGCTCTCCCAGACGTTCTGCAGAAAACACGGTGTCAGCACATCTAATTCTTTACTCTTTTGAGACAATTTTTACTCATTTTATTTGAAATTGACTTGAGACAAAGTAGTAAAGCAGAGAAATCTGGAGAAAGAGAAGGCATGAAGTAAACTTAGAAAGGGCTAGCAATTAATCCAAGCTTCCATCCACTCTTCCCAACAACACAACCACCCACAGGAAGGGGGATGTGGGCAGTTCTTACAAGCAGTGACTTCTACCAGTAAAACCAGGTCATATTCCCACTGGAATGTAGGGTCTGATCCTGCTTCTACTGCTGGGAAGATTCCCCTTGCTGGTGCCTGTGAGCTGAGGACTTCATCCAAAGCTGTTGAAAACATGGACACAGATCATCCTCTGATCCAGCTTCCATCACTTTTCTCCAAGTGTTCCCATGCCATCCCTGCCAGAACACCCAGTGCACCTCGCAGCCACGGTGGTTCAGACTTGCTTTAAAGCCACACAAGTAAAGCACACAAGTCTTTAGGGGAGACTAGTAAAACATTTCAAAAAAATAAACAAGAAAGGTTCTCATAGATCTAAGATATAATTAACTGTGTTTGCATTGATACAAACATTCTGTCAGATTTAAATGAATATAAATGGTTGTTCGAAAATAAAGGAAAGTATTCTTTTTTTAAAAGAGCATAGTCTGCTCTAATGGGATCTAATAACTCTTAATAGTCTTCTATAAAAGTAATAGTGCACTTAAATCTCCACTTGGCAAGAATCCGGGGCAGAAAAAAGTGCATTTTAAAAATGGGAACAGCTCAAGGCTGCGTGTTCCCAGCCAGCAACGACAAGCTGAAACAATACAAGGAATCCAGATAATGAAGCACATATGTCTTTCCAGGACCACGCGAGTCAACAGCTTCCTCATTTACGCAATGCAGAGGGGAAAACGGTCCCCCCTTAATCCCAGCACCTGAGGTAAAGGGGTGAGGCCCAAAAGCAAAATGAGCCCTCACATCAGGGCTGGCTGAGGTTTTATGTGAACTCACTTTGTGCTTTGATTTCTTGTCTCTCTTTCCTTCCCTTCTCTTTCTTCCTGGTACGTACATTTCCAAGCCCAGGGACTCTGGAAAAGCAGATTAAAGGCAGCCCTGGAGGTTTCCATAAACTCCATGAGGCACATGGCAGGATGCCTGGCATGAAACATTGGGCCTGATTCATGAAGGGTTCAAAAGCACAGATTTAAATTGCAGGGGTCTCTTGGCCATAGCTTGTAGCAGAGTTCCTCAGCAGAGTGGAGGAGAAGGAACCTGTGTCAGTGGTTCTCCCAATACTTTGAAGTAGCTCCCTCAAGGTCTTTGTATTGGTGGTGCCAAGAGTGAGCCCCAGTACAGCCCCCAGCTCACAGGGGGGTGATACACTGGTTTTGATAAGGATAAGGACACGTTGCACCAGTGCTAAGGTTTGCCTTTGCCCTGCTACAAACACTGCAAACCTGCATTTGCATTTACCAGCTGTAAAACATCCAGAGGCAAACCCACTTTTCTAGAGAAGGGAGGGGTAAAAGCAAAAATATTGAGAAAAAGCCAGAATGAGTTTCATTTCAGGATGTGCTTGAATGAAACCCAGCACATTTTTCATTCTGAGTTTTAAAGTAATCTTTCATTTGTAATCAACATAAAACACTCCCAAATCTATGAGTCTGAAGCAGCAACTTGTGGTTGTATATTTAGGAAAATGAATTCCATTTGAATTCAGAGTGGTTTGGGGTTTTTTTCATAATGGGAGTAAGAAATCCCCCCAGACCCACGAAGAGCAGATCCCATTAACTGCAAAGGCCAAAGGGGGAATTGACAAGTGAGTGATTTGGCCACAAAACGAGGTGAACTAATTTGCAGAGCAATGAGTATTGCTGAGCATCTGGTGGCTGGCCTGCCTATGATAGCACAGATAAACTGCACGCAGAAATGAATATTTGGCTTGCTTGATAGTAAACAGCAATGGCCCCAGAAATCTCCAGTGATTTGGAGTTTACAGAAATTCTCTGCATTACCAAATATTCTCCTTTTTTTTTAAGCTGAGCTCTTCTTCCCTACCCAAATGTGTCCATGGCTCTGTTGAAAGTAGCAGTGAACAAAGACTATTTAGGCCCAGGGCCACAGATGTTTCCCCTGTTTGTGTGATCTACGTGAAGCAGATATTATTCCATGCCGTGTTATCTCAGAGATTAATGATGGACCAGTTTCAAAAGGTTTGAAATTTCCAAATAATTGATTTGGAGGAACTCCCACAACACTGGAGCTTCTTTGGATCTTATCAAAACTCTCTGTACATGGGGGATCTGTAGCAGGAGCCAAAGATGACTGAAACAGCAAAGAGAGCCCTCAACCCCCTGCCAGGGCAGGGGGGGAACAAGTTAGTGAGCACACAAAGAAAAAGAAATCATTTCTATGACTTCTATGGAAGGAAATTGTTTCAGAGAATCATGTTTCCTACATATGTTCATTTTCCAAAATTGTTTCAGTTCTGATTTAGTGGAAAAAAAATTTGCAATTTAATCTTTTAAACATTGTCATTTTATTACCTGAAAAAGACTTGGATGAGGAGTCTTTTAGAGATGTCCCTTGAATTAACAAGGATGAGGACACAGAGCCTGCTAATTAGTTACACTGAAATGTTCTTCCTACATATTTTTGTTTTTGGAAAAGCAGTGGAGTGGAATTATGAAATGTGTATTCTTGCTTGCTAGAATCAGCTGCCTTCTTTCTGAAAGCATTTTGTGAGGGAAGGCTGAGGAACAGGAGAAATAACAGGCTTTACTCCGGGAGTGTTAATTGCCATTTCTCATTTGTTGCTATTCTCCTGCTAAATCAGCTTGCATACATAAAATCAAAAAATCCACATTTTTAAAAGTTGTTGCCATTAAGTTCTTGTTTTGTGGAGGTAGCTAAATGGCAAAGGATGAATTCTGAGATAACTGCTAAAAAAGAGAAGGGAGAACTTGAGGAGAACTTCTCTTTTAGCTCTTTAGTTCCAACTATCTTTAGTTAGGATTACAAACAGGAGAAGCAGCCCAGTGATTGAGTACAAGAGGGAGAGAGAACTGATTTATATTTGTATCAGATGGAGAGAAAAGGAGAGCCAGAACAACTTCCCCAAGTGATGCAAAGCTGGAATAAACCTCATGAGGGCAAGGAAGGCACAGCAAAATGGAGGCCAGAATGAAGAGCCTGGGATGTTTTATCTCAGCCAATTTTGTTCATTATTGTGTGCTTTTATCTCCTCTTTCCATTAAAACGAGCGCTCTAGGGTGGTTTCTCCCCTGCTCATGCTGACTGCTCTCAGGAACCATGGCAGAGGGAGCAGCTCATTGCATTTTTCCTTTCCCCTTCCCCAATGAAACCATGAGAGACTCAACCTTACCTCAACCAAATCTCCTCTGCACCATCAGCCCCTGTGCAAATGCTCTTTTTTCCCCTAAAGCTGAAGATCAGATGTCCAGCTCATTGACCCAGCTCCATCCAGTGCTTTGCAGGCAACTGTTAGGATGGAAAAGTGGATTCTCCACTGCCAGTAAACCTGATTACCAATGGACCAAGAGGAAGAATGAGTTCCTTAATTGAAAATGCATTTCTAAAGTCTAAATGTATTAAGAAAATGAGTTTGGTTTTTTTCAGCTGCTGTCATGAAGGAAAGCACTGTGTGGGAGGACAGGCAAATTCTCTGAAAACTGTTCAGCCTATTTATGGCCACTGTCAAAGTCAGATTAATAAATTTTTATCAAAATGATACACAATTAACAGTTTTAAGGATAAAAATTAATAATTCAAAGGATAATTTTAAATTATCCTTATAGTTTGGAAGTAATAACCACATCAAACTCTGGGTTTGCACATCCTGTGGCCTTCAAAAGCAATAGCTGAGTCTCAGAGACTATGAGAGCTTTAGTAAAGCTTCATGGATTTAATCAAATGTTATGTTGTAATTTTACACTGCATTTAAACTACTAAGTTTCTCAAAAATTCAGACCTCTAATCCCACTAATCCAAAAATGAAGAACATTTCTAATAGCATATCTTGTGTAGTCCCATTTTTTAGTCAAAATAAATGCAAAATACCACTTCTAAGATGCATTCACATTTTTATTATTCATTTCCTTTATCCTTTTCATGCAATTGAAAATGATGAAACAAATTGTGCAAGCACCTATTTGTGCCAGTCTAACAGAGCAGATCTGCTCATCCCACCCAGCCTCAGCCCATGGCCAAGGCCAGGGTGGGGTGTGGACAGGGAAGGGTGAATAAAAGCCTTGGGACACTGATGCCTTTTCGGGACTACCTAAAACCAGAGGCCAGACAAAATGAAGATAATAAAAAAGCAATTCTATTTATTGAAGGGCCCCCAGGTACATTTAGGGCAGACTGAGGCAGTGAGGTGTCCTTGATTGCCAGGCCTGGAGAGGAATTGTTGTGTCTGCCCCAAATGGGGAAGCAGCAACTCCCACTGTACATGGAGTTTAGAGTTCTAGACTAAAGAACTGCAGGATTACAAATACATGAAAAATATAAAACCTAAAATCCTAAGGCATCAATACATCTACAAGGGTTCATCCACAGCAATGCTGTCTCATTTGACCACATTCCTGAATGTCTTTAAATATCACCAGCCCAGGAACCCAAGCTCACCATTTTCACCTGAATTTCAGTGGAAATAACTCCCACTGTATGTCCAGTGGTGGCTCTGGTCCTGTGGGGTTGGGGATCCCAGATCTCAGGGATGGAGCCGCTCCTCCTGTGGCTCCCCTCCCGAGCTCTTGGCAGCAGCCCTGATCAGGAAATTGTGATGGAGCGGAGACATAACAGAGACATTGCAAGGAGAGCTGTTTACATTCCTGTGAGGAAAAGCTGCAGGCCCACTGAGTGAGATCCAAAAAGCTGAAATTCCCGACCCTTCCTGGTCCCTGGGGGTGCTGTTGTGCTCCTTGGGTGCTCTCAGCTCAAGCATCCCTTTCCACTGGCAAAGTCTGGATTCCTTCCCAACTTCTGGAGTTTTATGGGGCTCAAGTCAGGCTGTGAAGTTTAGATTGGTGTGGTCTGGAAGTGGAGCCATCCAAGCCAGGAAGAAAATTCCTGTGACAGATGCTCATGGAGGCCGTGTCTGCCTGCCATGAGGTGATTTTACAGGCTCAGAGGAGAGGATCTATGTCATCAGCTGTGTGCATCCAGAAAGTCTGGTGGGGCTGGATCTGAGGAAGGAGTGTGGGTTTTCTGTTTGTTATTTCATGTGAAAGATGCTATTTTAGATGGGAGGAGTGCACTCTGCAGAGAATTGGGAGGTATTTGCCATTTGTACCAAATATAACTCGGTGTTGAGTTTCAGGGCCTAGCAATGCTTCAGAATAGTCCATGAAATTCAGTGTTAGGGATTGTTGTGTTTCCAAGAGACAGATTCCTGGGCTACAGAGTACAGTAGGGAGAACTTCAAGCACTCTCGTGCCTCACTTGTGTTCCTGTCACATCCCAAGGGCCTTCAGAAGCCCTGCTGGCCGTGGTTGGATCTGCTGATAGGAAAATGCAGGAGCTGTGTATTCTCAGCAGGGCTGAACATCCCTGTTCTCTCTCAATGTCACAAATGCCTTGTAGATCTGAAGGCTTCCCATTGTCTCAAAGAGTTAAAATGATAAAATTCAAAATTACCAAAAAAAAATAAATTCCAATATGATTTTATGCATTAAACTCCTCTGCAGAGGGGTTTAATGCATAAAATCATATTGGATTTTTTTTGTAACCAAGATATAACAATTTGTGTGTTCCTGGACAGTCCCCTGAGCAGTCCTTCTGGGAGTTCTACCATAGGCACCCATTGAAAAGGCTCAAAATTAAACCGTGAAGGCTTGAACCTTAATTTTGTATGAAAATGAATATAATTTTATATTTCTATTCAAATCATGGCAGTATCTGGAAGTTTAAACTAAAGAACAATAACTCTGAGGTGGTTTTGTGGATGGCAAACAGATGTTTGAGTTAGGTTTGGGCGATGCCTGTCTTGAGAGGACCAGTCCAGCAAGGGCTGCTTCTATGAGTAGCTATGAGATAAAGCATCATTTTCAACTGCTTTGTAATCTATTTCCACTGTTGGCTTCTACCTATTTATCCAGGGTGTGGCAATGTAAAGAGATCACACTGAAACTGTGAGGAAATTCTGTCCTGGCTGCTGCCTGCCCATCACAGATAATCAGAGTCAAAATTTTAGAGCACTGAAAATTAGCAGCACATAACTTATAGACTGCACCAAGTGTGTAACCTTGTTGTACTTACATAAAGTAATTTCATTTTGATTGCCTATTGAATAAGTCTGATTATTCTTTAAGAGTCGCTTTGGAATGGAGCCTGAAGGTACAATATAAAATAATTGAATTGAGCATAAAGTTCCAGCTGGTAACCTTGTCAGTAATTTGAACAAAGATCTTGTCTCTGTAATTTAGAGAGCTGTAGATGTGAGTGTGAAGTGGATTCTACTGATACTTAGGAATTTACCCCCTCCTTTTTCCTCCCACCAGTGTAACTTCTGTTCTCACCAACAAGCTCATTTTAATGGAATTAACGTACCAGTTGATGGCAGCACACTGGAATTACAACTATATGGTTGGCTCAGATTTATTTCATGCTATATCACAGTATGAACTTGAGGAATGATTTCCAGGAGACTAATTATCACATTGCACTGAACTGCACTGAAACTACAATCAGCAGAGTGACAGGATTCTTTTTCATCTCTTCGAAGCTATTTGTTGCAATTTTGGAGCCCCTTGGTGAAATTCTAAAAAAGAGGAATTCTGGAGCTGTAGCCAAATGTTCTTTAAGAAGTGACAAAATATACTGTCACTAATATCCTGGAGTATAAAATCCAGACCCTCAGAACTTCTGAGAGTGGATTTGAGTGTGTCATAATTTGAGTTTTGGCAGCTGCTGTCCCTGGGCCAGGTTCTGTGCTGCTCTGTGGTGAAGGTGCAGCCATGAAGGACAGAGAGCAGTGGATTGACAGCAACACAGCTCATTCCTGCCTCTACATTTAATTCAGGGGCTCATCACCATCAGCCCCTCAGACCTGTCCCCCAGTGCCCTCTCTCTTTACAGGTGGTGCATTTAATCTGGACAAATTGCCCCCAAGGACAGAGGCTGGAGTCCAAGAGCTCCTCCATAGGTGGGGCAGCCTGTTCATTTCAGAGGGAAGCTAAATTTGAAATCACCTGGCTGTGAACTCTATCCAGTATATTCTCCCACAATATCTCACTCACAATTTTACTTTGTGCATAAATGATGGAGAAATTTCCCTTGCAAATCCAGACAGCTCCCTTTTCAAAGCCTAAATTATTAATAACTGCAATAGTTATCTCATAGAGAAAACAAAATACTGAGGAATTGGAAATTAATGCTATTTGGAATGTGAAAATCATGCACAATTTGTTTTGTGCTGCTTAAAATCTGCATTCAGCTAGAAATAAGTTTATCAATCCTTTTTTTTTTTTTTCCAGGATTTAGGACGCACTTTTCTTTTATTGCAGAGGCAGCTTCCTTAGTTAGACAAATCCAAACATGGAAATCAACTTTTTGGAAGCATTCAGATAAATGGTATGTTACTATGGCATTTTGGACGCCTTCTCATTTAGTAAGCTTTGTGTTGCTAAGAGGCAAGGCTGATGCACAAAGCAATGGGCCATCCTGGTCTCCAGATCATAAGGTCAGAGTACAAAGCCAGCAGGATGTGATTTTCCACAAATGACATGAGTTCTGATTAGAATGATTTGATTTTTAAATGCCATTTGAAGTAATGTTTTCTGATCAAAATAGACTCATTATTAATAAAATCTAATTCACAACTTTGGTTCAATAAGTGGCAAATTTGCCAACTTGAGACATGCTCCAAGCCCCCACGTGGCTTTGGTGCCCCCCTTGGCCCCCTGCCACCCCCACCTTGATTTCCCAACCCTGCTCTGTGTCATTCCATGAAAGGCTCCAAAGAGCTGCTGCCAACCATCCCATGATGCCGTTATACCTCCCTCCTCCTTTGATAGCTCCCTTCTTATGTCCCAGCTGGTATTCCTTGGAGCTTTGCCTTTGGTAAACTGCCATATATTCTTTGCAAATATGCCACAGCTATTCACTTTTCCTTCTGCAAATGACTCGCATTAGCTGCTATTGTTGTTGCATGTCAGGGAGAATATAGTTCCTTCAGCTCACTAGCTGCTATTATTTTTCTCCAGCTATTTTCCATTAAGATGCATTTCCTCCCAAATGTTATGAAAATATAATTCTTTTTTTTCGTTTACTTAGAATTTGTAAAGCTTTTCCCATGGATAAATATCTCCCACAGGATTGACTGTAAAGAGTGTGAGAGGTTGTTGTTGTTGTTGTTCTTTTCCCTCTGCAATGCATTTTCCCCCCCTTAAATTTCTGTATGTGCCTGCCCCCTCTTGTGGGATCCATGTGGGAAGGGAAAAAAGGAGGATCTGGTGATAGGTACATATGTGTTTGCAGAGAGAAGGAACAGTTTTGGGAATATCTGTGGAGAAAGGCCTGTCAGTGTCTGTGAGCACTGTGAAGGCAGCATTTATCTCTTCTGCAGGATAAACAGGCACACCAGGAATTTTGGGGTTTGAAGATTTGATTAAGAGTAAACCTGGCAGTTGTGCTAAAGATAAAAACTCCTCCTGAGGAGTTGCAGAGGTGAGTTCCACATGGTGGAGGACTCTCAGCAGGAAATGATGGTAATTCCATTAAAGCTCAGGATTGTTTTCTGCACTGTGTGCTGTCCAAGGTGTCCAGAGAGCCCTGATCCTGTACTGACCACAGGAACACAGAAACCTCACAGCAGAGCATGTTCTGAGGGGGTGAATCAAGTGAGTTTGCAGAGACAACCCATGGCAAGAGTAGGAACAGAATATGTCTGTAAACAAGCAAGGGTAGAACACCTGAGTCCTAACCTGGGCATAGGGTGTTGATTTACAAACACATGAATATCAGAAGCTTTATGAAAACATTTGCATTTTGTAGGAAAGATAACCTTGTAGAATGCTTTCCTGGAAGCCAAGAGCTCTGAGTTTCAGCTGCAGTTCTGGCACATGCTGCCTCTACTCCTGGATCAGGCTGAAGGAGCAATGCAGCTTCTCCTTGTATCTCATTCACCAGAGAGGGAAGATGTGATGGAAAGAGAGGAGCAGCTCTTGAAGTGTTCCACACCCTGACACCATAGAAACAGTGTGAAATCAGCCCATTAATGACATTTCTGCCACTCAGAGCACCAAAGTTTTTCACATTCCTTCACAGCACATCCATGCTGGAAAAGGAGGCTCAGGGGTGGCTCTGCACAAGTCCCTCACAGGAGGGGACAGCCCCAGGTCGGGCTCTGCTCCAGGGAACAGGGACAGGAGGAGAGGGAGCAGCCTCAGACTGGGCCAGGGGAGGTTCAGGGTGGACACCAGCAGGAATTTGCCCGTGGAAAGGGTGCTCAGGCCTTGGCAGGGGAGGTTTGGAGTGCCCATCCCTGGAAGCGTCCAAGGAAAGCCTGGACGTGGCACTCACTGCCCTGGGCTGGTGACAAAGTGGGGATTGGACACACATTGGATTCAGTGGTCTTGGAGGTCTTTTCCAGCCTCAGGGATTCTGTGATGCTGCTTGAACACCAGCCCTCAGAAAAGGTTTTGTAGCCAAAAGTGGAGTTTACAGCCCAGCCTTGAGCAGGGAGCACAGGCAGTGCCTTGGGGGCACCTAAATCCTGCTGCAGTTCTGGGGTTTGTGCTGGGAGTCACAGAACTTCATCTTGTTGCAGCCATAGGTATATTTTTAGAATGAGAAAAAAAGAAAAAGAGCAAATATTTTATACAAATAGCTTGGTTTCAATTCTTCTCCTGAATATTTGATCACTCCTTTGGCCAGGCCCTGTCACTGCAGCTGAGCCCTGGGGATGGACTCGACCTGCTGGAAACACAGCAGAAAAGAGACATTCTCTGCTTAGATTAAGCAGCACAAATTGGAAGGGAGGGAGATGGAGCAATTTTTCACATAACCATAATTGTGTGCTAATTATATCATGGAAGGAAAGCAATTGCCCAATTATAAGACAATGTATCACTCTATCAAAGGCAGTGCTTTGAAGGTTTATGTACTTTAAATTACTGTGACATTCCCAAGGCTCCTCTGTTTACACATTTGTCTCAACATCTTCTACCAACAACAGTACTACGACTAAAGCCATTAATTAATATATTCCCTGTGTCGTTGCAGAAGTTAAGGGGTCCTGTTCAGACTGAATTTGCGCTGTTTTGTAAAGCAACTTGATTTTCCTATTATAGTGCTAATGGCCACTCTGGGTCTGAGAACTGAGGCTGGATGAGGTTGGTTTTCTCCTCCACTCTCCTTGCAAATGTTTTGCTGTCAGTGTGCCCTCTGTAGTACTGAATTTTTGTGCCTCTCTGAACTTCATTGTGATTGTCCTTCCCCCATTAATGACAGCAGATTCTCCCATCATTACATTATAATTTCCTGGATTTCCAGAATGAGTGAGAGGAAAATCTTGACCAATATATCTCTCTTCTTCTTTTTTACCATCAGTGGAAGAATACCCTGTTCAAAGACCAGAATTACCATTTTATTTTCAGTTGATTATCAATAGGTGTTTGTCATGGCATGTAAAACTGTTTTATACACAAGTCCACAGCAACAATAATCAAGTTAGACAGAACAACAACCACAGAGAGCATTCAGTGACAGAGACTTGAGGGTGGTCTGTAAAAACCTGACCAGAAGCCCCAGGGTGTGGTCAGATGGTGACGCTGCACAGAAGCTGAAATGTTTGCATCTTCCAAACTGCTGTTACTTATTCTTGCACGATTGAACCTGGTGTAAAACTACCTGGAAAACCCAGTAGGAGACAAGCTGTAATTTGCCATTATTTGTTCTTTAAATAGACAATGTAAATCCCATAGCACTGGGATTTAATTCCTTTTATCTGAAGACATCATCCTTGTCCCTCTTTTGAAATAAATCCCATTGGGAAAGTCATGTTGTATCTGCTAATAAACCTTCCCTGTGCATCCACCTCTGAGCCCAAAGCACAGAAAATCACTGAGCTGCTTCCCCTTGCACCTTATGATGCATTAAACCTCAACTATTGCAGAATAGACCAGGTAATGCCTATTCCTGGACCTTGAGAGAGGATGGATCCTCCCAGGCAGTGACACCCCATAGGAAGAGGAAGGATTTCTCCAGGAAAAGGCTGGGAGGATTTTCTGCCCACTCTTGGCCAAGTAGTCAGACCCCAGGTATAAATGCCCAGGGAGCCAGGGTGGATCCTGGAGTGCTGGGAGCAGCCCTGGTCTGCACCAGCCTCAGCTCTCAGGGAGGTTTGGGGGGCAGCCCCCAGCACAGCTCACTGCAATATGCCTCCCTGTCAAAGGAAAAACCAGGGAGTGTTGACTTATTCAGCAGTTTCACACAAGGACAGGCTTGACAGGTGGCACCAGAATGTGAGGTCTGTTTCAGATTCTTTCATTAATCTTTTGCAAACTTTAGTGGATTTTGAAAGGAACCATATTGACAGTACTAGAGGCTGCACTGTTGCATTTATCTGTAAAATACCCGTGGGGAGGGGCAATGCTTACCTGCCTGCTAATTGTCCTGACTGAAAAGCATTCTCTTCTCCAGCACGTTTTGAGGGTGTGAGAATGAAGTTGACTCTTCAAATTATTTTCTCTGATTAGAGGTTCATTAGGGGTTTCTGAACTGTTTTCTCTTATTAAAAGGAGACTCATATGATCTTCATTGGAACTGCTTGTCAGCTATATGGCATCAATTTGTTCCACTTTTTTTTTTTTCTTGATTTATTTTTGATGTCTTTGGCTGGGTTTGTAGCTATTTATTTTGGATGTTTATCAAAACCTGTTGGTATCTTGCCTTTTTTACCATTCTTTGAGCTTTATGATCTTGGTACAGTATTAAATAAATGGCTGGCTCACAAAAGGCACTATTCAAAGTGCTGATAATTGGCACCTCAACAAATATTCCCAGCAGAGGCCAAGGACCAGATAGTTTCAGAGATGGGCTGACCATCTGCCTCTTCTTGGTGGTTCCTCATGGCTGACTGAGCAATATCAGCAAAGCTTGTCTGCTTTACCTTTCTTGGGGACAAGTCAAGGATTTCTCTACCACCCATCTGGCACCGGATCCTGACATTATAATCTCCGTTATTTTTAAGATCATTCGTCTTCCTCCCCCACTCCTCCATGCCAAAACATTTCAATCTCCTGCCATTTATTTTTGTTTAAGTGGCATCAAGTGGAGGCAAACCCCTGAGTTGCTGTCCCCTGGGATTTGCTCCCCCAGGTGATCCCATGGCCAGCCCCGTGCCCGGATGCAGCACAGCCAAGGTGTTCGCCACCTCCAAGGCCCCAAGAGCTCGGTATCTTCCTTCCCTGCTCTGCTCTGATATTAATGCCTTGGCACATAAAAAATGCCAACAGATGCCATCAAGTGTAAAGAGACAGGTGGTGTCAGTGCGTCAGAGGAGGGACTTCCTCCAGAAAGATGGCACTTGCTGAGTTCTGTGGGCTGCCCATGCAAATCCTTCCCCGTGTGACACCTCTCTCCTTGTGAGACAGCCCTGATGTCCCTGTGAGCCGGCACGGTGCCACTTGCAGCCCAGCCAGAGCAGCCAGGGGCTGCACAAAACCAGCTTCTGGGAAGATGTTTCCTGCTGCAGCCCTGTGTCCCACAGCTCTCAGTGGGATGGGTCAGGGGTCCCTCTCAGGTTGCTGTTTGATAATTGCTGCCCTGAGATGTGCAGGGTGTCTCTGCTTCGGCCCGTGCGGCGGAAGAACGAGTCTGGACTCTTCACTTTTCGGTCTTGAGGCTGTTTATTAATTCTGATCTATAAAATTTTCTCTCTGCCCAGCTGAGATCTGCTCTGCAGGGCAGCCACAGGCACTCTGACCGCCCCTGAGGTGGTGTTGTCCTTTTATACTACAAACTACATATAACATATTTACACTTAATTCCCAATACCTATCACCCATGTTAGACAGTGCACCTCTACTCTAAACCAATCCCAAAGTGCCAACATCACTGCAGAAAATGGAGAACAAGAAGAAGAAGAAGAAAGGCTGGACACGCCCAAGTTCCTCCATCTTGTCCCCATAACCCCCATACCAAAAATCCTAAAATCTACATTTTCACCCTGTGATAATTTTATCATTACAGCATTCAAACCTGTGTGACTTTCACGTCCTCATACAAAGGTTGCAAACTTGCTCCAGGGGTCACAATCAAATCCCCAGGTGCTCTGGGCTGGGTGCCAGGGTCTCTGAGCCCCCAGCGGGGTCCTTGGCAACTCCGGACACCCGGAGGGATGCACTGAGCTCCAACAGGTCCCAGCTGGGTCCCTGTCACTGCTCTGCTGGGTAAAAGGGCTGCATCCTCAGCTGCTCAGCCAGAGCTCCCAAAGCCTTTGGTTTGGTATTCTGCAGCTGCAGGGACTCTGTTGGGTCTGAGGTACAATGAGAACATTAAACACCAAATCCAAGTTCACTGATCTCCCACAACCTTTTCACTCCTGCCTTCAGGCCAGAGGTTTTCTGTGTTACCTCCTACCTCGTCCTTATTTTGCTTCATATTTCCAGTCATAAAAAGATTAGATGAGCTGTAAGCCCAGACCTCTTTTTCTTTGGCATCAAAATCCTTCAACAGATAATAGGCTTAATTCTCTAATATAGGCAGACAGCTTAATGAAACAGCTAATCCCCAGACAATGAAAAAGAAGATTTTTTTTGTCTGTTTTTTTGTTATATGTCACTACTGACCTTTTATATAACTCACCATTATATCATCACTCTCGTGTGTTAGTCCAGAGCCCTGGATCCCATGTGGAAGACGTGGTTCTCTGACTTTTGTCTCCCTTATGGGTCAAGTGGTTCAAATCTCATCCTTTTAACAAATCAGTGCCAATGTGGGTGACCCTACTTTCCTCCTGTACCTGTAAAATATTACTATAAGGCTGTATTATGTCATCTAGAGACCTTTTCCATGATCAGGACTGTGTTAATGCAAACACAGGAACATCACCCTCAGCTCCCAGTGCAAAATGTGTCACCTACTGAAATTGATTGGGAGAAGGCTAAAATCAAATAGCTTTGCTCTTACACAAATATTTGCCTTTCTAAAAATACTTTCAGATGGCACTAAGACCAGTGGTCTGTCAAGCTGTGATTAATTTTCTGACAGAATATATCAGGGGTGAGCTGCATGTCAGATATCCCCCGCCAGATCAGCCCTTGCACATCCCATTATGTCCAATAACTTCTGCCTGATGCTTTTCAGCATCTTTTCATAGGCTAGAGGGTTCCTGACTTTGATTCCAGATATAAGAGCTGCTGGTAGTCTGACAGGGCTGTGGGCTGTGCTGTACTTGCCTTTTGTACATCCCTAGGAGAGCTGTCCTGCCAGACATGGAGCTACCAGGGGGTTGGGATGGAAGCAGAATGAATTATTTACACCAGCCGTGACTGAGTGCTCAAATATGTGTCTGCATGTTCTCTTGGAGCCAGTCTGCTCACAAGCTTTCACCAGCCCCACTTTGGCTTTTCTCAGTGTGAGGAGCAAACTCTGCTCAATTTTTAAGTTCTTTTTTAACAACTACTGATTGCTTAAAGATAAGGAGGGGCTCACTAGAAATATCACGGAAGGCAGAGCCTGCCTGTGGTAGCTTTTCAGGGAGATGAAGGGCACTTCTCCCCTCCAGAAGGTCCCTGTTCCTTCCCAGGGATGCTGTAATCTGTTGCTAAGGCAGTGGCTGTGCTGTAACAGAGTGTTCTCTCTCTCTCATTGTGTTTATGAGCAGGTGGAGCAGAAATTGCTTGGTTTCTACACAAATAGCTACAGAACAAATGTACCAAAGGAAATGGGAGGTGGGCGGAGAAGATCCACAACATGATTAACATGAAAATAAAAAAGATGTGAGAACATGGCATGTTTGAATAGTAAATATATAAATAAAGTTAATCGTTGAGCACCTTCTCAGCGTGAGCAGTCCCATTCACAGAGGATCAGACTAAACATCAGGAAATCATAATTTTATTCTTAGCTCTTCCAGCAGCCTGCTGAGTGCTTTCAGCCAAGGTACTTTCTGATTCTGTGCTTCAGTTTTTCCATCCTTACAGAGTGTCACTGATTCTTCGTAAAGACACATGAGAGCTGGTGTAGAAAAATACTGGGTGACATCTGGATTTTACTGTCACAAGGAGGAGGCATTTGGTGAAGCACTGGGAAGGGGTTTTTGCTAAAGATGACTTCAGGAGCACAGTAGTGAAAGAAACAGAAAGTATGCACCAAAGAAAACCTATTCCGTGGGGAGAATGCTTGTATTTCTCTTCTGTGTAATTTTACAAGGCCAAAGAAGTGGAAGCCAAGCCCTCTGCAGCCCGTTTGCATCACGGGGCTGTGTCTGCAGCCTCGTTACCTTGACACTGGTGGAGCCCCTCGCTGGCAGCGCTGGCGTGAGCACAGCACGTTTTGCCATGTACCAGACACATTCACTGCAGAGCAAAACAAAGGCAGATGAAGTGAGAAGTGGGAGTCATGAATCATTTAAAAAGAAACAGCACACACAGAGCCCACTGTGAGAGGGGTGGGAGTGTCGTTGGGAGGGCTGCCAGCGGGTGAGGGCACAGTGCCACGGCCAGGGCAGGGCCACAGGGGTGGCACCTGTGTTTGGAGGGTGAGACAGGACCCTTCTCTCTCAAAGCCCCCTCCTAACCTGAAATTAGAGCTTCCATGACAGATCAAATTAATTTCTCCCCATTCCCCTCACAGATGTGGGGTTTGGACAGGTACAACCCATGGACTTGCACTGCTCTGCTGCCATGGGCCTGTGCCAGAGCCACCCACGCCGTGCTCCTGGGAGGTGGAAAGAACCCTCTTCTGGCAAGGTTTTGTCTCTCCTTTGCATTTTCTCTGAGTCCAGATTCTTCCTTCACTCTCATGAGATTCACACTGGTGTGGCTTCAGTGATTTGCACAGGAAATCAGGGATCTCATCCCTCCCTGCACTCGTATTTGCTGATAATCATCCAAGAGGGGTTTGCACAACACTCCCAGGCACATTCTGGGGTTCTTGGGGCTGTCCTGTGCAGGAGCTGGATGATCCCAGTGGGTCCATCCAACTCAGGATATTCTGTGATCCTATCACAATGCAAGGCCAGCAGTTTTCTCTTCCCCTTCTCTCCTCTGCTTGCTCTCAGAGGAGCTGCTGTTGTCCCATATTGCCCTGGGTTTGAAGCAGTGAGTTTTGCTCCTGGTGTCTATAGATGATTGTGTGTCGTTCTCTGGGCTGGATGAAACAGTGAGTCCTGATAAAAATGGGTCACTGAAATCAGTGCTTCTGTCGTTCTCTTTCTTTGAAGCCTTAGGATATTAAAAGGTAATTCTTTCATCTGTCCTTAAGGAAAGAATTCAAAGTTCTTGAAAGTCTGGGTTTCTGAGTTTTGGTTTTTGTCCTGAAGTACATCCTGGAGTTCCTGTTCCCAGTATGGCAGCCTGGGCAGGGATCCTTTGGCTTTATTCCCACATCAATGCCTTCTCCTGGATGCTGAATTATTCAGACTTTGCAGGATATTGGAAGGCATTTTTCCTCTTTATTAGCAGGGGGTTAATTCCAATGACTAATTTTGAATTTCTCTTGTAGCTTATCTGATATTTTCTTGGGCACTGAGCAAATTTTGAATTTCATGAAATTCACACCACGTAAAACTCTGTAGAAATACTCATTGTCCACATGGGGCTCTTCCACCAGAAGTGATGAATGTGTCATCAAAATTATGAATCATTGTTAGGAACAGTCTGGGCCATCAGAGACTGCCAGGTCAGTGATTTTTAGAGGGTTTAGATCACAAGCACATTGTGAGTATTCCTGCATGATAAATAGATTTTAAAGCTTTAGTCATTTAGTTATTGCAATGGGTGAAAATGAAAACTGGTAAAAGAACATTTAGAAAGAACCAGCTTGAGTCATCACACAGGACCTTTGTCCCACAGAGTGAAGTCTAGGGGAAGTCTTAGCCTCAAATCTTTCATTCTCTGTAAATATAATGTGTCTATCTTGCTTTTGGTTTTAATCCCACTTTAAAACAATTTACTGTATTTTGCCAGCTATGACTCTAAGTTCACACAAAAAAAAAATGCTGAGTTTTGCAGAGTTTATATAGTTAAAATGAAATTACTCTCTGAATTCATAGGTTTAAGTGTTAAGTTTTATTTGAAGTGAAAGAAAGCAGGCTACCAAAAGGATCCAATTTCCCTGACATACTGTAGAAGCAAATAGGAAAAAAAAAATCAAGTCACTTAATGCAAAAGAAAAAAATCCAAAAAAACCTAAAAAAAACCCAACTGCCAAGACAACATTTTTAACACTTACACCAGACAAACTGTTGGATTTCAAATTGGCAAACAGTCTGTTATGACAGTCCTGTGATGGAGCAATTCATAGAAAGAAAACTATCAGGAAAACTCCACTCTGAGCAAGTGGGGCTTCTAATCAAGAGATGGTGCCACTCAAATCTAGATCAGAAAGGAGTCACAGAAATAAAAGATTCGTTCCACAGTGCAATTTGTGTGGGTAGGAGCAGTGCCAGGGTGGAATCCCAAAGGCAGGGAGGTGATTTAAGCCAGAACTGAGCCCTGCTGCCAGTGCCAGCCCTTGCCCAGCTCTGCGGGCTCCTGGCTGATGTGGTTTGGCACATTGCAACCTCCAGTGCTCTTGAAAAATAGAGGGAATTCAATCATTTCAATCCATTTTCTGATCCATCCTGCATTCTACAAGCCAGAGAACCTCTTTGGGTAGCCTTGAATAGTTGTTTAATTTCAATATCCCCTCACTGGAGAGCCCGTGGCTGCATTCCTGAATCTGTGAGTGATGGATTCTGCAGTGCAAGAGTCAGGGCAAGAATCCTGACACCCATTTCTTTCAAGCTTTCCCTTTGCTTAAAATACCTCCAGGTATGTCAGGATTTGGGCTTTTTTTTTTTTTTAAGTTCAGTATTGCCAATCTTATACTAATAAAGGCATAAGCCTGTACTTCAGAATCCTGAGTGGCATAATTATGACTGTAAAAATAGAACACTTTTTCATAAAGGCTGAGGTATTCAGATGACATTCAAGCAGCTGCATCTTCAAGAGAAATAGCACATATTAGGGTATTGCTAATAAAATTGTGAGTACTGGCAACACAGTGCTCCATGTAATTGCAGTCCTCAGGATTTGTATTCCCTGGAGGAATTCCTTTGGGCTGACACATCCCCCTGCATCCAGTACATCTAAAGCTGCCCAGTTTGGCACCTGGAGGCCACCCACTGATGGTGACACCAGGCTCCAGTTTGGATCTGGCTTTTCCTTTCGTCAGACTTTTGGTGTTGCCTTGAGGAAAATCAACTTTTAACCTCCACTGCAGAGCACTGGGAGGATCATCCTGGTTCTAGGCCAGGGCTGTGGACACTCTGGGCTCTGTCTCTCGTGGGGACAGAAAGGAACTTGACCAATTTCCCCAAAATTAAACAGATTCTGGTAATGTTCTTCACAGCCCCAGCTTTAAAATAGGAGAGAAAGCACTGCCTTGTATCACAGAAATGTTCAGAAAATTAAAGACTTTGAAGCAGTTTGAGATCTAATCAGAAGTGCTACAAAGTGTCGTTAATTATGGTTAATTTGTTCTCTGGCTGTACGCAATTTTTAGCATGAGGTTCTCTGATACAATGATAATGAGGACTAAACAGGGATCTTAATGTGATTTCTGTGATTGTCGGCATGAACTTCACTTGCCATCTATTTCCAGCAAAGTGTGCATAAAATTAACCAGCACAGCAGAGAATATTCAACGAGACATATTGGAACAAAAGCTTGAACTGATGCTTATAATTGTGGTATTTTCTTAATGAGTGACAGGTGCTCTGGTTGACGTGACATTCTCACAAATCTCTTTTTCATTCAATAGGTTGATTCACAAAACCGTGCCCTGTTTGTGTAACCAAACAAGTGGGTTAAGAAAAAAGAACCTGGGCTCTACTTTTCTCCTTAAACTTTTTTTTTTCTCCTGTTGTTGCTGAACAGCAGCAAGACTGCCTGAACTTTAAATCACTTAAATGGCTGTGTTACACCTACAGCTGAATGAATAATTCAGCTCCCAGTCACTGTCTGAATTTGATAGGAAGGAAAGGGGAGGGTCCCCACGGGACTGGATGTGTGAGCAAGGGGGAAGGGGAAGGCTAATTAATTACACATTTGCAGTGGGGAATACTTTAAAAGAATCCACTTAAGTACTGTTTTTTGTTACATATTGCTGATCACAGCTGAGAGCATAATACCAAGGCAACCATATTCCTGAAAACTTAACTCTTTGGGGCCTGTCCGTGACAGACCAAAATGAAGGGGAAAAGAGCCCAATCCCAAACCCAGCGTTGTGCTTCATTAGATAAATGCTTCAACTAAGGAATGATTCACCACCTGCTGATGTCACACTCATTTCTGGTGCAATTGCAATGTGAATTTCTTTTTTTCTCCATGTTATTTTCAGAGATTTTCTCTCTCAAAGCAGTGCTGAGCTGGCTGCCTCTCCCAGGGCGTTGAGGCAACGTGGTAGTATTACCATTGACACCAAGGATGCAAATTATTTTTCTCTTGGCACAAGGAAGATTTTTGCTGCCAAGAGAACGATCTCTAGATTAAGCTTTTTTTAAATACTGTAAACTATTTTGGTAGTAGCAAATTACTGTGACTTGGTGTACGTGATCTCTGACTATTTTTAAGGCCCCTGTGGCAGAGCTGCAGAGCCTTCCCCTGGACTTGTACGGTCATTTTGGGAAGGAACCCAGGCCCCTTTTATAGCCAGACCATTCCCATTCTCTGCACAACAAACACCAACTGCAGTTGGAATTGATTTATTTCAAATAGCTCTGGAATTATCTCTCTCTAACAAAAACCTGCCAATTCCGAGGCGATGTTTAATGACTGCTTTTGTTTCATATTCCCACATGGGGTTTTATTCTTTGTCGTTTTCTTCTCTAAAAATCGAGCAGACTTTGATCCTCCATTGCTCTGCATCATTAGTGAAGGAACCAGCTTCCTAAAAACCTGCTTTATTCCATTGCAAAGTTGGTCATGGCATTGGATGTGTTTGGGAAGATGGTGATTATTGAATACTGGTGCATTTTGAGGCACTCCAATATCCAGCTGGGAAGAACAGTTGGAAATTTACTGCCACAGGTCTGCCCCCCTTCCACCATCCACTGCAGTATCTCCACAGTGGCTCCATGCAGTGCAGCCACCTCACAAGGCTGCAGGCTGCTATCCCTGATCTGTGTCAGCTCATTGAGGAATCATTCCCTACGTTTTGAAATCCTAGAATTTACTACAACTGTTACCTACACCTATGGAGATGTGGCAGTTCCCAAATCATTTCCCCTTCTGTCTCCCAGGGTGGGCTCAATTTGTAAAATGTTTCAGAGCCCTTTGAGTGAAAAGTTTAAATGTTTTGGTTTAGATCCTCCAGTTCATGTGTAATATTTATTGCAGACAACAGGGAGAAGGAGAAGTGTGGGCCTGGGCCTCAACAGAGGCTTTAGGAGATGCTGTAACATAAAAGTTTATAAGAATGCACAGAGTAATTTAGTTCTGGATTAAAATATAGCTGGCAGGAGAGATGGGCAATTACCTACTCTTTAATACAGACAGGGAATGCATTCTCCCTCCCAGCTATTATTGTCCATACCTATTATTTCAGAACCACTGGACACGGATGTGCCTCGCTGAGGCACAGCTTCCACAATGAGGTCACCTGCAGCTTGGAAGTACAGCTGTTCCCCTTGCCTTCATTTTTAATTCATGGGCTTGTTGTGGGTGTTAGTTTTTTTTATCTGCTGTTTATTCTGCAAGCCCCTTTTGGGCACATTGATGCCTCCAGCAAGCTTTGTGTGCCAGGGAATTATGGGTCCAGAGATTCTGCAAATCTGCATCCCAGCCAAAGCTTTTGAAAGCTGCTTCTTTTGAATCCCATGCATTCAGCTCACATTCCTTCTTTCCTCTCTGTCTCTCTCCCTCTTTTCCTCTTTTTCCCCTCTCTTCCCTCCCTTTCCCTCCTTTTTCTCTCCCCTTCTCTCTCTTACTCTTCATTTTCCCCCTTTTCCCTTTCCTGCATCCTTCCCCCTTTTTCCTCCTTATTTCTCCTTCTCTTTTCCTCCTGTCCCCTCTCCTTTTCTTTTTCCTTTTTCTGACCCAGTGATCCCCTCAGTAAGGATGGGAAACTGCACTGCACAGTGAACAACTTGGCTGGGAGATGGAAGAGGGAGCTTTCCACTCCCTGAAAGATGAGCTAGAAACCTCTGCACAGGGTGGTCGAGGCTGTTCACTGCAGCCTGTCTGTGGCCTGGTGTCTGCAGGATTCCAGGGGCTCTAAGTGCCCACTGGAGAAGGTGTTGTGCCATTCAGCTCCTCCATCCCAGCCCTGTGATGTCTGGCTCATTGCTCCATCCACAGGGATAACATCCTTCCCTTCCAGTCCTTTTTTTCCCCCTCACTCCCTATTTTATTTTTAAATATTAAAGCTCTCTGGGTTTCCCCAGTAAATCAGTGTGTGTGTGAAGTGCTGGTTACTTGTAGCTGGAGGCTGTTTTCCCCCTCTGATGGACTGTGAGCATTTTGTCTAAAACCGTCTCTTCTCTCCATCCCTCCTCCCGTCCCTCCTCCCCCGCCAGCCTCAGCGAGCTCAGCTGCACATAATGACATCCAATCTGTTCAGGAAAAGAAAAAAACAGGAGGGGGAGAATATTTCCCTTTGATTTATACAGAAGCTGAGTTGGCAGAGAGCTCAGCTCAGGGGTGGGTGGAAGGGGAACCAAAAAGCAAATTTGTGATGCATGGGCACACTCTCCCCTGGGGTGGTGCCAGCCAGCACAGCAGCCAAAGCCGCCAGAGAAGCTTTGCAGGTTCCGTGTGTGCGCCCAAGGCATCCTCCTTCCCAGCGTATCACCCTCGCCATGCAAACACACCCCCTCAGTCTGGGGTTAATTTAATTTTAAAATGACATTAGAGATAACACAGGCCGGCTCATTAGCACCAGACAAAACACACAGAGCTCTGCGCAAAGCCGGGCTCGGGCTCGGGCTCAGGGAGAGGTCAGCAGCCCCGGGCTTTGCTCATTCCAGCACTCAGCCCTTGAGCTGGGGCAGCTCTCAGGTGAGAAGGACAGGGCTGGGTTCAGTGGGGGAAAAGGATCATGGAAGAAAGGGAAGAGAATCTTGTGCTGCAGTTCAGGTGCTGGAGTGGGATTGTCTGGTGAAAATCCTAATATCAGGTCAAGGAATTCATATGGATTTGTATCACATCACAGAGGATCTTCCCAAGTGCTTCATGCCACATCTTTCATTCACTTAAGACAACATAAGAGAAGGAATCCAAAGAGGCCCTGGTGCTCCATCTGAATGCTTTGTGAGGGATTATGAGTGGAAGGGACAGCACAAGGTCTGTGCAGGAGGTGAGGAGCAGTTCCATCAAGTCCTGAGCAAGTACAAGAACCTCCCCTGTCCATACTCTGCTCAGCATTCAGTCACCCTGTTCCCCAATGCCTCAGCTCCGTTTCTGCTGGCACCTGTCCTGGGGACCCTCTGTCATCTGCAATGTCCTGGGGGAGCCAAGCCAGTCCCTGCCAGATGGCCTGTGGCCAGAACTGCTGGAAAACTCAATCACTGAGGCAAAGCCCTTCTATTTTACCCCTCACCACAGCTCAACACCAGTCTCAACACCCATTTGGGTGCTAATTAAAACCCTGGTCCTAAACTCTCCCCTCTACTCTTCTCCAGTTCTTCCCCTCTCAGTCTTCAGCTCTCCCCTTCAGTTACAGGGTGAGAAATTAGTTTCCTACATAGGTCTGTGTGTGTGTGCATCTATAAATAAACAGACCAATATTCTGGTAACTGAATGGTACCCTCCCCTTCCCTGCCTCAGGAGCATCTTGTTCCCATCTCTCTCCAGCAGAACAGCGAGCCAGAATGAAATGCCTGATTCCTAGTAAGTACTGTCAGCACAGCAGCTGGGGAGAAGAATATCTGAGGGAAATGCACGAGTGCACTGGCATTTATTTATTTCCTGGGGATATTTATATAGCACAGACCTCAGAGCACAAGTGCACTTGATGTTTCTGTCAGAGAAGGAGGGGAAATGAGATTGGAACACCGGCTGCACTGTGCATTTTTTGCTCCCAGAACTGCCAGGGATGGCCCCAAAGGCTCTGAAGGTTACTGGGATTGAGTCCTCGTGTCCGACTGCTGCGAGTGGGAGGCACAGAGCCACCAAGGCTGGCACTAGAAAGAGATTAACTGCAAGCCTGATTTGACTATTGTGCCATTTTTTCTCCTCTAGGAAAAGTCCCTGCAAAAGGGTAGTGTCACCACTTGTCAAAAGTACAGTTTTTTCTTCTTTACCAAGGCAGAATTCCTTGGCTTCCATGGGATATTTGCTGAGCACACAGTGAGGGGAGCCTAAATTGGGTTTCAATTGTCCATGACTTGCAGTTTCTGGACTTTCCCAGCTCATTCCTCTCTAATCGCTAAACATCCCCATGCTCCCATTTCCTGTAAACTCTTCAGAGTGTCTCTTTCCACTTCAACTTTCCATGTTCTAAAGAGTCAAGGTCCAGCACTGAGAGCTGGGTACGTGACAGCAGCACAGATCCCAGTGCCAAACTGCAGCTCCTTTTCCTGAGCATCCGTCTGGCCCTGCGCTCCCAGGGCCCAGGGAAGCTGCTGCCCCAGACCTGTCTGCAGGAAAGCAGCACCTGTGGGGTCACCTTGGCTCATTCTGGGTGCACACCAGAGCCAAGGCTGCTCCCAGTGCCAGAGAAACTGCCTGCAGGAACATCCTGTGTGTGTGCCTGGGGGAAGAGGGAGAGGGAGGAAGAGGAAGGGCTGGGTTAGTAGTCATGCAAGAGGCTTCCCAACATGCTGCCTTCATCAGAGGGACATGCTGAGTAATTAACAGCCAACAACGCCAGACAGGGGAGATCTTTGTTCCTGTTTGGAGGGCGAGGGCTACGGGAGAAATTAGGAATCACGGAGATGGGAGCAATTTGGCCTGGTTCCACCAGTACACACTGCTTTATTAATAGGAGCTGCACATGTTCCTGAGCCATGGAGCCAGGCAGACACTGCAGGGGCTGGCTCCTGGCTGCTGTCAGGCAGTGATTTACCAGGGGCCACTCGCTGCCCTGCCACGAGGATGTGATGGAAGTGAACAAGGAACAACTGTCATGAAGTTGTTCCAAACAGGAATTTATGTGCTAAGAACTGGTCTTTTAGTGTAGCTTTTTCCTAAAGCTGTTCAGACTTAGAGGAGTTCTAGGCAGATGATTTGTCTGCAGGGGCATCCCAGTGTTATTAAAATGCTCAGTATTCCTTCTTCTGTTTAGGAGCTGCCATTGTGGAAAGAACACTTCATATCCCACTTGTCTTTTCTTCACAGCTGACGTGCACCCAATTGTTTCTGTAATTGAGATAATCTGTACTCTGTTCTCATTAGATTATTCCCACCCACAAATATTCTTCATATGTCTTCAACCATGAAATGACCTGCTATAACACCAGCTGTCCCAGTGAGCCCACTGGAACTGGTGCTTGCATGAGTAAGGCTTAGAGCACTTGATCCCAAGCTATTTAGACTTTAGTCACTCAGTTGCTGTCTGGTCCTACAGGGAGGAGGGATGACTGTGTACAGCAGAGCAAGCCAGGAACATTTGATTCACCATCACAGATTCTTTTGCCCATGTCTGCCTATTTGATTTAAAAATATATACATGCCAAGGGGCTTGATATGTCTCTTGTGCCCCATTTAGCATCTGCTGAACATCCTGGAGCAGCCTGCAGTGTAACACAAGTCACTGGAGGATAGATTTGATAGAGGCAAAAAACAAAGCAATTGATACCCTCAGGCTCCAGAAATCTTCAAACTGATTCTTGCTGACTACAGGCAACAAAGCAATTCATGGCAACGTGGTTGAAAGTTCCTTTTATTTCAAAGCTGCTAAACCCTCCTTGGCACTTCAAGTCACTTTTCATAAGGCAAACCCAGTGAGCTTGCTGGGTTCCCAAGATCTCAGCCCCAGGAAGCCTTTAACAGGAGTCAAAAGAGACATTAAGCACTGGGGAGGAGTCAGGGAGACATAAAACAGAAATTAGGGTTTAACATGGGGCCGTGGGGAGCTCAGCAAAGAAAAGGCAATTTCTTCACGTGTTATTTCCCTTCAGTGCTTTTCCCTTTTGGTCAGACCTTCAGCAGAGCTTTTTCTGTGGAAGTGGCCCACTTTGCCCAATGAATGAAGTGCACTCTGCAGATGGGAGCTGGGGTGTTTGGAAGCGGGTGTTTGGAAAGTGGTAGCCAGATTATTTTATTTTAAGGCTCTATTGCAGCAAAAGGCAGGAAAACAGACAGGGGGAGAGTAGTGAGTGGTTCACTGGCACCGATTGTCTACCACAGCAGGTTCAGCACTTCGATTTGAGTGACTTCTCTCTCCAGATGGTTGGTGGGAGCTGACTACCCAGATCTTTGCATAGCATGCTCCATAATGAAAACGTATGGCATCACTTGCTATCTTTTAAGAGCTTTTTTCTTCAGCCCAAGTATAGCTCAGTGTGTTATGGATCCCTTCTCTGCCTGATGCAGAAAATCGGGTCCCTGTCACCCGCCCAACCAGGGACTGGGAGCTGGGAGTTCCTGTGCTCAAGGCAGACTCACTCATGCTTTTACAACTGTATAATGCCACGAGGATGAGGAGTAGTCTTCCTGCCATGGGGAAATTGGTAGAATGGCCCCACTTTTCCTGATTATGTTGCTACTTTGCATGCTTTTCTCTGACCTAAATATTCAGCATAACTAGTGGTTCATACCACCACACTGAATCTATGGGAACTGAGAAATTCTAGTAATCTAAAGAAAGTATCTCTGTTTCCTCTCACAAAGCACCAGGGATTTGATAAATGGGCTTATAGAGGCAGCATCTTCAGAAATGCTGGATTGACACTTCCAGCTATCACAGGGTGGAAACCACTGTCTGGCTTTTCCAGCAGTGCAGGATGACGTTACTTGCCCAACAGTACCTTCTGATCTTGTTTGAATAAGGCTCAGAACTATCTTCTTCTGAGTTCTTGTGCTCAAAAAAAACTACTTCCCTCAATATTGTAAAACAGAGAAAAAAGTCAAATAGGTCTTGCTCCAATATAAAATACAAGCTGTAATTCACTGTAATTTGGGGTCAGATAAAATTATCCTGTACACATCTTTCCATGTATCAGTTCCCAGTGACATTTTGACTGATATCTTGTCCAAAACACCCAGGTCACTATGCCCTGTTCAAGTTCAACATAGAATTATTTCCATAACTTCTATTTCCATAAGTTCTATAACTTCATTTTCTGGATATGAAAACCCACAAATCTGCCCTCTTTAATGTGTCCCCAGAGTCTTTGAAGTTGTCTAGTGACCTTGATTTTTGGTTTTTTCTTTTCACAATGGCATCGGGATTTTGCATCTAAATCACAAGGCAAGCCTGAGTGTTATTGGATTCTGACTCCTTCCCATGCAAAAGCAAGTCCAAGCTCCTCAGCAGCCATTCTCGTGCTCTGGTTAAGCTCTGCTTGTCACACATGATATCTGTGACACACTGGATTCCCTTTGTTTCCTCCAACTTTTGATTTTCCATCTGAGACGTGGAGTGAACTGGGAAACACAATCAGTGGGAAGAATATACAGGAAATGGAAGCCATAAACAAAACTGCCTGCTCGAGTCTCCCTGAGGTCTGGAGTACAGTTGTTGAAACAAAGCACTGGTGACCCCAAAAGATCTGAAGCTAAACAGAATCCTTTCAAGATGGAAATGTGGGACAAAGATGGCAGAGATGAGTTGGTAATGGCCTCATCTTTTCTTTTGTAGGCTCTATTCCAGATGGAGCTTTATAACAACAGCAGCATGTTGGACCCACACAAGGGCAGGGCTCAGAGTTAGGAAACCTTCATCTACTCCGAGACTCATGGTGGGAGTTTGTCTTCCTAAACCTGGAGAATTGCCTTTCAAAGATCCAAACAGTCAGGGCTGGAGGCATCTAAACAGAATAATTCAGCTGCCATTTCAGGACTAATAAATACAAGCCTTTATAACCTATTCCTGAGGCATATAAAAAGAAGAAAATATTTGATGTTAATATCTGAGATGGGCTTCAAAAAAGACACTGTTCTTTCTAGTCACAAAAATCAATAATCCTTTGTAAGTGTCCAGATTTCAGCAACCAGAAGCTCCAGCCCTCACCCATTAGCAGGAGGGAAACAGGGAAATGGTGTTATTCTCACAGCAGGGTATAACAAGGGCACATTACACGTATTTGTCAATAAGAGATCCTTGGTTTTGAACTTTGGAAAATCTGGATGCTTCTCAGAGATGTTCAAAAGAAAAGGTTTGAATTCTGCTTCATAGTGTGGGTGCTAAGCCAGCTTGAAAATGTTGGTATCATCACCAAATGCCAAAGTTCACCACACCCAGGTAAATTCAGCTTTTTACTGCAGGGTGGTCAAACACTGGAACCAGCTTCTCAGGCAGACTGTGGAGTCTTCATCCTTGGACACATCCAAAATCCAACTGGACCTGGCACTCAGCAAAGTCCTGACCCTGCCTGAGCAGGAGATCCCAACCTCAATGATTCTGTGACAAACTCTATCCTTGTTTTGTGTCATTATGAGAATTTCTATGTGACTCAAAAATTCTTCCATTTTAAGAATTTGAGAGCCTTAACATTAATTTAAGTGGGAGCGAGATCAAATTCCAAGATGTCAGGGTGGCAGAAAGCTCTTTATCTCATAAAGCTCCTGGGCACCTTTTACTGGAATTAACTCTGGGCTTTTTCCCTTCAGATATTCTGCAGCCTTTGCAAAGGAAACTGCAGTAACAAATCAGATTCTGCAGTACAGCATTTTAAGTCCTGAAGCAAAATACAGCAGTTTTAGAGGGACAGCATAAAAGGGAATGGGGCGGGGGAAGTGGGGTGGGAAGTATTTATAATCCCTTTAATATTTTAAAATTTAATTATATCCAAATTGGGTTAGCGAGACTGACAAGAATACTGCATCTAAAGCATGGAGCCCAGAGGCAGCACTGGAAAATGAGAGGAGAAATTAATAATAAAAAACTCCTATTGCTTCAAGGCAGCAGACTGGAACACTGACATTCCATTACTCCGTCTGTCTGCTGAATTCATTTAGCATCTGTGGCCTAAATAGGCTAGTTTTAAAGAGGCATGCTCCAGTTTTCCTGCTGGCAGGGGGTGGGGGTTGTCAGAGGGTTTTTCTTCCTTGAAATCCCTCTCAGGAAGGCACATCAGGCTGTGGTTAACAGGGGAGAGTCCCCCTGACCTCCCAGCAGTTGTAGTTAAGTGATACCTTGGAGGGTTCTGTAAAGAGTGGGGGCTGCAGCACTGGGGGCTCTGCAGGTCCATTTCCCAGGGCAGAGCAGGAGCAAGGATGTCGTGCATGGAACTGCAGCCTGGGGTTTCACTCTGTCCCTCACTGAAGTCCAGCCATTTCCAGCAGCTCGGAATGAAAAGGTGTATCAGGTATTGAAGGGAATACCACACAATTAACAGGGCAGATTGGGAAATGTTCTCCTTCTCTGAGCTCCCAGCAGTGCCCAGCACCCCCTGCCACAGCCTGTGCCCCCCAGAACTCCCAGTTCTCCCTCGGGATGCTCCTTCCAGCTCCATCCCAACCTTTGGGAAGGGCAGAGGGTACCCAGGGAACCCACACAGGGAGAGCCCAGGAGGGGGAGAAGGGAATGATTCTCCAATTTACTGCCCAGAACCCTACAAGTGTTTCACTTTTGGGTATTTTCTGAAACATCTGGATACCAGGAGGATAAAAGGTACCAGTGTAACCTCCCAGTAAGATCAATTGTTTAAAGCTTTCTGTGTATTTCCAGCCTTTTTGGCTTTCCTCCCAACCTTACAGAAACAGGTCTGTGACTTTCCTTGGAGTAGAATATAATGTATTCTGTGTAGTTCTGGTTTTTTTGTTTCCATTTTATGCAAATAGACTAGTATTCCCTCACCCCTGATTTATCATCTTCAAGGTCTTTGTGTAAATTATGCAGAAAGGAAAACCATGGATTTTATGGGAAGTCATATAGAAGCTGTTAAAATTGGCCTCTTCTCCTCCTCCTCCTCCTCATTGTTCTTTGCTCTCAGTGTGGATTTTATCAAAAGTTTTTATCGAGTGTAATGGAGATTTCCCAACAGCCAGAGACATGATAAAAAATTTTACGGATGCAGCCGACCATGGAACACAGCCATGCTTTTTGATTTCAAGCATGTAGGGTTTTATCCAGCAAGATTCTCCCAGCTACCTGCAAAATCCAAGTTTTCTGAAGTGTTGGCTGGTGGAGAATGACTTCCCCCAGGAAGGGAAGAGGGAAGGTGAGACCCTCTGCTTCCTTCACATCATGTGCTGGGAGAAAGAGCCCATGAACTGCCCAGGGTGACTGTCAAGGAGATGCTGCTGATTTCTGAGAAAATTTAATAATATTTTGGACATGAAGAGGATCTTGCCTATTGTCATCTAGCCATGACCAAAACTGACTCTCCACCAAAACAACTCTTGCCCTAAAAATGTAACCATAAATTCTTGCCCTAAAAACGTAACCACAGTTTTAATATTTCACTGGCATTGTTTTCCATCACTGAATACCATCATTGTATCCTTCTTTGGTCACCTTCTGCTTGATTCCACAGTCACTAAAATCAGAGCCAAATTGGTTTAAGAATGTGTAAATACTGCATTAATGCTTCTTGATATCATTTCCAGCCTCCACCTTGGCTGCTCCTAAAAACAGGCACCCTGTAAACTTTCTTGCTTTGTCCTGAATTTGTTATTTATGCTTCCAGGAGGGGTATCTTCCTTTTGTTTTTGCATTTCAACAGAATTGAAAGTAAATACCTGGCTTGCATCTTCCCAAGCACATGTGCTGCAGGGAAATCTAACCACTGGAGAGCTGCTTTTAAAGAGTTGTGTTATTCCTTCTTCCTCCCATTAGGCAGCAGTCCAGCCAAATTTACCTTTGCTTTGACTTAAACATATTTCTTTTCTAGTCTTTTTCTACAGCAACAGTCTGGCCCTAGGCAAATCTCCTGGGAGACTTGGTTAAAATGCACCTGTGCTACACAGGCAAACAGATATTGCAGAGTTGCTGGTGCTTTCTCTTGGCCAACACTGTAATATTTCACTGGGGCTCTTAGGGGACTCATCTCCATCACAAAGGAAATGTCCTGTAGTGTTGAAAGAGGACTTAATTTCACTTATCATTATTTCATAGAATGAGAACAGCACCGTTATAAATCACCAGAGAGTTTTCTGCAGTTTTCATTGAATTCTTTCTGCTTTAAGCTCACCACTGTTTCTTCCAACTCACAGCCTTTTCTGCTAAGCTTCCTTCTTTAACTGCTCACTTCTGCCTTTCCTTTTTTCTCTATAGAAATAAATAAGTCCCAATTAGACCACTGCCCAAAGATGCCAGGTTGCTCATCATCCTTTTCCCTTTGTTTATGTATCTTCATGGCAGTGCCTGCCTTGATAACAAACAATTCTGTAATCACATCAAGACTAGCAGGAATAAAGCTATCTTTGATGAGCACATGCAGATTCCTGTTAGAGATGTGTTTATTAATGGCAATCATAAATCCTTGGATGGTGTGATTTCACTGACTTGTATTTAACTTGCATTTGACAGGTTCCATCTCTTTAAGAACTTTCCTTCAGGGAGTAGCTTAGTTCATTTTTCTGAAGAGAAGCAACGACCTCCCCCAGGTTGTTTCTTGACTGAAGTAATTGCTGTGACTCCTCAGGTCCCAGACAACCAACAGATAATTAGTTCCAATTAAGTTCTCTCACAGGTGCTTACGAAATTGCCATTTGGAAGCAGCAGGTTCTCCTGGAAGGTGAACGGAATAGTGGGGAAGGGAGCACCAAAGATCAGAGCCAAAGGAGGCTCAGTCCTGCTGTGGTACTGCTTTTGGCTTTAGCAGGGGTATGTACCAACTATGTTTTTACTTTTAGACCTGGGGTTGCTCAGTGTGGGTCCTTGTTGGGCTTCTTTCACCCTTTGAAAAGGGGAGGGGAAAACAAAAGGGCAAACAAGAAGAAACTTTCAAATGGCCACTGTGTGAGAGCTGTACCCAAGGAACACACAGCACCTGAGCTCTGCCACAGAGGCAGGGGCAGCCCTGGGGGCAACCTGAGCTCTCCCTGCAGAGTTTGTGTGCCTTGGATCAGTGGGGTTTGAGTTTCATGATCTGTTTTTACTGGTGCCCCTGTTCTTAGCTGCTTCTTTCTGGTGCAACTTTGGGGATCTTGAAGCTGCTTCTTAGCCAGAGAAGGATCGTGTCTTTAACTGTCTGCAGCCTGTTGCTTTATGTGGGAGTCAGGAGGGAGTTGTAGAACTTATATTAAAAGACAAAAAGCATCTATAAACATGACATGTGACTAAAAGCACAAAAAGAGCTGCAGATTTTAATTTAATCCCTGTCTCAGTCGTTGTTATTTCTGTTGTCTGCCCTTACTGGTGGTGTGTGTTGTGGTACTGTTGAATTGTGTGCTGGCACTCTTATTTAACCAAAATGCAGTTCCAGGGTGAAATGGGTGCAGCTCTGTGCCTGCCCCAGGCTCTTGGAGGGTTTGTTGCTCTGAGTTCCTGTTCCTGGCCATACTTTGAGCCAAGACAGTGCTTTTTATTGCAGACTGAAGAAAGTAAGTGTATGTGAAACACCAGTAATGTTAATCTCATCCCCAAATAGGGCAGCATTGTTCACCTGCTCTGGTAGTGCTGCAGTTTAGACCTCCCCCATTTGCTTTCTACCAAGCCTGGTTGGTTTCCCCTCACCCAGCTGGGGAGAGTCTCTGCTCCATTGGCACTAATTAATGAATGACTGAGGAGCTGCCCCACCTGGGTTGAATCACTAGGTTGGAAGAGCCCTTTAAGGTGGTTGGTTGAAGAGGAAATGGCCTTGAAGAGGCTCTTTGGGTTGGTCATCCTTGAACCTACAAGGTCCCTTTGAGCTCTCTGGAGCTGCCGCAGCACTTTGGGCTGTGTCCATAAGTGGGCACCTGGAAAGATCAGACAGCTCTATGTTTCATGGATTCAAGTATTCTTCTGTCTTTTTGTCACCCAAAACCTCCATCAAACTTTCCGTGGTAGCACTTAGAGACTTATCATGAATATGCATGTCTCAATTTACTGACTTCCTCAAAATCTGAGTGTGCTTGAAACTGTTCCTTCCTTTGGCATGACAAACTTTGCTCAGACAAGGAGAGGCATATTTTGAATAGTGTGCAACACTTTGTTCCATCTTATATTTTCTACTTGCTATAGCCTGAAAAATGAGAAATGATGTTTAAATAACAGAGAATATTTACTAGTTTCCATCTCTCTATAAATCTAGAAACTTGATTACTGAGTTGAAGTATGTGGGCTTCAGTGGCAGAGGGGGAAAAAAACTATCACAATCTATTATTAGCCCAGAAGAAAAGCACTAGTTTTCCTTTTTTATTCCTATCTTTTTTAGCCCAGGAATTTCTCTTTCTAGTGATACAACTCAGCCACTTCTCATCCCGACCGTGTGTAGATATTTGGGCCTTAAACCAACCCCTGCAGAATTCTGAGCTTTATTCACAAAATGGCACTGGCCTGAATACAAAGTGCCACACTTTCTGTGGGAGGAAGAAGACAGGAAAAATGTTGTGGCAGGTGGCTTAAAATAAATAAGACTCAAACAAGCTCTGCTTGGAAGTGCTCAGAGCTCGGGAATGCTCCAAGCAGGCCCTGCAAACCTGCTGGGGAGAGCACTCAGGGGAAGGTCACTTGCAATTATCGTATGGTTTTGCAATTTTTTTGCCTGGATGTTATTACAACCAACACTGTGCACATTTACATCCTAGGAGATACATAAACTAACCTCCAAATACCACCCCAAGCCCCTAATTATAAACCCAGATCTAGGGAATGTACCATAGACCTGTACATTAAATATAATGCACCTGAGACCAGGACTTGGCTTTCAAGCTACAGTTTTACTCAAGTTTTTCACTGCCTGGATTATAATTTTAGTAATATGAATAAGAGACTGTGCAGATGCTAACCAGATGCTAATATCCAACTGTAGTTCCACATGTTTCCATGTAATAACTAAGTGTTACTATGGTGATAACAGATTCACTGGAGGTTTGATTTAATAAAGCAGGATTGCATGTTAGTGTCTGTGCAGTTGCCATAGTTTTAGCCAAACAATCGTGCTGCTTCAGACTGAATTGATGGTGTTGCCACTGAGCTGAGTTTCCCTTGTAAATCTGTTTTTCAGGAATAAATTTGCTATGTAAGCAGGTTACAGTATATTGCTTTAATTGATCCCTCTTCCTCCAAATGGCAAAAAAAGGATGGTTTTGAATAAGAGCACAAAACTCCTTTTGCTTAGAAGTGGGGGTTCTTTTCCTTTCCCTCTTTTTTTTTTTTCTATGCTGCATTTGACTTCAGATTTAAAGATTTTTAAGCCAACTGCCCAAGGCTTGCCAAGGGAGCCAGAGAAGTCAGAATAAGCAAAGAACCTAAGTTGGCTTTCACATGAGAACACCTGTGTTTGCAAGTGACAGCAAAGGATGTTCAGTTTTATTGCCACCCATCCCAGAAACTCAGCTATAGGGGCTTGAGTGTTATTATTTTAAACTTATAAAGTGCAGCCTGATAGGCACTGATGGCCAAGTTGTGCAGTTCCCAGCTCAGCAGGTCTGTGTTGTTGGTTTAACATACACCAGAACCATGAGCACTTCTGTCCTCACCCTTTGGTTCTGCCTTTCCTGCCTGATCATTCCCAGATCCATGGGGCTGCTCCCTGCACCGTGACAAGAGAAGGCAATGGCGTTTCCACTCCTAGGAAAGTTGGGCCCAAATGATTCCATTTCTTCCCTGACCCCCAGGACTGTTGCTTCTCCACCTGGGGGAAAGCTCTCTGGCTGTTTCTGGTGCAGGATCTTCTTTACCCTCTGTAGCTCCACTTCCTTGCACTCTACAACTCCCTGACAGGAAGGGTGCAGGCTCTGCTCCCAGGAAAAAAGGACAGGACAAGGGGAAACAGCCTCGAGCTGTGCTAGGAGAAGTTCAGGTTGGACAACAGCAGGAATTTCTCCATGGAAAGGGTGATCAGGCCACAGCAGGAGCTGCCCAGGGAAGTTTGGAGTCCCCATCCCTGGAGGTGTCCAAGGAAGGGCTGGAGGTGGCACTCAGTGCTCTGGGCTGGGGACAAGGTGTGGGTGAATCGAAGGCTGGTCTCCATGATCTTGGAGGTCTTTTCCAACCTCAGTAATTCCATCCATGTGCTGCTTGACCTGGAGAGCAGCGTGTCAGTCAGAGCTGGGAACTCATCTACTTTCTACAAGACCACGAGGAGCTTTTGGCTTCTGTTACGTCTTAATAATAGAAATAATAATAACAATCATTAATAACTCTAATGATAGTGATAACCTTCCAGCTGAACATGTGCAATTTGTATTGCCTCAGCATTATTCCCAGGCAGAGCTTCATTGATATTCAGCGCATCGGCGTGTCTGTCACTGCTCCGTGCACTTTGGGTCTGGAATCCTTAGGGAGCCTCGCAGCTGTCAAATTGACTTCCATCATTTCTTTCGGAGCTGAGAGACAAATTATCCAGCCAGCCATCAGCCTAGGCTTTGCAATCGAACTTGCAATCTCTAAGTGATAAAATGCTGCCTCCCAGGTCAGACAAACAGTCCGGCTGTGAGGGGGGTTGAGGGGGTTGGGAGTGTTGATGCTGTTTGTTGGTGTCCCTTTTTTTTTATTTGTTTTTTTTTTTAGAACTGCTATTGGGCTGCCTTTTTTTTTCTTCTTCTTCTTTTTTTTTTTTTTTTTTTCTTTTCGGTGTCTTTTTGAGAAGTATTCATGGTCTAATGATCCGGCAGGCGCCTGGGTGAGTCACTGACATATGTCGGCTCAGAGTCCCACTGGGACAGACGCTGCTGCTGGGCGCTGCTGACACGGAACCGGGAGGACGGGCGCGTTCACAGCTTGGCCTGGCCGTGGGATGGCAAAATTTACCCCGTCCGAGACACTGGGAAGGTGAATGAATTGGAAAGGCTTTCCCCGTGTTTCAGCGTTAACTGCAAAGAGGTTTGGGGGAGGTTTCTTCTGCAGATCCAGAAGAACCTTAGCTCCATCCCCACTTCTGTGCTCAAGTCGTGACTCGAGGGTTTTGCTCGGGGTTTTGCCCTACCCTGGACACACTGACCCGTCTTTCCTGCACCCGCTTGGCTCACAGCGGGCAGGGGTGCAGTGCAGGGCTCGGGGGGGTTGAATGAGGCAAAATCCGCAGGTGCGATCCGACGGCTGCAAAAAAACACCGGGGGATCCACCCCGGCAGCTGCGGGCCGAGGGACGGAGAGCTCCCGACAGGAGCGGGAGAGGTGGGGAGCTCCCAGAGGAGGAGCATCCCTGTGGCCTGGAGGGATGGAGCCAGATGGACGGAGGGATGGAGAGCTCCAGCCGGAGGGAGGGAGGCGGCAGCTGCCGCTCGGCCCCTGTCCCGGGGCGCTCCAGGGCCGTTCCCCGGCGTTCCCGGGACACTCCCGGGCCCGCTCCGTTCCCCGGGACACTCCCGGGCCCGCTCCGTTCCCCGGGACACTCCCGGGCCCGCTCCGTTCCCCGGAACACTCCCGGGCCCGCTCCATCCCTCGGGCCGCTCCCCGGCGCTCCCGCCCCGTCTGCGGCCGCGGCGCCCCGGGAGCCCCGACGGCGGCGGAGGGGCCGGGGCGGGGAGAGGCCGCCAGGGGGCGCCGGCGCGTGCGGGCCCCCTCAGCGCCGCGGGGCCGGGGCCAGCGGGACAAGCGGGCCGGGAATGCCGGCGGCGCCGGGCAGCCCCTGTGGGGCACGGCATTCCCGGCGGGATAGGGAGCGACTCTGCCCCTCTGGCCAGCCCTGTCAGGCACATCTGGGGTGCTGCGTCCAGCTCGGGGCTCCTCAGCACAGCAGGGACAGGGAGCTCCTGGAGGGGGCCAGAGAAAGCTGCGGAGCTGAGGAAGGGCCTGGAGCATCTCCGCGCCCAGGAGAGGCTGAGGGAGCTGGGGCTGCTCAGCCTTGAGAGGAGCCTCAGCCCTGGTGTCTCTGTGTGCAGGGAGGGGCAGAGCAGGGCCCAGAGCCACGGGCAGGGACTGAGCCCACAGAGTTCCACCTGGACATGAGGCAGAACTTCTTTACCAGCACTGGAACAGACTCCCCAGAGAGAGTGTCCCTCCCTGGTTTAATAGTGTTACACTTTCACATGACAAAGAAAGTGTCCCTCATGGTGGCATAACTATAGCGTGTCACTGGCTGCATGCACTGTCCATGGATGAGGATTTGCCTTGTAGTGATCCAGCTCTTTTTTTATGATCCCATTGCCACCATCATCAGCTGTGTTTGGGTGAAGCTGCAAGCAGGATCTGCAGTGTCCTCGTGAAGATTTGAAATACAGCTCGATCCTTCAAAACAGTTCACGTTTGGTCAAACCCACAGAGGTACTTTCAAGTCCTTACTTCCTGCTGGTTTTATTGTTTCTTTGCTCATATTGCAGTCAGGATTAATTGTTGTTGTACCTTTTGTGTACCTCACAGACTGGTTTGGGGTGGAAGTGACCTTCAGGCTCAACCTGTTCCACCCCTGCCATGGGCAGGGACACCTTCCACTATCCCAGGCTGCTCCCAGCCCCATCCAGCCTGGCCTTGGACACTGCCAGGGATCCACAGCTTCTCTGGACACCCTGTGCCAGGGCCCCACCACCCTCACAGCCAGGAATTCCTTGCCAATGTCCAATCTAAACCTACTCTTTGTCAGTGTGAAGCCGTTCCCCTGACCCTGTCACTTCAGGCTCTTGTAAATAGTCCCTCTCTACCTTTCTTTCAGGCCCTTTCAGGTACTGGAAGACCACAATTAGGTCACCTCAAAGCTCCCAGGTTTGGTGATAAAATACTTCGCTTTTAAAAGTGGCATAAATGTTCTGCAAGTTAAATAACAATCTCCAGCATTTCTTTTTCCTCAGAACGTTCCAAAGTTACCAATTAGCATCAGTATCAGGGTTTTTAATACCATTTCCTTTCAGGTTTTTCACTTTCCTCTTTCTACCACCTCAGCTCTTAATTATGGCTGTCAAATAGAGCACAAGCCAGACATGGCATTTAGCAACCTAATTCTACCATCCTTCTTCTTTTCCATTTCCTTTCCTGTAGCATTCACAAATGCCTGTACCAGTGGGTACCTCTGACATTTCCAAATTGCAATTTGACGGTGTCAGGAAGGTTCATGAATTATTAAAACGTCTCAGCATCATAAAGGTTGGAAAATTACATGTAATTTGACAAAACAAGCGCACGCAGAAAAAGAAAACCCCACCCAGGCATTCCCAAATCAAGAGAGCACCTTTAAAACTTTCCTTTGAATTTGCTTAAAAGGCTCAAATAGTAGGAGAGCTGCATGAGTCATTCTCTCTGTGTCTCTCTCTAGAACAGGAAAGCTCGCAGAGGGTGGAGGCATGTCAGCACAGTGTGGTACACTCTAAAATATCAGCTGAAATGACTAGGCTGGAGAAGTGGGAGGATTGATATTAGTCACAGCCACTGCACGGCTCAGAAGATGAAGGCAGGAGGAATTACCGGACAGGCATCTGCCACTCTGCCCAGCCTTTGAAAACGTCTATCTGGGCTTCAGATCTTTGCAGCCTTCCTCCAGAATGCCCCTCTTCCCCTTTCACTGTGACACTCACTGTCTTGGCCACACAGAGCAGCTGTGACGGTAGAGAGTGCCTGAGTTCACCCCACAAACTGTACCAGCAACTTCCACCTGGGATCCTTTTGCTCCAGCCTTTTGTTCTGTGTCCCACTGGATGAGCTGTCACCATCCAGCTCCACGAGCTTCAGTGGGGTGAGGATCTGTGCACTGAGATCACAGGGAGATCTTTGCTGGGCTCTCCTGCCCTGCTGCAGCAGCTCTGGGTCTGCACAGGGCAGTGATGCACTCCCATTTCCCAGCCCCTGTTCCCTCGCTGTTCCTGGCACTCACAGCTCTCTGCACTTGGCCTGTCCTGCACAGAAATCCTGCACTTGTCCTGGTGGCCACAACGCACACACCAGGAACTGGGATGAACTGGGATGTAAGCACCATGGCAGGGTGCTCTGGGACTGCAGTTGTACCAGAAAAGGGGCAGAGTGTGCTCTGGGTGTGTGAGGTCCCCAGTTATAGTGGAAGAAAGCTTTCTGAACACTAGCATTGTTCTAACATGATGAATATTTGCTTTGGTGTCTGCAGCTGAGGGATTTTGAAGCATTTTACACACTTCAGCTCACCTGTGTGTGCTCATCTTGCTCTCCCAATGCATCTGAAACCATTGTTTAAACCTACTTTATATGCAGAAAGTGGGGGGACCTGACAAATTTTCCAGGAAACAGCTGGTGTCAGCCACAAACTGAGCTCAGGAGCTTTCTTCTCCAGTTTTTGTAAAGTTCTTGTCCTGAAAAAAATCCTGAAGCCAAATGAGTAAGAGAAATGCAGATCACACAGCATTACCTTGTCCTGGGGGGAGCATGGATACTTCCAAATTTCTGTACAAGGCTGGGCACATCCCATTTTGCCCAACTATCCATTTTTGATAGTTTTTAAGCCCAGGCCATGTGCCTTGTGCCAGGTATTGTTGTTCTGAGCAGGTCTGGGGGACAGCTGGGTTTGAGCCAAGTCACAAACGGCCTGAGGACAGGACAGAGCTGGGCCCTGCTCTGTCCAGGTTTTGGTGAAGTGTTTCCTCCTGCTCATTCAGAGATAGGAGGAGGTTTGTGCTCAGATGAACTCCTCAAGAAATACAAAATACAAACACCCCTTTGCTGCCAGACCCTCTGCTCAGCCTGGCAAGGTTTGCAGTATACAGACCTGTGATGCAGCTGAATTGTTACCAGAAGGTGTTTCATTAAATAGCCCAGATCTGCCTCTGTTCTATGCTGGTTTATCTCCCTGCAGTGTATCTGATAATCTTATATATCACATTTAACCAAGCCAAAAATAAAACCTGCAACAGACCTTCCTGATTGTCTGTGTCTGTCTGGAGAAGTGATTTCCTCAGCCCTGTGAGCTGGTGAGGATTTGTTCTTACCCAGATTTCAGCCTGTTTGCCACGTGCAAACACTTCCTTAGTATTTGCTCCTCCAGAAACATTTTAATGTCAGCTATCATACCTTTTTCTTTGAAAGGAAAAAAAAAAGTCACGATCATTTAGTCTAATTTTCTGACAAATTCTGAAAGTAATTTTTGGAATTGTACCATTCCTCTGCCCTAATTGGGTGCCTGGAAAGCATCTTAACAGCTGTCAAGAATTCTCAAGTGAGTAAAATGCAGTGTGAAAGCTTATGAAAGTTATAAGTGAGCTGTACTAGCTGATGTTATTAAATCCTTTCATTGGTTAGAACATCCAGAGTAGTTCACCCTTCCCTCCAGGCTGGCCACTGATTTTTTTATGGCATATATTGAAATCTGCTTCCCAAACCATTGTTTTCAGGATGATAAAGGTGATGCAGCCAAAGAAAAAAGTCCTTCTCGCCTTTCATGGTGAAACTTGTCCTCCTAAATGCATTTGTTTGCTTTTCTGATTTATTTTCTTTTGATCAGAACCATCTGACCCTCATGTTTAAAGGAATGTTCTTTGCAGTTTTGAAGTCTGCCTGTTATAACATCAATCCTGCAACCTGCAGTGAGAGGAGCTGGCAGAGGCATCCTCAGCTCATACTCAACAAATCCACAAATCCATCCCTCTTGGCATGCCAGGCACCTGCAGCACCTCAGCACTGTCCTTGCTCCCTGTGCAGAGGGAAAAATCCAGGCTGCAAAGTTTACAGATCCTCCCATTTTGTGAGAATGTTTTCATATGTGCAAAATCCTGCACGTGCTTGGTTTCCTGAGCCTTCCCTCTTGGCTTTTGGAGAGGCAGCTTTCTTGATCAGTTTGAAATGCATTTTCTTCTGCTCTACACAAAAAAATATTCCCAGCCTCTCCATCCCCTGTGCTGGTTTTCCAGGCAAAACCAAAAATATTGCATGCTGGGAGAAATGCAGCATGAGCACAATGTGCTAACAACTCATCCAGGGTCCAGCCAGGATCCAGCCACTTCCCACCCATTCCCTGCACAGATCCAGACCAATGCCTGAGCAGTGAGGTCGTGCAGCTTTGGGAGGAAGCAAGGAGAGCTGAGGTGGGGATCCTGTGATCCATGAGCTCCCTCCGTGGTTTGTGTTCTGAAGCTCTCAGAGCAGGGCAGGGGACAGTCTGTGTTTGCTTTGTCATGGAATGTCAGGGGGGAGAGACAAGCACTTCCTTTCCTGGGGCCCTTTCTTGTCCTTTGAGGCTGCTGGCTTCTGTTGTCTTTCCAAGTAGGAAGCTTTTCTGAATAACAAGATTTTGGAGTTGGAGAAAGCGTCAGAGTGCTCATTCCTGGTTTGTGGCAAACAAGATCCCCTTTTCTGTTGAGTTAAACCTCTGGATTTAGCCAAAATTCCATTTTCTGTGGACCAAAAGAAAGCAAAACACCATTTTAGCCTTGACCTTGTCCTGTGTGCTTTTGGAAATTCAGCCATCATTTAAGTACCTAAGCTGGGAGTTGAGCTCATTTGGAAAATCTGCCCTAATATTTGGTAGTGAACTATGAATATGTACCACCTTTTTTGTGCAGGGGTTGGTAGTCAGAAGGAACAACATTGGCACAAAAATTACTGCTTCAGGTTTGAAATTCTTGCCTCTTAATTCTTTCAGATGGCCATTCATCAGTTATTCAACTGCATAAACACAGCCTGGTTTAATTTCTGGTTTAAATTGTTCTCACTGAGGAGTTACTTTTGGCTTACAGGAGGCTGAGATGAGAAAGTGATTCTGTGGATGTTTGTGTGGTTTGTCTCTGACTGCATGTCCTTTGTAAGGCTCTCATGTAAAGGTAAAGCAAACAAATAATGGGTTAAAAGTGAGTGTGGTGGGATTTTTTTCTTTGAGCAGGTCAGGCAGTACTAGAGAGGGCAGTGCTGACTGTCCTGACATTTCACTGCAGTCACTGACCAGGTACTTCTCTGGAAATGATTCCCAGCAGCTTATTTCATTATCAGACCTAAAATAGGTCACTCTGGGCCTTTGAATGCTGCAGTGAATCTGTTCAGGTGACCTCACAGCAGCATCCTGCAATCTGCCACGGTGGGTTGGAGCAGCAACAATTTCTTCACAGCGTGAACCTGCCACTGCCCTCCCTGGTCCTCCTTTGAAGTAGGTCAAGGCTGTGAACTGCAAAGACTCCATGGACCCCTGGTTCATTCCTCCATTCCTGCCTCAGGATGCAGAGTAGAGCTCTCCTCCTGCCCCCAGTGTGAGCACTGGAGCACAGAGCACAGGGAGGGCGTGCTGGGCCCTCATCACAAAGGCTCTCCCTGGCCTCCTCCTGCAGCTTGAAGAGGATAATCTGCAAAAACAAACTCTTAAAGGAGAGGCTTCCACCCAGTTGTTTACCAGTGCTTCTTCTCATCCCTGTTCTCTAGCTTTTCTTTGGTTTTTTGTTGTTCTGTCTGTTTGAAGGTGCTGCAAGTTGCATAACCATGTCCAGCTTTTACTTAGAGATGTCTCAGTGTGCACCCTCAGATCCAGGAGAGTCACCTGAGCCTTACTGGAGTGTCTGTCAATGAATTCTGTGGCTTTTTAATTTCCTTATCAAATCAGGACTTTCTTTTCCCATTTTTATGTTGGATTTACAGGCTGGTAAAAAAAAAGTACAGAATGTCTTGTTTCATTTTTTTAATCATAGCAAGAAAAGGCAAAGTTTCCTGTTAGTACAGGTGTTCTCAAGTTTCACTAGTCACTATTGGATGAGAAACTTAAAGAAAAACTTGTTTAACTTTGTCACTGATATGGAAGCAAATGTCCCAAGGTACTTGTCAGCTGTTCTTCTTTATTAATGGTATTGCACAATTAGGTATTGCACAGAGGTTTGTCATTAAAGGCATTTCTAAGAAGAGTAGATTTAATTTTCCCCTTTTACTGACTGGGGAAGTTAAGGTCTAGAGAAAGGAAATGCTGATTTAGAGACCCTAGAGAGGAAAGTGAGCCCAGAGTTCTGTATAATGACCACGCAGACAGTGTGAGATGCCCTGAAATACCCACTGCACTTCAGATCTACCTGTCCTGCTCTGCATTCCTAAGAGATCAAATACCTCTTGCAGCTCTCTTTATCCCTCTTCATTTCCTGGAGCTGGGATGTGAAAACACAGTTGCCCCATGCCCAGCAAGGTTTGGTGAATTCCAGAGCTGTCCCAGAGCCGTTTGCTCCATGGTGCCAGCACTCAGGGACAGCAGAGCAGCAGGAGGGACTGCTGCAGGGACCACCAACAGGTGACACTGGGACCTTGGGCACCCTCACAGGTGACACTGGGACCTTGGGCACCCTCACAGGTGATACTGGGACCTTGGGCACCCTCACAGGTGACACTGGGACCTTGGGCACCCTCACAGGTGATACTGGGACCTTGGGCACCCCTCACAGGTGACACTGGGACCTTGGGCACCCTCACAGGTGATACTGGGACATTCAGCACCCCTCACAGGTGATACTGGGACATTCAGCACCCCTCACAGGTGATACTGGACCTTGGGCACCCTCACAGGTGATACTGGGACATTCAGCACCCCTCACAGGTGACACTGGGACCTTGGGCACCCTCACAGGTGACACTGGGACCTTGGGCACCCCTCACAGGTGACACTGGGACTTTGGCACCCCTCACAGGTGACACTGGGACCTTGGGCACCACTCACAGGTGATACTGGGACATTCAGCACCACTCACAGGTGATACTGGGATCTTGGGCACCTCTCACAGGTGACACTGGGACCTTGGGCACCACTCACAGGTGATACTGGGACATTCAGCACCACTCACAGGTGATACTGGGATCTTGGGCACCTCTCACAGGTGACACTGGGACCTTGGGCACCCTCACAGGTGACACTGGGACATTCAGCACCCCTCACAGGTGACTCTGGGACCTTGGGCACCCTCACAGGTGACACTGGGACATTCAGCACCCCTCACAGGTGACTCTGGGATCTTGGGCACCCTCACAGGTGACACTGGGACCTTGAGCAGCACTCAGGCCAGTGCAAGGGAAGTGCCAGGGAGGGAACAGTGCTGGCCATGTGCTGTTGGTAGAGCCAGGATGCAGAAACCTCTTGCTTTGCTCTGTGATTCCAGCTCCCAGCCCAGCTCTTGACACTGCTCAGCAGAGGAGCAGTAAAGCGTTGCCCCAGCAGCATTTACTGGTCCCTGCTGATGTCCTTGTGCAAAACACAAATCTTAAAACAACTAAATGGGCTCAGTGTCCTCTGCAAGCTCCTGCCTCCACGGGGCTGTTACCCAGCGTGGGGACACTGAGGCAGACGCTGTCAGGGCTCCTGTTGGGCACAGTTTGTCTCCTTTGTTTGTCTCCCATGAGCAAGGTCATGTGTGGTCTCCTTCTTGTCACACTGGTCCCATCTGTGGGGAGTGTTCTCCAAGGCTGAGGGGAGTTGCCTGGGTCTAGCGGCCTCCAAAGCTTCTTCCACCCTTTCCTGTTAACTCTGCTGCAGCCTGGTTTTGTTTATGGGTAGAGTTAAATTTGAAAAGGGAATCCCCATCTTCATTCATTCTTTCAATCCACAGATACTAAAGCATCAGCCTCAAAACACTGGTCAAAAAGCCAACTTCCCATTGGCTGCAAATCAGGATTGCTGTGGTCAGAGTTAGAAAATGGAATAAGGAGAGGAGGAGGACTTGAGGGGTCTTGCAGCTGTTTGCACATTGTCTCTCAAAGAGAATTTCTTCAATTAGTAGCAAGGATCTTATGCAGAAAAACTTGGAAGAAATCTGATTGCACAAATGTTTGGGGCTTTTTCCCCAGGAACTGCCATAAGTTGCATTACTGCAGGTTATTTTATTCCTCTTTTCTCTCTCTCTCTATGGAACTGCAAAAGTGACAGTGCTTTAAATGGAAAGATTTGCAGCGAGCCATCAGTCACCATGCATGGAGGATAGATCTCCTGGTTTAGTCTTGCTTGTGCTTCCATAAATCAGCATAGCTAAAATATTTGTGGTTGTCTGTAGGAGATTTATGCAGGTGGGAGCTTAGAGTCAGTCTGTCATTTTTGTGGGGGAAGTGAGAGATGGAACGGGCTGGGGAATGCTGGCTTGCAGGAAGGAAGGATTTATAATGATATTTTGGATATTTAGGGGTTCCACAGAGACAATCAGCAGAAACTCTGTCAGTGTACGTGTGTACACGTCTCTGGTTTGGAAACAGCCCTGTTATTTCCCTGCATCCTTCTCCAGTCAGTCAGGTGGGGATGTTGTATGGAAGATTCCTTCTCTTGGATCTGCTTTAGGCTTGGTTTTTATTGCTCTTTCATTCCCTGAGCTCTGAGGTGTTCTCTGCCTGGGTTCTGCCTGCCTTTGGCTGGTGTGTGCAATTGTGGGTTAAAAAGCTCTCTCAGACTGCCTCTCATCCCTGACTGCAAGCTCAGGGACCTTGGCTGATGATGATGACTCTGTGAGTTCTGAGCAAGATGAAGAGGAAGGAGGGACAAGAGAAACATCTTTTAACAGTGGCAGCAAAATCCAGGTCCTGTTTTCTGTGTGACCCCAACGTGTCACTGGCTCACGGCAGCTCTGAATGAGCCCAGAGTGAGTGCAGAGACCCTGGTTTCCAGCAGCTGCTATCCCAGCAGTGTCCTGTGGGACAGGCATCCCCAGGAGCAGCAAGGGTGGGAGAGGGCTCCAGACTCTGCAGTCCCTTTGCAGGCTCAGGCAGAGGCCGGGGCTGGGCTGGGTGAAGGTCATGGCTGTGGCTTCTCCTTCCCCTTTTCACTGGTGGCATCCTGTTCCCGAGGATTTGCTGGCTTGGCCAGAGTTCAGTGCACAGTGGGGAGGCTGCAGAGCCCCAGCCCCCTGTAAATACATTCTGGAAAGCTTTAAAAAAGTTCTGCTTATCACACAATACTCAAAAGTTCTCTGGGCGTCTTGCTCCTCTGTAGCAGTGAGTTTCTGATTTTCCAAATACTGTTTTGCACCCTCTGATTCCCTGTTCCCCCCCAGTTTGAATTCAGACTGGGCTGTAATGTGAGACACCCAGGGAGCAGCAGCCAGCCTGGGAGCCCTGCGTAATTCCAGCAGGGAATTCTGCACAGTCCACAAATCCCAAAGGACAGCAAGGGGCAGCTCCACCCACAGAGCCCTGAAATCAACACACTGACCAGAGGTACCAGGGCCTGCCCAGGGGAAAAGTGCCCCTGCAGTTTGTTATGCCAAAAAGGAATTATCCAGAGCTAATAGAGGAAAGATCCTTTGCCAATAAATTTTAGTGGGAGGGAACAAAAATCAGGAAAATATTCAGAGTTTTGAAGAAGCATTGCTGTGCTGTGTCACTGTCTTGTATTTTATTAAACTTCTGTAAAATAATTTCCAGGGATGAGTGTAATATAGAAGGACAGAGATGAGTCTTAAATCAGATTTTTTGGTGTGTTTTTCATCTTTGCCAAGTTCCTATAAATCTTTGCAGTTGTAGAGACAGCCTAAAAACTGCTAACATTTCCAACTACAGAGCATAACACTGAATAAGGATAGTTGAAAAATTTCTGTCAAAACTGTGTTTAATGGAAAATAGAGTTTTGATAAAATAGCATTTTCACTGAAAATAGCTGCTTTCCATGGAGAATGTTGGTTTTTCACTGCAATATTTTGACAGAAATTTTAAAATCTTGGGCTGAAATATGTACAGCTGTTCAAGTCCGTCTAGTGCCACTCATATTTCTTCACCTCCTCAAATTTGAGGTATTTTGCCAACTCTTTGGTTTTTAACATTGTGATACTTGGGAGGTTTTGTCAAGCCCACCTCAGGATTCCTGCCATAGGACTCTTGGTTTTATGTTTAAAAAGCTGGGTTTCTGTGGCTTTTGAAGTTAGAGGGAGGAAAACCTCAAGAAAATGTGATCCATTAACATCAGGAATTAGAAATCAAAGTAAGCTAATGAAATTTATTTTGTTTCAAGTAATTCCTGAAAATTTTAAACCATTTTAAAATACCTCTATAGCAAGTGTGGTGCCCAGTCTGACTAATTATTACAATCCTTCCCTCCATTTTCTGTGCCTTTTCCACTTCTGTTTTCATATTTTTGAAATGGGAAAAAGGTCAGTACTGGACCCAAATATGGGCGTACTCATAAATTTACCTGAGGACAAAGGAATGCTCTCTGTTTTCCTTTTCCAGTGATCCTTCCCACTGTGGGCCTTTCTGAACATCATGGAGTATTTTTCTGTTTTCCTGGAACTTTTTGTGCCAGCCTGAAGGTGCGCTGGCCCTGCTGTGTCTCTGGGCTAAGGTGACACCGGTTTTGTACTGATCAAAGGGGACTTGGAGGGGGAAGGAGGTGACAAGGGAAACCTCAGCTCGTGGGCAGGAACCTGTGTTTTGTGTGGGCTTTCACACTTGTGATTTCACTTCTCAGCTGGGCTGGGTTGTGCTTGGAGATCCCTTTTGAATTCCAAAGTGAAGAGGGGCCAGTGGGGCTGGGGTGGGATCTGCTCCAGGGCAGAGTGAGGGGCTGATGAGCACACAGCTCTCTGGCAAGTGCTCCACTGGACCTGGAATCTCTCCTAGGAAATGTTAGCTCTAATACTCAGTCTGCCATAATAAAGCCTTCTCTTTTTTCTTTTTTTTTTCTTTTTTTTTTCTTTTATTATTTTTTCATTTGTTGTTTGCCTGGCTTCTCTGTTCAGATGACAGTGTCCAAGTACAAAACTTTATTCTAAGTGAGCATCTGGAAATCTTAGGCTGTGTCCATGCTAGTAAAATCAGGGATGCCTGGGAATGTTCCCAGGAATGTTCCTCAAGTGTGGAACACGATACTGTACTAGTGAAGCGCTGGAATGTTGCTTGGCAGAATTTTGGCCGGTGCAGGCTGATATTTGTCTCAACTGTTCCCAGGTAGGGTTTGAAGCTGGAGACCATTCCCAAGAAGTGGTTTTGATGCAGTCACCCGGATTCAGAGAGCTGAGAGGTTTCCAATCCCAGCACGGGCTGCTCTGGGTCAGCTGCCCTCAGTGCTTGGGCACATTCCTGTGCATATTTCATGTACTGGTACCAATATCTGCTACTTGAAGTGAAAATCTGCCTAAACCCCTCCCCCTGCTGCCTTTCATGTCACCTTTGCTTCTCAGAGAACGTGAATGTGTCTCGGGAGGTTGTTTACATGGTGTTTATTTAAATTATGCTCCAGCAAGTGTCATTGTAGCTGACTCTGTGTCAGTGATTTCCTTTGATCAGTCACAAGTACTGATTTAAAATGGGGTTCATGGGCATGAACTTTATGCAGGAGCATATTTTGAATATGTAAGACACTACTGAACACTATTAATTGTTTTGTGATGTGCTGGCTAAAAGGAAAGATCAAAGATTTGCTACTCTGGAGCTGTGCTCGTACATGGTAGGAAGTTTCTGTCCCCAAACCACCACAGTTTCAAGAGCTAATCCACAAAAGAAGTGTCCCAGCTTCACCTGTTTGTTTATTTAAAGGTCTGGGAAATGCAGGGTAGTGGCCAGTGTCAAATCTAGGCACATATAAATTGTAAAAATTAAATAGATATGGGCTCAATGTATCAAATGGAAGCATCTTTTTTTTTTTTTTTTTGTATGGGCCTATCAGAAACTAACCCCTACTGTTGATATTCATTTTATAAGGCTCTGTTTAATTATTACCTTGATTTTAAGTAGCTAGATTATAGGTAAGATCCATTTGTGTGTATAATAAGATGATGACCATCAATGTTTTGCAAACACATTCTGAAGAATTTGATATTTATTTGATTTGTCAGTGTGAATTAAAAATGAGAGCTTCTGTTGGGACTCTGGGGTGTGACTCTGGGGACCGACTCTGTTAGGTTGTGACACACACCTACCTCAGTCTCTGGTGTGTTTGGAGCCTGGGATGTGCCAGGAAAGGGGCTGGGAGTGAGGGTGTGACTGAGCCATGGAGGAAATCAGTGCTGGGAGCTGCTCTCTGCCAGGAGCCTTTAAAAAGGCTCTTTAAAACATCAAGCAGATGTTTCCAGAGGTTTCCATGGTGACTGTCACCCCGATGTGTGAACTGTGACCTCAGTGATCACTAATTGAAACTGGTGAAGAGCTGGGTCTGACCTGTCACCCTGATCCTTGCACACCCTGATCCTTGCACGTATTGATCCTCACACATCCTGAATCTTGCACACCCTGATCCTTGCACACACTTATTCTGCACTCACCAATCCTTGCACACCCTGATCTTTGCACACCCTTATTCTGCACACTCCAATCCTTGCATACCCTGATCCTTGCACATCCCCATCCTTGCACACCCCAAATCTTGCACAGCCCAAACCTTGAACACTCTTATTCTGCACACTCCAATCCTTGCATACCCTGATCCTTGCACATCCCAATCCTTGCACACCCCAAATCTTGCATGCCCCAATCCTCACACACTCTTATTCTGCACACCCCAATTCTTACACACCCCAATCCTTTCACACCCTGATCCTCACACATCCCAAATCCTGCACACCTTTATTCTGCCCACCCTGATCCTTGCACACCCTTATTCTGCACACCCCGATCCTTGCACACCCTTATTCTGCACACTCCAATCCTTGCACACTCCAATCCTTGCACACTTTTATTCTGCACACCCCAATTTTTGCACACCCTTATTCTTCATACCCCAATTCTCACACACCCTGATCCTCACACATCCCAAATCTTGCACACCTTTATTCTGCACACCCTGATCCTTGCACACCCTAATTCTGCACACCCCGATCCTTGCACACCCTTATTCTGCACACCCTGATCCTTTCACACCCCAAATCTTGCACACCCTTGTTCTGCACACCCCGATCCTTGCACACCCTTATTCTGCACACCCCAAATCTTGCACACCCTTATTCTTCATACCCCAATTCTCACACACCCTGATCCTCACACATCCCAAATCTTGCACACCTTTATTCTGCACACCCTGATCCTTGCACACCCCAAATCTTGCACACCCTTATTCTGCACATCCCGATCCTTGCACACCCTTATTCTGCACACCCCAATCCTCGCACACTCCGATCCTCGCACACCCTGTTGCTGGCTGCTGGCAGGGCAGAAGCTGCAGCCCCCGGGCAGTGGCTCCTGTGCCATTTCCCACAAAGTCCCCGGCTCCACGTCAGCCGTGCTGAGGCAGGGAGGGCTGTCCCCAACCGCAGCTCGGGTACTTCCCTCCTGACTCACAAGTGACAGACAGCAGCGCTTTGAGCGCTCCCATTAATGAGAGTCCTCCCGGCCGCCTCCGAGGGCTCCAGAGCCGGATCACAGAGCTCTGAAAGGCCAAACTTCCACCGCACAATCACTGCAAAAGAGCATTTCCCAGACTCACTCGATACCGAGGTTTTGCCTTCTTTGAGATGAAACGCTTATCAGGGTTTACAAGCCTTCCTGGTACATTTTAGCCCTGTGCCGGGGGAATTCCCTGCAGGGGGTGGTGTAAATGTTGAGGAAAGCTATACTGTAATTGTGAAAGCATGAGAAACCATAGAGGGGTTTTCAAATGAATTTTCAGGTTCATTCACAGCTTGGCTGAAGAGCAGCTGTGGGAAACAAACCTCCTGAGAACTGAAACAGAGCACGGAGTGGAGCTCAGAGCTGCAATTCTTCAGTAAAGCAGGGAATTTAAGCATTTCAGTGCTGGGGAAATGAAACTGGCCAGTGCTCTGTTTCACTGGGTGAGAAAACAGCCCATGCCGTAGGGTTTGGCCTTCTTACAGTGGTTTTCAAGATATAGGAAGAAAAAAAGAGTTACTTAAAATTTCCTTTAGCCTTGGCCTGTTCTGAGGGGAAATACTTTTGTTTGAAATTTCAGTGCAAATCATCAATGGCTGAATTTAGGGAGTTATTGAGCATTATTTTTGAAGGCACTGTGTCCCTGTAGCTGTCACTGAGTCAACTGGAGAGGTACACAGGTGTTCATCATACAAAAATGTCTAATTCTTGTCCTGCCCCAAACTGAAGGACTCATTTCTAGTGCTGGGATCCTCCTTGGAACTGGTATTCCATCACAGGGGACAATATGGAATATGGAATATGCTTCCCTTATGGATTCTTCCCTTTTGAACCTAAATTTGCAGATTAATTTGTTCCAATGACTCGTGAAGAATGAATGGGGACAGACAGGTCTTTTTAAAAAATGTAATATAAATTTGATTGCCCTTTAAAATCAGTGCCAATACGATCCAAATTTTCAAAGCTCATAAGTGCTTCACATCCAGTGATTTAAATTGGAATGAGACACCTCTACAGCTTTTGAAGGTCTGTGACTTTTATCTTTTAATTGCCACTGTAATGAAGAGGAGGTGGGGTTTTTCAGGCCTGTCTGTCTCTGTGATAACCTCATCTCCTCATGCCCGCCCTACAAGGCCTCCCCAGCTTTATCTCCAAGGCACTGAGCTCTTTGAATGAGTTTTCATTTGTTCTCGGCCAGATAAGCAGCACCCTTGCAATATCCCCTCGCTCCAGCACGGCTCTGACGCAGCTGGGGTGGCGAAGTCTTTATCAGATTAGAGCTTATCAGGCTCACAGAGCAGCCTGGACACTTGGTGTATCTCCAGGGTTACACTGGGGCTGCCCTTGGCTGCACAATCTCCATTCAGGAAAGTGCTTGAGCAAGCCAACAGTCCCACTCAGGGGCTGTGCACTTCCCTTTGGCTTTGCCAGGGATCTGCTTAAACATTTCCTCAGATCAGAATATGAAATTACAGATTTTTGTGTGGCAGAGTTTCCTACATGACTCAGTAGCCAGGGAATGCTGCAGTGTCCAAGAGATGGACTCTGCCCTGTTGTCACTGAAGAGCCTGTGCCCCCCTGCCCCTCTCCCCAAACCCCAAAGGGAGCTCTGAGGATCCTTTAATGTTCACTTAACTGACTTAATCATCTAAGTCAGCCTCTGAGCAGGGGCAGACTGTAGTGGTCAGGGGGGAAATAGGTTCTGCTGCAGAATTCCATGTGGAAAGCACACACCTGTCGCAGGAGGAGGTGCTGGAAGAGGAACTCTCAGCTCTGCTGGTTCACAAGTAGTTCTGGAGCATGAATAATCCTGCCAGAGGAAGCTGGTTTGCTGAAGGGAGTGCTGTTGTACAGTGCCCTGTATTGTGAACTCATCCCAAATCAGATTTAATGCAAGATGATCACTTATGTAATGGATAATTGAAATATGGCAGAAGTGCACAGGATTTGAACTCATGCTGAGGAGAAAGAAATCCACAGAAACCCCAATCAGCAGGCAGGTTGCTGGCAGGACAAGGCAATGTTGGTTTGACAGTAAAGAAATGTTTTATATTTCATAATGTTCTTGTGTCATAGAAGCATTTGAGGTGTCTGAAAATACCAGTATGTTCAGCAGTTTGAGCTCACGACTCTCTGACTCATCCCACTAAAAATGCCAAAGAAATAAAGCTATTCCTTTGTATCCTTCCAGAGTGGACAGGAAACACTCCCAGGTGGTCAAGAAAAGCACCCATCATATCAGGACACCTAAAACTCAGGGGGTTTAAAGATTGCAGCACCATATTCAGGAACTTTGGCACAACCCTTTATATCCCTACAAACAGGTGGTGAAACTGTAGATAAAGAAAAATCAGGGCTGAGAAATTTGGGTCATATGATAAGGAGGTTTAGTGAACTTTCCTGTATTTATTGCACTTTTGTTACTCCAGCCTGTGGTAGGTGTGAGCCTGTCACAGCTCCCTGTTGGGAAGCTTGGCTGCTCCTGCCCTGAGGTGTTTGGTTAATCTTTGAACTCTGGGGATCCTTGGCCAGTCCCAGTGGGGCAGCCAAGATAAGAGGCACTGCACAGAGCAGGGGATTACACCCAACCTCAGTTCATACCCTTTTTGTAAATGATTAGAGGCTGCTTTAGTAAATAATTGTTCACCCCAGCGTGTGCAGTGCCCCAGCCTGTAAAATGTTTATAACACCTGAGAATAGTTTATTGCCTCCATATAAACTGCTTATAAATGGAAAATTAGTGTGGTGTGGGACCAAGGGCAGGGGCAGAGAGGGCAGTGTTGGGCCTCTGTTGCTGAGCTCCAGGATCCTCCTGCCACAGGAGGGATGAGAGACCCTGCAGAGAAGGAAAAGGCCCCCTTTGAGTGTACCTTAGCTGGAATTGTCAGAGCCCTTTGGGCTCTAATGCACCAGGATTTATGGAGAGGATGCAGATAAGAAGGTATTATGATGACTGGCAGCTGGGAGAAAAGGGAAATGCTGCCTGATTCAGGGCTGGGAGGGACTGGCTGGCTCTGGGAGATGTTTCTTTCCATCACTGCCTGGGGCTGGGAGAGTCAGGCCCTTCCTTGTCTGTGTGTCACAAACCACCGGGGACTGGGGCTGAATCTCATGCTCACCTCCATCCTCCAAATGCAAATAATCCCCAGGACACCGAAAGATGAGTGATAAAATCACAAATATCTTTCAGTATAACTGTGATGAGCATGTTTGCCTTTCTTTTTAATCTTCCCTTTAAGGATGCTGTTGGCCCTGCTTGACTCACCCCATCCTCTCCATTTGGATTGGCTTCTGGTGGGAAGTTGAGCAGCTGTACCTTTGTTTTCTGTCTTCTCTCACTGCTGCAGAATATGAAATTACAGATTTTTGTGTGGCAGAGTTTCCTACATGACTCAGTAGCCAGAGAATGCTGCAGTGTCCAAGAGATGGAAGCTGCCCTGTTGTCACTGAAGAGCCTGTGCCCCCCTGTCCCTCTCCCCAAACCCCAAAGGGAGCTCTGAGGATCCTTTAATGTTCACTTAAATCTGAATTAACCCAATGTCCTGGCATTTGTGAGTGTTTTTCATGGGCCCTTCCCCTTCCACAGGCCCATTAATGAGGCTAAAATAACATAAATGTAACAGAAGCATAAAAATAACACAGGATCTCTCCTCTTGATCCTGGCATCAAAACCAACAGGAGCATGTGATGGGATCATGTGAATCCACATTACTTTGGCCCCACAAATGGTTCCCTGAGGTCTGTTAAAAAAACCTATGGAAAAACATAAACACAAATACCACAAGTGTCATAGAATCACAGAATGGTTTGTGTTGGAATGGAGATTTAAAGATCATCTAGTCCAAACCCTAAATGTGTTTTCCCCCATGTTTTCTGCTCTAATCCAAGAGCTGCAGTGGGCTTGAGAGGAAGGAAGGTGAAGGCTCTTTTCATGAGGAGCATCCCATTAGAAAAGTGTGGAAATCTCTGATGGGGGAGGTTGTTCCAGCTCTAACACTGGAGACTAAAGCAGAGACTCCTTCCCTGATGGAAAAATAAAATCTGATTAAACTGAGAATGGGTTTTAGAAAAGGGGAACCAATGGGAAATACTGGGTAAATTCTGTAGGTTTTACCCAGTTCTGACTCACAGGTGATGCTCCAGTTTTGTCTCACACGATGCTGAAAGTGCTCATTGATAACTTGAACTAGTGAGAGCTGCACATCTCTGTTACAGGTGCTGGGTTTCTGGTTTATATTTATATATATGAAATACACAATATTATGTAAGACAATGGGATCTACAATCAGCCTGAAATAAAAGGGCAGCCTCTCTGGAAAACCTGGAAGTTGGGCCCTGAATTGTGGCAAAGAGTACAGATTCTCAGTTTCTCAGGATTTTCTGGGTTATGAGCAAGACTGTGCTGTTTTGTTTTTGTTTGGGGTTTTTGTTTGTTTGTTTTTTGTTTTTATTTTTGGTGGGGTTTTTGAGTGCAGTTTATTTAGCACCTCGGCAAGATTTAATGTGATAACTCTTGAGATCTCAGCACACTGAGGTAGAATGTCATAAAGGTGTCTGGTAAACAGATGTTGCAGTCTCTGTGAGCTGCTGGGAAACTCTGCATCACTGAATTCATGTGGAAGCAGCTGCAGCTTTGCAAGCTTTAGTTTCCTGAATAAATCCTTTGGACATCTATTCCACTTTGGCAACTGTGGCTGTGGGGAGGTAAAGACACAAGCAAAGCCCAGTTGCTGCAGCAGGGCTGGACCTTTTATCAAACCAGCTGATAACAGAAGGGTGGATTCACTTTCAGGCAGTTGAGTCTTGAGGTTTTCAAAGGGAACCATTAATGCCCAGCAGACATTAATGGATCAGGAGAGGTTTTTGTCAAGATTTGCTTGTGCAAGTAGTGAAAAGGTGTTCTGTGCTTTAATGGTGGTGATGTGCATCTCACTGCTGCAAGATCACCTAGAAATAACAAGGCTTAATGACTGAAGAATTCAGCAGGATTATGAGAGGAAGATGTTTTGTTGTATTCATTCACTATTCACTTTCTGCCTTTAGGTTTTCAGAAAATTTGAGCGGCTGGAGCTCTAATAATGATATTGGATAGCCAAAATTAGCACCTGTCTGCAGATAATACTTTTCAAAAATAAACCCTGAGATGGCAGTTGTGCCCAAAGTCATGCTGGAGGATTTCAAATTCCAAACCAGGACCTGAGACTTCTGCTTGAACTCCCCAAACTGTTTTGAGGCTGAAATGAAAAGTGTGCAGGGAGGGAAGAAAATCTTCCCTGGATGTTCTGTGCTGCTACAGGGCTCAGCAGGGGAAGCTCCACAGGGATTTCCATCCAAGGCACAACTCCTGCTCCTTGGAGGTGGAACTCAGCCTTTTGCATGCTCTGATCTCAGGGTGGGTTCATTCCTTCCCCGTGGAGCTGGTGATCCATCTTACTTGATGGAGAAATTGCTATGACAAAATGCTAAAAGCTCTTGCTCCAGGCTATTTTTAATCTACTGTAGGTGAAAGATCAGAACACATTTTTGGAAGATTTATGTGTGGTACCCTTGTGCTGTGCTGGATGGGATAAATGGGAGCTGACAAAATACAGGACACGAGATTTAAACCCTTGACCTGTGACATTAGGAGTCATCACCAGTGTATGTTATCACATTGATGTTGTGGAGGGAAAGGCTTTGCTCTGAGGGAATCTCAGAAATGCTCAGCTGAGTGCAGGGATGTGGTTCTCACTCAGTCTTTCTGCTTTTTTTGTAGTGTTCAGTAGTGAAATCTCCTCTCAGGCCTGGGTGGGTTTCAGTGCAGAATATTTCCCAGCAGTTTTGGTGTTGTCTGTGCACAGTAAGACAAAACCATGTTTGTGCACAGGAACACATCTGTGTTTTGTGGAAAGGGTGAAGCTACTTAATGACAGCTCAGCTTGTGCAGCCTCAGCACTTTTGCTGATCCTTTAATAGCCCAGGCTTTCCAACTGCTCCCAACTCTGTTCACTGTGTCCATTTCAGAAACAAGAGCCCTGATAAAGCCAAGAGACTTTAGAAATTCTCTGAAACAGTTTTCACCTCAAATTCAGGGTTCTGCTGAACCCTGCAGTGACTGTTGGTGATGTTCACCTGCAATGGTGCTTCCAGAATTCCATCTCTTTGTGAGGGGCACGTCTCCAATTAGCCTGGGGATTTGTTCTGCATGTGCAAATCTTTTCTTGGGCAAGGAAGTGTCACATGGAGACTTGGCTGAAGAAAGCAAGCTGTTTAATCTTAAATGGTAATTGTCATCCTCTGGCTAATGATAAGCAATATTATGGCCTGTGTATCAGCTGTAATTAAGCAGTAAGACACAACAAGGTGTATGTTACACAGAGATAACAGTGCTCAAGAGCCAGTGACCTGCACAGCCCATTATCTGCCAGCTGCACGAGCCAGGCTGTGCACGTGTGCTCCCAGAGCCACTGTCCCCTCTGCCCCTGCCTGCAGGCTGCTTCTGGGGGGCAGAAAAGGGAAAGGCCTTTGTGCTGGGTGAGTTTTTAACAAAGCTTTTTTATAACAAAGCTTTTGTCCCGAGTAGTTGATTTCTGCACGTTTAATAAATCAGTGTGGAACATTCTAAGGTCTCACTCCCTGGAGTTCTGGAAAATCAGCCTCACTTCAGGCCAGGCCCTGCAGGGCTGTGCTGGCCACGGAGGGGTGGGATGTGCAGGGAAGGATTCCCAATTCAGCACCAAACAGCAGCAAGGCATCAACTGCTCCAGGAAAGAATTCCTGTTGCTTTCCCAGATGGCAGAGGGAGCTGGAACGTGGGGTTAGATGGACTTTGTTTCACAGTAGGATTGGATTTTGGTTAAAGGTTGGAGGAGTGAAGTTTGTACTGTTCATACTGAGCACAAAACCTTTCCTGTGGAGCTGCCATTGCCCCCGTCCTGCACAGGGTGACCAAACTGATGCTGCAGGAGCAGAGAGTGAAAACCAGGGTGGCACAAACACCAAAGCAAAGGGGATGAGAGCACCTCAGTCCTGCTTCCTCCAGCGCAATCCATGATCTGTTGTTAAATGTAGGGATCCTAGGGGAAAACCGGTGCTGGAGGAGGAAACCCCAGTGTGAGAGAGCTTCCAGTAACTGGGAATGCAGGGCAGGATCAGCCTTTCCTTGCTGGGTGCTGTTCTGCCGCTTTCCTTCACTCATTAGGTGACCTCAATGAAAGTTTGCAGGGCAAAACACTTTGACGTTGATCAGATTTTCAGCCTAAGCATCTTGGTCGTGGATCTGCTGCCCCTTGATACTGGGCTGCTGTGGTTAATTGCACAAAATTAAAATTCAGTGGCTCAAATTGCCGTGTTTTGTTCCTATGTAACAGTCTGTCTCACACTTAGTTATTCATGGGTTTTCTCCCCCCAGCCATACAAATTAGAAAGTCACTGGGATCTTGATAAACAAACTGCTGACAATTTAGTCTGGGCAGAGGGAGAAAAGCAGCAATAAACTGAGGTGAGAACTGTCTCATTTAATGTCTTTTAGCCAGTAATTGCCAGGACAGAGTATGTCTGCATGGATTTCCTAAGTTTGAGATGATGTTACCCATTCAAATGGGTGGATCCTGATTTAGCCAAATAATAATTTGCAAGATCTTTAGACAGATGTGGGCAGGGTGGACAATCTCAGGCTCCCTTTGTAGCCTGGGAAGCAGAGATCAGTTCTGAGGGTCGGGATGGCACTGAACCCATCTGGACCCTGATTTCAGTGGATGGCCTGGACATTACTGTATTAAAAATACAAATACATAAAGTTAGGCTTAATATAAGAGCAGAGAGACAAGGCAGAGGCCAGAGGCAGCTGTCTGCTCCTCAGAGCCCCTCTCCTGGGTGCGAGTGTTTCTGATTACAGCTGTGCACTGTAAATGCCTGCTCCATGTCTGGGGATAATCCATTCAGAGCAATTACAAGGCATCCGTCACCAGCAGGACCCGAGCCACAGGCTGCTTATCTGGGAAAATTGATGGAAGGGAAGGAGGGAGCGAGGGGAGGAAATCAATGCCTTCCCCAGTGTTATCTGCCAGATTGAATTAAGCAGCACGGGATCCCTGCACGGGAGCTGCGTGTGCTGTGCTCAGAGCTGGGCAGGGCTGGTGCAGCTGCCCTGGGCTGCTGCTCCCTGGCAACTTCCTGGGCATCCACCAGCAGCAGCAGGGCTTGGGTGGGCACAAGGAGCTCAGAACTTGCCATGCAGAACCTCCAAGCCCACAGCAGCAGGTCCAGCTGGGAGCCTCGTGTCTGTTCACAGTCCTGATGTACGATCCCAATCCCATCCTGTGTTCTCTTTTTGGTGGAGCCAAAGTCCCATCCCAGATTTTCCATGCAGAGCGTTGGAGGGAAAGCAGCAGGGCTGACATCAGCAAAGATGCAGTAATTGCAGGCCTAGGAAACCTCTATTGCTGAAAAATGCTGTGTGTGTTGAATCCTTTGGCACTGCAGTGTAATCCTGAGCTGGGAGCTGCTGCCAGGCAGAGGGGCTGGAATTTGGGGCAGAGGGTTTGTGGGGGAGTTTAACACGCCAGGAAATGGAACATGGAAGGTTTGGTGCCCTGCCTTCCTCTGCTGCTCCACTCACCTCGTGGGCTGGAAAGGGAGCTGAAGGAAATTGGGCTTCTCTGTGTCTGACTGGTCACTTACTCTGCAAAGCAGTGCTGGAAAGGCAGGAGCTGGATTCAGTGCAGGGTCACTCTGCCCTGCAGCCGGCAGTGCCACGGAGGTGTTTGGTGGGGACCGTGAGCAGCAGGAGTGGGGCTGCAGGGAGGCCCAGCAGGCACCGCACAGGGGATGCTGCACAGGGAATCCATCTGAGCTGGCACTCGTGGGCTGTGTTCATGAGCTGTTCATGCTCTGTTCATGTGCCTGTTTCATCCTTGGTCACATAAAGGGAAGGGTTTCATGACCTTTTTTGACAACCAGACAATAAAGGAATTTCTTGTTCCAGGGCTGGAACTGAGCACATGGAACAACCCAAAACAATGTATTATAAACAGGGTTTATAAAGGGCTCTTTGTAAACTTCCTTCCCAAAACCATGGTCACTCATGGTGTTTATGGTCCTCATTGTGTTTACAGAAACGAGATTTTGGAGCAAATTTGACCTTTGAAGCAGTAAAACCTCATTTGCTTTTGACCTGTGCAGGTGTCCTCTTGTTCCTTGGAGTCTTCCTCAACTGCATGGGTATGGGAGGTGGAAGAGCAGGGGTGGAAGGGCCAGAGGACTGGGATGGCTGGGCCAGGGTGGCTCTGGGGCAGTTTAGTAAGGATGTAATTCTCAGGGTTCCAGATTGAGGAGCTGACTCGACAGGAACAAATACAAAGGTAAATCCAAAAGGATGAGCCAGAAACCCCACGGATGCTGTGCACAACAATTGGGCTCAACCAGTGCCAGCCCAGAGAGCTGTGGAAACTTTTTTCCCTCCCAAATAAAAGTGTGTGGGAATTTGCATTGCAGTCAGGTAATACTTAAAGTGCACATAAGCCATCTCATAAAAATTCCAGTGCTGTGTACGTCACACAGCTGGGTTTTATTAGAGCTGTGCTCTTCTCCTGACAGTGCCTTGGAGCTCAGATCTCCATTAACTCTGCCATTCCTGGGCTTCTGCTGCTTCCCAGATTGCTGTCATTTCCCCACAATGTTGGATCCCTTCCCTGCAGGATGTGTTTCTGTAATGTCTTTTCAGCAAATGAAGGTGGGAGCACCTAAAAGCTCTGGTTTGGATCCCTTGAGCAGTAACAAGGAATTTCCTCCTTTCTCCCCAAAATCCCTCAGGCCTCTCCCTGCTCTGTGTGTGTTGAGCTTCCCTGAGCTCCACCTGCCAGGCTGGGATCAGGGGCTGCTCACAGGACATTGGGAAGCACTGAGGAGCTCTGTTCATCCCCATCTGGGGGATTTTGTGGCCCTTTCTTTCAGCTGTGCCCCACACAAGGTTTGGATTTGCCACCCCGAGTTTGTGTTTTTAGTGGTGTTCTCTGATGGCTGGGTAACACAAGCTCTTGAGTAAATCATGAAAAGTTTTTACTCCAGGCCTCAGGAAATTGGATTTTTATTTCTATTTCTATTTATTTCAGCTACTTTGAGCTTGAGTCAGTTCAGCTCACTTGGTTATTGGGCAGGTTCAGGTCTCATTCCTAGTAACTGAAGTTATTTTGTCAGCAGAACCAGAAATTTCAAACCCAGTTAGTTACCCCTTACCCAGAAACACAGAACAGCTTGACTGGGCTTTACCAATCTGTGTTGTTGCACTCAGAGGTCCTTGGAGAGAGAAAATAGAATATTTCAGCCGCTGGTACCAAGCCTTATCAAGCCAAATCTAGTTTGCTATTTAGTTTGGAACAGGAATTCCCTGACAAGTCTCTCTGAGAAGGAACAGCAGGAGAAATGTTATTTGAACTTTTGATTTCAGGACCCCGAGTCCCAGCAGGGCTGTGCAGGTGGAAGGACAGGGATGTGGGTGGGAGATGGGGCACAGGATCCCTCCCCAAGGATGTGGAGCTGCTTTAGGACACAAACCAACCCCATGGAAAGCTGGGTGAGTCTCAAATAAGAAGAGATTTATTTTTTTAAGCTCTTTGCTCATTCTCCAGCTTTTCCACTGCTTTACAAAGGCATTTCAGAAATGTCCCAGAGCTGTGGAAATTCTGCAGCCACTTCTCAGAAAACCATGAGAGAATTATTCTGACATATGTTTCCATCTCCTGCTTTTTGCATTTTCCCCTCTTGTGTTTCTTTTTCTTTGACCTAGAACAAACTTCTCCATGCTTACAATTCTCACTATTCCAAAGAAATTTCAGTGTTAGATTTTCCCCACGCAGTGGAATGCTGTGATCCCAGTTAAATTCCAGTCTCCTTCCAGCAGTGTCCACGCTTAAAAGTTTTTATTGTTTATTTATTATTTAAATGATTATATATTATTATTTATGAGCAGTGATTTGTGCTAAATGATGCCTCAGGGAGGGTCCTTTTCCTGGGCCCTCAGGAAATCAGGGACCAGGTGCTGTGGGATCATCATGAAAGGGGGAGCAGCACCTCAGCAAAGCACAGAGAACTCCAAAAACATCCCAGAGCTCTTTATTTTTTTCTGGACAAACAATTTTATTTTCGGTAATGCGTCTATACACTGTACATTCAGTCACTGTGGTATATAAGCATAGCTATTTTCATACATAATCTCATAAAGTCCTTTATTTTACAATATTATCTGCATCAGGGGGAGGGGATGTGGAAAAGGGGGTGGAAAAGGACTATCAAGGTACACAGCGAAATAGATAAATATGCCAAGCTTTTTTCTTATTTTTTTTTTAAATCAGGCATTTATAAACAAGAAAGCATACATTACTTACATAAAAATAGTTCTAGAATAGTAGAGTAAGTCATAATATTGTCATTAGCAGCAGCATAGGAGAGACCAGGATAACAAAAATGTGCTGAAATGCTATTGGCTATTATAAATGTAAAGATTTATTTTTCTTCAATTGAAAAAATGTCATTTCTGTGAGTTCTTTCAATTAAAAACAAAAAAAAACAAAAAAAACCAAAACAACAACCAAGCCAACAAAAAAACTTCTCTCTAAAACACATGGACTGCTGAGAGGGCAGAATGGAACAAAAACCAACCTTTTGGTAATAAAATACTTTACAGTGAAAATAAGGACAAATAAAATGCAAATGATGGAGAAAAGGTTATAACCCACATTGAAAACTTGCAAAAAGATTTTGTTTTGTTTTTTTCCTAACAGACAGCAAAGGTTCTTCTCAGTTAAAAACACAACTCATAAAACAAGACAACTACCAGGTAAGAAAGAGTTTTGAAAAAGTAAACACCATATACACTTATAATACAACAGTGTAAAATGAAAAAAAGTATTTACATGTTGAATTTACTTTTAATGTTTTTTTACATTGGCTAGTTCTGTTTGAAAAGCAGAATATTATGTATAGAGTTAGCTGCTCCATAGATATGAATGTTATTGCTGTTGGTTTTTTTTTTCCCTTCGTTAAGTCTTCGTTCAGTAATAGAAACAAGGAGTAATTAAACTGAATATACAAGTAGTAATATATTTGTAGGTACAGGGAGAGTCAACAGCCTGTATGAAACACCTCTTCTCCCTTGGAACTTCTTAAAGGAAACTAAAGCACAGAAGATGGGGGGATGGAGGGGCAGCCCCTGGCCCTGGGAATGCAGCAGGGCGTGGGGGCTGCACGAAGGAAGGAAGGAAGGAAGGAAGGAAGGAAGGAAGGAAGGAGGGAATTCCACGGGCCGGGCTCTCACAGCTTTACTGAGGTGTTGCAGGCACAGGAATGACCCCAGAGCTCCGAGCACCTTCCCACGGCCGGGGCTGCTCTGCAGAGCGCCCCTGGTGAGAATCGGCCCCTGGGGCTGGGGCAGACGCTGCTGATGGCTCTGGATTCCAAACCAGCCCCACACTCTGCAGAAACAGCTCCCCTGCCCTGCAGAGTCAACTCTGATTGTTAAACATGGCCAGGAAATGCCCCGTGCTTAAAGCCAGCCCCAACCCTGCCAGCCCCTCCCGGGCAGTGGCTGCTGCTGGAGAAGGTTTGTTCCTGCTCTTCTTGCACCGTATTTCTCTTCATGATTTTAAATGTTAATTGATAGAAATGGCTTTTCACTCCCAAGGGACAAATCCTAGGGAGTTTTGGGGTGAGTTCACTGCAGGTATGGCCCTGCATGGAGTGCTGGGAGTGGGGCAGAGAGGAAAGCCCCAGCTGTAATTCTGCTCTGGAGGCTGTGCTGCCCTGAGACCCTTTACCTGTGCAGCACAGCTGAGGCTGCTTGGTGCTGACTGAATATTTTACTGTTCTGCTTCTTTCTGCAGATTTCCTTCCTTCAGAAGCGTGGGAGCCTCACACCCAGGGAGTGACTGCATTTCCCTGGACACAGAGAGAAAACTCACGATGTGCTCAGGTGAGTGGCTTTTCCTGGCAGACAACAGCTGGACATGGACATTGTTGCTATTTTTTTGGGGGTTATAAAGGGAGAGAAACCATCATAGAACAGGGGGAAAAACCCAAATAAGCAAAACTTCCAAAGCCAGGCTTCCACGAGCCGCCACAGGAGCGGGGTCTGTTCTCTGTGTGGTTCCCAACACGGCAGTAAAGCAGAGCACAAGGGACTTGAAATGCACAAAAATGATCAGCTACAGCTACACTTGTTTAGTTTCCCTTGAAGAAATAAGTGGATAATACAGATCTGGAAATCATAAGGCTGAGAACATTTTTCTGCATACTGCATAACAAAAGAACCCCTTTACATAAGACAGTAATAATGCCCATTAATGACTATATGGCAGAGTTTAATCCATGCATATGATTTAATAATCGTAGAAAAAAAACATACAAAGAAAATAAAACCCCACATTAAAAAAAAAACAAAAAACAAAAACAAAACCTGCTCAAGCATAATCAAAATTCCTTTTGCATTGCACTTTAGAAGGAGAGCTGCACCTAGAGCCAGTCTCCAGTATCCCAAACACACAAGGGCCAACCCCTGTATCCACAGACAGGTTCAGGTCATTGACTTGGTGTGACTGTTTCTTGCTCCCAACAGTTTTACATTGTCCCAGTAATTCCACTCCTTTCTTATTTCTTCTTTTTTGTACCTAAAACATACATATGAACTTCTTTGTTAATGCTCACAGTTACTATAATGGTTACTATAATGGTTTCAAGCAAACAGCTCTTGTTTAAAAAAAAAAAATCTCTCTAATGTACTGTAAGTAAATACCATAATTTTAGGATTGGAAGCCGCTTTCTGTCTACTGGGAAATAATTTTGAAGCTTACATAGTTTGCATTAATGTCCAAAAGCAAATAAAGATTACTGGAAATATGTTTCTTCTTTTAGAATAACTCTGGGTATGATGATGCATAGGGGGTTCTCTTTTTTTTCCTTTTTTTTTTTTAATTTTATTATTATTATTATTATTCTTTAAGGTAAAAAAAGTGTCAGCATCGCCTAGAGAAGATGCTGAGAGGAAAAATGAGCTGGAAGGCACATCTGCAGCCCCAGATCACATTTTCACTTGTTTGAGCGTGTCAGAGGTGAGTGTTCATGGGTGAAAATTAATTTTCTCCTGATCAGTAAAGCACCAGCTTTATTCGTTAAGCACTTTTGGGAGCATCTCTGCTGCTCCCCAGCTTGGGTCATACACAGCCACAAAACCAGGTTCTAACTGAACCAGCAGCACAGGGGGAATTCCTGCTCTGGGGACTCTGGACCTGCTGGATCCTCCTTTGCTTACACGGATGCTGACGGGAGCTGTCAGTGGTGGCAGATTGGGTTCATGGTTTGCACAGCTGTTAGGGCAGAATCTCAAATGCTTGACATGTACATCTTAGGAACAGGGAATAAAATGCAGAGTAAGATTCTGACAAAGTGCAGGTTTAAAAAAAAATATATATATAAAAAACCTCAGCACCACCCCCAAGGCAGTGATGGTTTGCTGCATTGTATCCCGGGGCCGCGGCTTGGATCCCAAAATTAAAGTAATTTCTCTTTTTAAAAACAAAAAAAAGTCTTTAAAAAAAGATGTAGGCTTATTCACAGCAGCAAAAATGTTGGTTTTCTGTTCTGTAGTATCCGACACTGCAACGTTGGACTCTCCTTGGGCACAGAAATCCTGACTGACAGTTCGGAATGGAAGCAGGGAAATACTGAATTCATGGTAAGATGGTGCAACAAGATGAGTTTTCCAGAAAACTGAAAGCTGAAGATTTCAGAATGACTTCAACACACAGATGTCTCTGCTTTGTTCCTCTACCAACTGATCATCCATTTCCTTCCTTTCTTCTTTCTCTCTTTCTTTTCCCAAGGCTGACGTGCTCCTGGGTGAAGTCTCTGAACACAGCGGGGTCTGTGGGGCTGGGCTGGGGCTCTCAACCCAACCCCTTCTGCTCCCCTCATCCCCTGCACACTCCTGCAGCTTCCCTTCTTCCTGTGTCCAGGGCAGGAAATGGACATAATTCATTCTAAGGAAAAAAATCAACTTGGAAAAGCACTCTGAACTTCTCCTACACCCACGTGACGGGATGGAACCGCGATGGCTTCTGAGATGGCTGGAAAACTGCTCCTGACATGGATGGCATCATCACCAAGAGGGGCTTCTGCACAAAGAATCCCAAAGCCTATAAAGTCATTAAAAATTGTGCATCGAAGGTTTTTTATTTTTTGTCTTTTTTTTTTTGTTTTGCTTTTAAAGGTTCATTATAAAAATCTCGTTAATTTTTTTTTTAATACCAAGTCTGTGTAATGAATTCTTTTAAATAGCTTATAAGAAAAGTCGGTTTGTTTTTAAATTCCAAAATGTTCCAACAGGCAGGAGAACACAAAGCCACTGCCGTGCTCACCTTGGACTCCGGGTTCAGCTGGACCACACTGCTTTGCTTAGAGTTTGCCAGTAGAAAATTTGCTGTGGACTTAAAAGTATTTTGTTTACAAACACTTTGTGTTTTCTAGGCACAGTAAGATGTTGTGCTATATGGATTGGGAAAAAAAGAGGCGGAATTCAGTGCTTCTGTTCTAGAGAGTAACAACATTTGCCTTCCAACTACTGAGAATCCATATTCCTAAAGTGTGTGCCAGGACACCGCTACTCACACGTGCACTCCCAGTCCCACTCTCTCCCTCCCTGTGCTGGGGATGAGGGGTCAGTTCTCCATGGGGCTCGAGGTGCTCTCACTGCTGGGCTGGCTGCTGGCTTTAGGCCACAGCTGTTCCTGAAGTTCCTTGACCACCTTCTCCAGGTGCTCCCGGGCCTCGCGCTCGTGCAGGAGGTCGGCGCGGAGCTGCTCCCGGTCGGCCTCGGCGTGCTGCAGCTTCACCTGCAGGTCCTCGATCTGCGGGACAGACACACAGACAGGGCTGTGGGACACAGAGCCTGGGCCTCCCCCAGACCTTGCACAGGGCCAGGGAGCAAGACAATGTCTACTCCAGGCACAGGATTATCAAGCTTGAGGAAGGAATTCCCTGTTCCTTTTTTCCATACCCTGCTGCAGTACAGTGCCTGCTTAGCTTTGAAACCTAAACATTCCCAGTGACTCCAGCTCCAGAAAGGAAGGTTAAGAAACAATTCAAGAATTCCTTAGTGCCACAGAATCTGGTCACTGCTTCAAGCATGGCTGTTATTTCTTCAGGCAGTGACAGCAGCTCAGCAAAGCAAACCCCAGGTGTTGGCACAGGGGATTCACTTTCAGCTCTTTTACAACGATTGTTACTGGAAGCGACCAGAAAGGGCCTTGGCTGCTGATGGGTCAGGCCTTCCCAGCTATGGATAAAAGCCCTGCAGTGTCCCCACTCTGCTCCCAGCAGGACCTGACCCGCTCCCTGACCTCCCTGTTTGGTACTTTCTGACAGAAAAGGCAGAGAAAACCCCCAGGACCGGAAGGTGCAAATACCAGAAACAGCACCCAGCATGAAAGGAAATGTCAGCAGTCAGCAAAGACTGCCACTTAACAAGGAAGGGAAACCTCCAATATTTTGGGCTAAAATGCAGGTAAACCTCCCCCATCCATGTTTGGATTTCAGTATCAAGGTAAGAAAAAGGAAGGCATAAACCACAGCTCCTCAATGGGCATTAAGCATTTAATACCTTAAGCCTACACAAAGGCATTTCCACCCTGATTCTTTTGTCTTCTCCCACCCTGGCCTGATGCTGTTTCTGTCAGACTGAGCCTGTCTAGAGAACTGCGGTTTCCTCAAAAATAATACGTGACCAACTTCCTCTTGCACCCCAAGCTGTAGCTACAAGGGTGTATAAAGCTTTATTTTAAAATTTCTCAAGACTTAAGAACTTAAGTTACAATGACATCTTATAAAATTCAGCCCTGGGAGTGAGTTACTCACAGGAGTTTTGTTACCAGCTGTGCCAGCCACAGAACAGAAGCTGCCACGTGCCCTGTGCCCAGGGACAGCTCTGGGGGCTCAGGGGTGGCTGTGACAGGGGGCTGCTGCAGGGGACGCTGCCAACCTGCCAGGCCTGGCCTCAAAAAAGAGGAATAATTGGCTACTTGAGTTCTTTTTGAGGTGATTATTAGCCTTTAAACTTAAAGGAGGGAATGCATTAAGAGACTGAAAATGCCCAGTGTCACAGAGTCACCCCCAGGACACCCCTGAGTCCCCAAGCCCAGCCCAGGCCGTGTTCAGCTGCCCTGGTGCTGCTCCCCAGGGCCCTGGGGGAACGCCCAGCGCAGCAGCCCCAGGGAGGCTCTGTTTAGTCTGGACACCCCTTATCAGTGAGACATCCTGTGATGCTGAGAGGAAGCCCCACATCATTTCCTGCTCCTGGCCAGACGTGTCTCAGCAGGAGCAGGCGGCCACTCCCCTTCCCCTTATCAGAGCCCTGGAGATTGTGAGCTTGGCTTCTGCTCTTCCCCTCCTCCCTTAAAGCCACCACGCCAGGGACCTGCAGCTCCCACCTCCAGGAGCACCTGGGTCTCACCACAGGCTGCTCCTGCACTCCTGGAATTCCCTCTGCCACGAGCTTCTCAGGGCTGTGGTAAACTATGTAAAGTATTTGAAGTACATATAAATGCACACAAATTAGAGTTTGTTAAACAGAAGCTTTTGAGGGCTATGTTTGAGGGAGCTAAAGGGGCACCTCTGGCAGGTGCATGGGATGAGGTTGAATTCAGGCCCCATTTTCTGCCCTCCTGCCCTCTGTGGATGCCTGTCCCAGCTCAGAGCAGGGCTGGGAGCAGCGCCTGGCAGGGGCAGCAGGAGGGAGCTGAGGAGCTGCTCCAGCCCCGCAGGGCCTCACCTGTGCTGAGTACTTGGCCCGGAGCCTGCCGGCCTCGCAGCCCTTGTCACACACGCGGATCTGCCGCGCCTGCTCCAGCTCCCGCTTCAGCCGGATCCGAGACTCGTTCGCCTCCTTCATCTTCTTCTCGTTCTCGGCCCGCAGGCGCTCGATCTCCTTCCGCAGGTTGCGCTTGGCCTCTGTCGCTTCCCTCAGCTTCTCCTTCTTGGCCACTCTCAGGAACTCCAGCTCCTGGACACAGAGGCAGGTGAGGAGTGAGCGCGAGGGAAGCCATCCAAACCACATTCCCACCTCCCGCTGGTGCTGACCGAGGCAGCCCACGGCTAAACCCCGCTCTGAACTCTGCACGAGCCCTTCTCCTTTAAATCCCGTGGAGTTCCTGCACTCCAGCTACCCCGAAGCCCAGGATAACAAAAACCTCAGCGCTACAGCCCCATTTTGCTTTGTCAAGCAGAATAGCTGCGACCATCTGGGCCTGAATAAAGATGAACTGCAGTTGGAGAGAGCTCCAGCACCAGCTCCACGTTCCAAACCACCCGACTGCAGTGCCTGGGCTGGAGCTGAAGGCTCTGAAGATGCACAACGTGCAAAGTGCAGTTCTGAGCGTCCTTTGTGTACAGCAGAGCTCAACAGGACACCAGAAATCAGCTCCATTTTATCAAGCCCCCACCCAAAATCCACTCAAGACAAGGACAGAACACAAACTGTGTCTTTCCTAGCTCTGGGGTGCTGCAGGTGACTGGGGTGAGCCCCAAGACTCCTGACAACCAGCTCATGGACTGCTCAGTCACAAGAGCTGGAAAACTCTAGGCTAAAACCTGAAGCTGAATGGAAACCACATTTTGCTCTGGGAACTGCCACTCCCCCTGTCCAGGCTGGGAGCTGCTGCCTTGGAATCTCAAATCCATGAGGGAACCATTAATTGAAGTGATAATGATAAGGAACCTTCAAGGTACAGAGGAAGAAACCCATAAATTGTTAAAATACTCGTTCACAGCAAGCACAGAGATGTGGCTCATGCTTCCTAAATGGTTAAATCAGAAACTAAAGATCTATTTTTTCCCCCAGAAGCAGCATTTCCTCCCTGTCCGAGTCAAACCCTCCAGCCCTGGTTGCTGTGAAGTAGCACTGCAGGGTCATGGGAAATTCACTCTTTTGACAATCTCACTTCCCAGCCAGGCTGGAAGTTAGCCTGGCCATGCCTCTGGAAATACACACACAGCCCCTGGAAGTACCCAGAACCTCTGGAAACACATAGAGCCCCTGGAAGTACACACACACACACACACATATAATGCATAAATGTTTACTCTTAAATACATAAAATAAAACACAGATTTACTGGAACACAAAGGAATTAAGCCATTTGCTCAGGGTAACTAAAAAAGAGAGCATCACTGCTGGTTTTGTGTCTCAAACCAGGCCCTTATTTACTCCATCCCATGGATTCCAGCCCCAGCTTGGGAACAGCTCCACACCAAATATTCAAAGGGGACACACAAATCTTCCACGCTGGCTCCTCCTTCTATTTCTCTGCACTCTTTTTACCCCATCTCAAATAAAAGCTGGTTCCCCCATCACTGAGCCCTGCAGCCCTGCCTGACCATGGACACACTGATGCATCCAGGAATTCCTTATTTATTCCAGAAAGAAGGAGCTGCTTCCCTGCCTGAAGCTCGGCAGTGTGGCCAGTGGGATGCCTGACAAAGCCCTCAGTTCAGCTGTGGCCGTGTCCCAGGAACACCCTCCCTCACAGAGCCTTTAAACTCCAGCTAAAGCCTCCAGAAATGTTTCCTGTTCAGTGAAATGAAAACAAAATAAACTCTGCTGGACTAGAAGATTTTTTCAGTAATGAAAAAATGTTGATTTTGGTAACCATGGATTTATAACCCAAGGAAAAACAGGTGGCAAGCTTAAAAACATAAGACTGGTTCCTGTGCTTTGGTTTCCCAGCTGGATTTACAAACAGAGCCCCAGGAAAGGCTGTTGCTATTTGGGAAAAATGAGGCAATTCCTTTTTCAGAGCTCCCTGCTGGGCTGTACCTGGCAGGGCAGGGCAGCCTTACCTGGTGCAGGCTGCGCTTGGCCTGCAGGGCAGCGTTCAGCTTCTCCTCCTGCTTCACCCTCATCTTCACCACCTCGTGCAGGAACTTCTCTTTGGCTTCTTTTGTGTCCAGGCCACTGTCCAGGGCCTGCCTGAGGTGCTCCAGCTCAGCCTCCAGCCCGCTGCTGTGGGGGTCAGGGTGTGCAGCCACCTCGTAGGAGCTGTTGACAGGGGCTGGGGGCTGCATCCCAGGGGAGCTCATGTCCTTGGCAGAGCTGGAGGAGGTGAAGGATGGGGAGGAGAGCGAGGATAAGGAGGAGGTGACTGGAAAAAAGAAACATTGAAAATTAATTTTAAAATGTCAATAATTAAGACATAATTATATACAGCTCGTATATGTATTATACAGCTCAAAATGTGCTGAGGCCCTTTTGTACAGAGACACTTGATAATCAATTTTAAATAGGAAAGGAAATTAAAAACCTACTCATTTTATACTTTGATACTTGAAAAATGATGAAAATGCAACCTTGACTTAAGGGACTGAGTTCAATTTGTTTGAACTGTGACTGCACCTCATGTCACAAAGGTACCATGGAGGCACTGGGCTTCCACAATTCCATTTAAACCCCACAGAAACTGCACAGGAACCGCTGCAAAAACCCCAACCCAAACAAAGGCAGCCACAAGCGTCACTTACACTCTTCCCTGGTTTCTACTTCAATCTCTGCCTCTGACTCCTTGTCCTCCTCGGGGGCTGTGCTGGCCGCGGTGGCGGCGGCGGCCTCGGGCACAGCCGAGTGCTCTGGGCCGTGTTTCCTCTTCCTGGGCTGCCCTGAGCCCAGGGCCTCGCTGCCCCGGGACACCACCGTGGCACAGGGGGGGTTGCTCACCATCTTCTGCTGGGCTGGAGGGGCCAGGGCCACGTTGGGGGCCACGGCGCTCTCAAAGCTCTTGTAGGAGTAAAAGCTGGTGTGGGGGGAGGCAGGAGGAGGAGAAAATGGTCACAGTCCTGGCTTTGGAGAGCTTCCCACTCCAGAGTCACAATGCAAACACCCACAGTGAATCCCACTGATTTCTACCAGCTGAGAACCTGCCCGTGGCACTGTTTAGTGCTTTGCCCTCATTAAACCCAGGGATCCCATCCCAGGAGCACCAAGGAGATGAGACCTCCCAGAGCCTAAAAGGCCTAAAGCTGTTTGCTCTTCATGGCACTGTTGTTTTAACCAACTGCACAGCTGGATTTGTGTCTATCCACAAAAGGTTTGTAAACTCAAACCAGCAGTTCCTTAAGGAAAACCATGGAGTGGAAAAGCATCTCCTTGTGCCTCTGTGATTCTGACACACACCTGAGTGTCCATGTGTAAAACCACAGGTACAACAACCAACAGACCTTCGGTTAAACCTTGGTGTTAAAGGGGAGCATTAACATGACATCAAATACATGGAATTTTGCAAAAAGTAGAGCAAAGACTTTGTAACTTCAATTTAGCACCTATAACATGATGTGGTATCAGTTAAAATTTCTCCTGGAGCTGTTGTAGGTGGGCTTTATCCAATACTGAAATCAGACAATTTCTCACAGAGGTAACAAGGACACTTACACCACTTCTCTCCCTACCTAGTTTAAAAATTAGGATATGCTGATAGACATTTTCCCTTCTATTTTCCTTTTTTAAAAATCAATCCCCACAGCTTCTAAGAAACTTATTCATAAGGGCAGCACAATATGTTCTCCATAATACTCCCTAAAAACACCTGGTCACTTAAGTCAAACTTTCCAAAGAAATCATCCCCCTCAGGCAGAAACCAGGCTCGGAGCTTTTTCAGAGTGCACAGCTCCAGTCTGGCCCAGGGCTGTGGAACTGCCCTGGGACTTTCTGCTCTCAGGGGACACCGAGGTCCCACCTGCTGTGGGTGACTCACTCGGGGCTGCTCCTCTCCCAGAGCAGAGCCTGGTTGGTGTCTGGGCAGGTCTGACAGGCTGAGGAGCCAGGACCCCCGGGCCAGGGCACACAGAGGCTCTGGGGGATCTCTGCTGCCCCCCGGCCTCCCTGGCACGGTGGCGAGGGGAGAGGATGGAGCTGGGCTGGGACAGGAGCCTGGCAATGGCTGCACCTCCCTAACCCCTGCCCAGGACAGGGACCCCATCCTGAACATTGGCTGCACCCCCAGGTGTCCCAGCAGCCTCCAGCTGACCCTTCTATGGCGGGTGCCACCTTTAACCCCTTCACACACAAACCAGCAACGCTTCTTGTGTTTCCTTTCTGCAGACAAAACCCTGCAGCTGCAAAGGCTCTGAGCGAGCACGGGGACAAACCCTGTCCCGTGCCTGTGTCCCTACCTGTCCCGGATGAGGGCGGGCAGGTGGCTGGAGAGCTCCTTCTCGCTGGCAGACACCGCGGGGGACCAGGGCCGGAAGGCGGAGAGGCGCTGCCGGGGGTGCACACAGCCGATGCTCTGGGGACACACAGGACACCAGTGACCCCACAACCTCTGAAAGCATCAGTCCCCCCCAGAGGGGACCTGGGGCTGCCCAGGGCACCCTCAGTCATCCCCACAGCTGCTCCCCACTGGCCACGACCTCCTTGCTCAGGGGTTCTGCTGGCCCTCGTGGGTTTTGCTGCGGTTTGGAGGGATCACAAAGAGCCACAAACTCACACAAAGAGCCACAAACAAATCCTGAGCCTTGCAGCATTCCTGTACCTCAAAGGCACAAGGGAATTCCTTACTTCCCTGGCACAATCCAGGTCAATGAGCACTGGAGGGTGACAAGGAATCTGGGGGGACTGTGTAGCTCAATGCTGAGTAGGAAAAGGATGGAAATGTTACTAATTTAGAAACCCTGGGCATGTTCTTTCCCTCATTTTCTCCTCTGGTCTCAGTAGAGTGATGCTTTGTGCCAATTTGATCTCTCTTGATTACAAAATATTCAACAATCACCTTATTAGATGAACTGGATAAGGACCGTAACCAACTGGATTGTTTTTCCTTCTCAGAAGAAGCTGGAGATTGGGAAGCAGAGTCATCTATTTTGGGCTTTTTGGAAGCAGGAGGATCTGAAGAGACCTGAAACAAAGACCAAAAAAATCAAAGTCAGATTCCTCATTTTGCAATCAGCTTAGAAACGAGTTATAAAGCAAAAGCAAATTTTGTTATTAAGGAGGAAGAAACTCTGGATGTTTTTCTTCTTTTTTCAAATGTAAGGCCAAACAAAGGAGTGCAAACAAGGGGCAGACACAGACTGTGACATAACACACTTCACTCCTCCATGGGAGACACTCGGGTCAAGTGTGCATGGCACAGGAGAGATGGGCACTGATCAAAGGGAGACACTGCTCCAAGCTGAAGAGAACTATCAGCCTTTTATGATTTTTGCATGCAGAAAGGTAAGTTTAATGTGGTTGCTGAACTGGAAAGATTATTTTAAACGAGAACAGAACAGACTTTGTTATTCTGTTTGCAGCGGTTGTTATGCCGATGACTTCACTACCCCACAGCTGCAGTGGATTCTGGGGGTGCTGCCAAGAGCTGCTTTGCCTTTTCCACAAGTGGCTCAGCTTGGCCCATAAATCATCCTCAAGCATAAGAAAGTCCTTTGGCAAGCAAAATCCCTTTCCTTCAACACTGTGAAGGAATAAAATTCCTACAGTCCCAGCGTGGCTTGCAAAAAAATTGGTAACTACTGGTTTAACTGGTGCACTGGGGATAGCAGCTTGAAGGGCTGCCAGTACAAACACTTCTCACAGCAGGGAGGGAGAAGGTTCTGGACCTTGTGCTGCATCATGACCAGAAACAATAAAAGAAACATCCCACCCCTGTTTCCATTCCTTTTTGTGTCTTTTTGCAGTTCTGCACTCTCCACCTTTCCCCATTCCCACCCAGCCTGGCTCCCAGAAGGGTGGCAGAACCACACTGCAGTCATTAATAATTGCTCATATTTGCATTCATTTGTTTCATCCTTTCACTTCACCGTGATTTTTGTGGGCAAACAAGTGTTGATCCAGGTGTGTCTGGAGAATCTGGGCTGGCAATATCCTGGGAGCCCAGTGACAGGAAGGGCCTCGTTTGCCAATGTGCTCTGAAAATCAGTCCCCTCAAGGCACCTTCAGCTGGGAACTCAGAGGCTCCTTCTCCAGCTGATACTGAACCCTGAGCACTGTGATTGAAATGATTTACCTGAAAAGCACCTCCAGAATTGTCCAAATGCCTCTCTCAGGCCTCTCCACCCAAGAGCTCTCTAACTGCACCCCCTTAAGTGCCCTGATGAGGAGGAAGTTCCAGCCTCAGTCCATGCAGAGCCTGCTGATCCCATGGGAGCAGGGCAGATCATTGTGCAGCCCCTGCCAGCCCGTCTGGCATCACCCCCTCTGCCCTGCCAGGCCTGGAGGGCTCAGCACAGCATTCCCTGGCACTGGGGAGCCTGGGGCAGCTTTCCATGCACAGCAGATGAAGGAGGATGACATGGGAGGGGTGTGGGGGTGTGTGTGTGCAACCCCCAGGACAAAATTAGCCCGTGCCAGTGCCAAATTCCAGCTCCATGGGATTTGCAGCAGATTCTCTGGGCACAGCTTCAGGCTTCCCCAGGGCTGCCTCCTGCCCAGCCAGGGCACGGGGCCTCCCCTCAGACCCAACGAGGAAAGGGCATTCCTGAGCCCTTCTCTAGAAAACACAGCACAATGCACTGGAAAAGATTTGCTTTTGCTCTGGGAGATGCTGCCTGTGCAGAATTAGTGACAGCATGGGAAAGGCATTTGGCAAGGGGCTGCTGATCCCAGCCCGAGCCGCTGGGGACAGGAGCTGTGTGGGGAGGGGACTCGGCCTGCAGGGTGGGGAGGAAGGGGGGCTTGGAATGAAAAAGGCAACAGGTGGCAAGACTCAGCAGGGAACCCAGCCCTCCCCCCGTCCGTCCGTCCGTCCGTCCGTCTGTCCTGAACATTCTGTCCAGGCAGGAACGGGACAGGCCCCAGGCTGGGCCCAGAGCAGCGCCCCAGGCACCCCCAGCTCTGGGAGTGGGGACAGGGACAGCCCTGGAAAGGCTGGGGTGATGTTCCAGCAGAATGATCTCGTCTGCATTTTTAAAGGAATTCTCTCAATCCTTCTCCACTGTCCCCTCTCTTCTGCCTTCAGGTCAGGGCTGACCCCCAGGACCAGGAGGGGCTGAGCACACCTGGGAAATGCTGCTCCAGTTCCATGTCCAGGAGCCTGTGCTGAGCTGGAAACACGGGGTGCAGCAGGGAACAAGCAGCACAGGAGGGAGGGGTGTACACAGGGAAAACGGGGCTGTGCTCCCCAGAGGATGGACAGGGGCAGACAGGAGGTGCTGAGGTTTTTCTGCCCTGAATCTTCTCCACCCTGGGCACTCCTGGGAACCCAGAGCTGGAGCAGCACCCCAGGGGACTCAGTGGTTTGGGCGCTGCTGTGCTCACTCCTCCAATCCCTGTCCCACCTGATTCCATGGATCATTACAGGTTTAAGGCAGATTTGCCTCTTGGCAGATGCTTTAAAAAACCCACCTTGGATTTGGGTTTCAGTTTAACAATGTAAAAATGCACCAATTCCAGTAGTTTCTACTACAGGAAGAGACTCAGATGTGGAACAAGGCAGACACTGAGCACCAGATCTGCTGTCCATGTGACTCAGCCATTACATCCCACTGCAGGACACATTCCAGGCACCAAATACCCCACTCTGACACTTCAGCCCAGCCACAGCAGCCAACAAACCTTGGGACTGCTTCAAATGGGGATGATTTGATTTCATTTTTTCCTCTGTGCCAAATAATGAAACACACACCGAGTTGCAAAAGAAATACTGAAAATCCAATCGAGCTTTTTTGCCATCTTCACAAACGATTTATGAAACACTCAAACAAAAACTCGAGAAGACTGAAATAAATATTTCCTTATTGCCTATTCATTTTTATTTCCATTGGAGGCAGTTTAATAATCTGCTGTCAAATGGGCCTTGTGCTGGACACAGCCACTTGTTAATAAGCATTTTCTCCAATCCACAGATGGAAGAAACTGCAGGATACAAAGTGGGCCCAGAAATGCTTACGTGAAACATTTACTTAAGCTTCGGGTCTGTTGGTTTCTGAAGCAAAATTCAGGGGAAAATAGATACAGAAAGATTTATACAGTCACTAAAAAAAGCTTTCAGAGGTGCATTCCAAAGGGAAATTTGGGCCTGTGAACTTTGCCAGCCATTTTAAGGCAAACCGAAATGAGGCGGCTCAGCTTGGCCTGCAGCCAGCCAGGGCCACATTTGACATGTCAGATCAAATCTTCTACTTCAATTAAATATTACAGTAACAAACCATGAGACCAGTGGAAAGAATTTTTGACCCTCTCCTTCTCAGGAAGACAAACCTTCCCTGGAGCTCTGCACCATGAGCAGAACCAGCAGCTGCAGGTCAGGCACCTCAACAGCACCTTTTGCTACAAAGGCAATGGAAAATGAGCCCAGGAAAAACTCTTCTGTTTGAAGATGTGGGAGTGCTCACAGGTATGATTCTTGGTGCCCTAGTGTCTACCAAAATACATTTCCTGAATAATTCACTTTTTTCCCCCTGCTGTATCCCAGTGTCACACATCTGGACTGGGCAAAGGCTTTTGCTCCCTCCTCACCCTTTGCTACTCTGCCCCAAACCCACAACATGTGGTACTGAAAACTGGGCTGCTTTTGCCTTGTTAAGAATGAAAACATCAACAAATGGAAAACACTTAGGAGGCCTCCATACCTGTGAATTTTTAGCTGGGAAATGTACCTTCAAAAATCAGCCCATGCTCCAAATCCTCGCCTACCCTCTGCTGATAAAATCTCCCCAACCTGGGTCTGAGTTGGGCAATGAATCCCAAATCCTGGTTAAAGACAGAGATGTGGTAAAGCAGGGCAGTGGCACAGGTTTGTCTGAGCCAGGTGTGACTGCACTTTGTGCTGCTTCCACTGAGGAATCCATGCCTTGGCCTCATCCCCTCCTTCAGAACAGGGATGGGAAATGTGGCCCCAGCCCAGCAGGAATCCTGGCACATCGTGTGGCATCTTTAGAAATAAAAGATTTCATGTCCCCAGAGCTACTGAGCAATCCCAACCCAGAGAAATCTGCATTCTTGAAGAAATTAATTGGCAAAATACTGCAAGGCTGCAGAATTCCATTTTGTATCCTTAAGGCAGGTGTAAATCAGAAACAATTCTGCTGGAAAAGCAGGGATGAGCAGAGAAAACACAACCTGGGCTGTAAACGTGCAGGGTCCTGTCAGGCCCTGCTCATTGTCACCCGGGAGCTCCCTCAGTCACACCCCAGCCGGGTGGAGCTTCCTGTCCCTGCCTGGGCACAGAGGCTCAGCCGCGTTCTCAGCAGGGCAGCAACCACCAGGGCTGGGCTGCTGAAACCCAGAGAGCCAGGCAGGCTCTGCTGGGCTGAACATGCCAGACAGCAGCACTGGGCCAACAGGGAGCACCCTGTGCCCCCAAGGAGCGCAAACCTCTGGATTTTGTGGTGCTCTGAACTCCAGAAAATATCTGAGCAAGCAGGGTGTGAGCCCTGTTCCTGCTGCACAAAGGGCACGGTGAGAAATGCAAGTGGAAGTGAGAAAGAGAATTTCCAGGGTCTGTTCTAGGTGGCTTTCCTGGGTCACTTGGTGAGCACAGAGCAGTCACACCCAGCGAGCAGCAGACAGAAAATGGGTAACACCACTGACCCATTTTGAAAGGGTGCCATGACATTTATCTCCTGCTTCGACTTGGAACAGAAGGATGCAGAGTTTTATTTTAAGCCCAGTGAAGCGCTGGCTCGGAGTGGCCACTCCTCCCAGGACACATTTTTCAGGCTCCTGCTGGCACAGGGATTAAGAAGTTCCCCAGTTGTGTAAATGGCATTTCAGAAGGAATGTACCTTGACCAGTGACAAGGATTCAAATCTGCTTCTGGAAGTTACTGAGACCACAATTCCCACACCTGGGAGCTGAACCTGGAATTTTCCACGTGCTGCTCTCACAAATCACAGGCCTGAGTCTCCAGAAGAACAGACTGAACCACAGGACGAGGGACAGGGCTCTGACAGCTGCTTTCAAATTTCCAGTTAAAATCAAATTTTAAAATGCCCAGTGGAGGCTCCTGCCCTGTGGGAAAAGGGCCCTTGATCCACATCCTTTAAGCCTCCAGGAGCACGTTGCCCATGGCCAGAACACTTCTTGCCAAAGCCTCTTTGTGACGTGGTCCAGAAGTGATTAATGAGGTATTAGAGGTCTTTGTAGGGACTGCACTTTCACGTGGATTAGAGGAATAAATATATTCAGGTACAGATTGAAAGCTGGGGAGGGTTGTCTCCATAATAAAAAAAGCTAAAAATAAAGCTGTGCCACGGAGCTGTAAGAAGATTTACTGCTTGTCTACTGGAGATATTTAAAAGAGAAAAAACCTACCACACTGCAGTGTCAGTTCCAGGGAGCGTATGGAGCATTTGTTTTATTTTTCTTTCTTTTTTTTTTTTACAATTTTGGTTTCATTGGGCAGGAATCCAGACTTTCCATCTTCCCTTTTTTTTTTTTTTCTTTTGCTGCTATGGTGGAAGCACAAGGACTCCTTTTCCCCTGTCATTTTGGGATGTGTGATTATGGGGAGTATTTGCTTTCTATTCCTGCCTTCCCAGCACACCCTGGCTGCCAGGGTGTCCCCCAGGGCTGACCTGGGGGGAATCTCCACCACCCAAAACTGCCAGGCACAGCCAGGGAAGGAGCTGGGCAAAAATCCCTCCTGCACTGCCCTCTCTCCCTGGCCCTGGGGGTGTTGTGGCCTCCCTGGCTGTGCACAGGGCTGGTTTGCCATGCAAACACCTTCCCAGCTGGGCTGGAAGAACTGGATGGAAGAGGAGATGGTTTGGTCATGTTGGCAGCATTGGGAAGTCCACCTAAAAAACCTGGGAACTGAGTTTTTCTCACACCTGTGCAAAAATCTTTAATTTCTATGGAAACCTCTCCAGAATTTACAACAGCAGAAGTGGAAAGGGACTGGGCTGTTTTATTTCAGACAGTTTAAGCAAAGTCCTGCAAGTACCCTTTGATGAATTCATTTTGTAAAGGCAAATTTAAATTATTTTCTAGAACACTCTACATAGCCCCTGGCATAAGTCATCATCCATTTTCAAAGCTTCTTGGCTAGCATAAAAGAAAGAAAAAAACAAACCCTTTTCTCTCCTGTCTCAACATTTCTTTCCTTTTATTCCTTTAGCACAAAAATTAGGCCAGATGACATCTGCTGATTGCACTTTTCCTTGGGAGCAAACACAAGGCATTTCTAGCAAGCTGTGCTCCAGCAAAGCCAGCAAGCACCTCCCAGGCACACCCAGAGCCACAAACTTCAGTCTCAGATGCAGGGAGAAAAGGCAAATCTCTCCTAATTCTCACCCACTGGTGAAGCTGCTGGCATTCTTTGGGCCACTGCAATTTAGGAACTTTTTTTCCTAAGTTCCATGAACTTGGACATGATGAAGATTCTACCTGGGAACCTGCATTGATAAAAAATGCTCAGCCAGCTCACCTGGCTGTTTAACCCCTGATCTCTACAATGATGCTTTTAATTTATTGTTCTCCTGCTACATCCATCACATGGAATTACTCTTGGATATAAATATGGATCTATAACTCTTCAAATCTTCTATAAATAATGACTTCTTAATAGCCATTCTCTTGGTCCCAAAATTCTATGAACCTTTAGTAGCTGCTCACAAAATCACTATTTCCCATCCAGAGGGATTTTGATTCCTGCAGAAATCCCCCTGCCATGGGCAGAGCACAAACCCACTGTGGGGTGATGCCCTCAGCCCAGATGGGAACTCTGAAATAAGGCAGGAAAAAAAGGAAAAGCCACGTGAGAATGTGGCTACCTCAGTGTTAATAAACCCCTCCAATGAAGCACCCCTGATTTGTTGATTTTTCTGGTAAAAAACCCTCTGCAAAGAGCTGATAATTTGTTACATGATGCCCTTGCCTTCTGCCTCTTGGCTAATGCACCTGGAAGCCTTTGCCACTGGCTAAGAGGCTGTTTTGCCTTTCCAGTGGAAACTGAAAGTTACAGCTTGAAAAGAATTCCCTGCCCTGTGGTTTGAATCAAAACCAAGCAGCTCCAGTGCCCCTTCCCCTGGCTGGGCAGGGCCAGGGCTGGAGGCCAGGGCAGTCAGAGGGGCTGAGCACAGGGCATGGCCCCTTTTCCTCTGGCTGCTTTTCTTGGCAGCAGCTCCTGGGAACTCTGGGATGCCCTGTCAGGAGCAGGGGAAGGAGAGTGACCAAGGGAGGGGAACGTGGCCAGGGATCTGTGTCCCAGAAAACACTTCTGGCACTGGGGAAGAACCAAGCGATGCCATCAGGTTCAGCAAGGAAAAGCAGAATTTCCTCTGGGCCCAGTTTGTGGGGTCACAGTTCTGGGAATTAAAAAGCTCTTTGTGAATAGAATTTTCTCCTCACATTTTCTCTGCCATGCAGGCAGGCTCTGTTGCTGTAACTGACTCAGGTTCCAGCTCCATCTGCTCCTGGATTGTGGAGTCAAGTCCACTCTGCCAGCCAGAACCTCAGTTTGGTCTCCAGTGTTACATAAACGGACCCATATTCCCCTTGTGACTTCCCCTAATTCCAGCACAGTTTAGGAAGCCAAGAGAGGACAGGGAGAGCTCTAAAACTGATAAAACTGATGGGCTTTTGATGCTCTTTTGTCAAACTCCTCTGTGGTACCTGGGGATGGAGCTGCCAAGCTGATTTGGGTGTCCCCAAGTCCCCTGCAGAGCTCCCTGGGGCACAGAATCTGCCCCTGAAGAGCCACCAGCACCCAACCTTCTTAATTCTGGAAGGAGAAGCAAAGAGCACAGAGAAAGCCAAGTCAGGAGCCAGCCTGGACTGAGCAATCCTCCCAGTCCAGCTGAAGAATTCCCTGCCAGCCACTGCCCCCCCCAGCCCCAGAGTGTGTGACACTGCTGTGAGGGCAGGGACAGCACCCTGTCACCTGAGCTGGGACAGGACCTGAGAACAGCCCAGGAATGAGCTCAGAGGCTGAAGAGCCAGTGGAGCACAGCAAGCACAGCCCCCACTGTCTGCCCACACTCACCTGCATTCTTTACAGGATGCTCTCCATCCCACTGCAGGAAAATGAACTTTAGCAGCACATCTGGGTCGTTTTTTGGTCATACAGAATAAAAACTGTACAAAACAACTGGGATCCTCAGGCTGCACAAAGGCAGCACTGCCCTACATTATTTTTTCACTGAATTTCATTTAGTTGAGATGACCACAGGGAAAGCTTCAGAGCATTCTGTGTGGAATGACAGGACACAGAGCCAGGTTCTGCTCTGGAGCCCAGGCACAATGAGGAGTAGGGAAACACCTGCAATTACCTCCACCACCTTCACAGAGTCACTGTAACATCACCACAGAATCTGCATTTTCTGCTCCACCCAGCACCCAACGCAGTTTTTAAACCCAAGACTGCTTTACATAAATATCAGTGAAAGTCAATACATTGGCCATGGATTAAAAGTTACAAATCCTATTAAGGTTACAAGGCAGTGCCATGGAAAACCCCCAGTCCCAGTGGGGAAAAACAAACCAGAGCAAGGCCTCAGATATCTAAAACCTCACACCCTGAGTCCTTCCATCAGAAGATGACCGAAGAAGAGGAGCAACCATACAGTTATAGATATTTTAGGTAATTAAGGTAACTTTCTTTAAGTTATAAGTATTTTAGCCAACGGCTTTAAGTTCCTGAGCAAATTTAATATCCTCCAAAGGAACTCAGTTTTCAGTAAAGCACTGCAAGAACACTCTGAGCAACTTCTCCACATAGAAGAGAGAGAAAACTTCAATTCTTTGCTTACAAAATGTTTTGAAAGCTGCAGACAGGCAGATGCTTCCCCAAGCACCAGACAAGCTCAGTGCTCTGCAGTTCTAGGAAAGGCACAAGGAGCTCATCCCCTTTAAGTAACATTTATTACTCCTGAACCTCCCAGAGCTCCCAGGATAAAGGCAGACAACCAATTACAGACTTAGACTTCCAAAGCTTATTTTGCTGCCTTTAGAAATAAGCATCACATGCTCTTTCCACCAGACATGGAGTTAAGGGGGTTAGGGGTGGTGTAAGAGGGGAGGAAGGAGGAGGAGGAGGAGGAGGATGAATGAAGGAGAGGAGAGGAGAGGAGAGAGCCCTTGAGTTTGCTCTTTCTGCCAAAGCAGCTCTGCTGTGCCAGGAAAGGTTTGCTTTGGAGGAACCTTCCATGTTCCAGTGAGTGATTTGTCTAATCAGAATTAATTTTAGCCACAACACTGGGGTGATGCACTCACAAAAGCATTTTTATCCTTCAGAAGGTTTGGTCACCTTGAGAAAAGAGAAACACTTCCAACAGTTACCAAAAAATGAAAATAACTGACCAGAATCACCAGGTGGGATTGCTGGGGTGTCCTGTGCAGGGCCAGCAGTTGGACTTGGATGATTTTTTTGGGTCCCTTTGAGCTCAGGATATTCTGTATATTAGGATATTATCCCCTACACTGGGATGTTCAACGTGAACACCATCACTGCAGAAGATGCCTTTAGCAAACTGGCTTGTCCAATAAACAGAATTTTGACAAAAAGCCCACCTGTTTGTCTCCTTTTTCCCAACATAAACTCACCCTTTAACTACAGGTAAGAGGAAATGCCCCATGTGTGTGAATATGGAGAGAGAAAAACACAACATTTCCAAAAACCTACTTTGTGTAACATCAGATGAGGCAGCAAAAGAGAATTTGAAAGGAAAAAATGGAAGGGGAATAGGATGGGCAGGAGGGGGAAATGTGGGACACTCCAAGAAGGCTTTCAGTTCTTGTATAACATGATAGATTTGAAGCCTTTAGGGGAGAACTGGCTGAGCAATATTGGGAGCAGCGTGACTGCACAGCCACATGGGTTGTGTCTGCTACAACTCTATTAATAGGAGAGCATAGAGGGAGCTTTCACTGTGCACGCTCCACATCCACCAACAAAACCCCTCCTTTCCCTCCTCATGGCTACAGTGACAATGTGGGGCTCAGAATGGCTCCAGTGCCACCCCAAAGCAAACCCTTCCACTGAGAGCCCCCCAAGGCACTGCCTGGCCCCAGCTCATCCTCACCGAGCACTCAGAAAGCTCTTTTTGCCTCTATTCAGAATTAACAGGCTTTAAACACAGATTTTTTAGTGCTGAACTGCAGAACTGAGGCCTGGGTTGGTGGATGTACAAGTCCTGTTTGTGGTGCCCCAGCAATAAACAGGGCCCCTCACCACTTGGCTCTCACTTCTCACTTTGCTGTTACAATGCAAGTTCTATTCCACACCCCCCTTCTGTGGGTGGAATGGGCCTGACCCCTATAAAGATGGTCAAATAAATATCTGGTGACCTCACAAGTATGAAAATAAGCTTATTTGAAAGAAAAAGTATATCTTCAGGGGGTTTGGCAGTAACTTTCAATTATTTTTAATTGCTTGGAAAATTAAAGTAAGAAAATAGTGTGGTATAAATGTTGGGGCACATTATTAAGCAGTTTTCATAATATCTTAGCCATAAGCTTAACAGACAAAAAGGGGTTTTTTAAGCCTAGGTCATCTGTTCAATATGAATGGCCTGTCTGTTCCCAGCCTTCCTCAAGGGGTAACTGAACTGAAATATTCCATGATAGAAACCAGATTCAGTTTGACCTGGTAGGCAACGAGAACTCCCCAGAACCTTCAAGCTTTGGGTTTAATTCCAAAGCACCGCGGAGCCTGGGCTGCAGCCCGTGATCAGGAACACAAAGAAAGGGGTGAGGGAAGTCTGGAGCTCTAAATGCCAACGTCCCTTCCCACACTTGCCTCTGCTCAAACCATGGGGTGAGCTTTTTTCTTATTATTGTCAACACAACCAACTTCCAAAGTGCACAGTAAGCAAGATTCCCAAAATATCAACCCAAGGCCTTTCTTTCTGTGCTTCTGCTCGTGGAATTCTGCTGTCACAACACTGACACTGCCCCAGACCCAGCATGGGGACCAACACACAGCTGAATTCCAGGCCTCATGTTTGACTTGCTTCTTGTGTCTGATACTGGGAAGCCTCAAACCCACTTGTGCTGAACTTTTCTAAGGCAGCCTCCAATGCAGTGACTGACACACACAAGGCTTTGAGAAGTACTGGAGGTTAAAACCATGGTGAGCAGCTGAGCCCAGAGGAATCCAGACCTTACAGACAGCAGAGGTTTGTGCTGTTCCATCCCCTGGGCAGAGCAGAACTGGGATGTGTTTTGGCCACAGGGTGATATAAATTGGCAGGAAAGCCTGACCTGAAAGTCTTAGGTCAAGGAAAAGCCTGACTCAGCCCCTGAGTGCACGAGAGCAAACGCTGCCACATCAGGGGAGCTGCACAATGCCACTGCTCTGGGACACTGAAGGGTCACAGGCTCTGCATTTCAGGGCTGTTTTCATACATCCAGCACACAAGGAATGATGAATAAATAACAAATCAGGGAAGGAGGTGCTGTGCTGTAGAACAGGGACAGGAAATCTGTCTGATGCCAGGAGCTCAAGTGAGGGTGGATCATGCACAGAAGGGACTCAATAACCATAGGCTGAGTTTGCAGGAAATTGTGGTAAAATGGGTGAAGGGCTCAGATCTGTGGGGTGACAACAGAAATGTCAGGGGTCTGCAGTCAGACACAAAGTGCCTTGCTCCTGGGAGCAAGAAGAGAACTCCCAGCCATTTTCCAGAGGACGGATTTGGCACAAGGTCCTGTGCTGCAGGACACTGGGTACTCCTGGGCCACTCCTTCTGTGTGTGCACCACCTATTTCAGAGCAGGCTGCACAGAGAGACAGGGATGGACACCAGGAAGATGTCTGTGTGGAAAAATGCCCTGACATTTTCCCAAAAGGACCAGCAAAACATCCATGCCAGTGTCACTCATCATGCCAGCACAATCAGTCACATCCCAGTGAAGAATCCAACAACAATGCAGTCCTGGGAGAGGGGTAATCCCAAGGTTTGCTTTGATCTCTGGAGTTCCCCATAAGGATAATTTAACCATTCTTACACTGCCACAGCTTTACTTGCTTTAAAGGATGTCTAAAGAAGCACAAAACTCCAAGAATAAAGTGCTGTAAGGATTTCACATAGCTGCAAATCACCATGCACTGAGGGGTCTCCTTCACAGAAACACCAAAGGAAAAAGGTGCACAAGTCAAGCATGAAAGAAAAATCTGAAATTAGACTGATCCCCTGGTTCACTTGTGCAACCCAACAGAAAAGGAGAGCCTGGACAGACAAATGAATGGATCAGATGTTACTGTTAGATCAGGAGTGAGAGGTTCCAACTAAAGCTTTGTATTTAATTATTCACTGCCTGCTCTCCCATGACACTGTGCCAACAACCCCTAAACCTTTACCTGCCTCACACTACAGATCTCTCTGTCCCATTTTTCTTTCTAACCCAAGCAGGTTAACTTGAAGGTTTAACAGAATATACCTGTGCCAGGTGAAGCCTGAGGGCTGCATGGAGAGAGCAGTGGTGGATCTCACTGGTCCCTTTCCCAGTGGGACAAAGGGTGACCTGAAAATCCCTTCTCCCTCCATGCATGGCAGGAGGAGGCTGGAGGAGGTGAGGAACCCCAGAGACCAAGGAGAAGGGGACAAGATGGCTTTGATGGGGGATGACTCCAGCCAGGGTGGATTTTTGTCTGCCCAAGGAAAAACCCAACAAGCTGCAGGTACAAACCCAGTGGCTGTGAAGTGCATTTATCCTGAAGCACAGGGAAGCTGACATTTCACCTAAACACAAGTGAGGCTGAGAAAATCAAAGCTCACCTCAAGGAGAGTTTTGCCAGCCACTAAAGGAAACAAAAACTATCACCTTTAGGTAGATATAAACCTAATTTAAGTGGTGCAACAGCCAAAAGCTTCAAAGGCCTCAAACACATTAAGGCAAAAATCCTTTGCAACCATCAAAGCTGTTCATATACACGGCTTGAGAATTATTGTCCAAGAAATTCAGGCACGTTCCTCCAACCAGGAGAAGAAAACTTCTGCTTAGGAGGGAAAAGAACTGAACCAGGCTGCAAATTGAACTCTCTCTGACAAAAATCACAATCCTGCTCTCAACAAGGCCAAGTTCAGGCAACTTCCCTAAGAAACAGCCTGAGCTGTACAGCAACAACTGCACATGGAACAGGGAACGGGGCTGAAGCAGCAAATCTGAGGGGAAGGGAGAGAACAAGCACTGAAACACCAAACAGAACCCCAACCCTTCACTAGGGAGGACAGATGAATGTTGTGGCAGGGGAGGTGATCATTGCCACTGCTGCTCTGCTGGGCTGGGAGGAAGGAGCTGCAGGGAAGCAGGCAGATAATGCTGGGCTCAGCTGTTCAGGGCAGCAGCTGCCCCCAAATCCTCATGGCAGGGAAGGAGCCAGGAGGTCACGGGAGTCACGATTATTTGGAATGAACAGGGCAAACAATAGGTTGGGGCCCTCTGTCTTCTTGCCTTTCTCATGGCTTTTGTGAGCTGCTGCCTTCCCAGAATAGCTGGCTGCACTCAGGGCAGCTCAGGGGCTGGGTCTGGACAGGCCTTTTCTCCCCTGCAGCTCCACAATTTAAAAGGAAAAGTGACACCTCCATCCCCCCCGTTTGTGTGCCTGGCTCCCAGCACTGAGCAGGGAGGCAGGGGGAGGTTTCAGCTTTAGCAAGGGGTAGAAAAAAACTCAAAACAGACCCAGTCCCATGAAATTTATTTAGTCTGACCCCTCTCCTCAGCTGAATTTCTCTCCCAGGACAAAGCTAATGCCATGCTGCAGGACACTGGGACAAACCTGTCAGAATCCCAGATTTTCCTGGGCCAGGAATGCTGCTCCAGAGGGGAGTGGAGCCACTGCTGTTTGATATAGAGCTTGTAGCACCCAGGGGGCTAAAACAGGGTCTGTTAACAGGTCACAAAGTGAAAAAAAAAATGGCCAAAGAATTGGTTTGCCCAGATTTTGGCCACCATAGTAGATAAAACATGATTCTTGTCCTGCCTCTCACTGCAGCCCTGCCTGACCTTGGGCAAGGCATTGAACCCTGATCCACAGGGCTGCTGTGCCCCAGGAATGCTGCAAACCTGATCCCATTGCAGAAGAGCTTTAAAATGGCAATTCTTACACAACGGTGGAGTCTGACTGGTCTGGCTTAGTAGAGCTGCAGGGAGAGTGTAAACAAGGACTCCACTGCTTCCTTGGAATTTCAGAGACTGACTTTTCTTACAGAATTTTTCTCAGCAAGGCTCCCATATCCTGACTGCTACTTCGTGTGAGTTTGGAGAGAAACAGGTCTTGATTTTCACTCCAGGATGAAACTGTTGTAGTCCTGCTGGCTCAAAAGATCAGGTGAAACATAAAACATTTAATTTAAGATTAGCAGGCAGTGTTAGACATTCCTTGCCTGCACCAGTAGGGATGGACACAGAGCCTGCTGAAAGCTGCACTGTGAGTAATAATAGGGTAAATCTGAGATCAGAGAAAACACATTTCTTGTTTTAAGTGGTGTTTCCCCCCTTTTTTCTGCACACAACTTTGATATTGATCCACAGGCTAAGGATTGTTGTAGGGTGCCACCGGAATTGTTTAATGGGATACTTCTTGTGTTATAATCTTGGTAAAGAGACCCACATGTGGATTTGAATAACATCTTGAAAGGAGATTGAGAGTAATAAGGTGGCAGACAGATTGAAAGAAGATTAAAACTCATTTGATCCCCAACTCCCAAGCAAAGCACAGTAACTCCTCCCTGCCCTCCATCCTACTCACACCTGATCCCAGCACTGCTAAGAGGCACAAGGCACAAGAATAAAAACCCAACCAATTGCAGGTTTCCCTTCTGGGCCAGGTTTGATGTGTTTGCACAGGAGATGAAGGCACAGGGGAGTTTGGACATCCCCAGGAGCAGGCTGGAGCACCCTGCTGGAAGCAGTGCCAGAGATTCACCATGCCACAGACTCTTGGTGAGACCTACAACTTCCATGTTTTTTTTCCAAATGGTATTTGGCTTGGTTTTCTGAACTGCTGCTGCTCTCAGGTTCAACAGGAGACATGTTTCTCTAAGCTGATTTCTCCGTGGCTGAGGATTTAATCAGATCAAAGCAGTGATTAAAACATGGACTATAACCACAAGCCTTAAAGGGAGAGCTCCAACACTGAGCTCCAACTGAGCTCTCCCCCTTTAAAACCCAAGAAGCAGCAATATCTATCTCTGGCAAATGTATGCTTTTAAAAAATCCTGCATTTCTGCTCCTTCTGGGTCACCTTTCTCTCGATAGGGTGCGAAGCTCCTGGCAAGTAGCAAGAAATGAAGAAATGCAAATGAATTAAGGGCTGCAGTTAATGTGAATGCATTAACACCACCAAGACACCCTGGAAGGTGGATTTGCTGACACTCCCTTCACTCCAACACATCCACTGTAAACTTCCAGCACAGCTCCCTCAGACCCTGTCAGTGCTCCTGACATTCTTTCCTACAGTTTTCCACTTGCTGCTTTGTAGGTCTGTGGTTCCTTTCATCCATCCAAAGACAGCACGATAGCATGTTGGGAGTGGTGAGAAATAGGATTATAAAAAATGTAAATGGAGCAGCAGTTCCACAGCTCTACACAGATTAAACCAGAGCAACCCAAACATTAAGGCCAAAAACGCCTTTTTAGTGACAATTAGTTCAGAAATGAGGCCTAATTTTACATCATGACCTGCATGAAGAGCCAAGGAGCTGTGCCATCAGATCCAGGAGCCCCATCCCAGCTCCCTCCTGCACAACAAAAACAGGCCAAGTGACTCACTCAGCAGCTGAGCAAGAAGGCTGCTGGCTTCTGGCTCCTGCTCCTGTTCCCCACCAGGCTGGATGGGAATTGTTCCCAAAGGTGCAGCACAAGAAGCTGAGCCCTGTGGTAGCTCTGCCCCAGGAGTGCCACGGGATATTCTGAATTGCTGGAGAAGTGCACGTTCCATTGGGAGTCACTATTTATTTGTCACACCAACTTGGCAGCTCAGCCCTCTGCTCACTTCCATCACTGTGACACCTTGGAGATACCAGCTCCTTGGTATGTGGGATAGCATCTTCTTCCAAGCTATTCTTGACACTCTACTCCTACTCCTCTTCTATGTGTTTAACCATTTTAAAGCTGATTTGGGTCATGACTAATAGAATTAGATACTAAAGTCATGTGCTGTCAGCAGCAGACATTGTAGAGCCAGCAGGACCCACGTGGAATGCAAGTTGAGGCAGCTTCAGATGGCTGGGAAAGCAGTCACAGTTTGGGCTTCTTTCTTCTTTTTAAATAGAATTAAAGCTGGACAAAAATCCCACCAAAACCCCCAAAACTCAACTTTACTCCATTTGAAGCCAATTTCTTTAGTTTGCATATCAGACTAAACCCAAAACAAGGGGAGATGGAGTCGTCCTCAAGCACTGCTGGGAGTGAGGACATAGAACAAATAAATGCCAACAGCCCAAAGCAGACACGTGTGCTTTAAATCTAGGGTCACAGACTTGGGGTTTGTGCAAAAATCTCTGGTTCTACCTACTTTAATGCCCTTCTCATGGATATTTCCAATAACTCTTCATTGTTTTCCTGGAAAAAATATTAAAATCCTTTGTGATATGTGGAGAAAGATCTGTCCATCAGCTTTAGGGCAGGACTGAGAGTTACACAGGCCTGGAGGTCAGCAGCACTGGGTTTTATTCCTGGCTCTGCCACTGACATTATTTAAATGGCTTTAGGTAAATAAAATGTAAACATTAAAAATGTAAAAAGCATCCCAGTTTCTAAAGGAGTTTGGTATTTCCTAGCAGAAGGTACTACAGAAACAAGACAAATCCCAAAGAACCTCCTTTTCCTAATTCTTTAATAGGGTTAAACACCATTAATTCAGCTGGGAAACAATTCATGGTGCAGCTCATGAGCTTTGTCTGGTACATGGTGAACACTCAGTTTTCAAACCTTTGACTGCAATTTGCCAATAGCTGCAGAGAACTGTTGCAGGATCCAGTTGTGGAAACTCCCAACAACTCAAAAGGGCTCAGGTCATCTTTCTCAATAAAAGCATGGAGTTCAACAGAAAAGAAGGTTTAAGTTAGTCCATGATAAAATCCTCCAAAACTGGACACTCCACAAGAGCTGCTCTTTTTTTGCTCTTTTTCCTGACACTTCTCACACATCCCTGTGAACTCCTGCTCATTATGTTCTCCATCACTGAGTTCAAACCCAAGCACTGATATGTAAAATATGATTATTTAGAACTGGGTTCCCCACAGGTACCCTCTGCTTACACATGTTTACATGGGGCTGTCCACATTCCCTTGCAGGCATCAGAAAGGCACTTTTGGACTGCAATTCACCCTGAAGGAGATGCTTTAAAACCTGCAGATGATCCATCAGTCAGCCCTGGCTTAGACAGCTACACTGGAGCCAACCAGTAACTTAGTCCTGGCTTTATCCAGGCTCATGGACAACACTCTGCACAGAGAAATGAGTGTCTAAATATCCTCAAAGAAATGAATGTCTAAATATCCTCAAAGAAATGAATGTCTAAATATCCTCAAAGAAATGAATGTCTAAATATCCTCAAAGACCTGCTCAAACCCCCTGTAACAAGACTGGTCCCTCTGTAAAGGGGCAATATTTAAGCATCTTTTCTCCCAGCTCCCTCATGTCAGCTGACTGAGATCTGTTAACATCTTAGACAACACTTTCATGCCTCATGCATAAGTCAGATTTATTTTTGTGGTGTTTTCTCCTCCACATGAAACAACAAGCCTAAAGAATTATTTTAATGAATGGCTCTCCTTTAATGATCACATTTTTCATTAGGAAAAAAGTGATCTGGTCCAGACCCACAAGGAAACCAAGGTACACTTGTCCTCATGCACAGAACGCCCTGAGCAGGAAGAAGAGAGTGAAAGGCAACTCCCTTCTTGTGGGCAAAGATGTTTTACTTGCAAATGCCTGAAACTGCACCCAAAAAGCAGCTTACAAATAAATCAAGTTATCCCTGTGTAAAGGTGGCTGAGCCATCATACTCAGGTTACATTGTTTGGAAGGTTTTACCACTCCAACCACACTCCTGAATCATTTGACTGTGATTTTACCCTGTGATGGGTTTATTGACAGCATCATTAATTCTGCAGCAATCATCAAGGGTCTGACTAATGTACACACAGCCCCAGTGGGACACTGAGCTACACACTCCTGGTTTTTCCCTAGAAAGGATCCCACAGACTCATCTCAGGAGAGCCAGGCCACCACTCCATCCCACAGATCTCCTCATGGAGCTCTGAGGTTGCACTTTTCCCTCTGTGTCCTCTGCTGTCAGCTGCCATTAAAGGGAGGATCAATGTTTCTGTCTGCCCTTCCCCACGCCGTGCCAGGGCCCCCCTGCTCCATCCCCCGGATCTGGGAGAGCCCAGGGAATCCTGGCTCCCGGCCCGTGCTCCATCAATCTGCCAGGACCTGGCAGCTGGAACAGCCCAGCAGAGCTCTGCCTTCCTCTTCCTTCTCCTTCCTCCTCCTCAAACCTCCTGCTTGGGCACAGGGAGCACTACAAAGGTTCAGATTTGCAGAGGTGCAAAACAAAAATAGCAGGAACACAGCCTGGGGGAGGCCTTGGCTGTCTCACCTGTTCAGGTCTCACCTGAGGGGCTGAACTACATGAACCCCTCCTCAGGACTCCAGCATCACATTTGGTTTTCAATAAACATGTTTCAAATGCCCAAACAGAGCCTGAACAGAACTGTGAGTTCATTCCAGCCCAAGTGCACTGTCAGCTGTATATTACTGAATTGAAATGTTCATTAGAAATTGGAGGAAAATCCAGGTTTTTACCTGTCCAAGCACCCAGAGATGAGTCTTTGGTTAAGGAATGCACAAGTGCAATGCTTGCATTGAAACCCCACAGATATTCTGCCATGTTCTGAAGCAGAAATATGTGATCAGTATTTAAACATCCACATCTCTGACACTGGGCTTGACTTGAAGCTTGTGGCAAATGTCAAGTTTGGATGGCACCCTAAAATCATGTGAGATTTAAGAATCAGTGGAAGGGAGCTGCATCTAGAAGAAAAATCTGCAAAAGTTATGCCCATGGTAAACACTGAATGTCCAATAATAACAGCAGCAATAGAAGGGATCACCTGGAATTATGCACAGATTCCTGCAGGTACAGTCCAGGTGACCTCAACAGACAGAACAAAAGGCCCCACAATTGTGTGTAATACACTGAAGCAGGACAGGTGGAATTTTTCCATGTAAAATATCAAATAATCCCAGGAATGCAGTGGCAACCAAAACTGTTCAGTGTAAATTATCACCCCAAAAGTATCTCAGCTTCCCCTGAAAATGGCTTTGAGCAGTTTGGTACTTTGTGTTTATCAAAACAAATTCGTGGAAACACCACACCTGTGTGCCAATATTTTGTAAATCTGTAATTTTAAACAATTCTAGATTGGCCAGGAACTTCTGTAAGGAAAATAAAACTGCACTATAATAAATTGCCATTTTCACTGTTCCCACTGCACTGACACAGATGTTGGTGTTTCCTGTGTGCTCAGGGAAAATCAGGAATCCCATTTTCAGGCTGGACTCTTCCCTGAGCATGACACACATTCCCATGGCCACAGGTCTCTGTGCCTGAATTGTCCCCTCAGTGCCACAGCCCCACCCAGGGCCTCCTTGGGATCATTTCCCACTCCCCCATGGATTTCAGCTCGGGAGAGGCACTGAACTCCCTGCTTCGCAAAGGAACAGCCACTCTCTCTATAAAATAAATGCTCCAGGAGCACAAGTGCCATGAAATCCCTCAGCTCCTGCTCCCAGAGCAGAAGAGGAAATCCATTCCCAAGGCTCCTGTCCTGGGCTCTCTCCTCAGCCAGCCCAGAGGGAAATCCAGCATCTCCCAGCTCTGCTGCTGGACCAAGTGATCATTTCAGGATGAGGGCAGCAGGGCAGGTGTCTGAGGAAACAGAGAAACCACCAAGTCTCCAGGGAGGATGGACTGGAGAGGAGGAGGGGAATGATTGTGGTTGAGAAAAGGGAAGGGGTTGGTCGAGAGAAATGCTATAAAAGCACCATGACGACAGAGGAGGGTGATGGAAAGGTCAGTCCCTTTCAATAATGCTCTTTTTTTCCTTGTCCAAATGAAATACTTGGCCACGTCCACCGGCAGAGTTCAGCCCGAGGTAAATGACCAGACAGGGGGGCCATAAACTGTCTGGAGATGCTGCTGCTCTGGGGGCTGCCCTGCCCTTCCAGCCCTTCCAGCCCTTCCAGCCCTTCCAGCCCGGCAATCTCCACAGCAAAAAGCTCCAAAACTGCACCAAACAAAAGGTGCTCTTGTGCAATGCCAGCCCAGAGCTGGGCTGGAGCTGCAGGGAGGGAAGGGCTGAGCTGGAGCCGTCCTGAAGGAGGATTCAGGAGTGAGCACGAAGGGATTCTCAATAATGAGCCAGTGATTAATCCTGATAGACATGGAATTGCTTTTCAGCTGCTACTGGTAGGTGGTCAAATTATACCTTTCCATCACATTTCCCACTATACTGCACATCTCCTCAGTACATTTTCTCATGAAGCACTGGAAGGATTCAGAACAATTAAACCTAACTCCTGAGTAATTCCCACTCCTCTTTCCCCCCCCCCCCTCTAATATGAAATCATTCTTTCTAGTGCTTTAGGAAAATAAATGTAAGCTCTAGAGCTCCAAGTCAGTGTTAATGTACCAAAATGGTGCATTGTAACAGGAGATGCAACACAAAGATTTACTGTTTCCCAGAGCTGGTGCTGGAGCCAGCTGAACGGTCATTTAAAGTTTTCAGCTATGCATGACAGGTGGAAAAGCTTTCAGGAAAAAAAAAATAAATTATTGTATAGTGACTGGTTCTGATATTATACAAATGAGAGCATTTCCTGCCTATCACAGCCTTCCCTTAGGCTAGGGTTTTTTTTCACTGTTATTTATTCACTGACAACTGATTTATTTCCTAATTTATTTCCTAAGAGCATAGGAGTGGTGGCACATAAGCAAATATGTCAGGGAGCAAATGTACAGCCCAGACATATATTCCTGTAAGGCCAGGGCAGCTCTGCATTCAGTGATTCAGCTTCCCCTTCACCACTATTTATGTATTTACAGGAGCTAAAAGTCTTTTATCAAAGTAGCTCCTGGAAGGCCAATCCAAACCCCACTTTACCTGCAGTAATATGTTTGCTTTAAAAAAGGGGAGGGGGCAGAACACTGTCATCAGTTCCTACCTCCACTGAGCAAGCTGGTTTCTGTTTTATTTATCATTAGTTTTTCTCCTCTGGAATAATAAACTGGAGTAGTTCCTCCCGTTCCAGGTTGAATTTTAATATGCATGACCTGAGCAGCTATAAAGAATATGCAGAAAGTCTTTTTTTTTTCCCCCTACATCCTAAAACTTCAGCTCATCCTTAGCAAATTCTCTCTCATTCCTGTCCCCAGTGATTTCAGCTCTTCTTTAATGGTCACTGGTGAGAGGGAGGGAACTAAAGGGATGCTTGATCCAGGACTCTGCTGGCATTAAAGATCAGTAATACAGAAAGATTTCACTTCCCCACCAAGAATTAGAGGAAATGCTCAACAAAAATGAATCACAGAGTGTTGTCGTTATTCTGCTTGGAAAATTTATTTACTAGGAATGAGTAAATAATAATAAAAAAAGAAATGTTTTATCTGAACATTAGGTTGCATGGCAATGCCTGCAGTTTCTAGGTTTACAACCTGTTCTTGTGCTCTTTTAAGTTTTGCCATTAAAAAGGCTTTAGGAAATGGCTTTAAAAAGGCTGACAGCTCTGCTCCCTTTATTTTTCAGGCACTATCACAGGGTGCATTTTCATAGATATATATTTTCCATCAATACAATTTTATAATCCAGTTACAACCTGTGCAGGAGGAGCAGTGCAGCTCGACAGGTATTTAAAGAACAGCATTAAAATGGGATGTTTGGATGTGCCAAGCAGGAAAAAAGAGGGGGGAGAGGCAGGGACTGAGCAGAAGAGCACAGGCAGTAATTATAACAATACCTTGTGCCTTGCTGAGTGTTCCATAGCATGACTCATTAGATCCTAACAATGCCTGGGAGATAGGAAGTGTCATTATCACTGTTTAATAAGGGAAACTGAGGTAGGGAAAAAAGAGAACGTTCTTGTCCAAGGTCACCCAGCAAACAGCCCCAGCACAAGCAGGATCCCCTTTTCCAGCCCCCAGCCCTGGGTTTCCCCCCGGGGCAGGGACCTGAAGAATCCCTGATCCCTGCCTGCAGCATCCTCCCTGCTCCAGCTTCATGAAGAGATCACCAGAATGGAAAAGAATTTGAGCTGTTAAATTACATAAGTGTGTAGTCACCACCTAGCAATGGAGAAAAAAGGGCTGGATATTTTCAGTTACAACTAGATTTTCTAAGCAGATGGCCAGAAGAACTGACGTCACTCACATTCCAAATTACAGAGCTGCTTGAAAGCTGCTCCAGCCTTAAGGATGCACCAGGCCTGCTTCTAAGTCAGTTTTCAGTTTTCCAAGCCCCTCTCTGCACAGAGATCAGGAGGGGTTTTCAGATCGTTTTTGCTATGCTGTTGAAAATCTGCTCCTTTTGGGACACACCTGCCCCAAGCTCCCTCAGGGATGCTCAAATCTTCTTTTCCTGCACTGAGGCCCCAGTTCAGGCTTAGCTTTCAACACTTAGCAGGGTCCTCAAAAATCCTGAACTTGGGAAGTTTTTTAACTTTCACTGAAAACTTCACAGAAGAAACAATCCTCTAACACTGGCTGCTCCAATATAATTCACCTGATCAGCTGGATTTTGGCTCCAGATGAAAATCTCAGCAAACACAGGAGCCCTGGCAGGGCAACAAGACAGGGGGAAAAAAGGAAGCAGGAAGTACAGACCTGTCTGTTCTGAAATTTTAAATTTCATCCTCAACACAGAATCAACTGAAATACTTCAGGCCTGCTCTACTTTTTGCTGCTTTTCCCCCCCTCTCTCTTTTCTTTATAAATTTAAGAGCAAAAAGTCAGTGGGAAGCCAGCAGGAGCCTTGCAGCACAGGGAAGGCTGGATCTGATTCCAAAGTAAGAACCCTAAAGTAAAAGGTCTGAACAAGTTCCAAAAACCCATCCATCACTGGCTGGACATTTTCCCACCTTCAATGAAATGAAAATACATAAGGGACCTACAAAACATTTTTAACCCAAGCCAGTTCAGAGTTCTGGGAGACCAACAGAGAAAATCAGAAATATCTAAATCCCCAGTATGCTGATTTTCTACCAGAGCATCTCAAGAATCAGAAAAGTAACATTGTGCATGTTAAAACACCATTCCTGCTGAGGGCTGGCAGTGCCTCAGGACAGCTGGCCACATTTCCATGGAATGCCACCACTGACAGGCTGCAGGCTCCATCCAGAGGTGCCAGTTCAATTCTGACTTCAGCAGCTACTCACGACAGCAAGAGGGCAAATTCTGTGTGCTGCACAGTGCTGGAGTATGAACCACAGAATGATGGAATCATTTAGGGTGCAAATCAGAGTCCAAACTGTGCCCAATGCCCCCAATGTCACACAGAGCCACGTCCAGGCTTTCCTTGGACACCTCCAGGGATGGGCACTCCAAACCTCCCTCCCCGTTCCAAGGCCTGAGCCCCCTTTCCATGGGGAAATTCCCGTTCCCTCTCCTCCTGTCCCTGTTCCCTGGGAGCAGAGCCCGACCTGGGGCTGTCCCCTCCTGTCAGGGCTTGTGCAGAGCCACAAGGTTCCCCCTGAACCTCCTTTTCTCCAGGCTGAGCCCCTTTCCCTGACACAATATTACCAGGAAAATTCCATCTAAGGGCTGGTCAGGACTAAACCACAAACCAATGCATTCACACTGAAAATAATTCTGAAAACCTGAGCTCCCTCAGCCTCTCCAGCCCCTCGATGTCTCCCCAGCACTGAGGGTCCCAGCACAGGGGACAGGGTTTAAATCCAGGGTTTAAATCATGAATTTCTCAGCTCCCTGCAGCATTGAGAAGCACCCAGGGGGAGCCTGTCATTACCACATCTTTGCCAAGTGTCGCCAGACCCAGGGACAGAATTGCAGAGCACTGTCACTGTTTGCAGACAGGAAAGAGCTCTTTCCAGCATCTATTAGCCTTAAAGGCTTGCGAGAGGAATGTCAGGAAAAGTAATCTGGTGCAAAGCACAGCATTTCCAAGGTGACAAAGCAAGAAGAAAACAAGTTCTAGGATGTCTAGCAAGAAGGGATTTTTTTAAATCACCCCTGTGCAAGGTAGGCCCAGCACTGGTTGTGTCTGGGAGCTGGCATCAGACTCTGCCAAGTTTCCATGCAAAATAAAACCTTTTATTTCCTCTAATTTCTTTCTCCCCTCTCCCTGTGCAAAAGATTCCTGGTTTGGCACAGAATGATGAATTGAAGGAAGAAAACATCAGGTAAAGCAACAAGAAAAGGGAAGGGAACTCAAGGAACTTTTCAAAAGTGGACGTGCCACTGCTCACAGTTTTAGGGAAAAAACAAAATAAAGGAGAACAGGGAATGAAATATTCCAGAGGTACAACAGCAGCCCCCAGTTAAGACATCACCATTCAGCCCAAGCCTTGCTCACAGTGCAAGTTACTGACAATGAGACAGGGAGAAATCCCATCCTGCTGGTTTGGGACCCCTGGGGAAGCCCCTGTCAGGACTTCCTGACCAAACCACAAGTTACCCTCAATATGAGACAAAAACCCCAATTGCAGAACCCATTCTCTCCTCTTCCACAGGACCTGCTTGCTGTAACAGGCCCCTGAAGCAAAGGAATGTGCCACAGCTCTGGGAATTTTGATAAATCCATGCAAGAAGAGATGAAGAAACACCCAACAATGTCACCATGGTCACTAAGGTGAGTCATTAACCCAACCAGAGGAACTTTGAGAAGGCAGCTCTGACACTCCAGTGAAGATTTGTCTTGTCCACTTCACCCCCAGGAAAGAACAAAATGCACCAGTGAGGGGGAAAACCCCATTTTTACAGCTTGTCTTCAAAATGGTTTCATGCTTTTGTTCAATGGAGTTTTACCTAAAACCCAGATCAATTCATGGAACAGTTCACAAAGTGGGAAAAGCCAACAGCAGCTGTCAGTTCTCTAAATCCACAGCTGCCAGTTCTGGGGCTGACACTGGAATGCCACAAAAGCTAACGCTGGGATTACTGGCCACTATTGCCCAGAAACATGGACACACACTCCCATCATCAGTGACCCACAGTCCTGTGCTGCAAATCTTGCAATCTCTGGCTCTGATGTTTAGTCCTGGAAAGACCAGGTCTCGTTTCTGGTCACTCTTGATGTTCCCTGCTTACCTTGGCTCCGAGCCCCCCAGGTTCCAACAGAAAATATAAAATATAAAATATAAAATATAAAATATAAAATATAAAATATAAAATATAAAATATAAAATATAAAATATAAAATATAAAATATACAAGTGCCCTTGTGCTCCAGCCACCAGACCTGAGTGACACCTGCAGAACCAGCAATCACAACCACAAAATTACCAGGAAAATTCCATCTAAGTGCTGCTCAGGACTAAAACACAAACCAAGCTAATGCATTCATACTGAAAATAACTCGGAAAACATGCAAGCACTGACCAGCTGTGGGGTGGAAAGCACAGGCACACACACACACACACACACAGACACACACACACATTCCCATCTTCCCAAAAATTCACCAGGTCCCACAGCTGGCTGTGGAAAAATGCAGCAAGTGACAAACCAAGCCACCAACTTTATGTATTTCAAATGTTACTTAATAAATGGCCTCCATCAGGTGGTCTGCAGGATTTCAAATTATTATTCTTGGTAATAAGGAAAACGAACACTTTTCCTGAATAAAGTCACGGTGTCTAAGGGAGAAGTTCAAGACTAAAAAAGAGAAAGTACATTTTGCTCACCTCCCCCAGTGTAACTGAGTGCACACTCCAGACACCAACAGCTCCATGGCAAGAACACCCGATGCCACACACATCTAAATTTACTGCCTGGGTTAAGAAGCAGTACTTGAGTCACTTTATAAATACTTTTCATCAGTGAAAACCAGCTATTAATTGCAAACCTAATGTATTGTAGGCCGGGACACCTCTATAAACTCAAGAACTCTCCAAGGAACATCCTGGGATTAAATAATATTCTTATAGTCATTAAAGGCTCTTCCTTTCTCCACACATTGGGTTTTCTTGCACTAACTGGTGTTTTATTACACATCAGTTGTCCTAGACAATTGATTATCTATCACGATCACGGGAGGTGAAGAAAGGTTGTTTGACTACAGCTGTTAAAGATCCATCAGATTTGTTAAAAAGGGAACAATTACTCTATTGCTTTTCTAGTTTCTCTTCATCTCCCTCAGTTACAAGAGCATTCCTTTTTATCAGGGATCACAGCATCTCCTGCACTTACTTCCAGTCACTAACCTGTGCTGGGATGAATTCTCCAAGAAAAAACATCCTGCTTTGGGACCTGTCATAAATGTTTACTTACAATCAATTACTTGATTGTAAGTACCTTAAGTACCTTGATTGTAAGTATCCCACCTTAATTACTAAGAAAACACACTACCAATAATGTAAAGTTTACCATTTTAAAAGACAAACCACCCCTGTTATTTATCAGTCACTAAGGTGTGCTGGGATAAATTCTCCAAAAAGAAACATCCTGCTTTGGGACCTGTCATAAATGTTTACTCACAATCAATACCTTAATTACAAAGAAAACAAACTACCAAGAATGTAAAGTTTATTATTTTAAAAGACAAACCACCTCTGTTATTTATGAGACAATACAAACTCAACTGAGAAACTGCAGCCACTGCACTGGGAAGGATCTCCCAGAACTGGAATGGCTGTGGAGCCCAGGCTGGCACAGACTGGGGGTGCTGGTGCTGGATGCTCTGCCACATCATCTTTGATCTGTGCTGTTCCAAGGCCACACAGATCATTCCAGATGCCAGAATCAGACCCAGCAGTGGAGGGACTGACTACAGGCATCTCCAGAAAAGGGAAATCATTCTGTGTGAGCAGAACAGCCCTTTCCTATCCCTTGATTCCCAAGCCAGGGGATCATGGCCAGCACTGCCAGGGAACCATGAACAGCCAGGGAACCATGGCCAGCACTGCCAGGGATCCATGGCCAGCACTGCCAGGGATCCATGGCCAGCACTGCCAGGGAACCATGGCCAGCACTGCCAGGGATCCATGGCCAGCACTGCCAGGGAATCATGAACAGCCAGGGATCCATGGCCAGCACTGCCAGGGAACCATGGCCAGCACTGCCAAGGGATCATGGCCAGCACTGCCAGGGGATCATGGCCAGCACTGCCAGGGATTCATGGCCAGCACTGCCAGGGATCCATGGCCAGCACTGCCAGGGGATCATGGCCAGCACTGCCAGGGAACCATGGCCAGCACTGCCAGGGATCCATGGCCAGCACTGCCAGGGGATCATGGCCAGCACTGCCAGGGATCCATGGCCAGCACTGCCAGGGAACCATGGCCAGCACTGCCCTTTCCCACCTGCACACAAAGAGTGAAAGCCATGGAGCAGGGCCAGGACAGAACAGAGCCTAGACCAGGCTTGGGCACATCATCTCGCAGGTTTTAGCCAACACAACCCATTCCTCTCTAAATCATGTGCGGTCTGGGGAGCAGAGTCCTTGAAAGAGTGACTGTTCCAGACACACAGACAAAATAAACAGCCCCACAACCCAAACAGCCGGCACAATTAGACTAAATTGTTGATCATTCCAACAGTCCGAAAAGAATAGATGATGAAGAAACATCTGTGTAAATTAAAAGGATACTTGGAGCCAGAGGAGCCTCACTTGAGATTCCAGGATGCACTATAAACATCCCAGCAGAGCCCCAGAGCTGCTCACCCCACACAGCTGGGACCAGTTAGGTTCTGTCAATGGTTTCCCGTCCCCCTTCAGGATTACAGTAAGGTAGCAAATGCCTTTAATCTAAACAAGCTTTGGGAGGAGCAAATGTTTTTGCCCCAGTTCACTGTGAGCAGCTGGAAGGAAGGAGAGCACAGCTCACATGGCAACTGAAAGAGGGCAAAGTAGATATTATTATTTTTACTACAAAGCTGAGGTGCTTTAGAATTCATCCTTAAAACAACCAGCAGCAAAATCCCAAACTCCAAAAAAACTCAGATTCTCCCTCACTTCTGTCCCAAATAGGAATAATCTTATTTCACAAAATACCTGTTACAGCACAGCTATTTCACAAAATACCTGTTACACACACTAAATTATTCCTAGTCATTCTCCCAGTCTGTGGCAGGCCCTTTGCAGAAGCTGAAGGACTGGCACGTGCCATCTCTGCTGCAAGAGTTTACCCCTGAAACCCCTACACTCCTCTATTTAGAACACTTCCCTGCTCTCATTCCTATTCTGATTTCAAGCACACTGAAAGGCTGTGCTGGGTGAAGGGAGTTGGTGTGGATTACATTTATATCCATATATTTAGTATTATGATAAAACAATCAGGTTGCACAACAGCCACCTCGACTCTGCTACACCTACTCATTACCTTTGTCCTCCTCTCAACACTCTCATTCATTTGCTTCATTTTCTGCTAAATTAGATTTCAAGAAGGAAGCCAGTGCCTCTCGATGCATTTACAGAGCATGAAGCACAGAAGGTCATGACTCTGGTTTCCAGCCTCTACTACAGCAGGAATAATAATGAATCTGGTGTTGGTGTTACAGTGAAATGGAGCCTGTAATCACAGCGTGAGATCAGAGAGGGACGTACTACTATTAGCATAGAGAGAAACAAAAGTCAACAAATGAATGCCAAGATGATGTCAATTGGAATCGGTCCAGATTTACACAACTGTCATAGAAAATAAAACCTGAAACTTGGTCTGAATAATTCAGACCATCCCCATGCACAGATTACTGTCCTTAGCCACAAATACTCAGAAGTGGGAGAAGATTCATTATATATACAATTCTTTCAATTGTCATCCAGTTTGACATAAATCTGGAATAATTCCAAATTGTTGTTGGGAAGAAAAACTTCAAAAATCCTTAATATTACCAGATGAAATCCCTAAAAGTACCAAATTAATGCAAGAGGGAGACATTTCTTCTCTGGGGTCTTTACAGAATGAAGCTTAATCTGAATGAGAAACTGCTTTAACTTAAGCTAAAATTCCAGATAGTTTTGGGGTTTTTTTTCCCTTTCTGAGGTCAAAACTGTCTATTTAACAAGGTCCCTTTGTTCATTATATATGCACATGCAGTTTACAAACTGAGTCAAGAGAGACATTTTGTGCCATTTCTGATAACAGCTCCTCAGACTCAAACACCTCTTTAGCACTCGATCTATGAGTCAACACTCCAACAACTGACTCTGAACTGCTGAGTTTTTCCTATGGCAACCACCATACTCACTGAAATGAAAACATTCTGAGAAAAATAAAGAAGAGAGGGGATGGGGTTAGATCCTTGCCAGCACAGTTTCTTCTGTGATCAAATTAAAAGCAAACCATAGTAGTTATTAGATGTGAACAGTTGTCTGCAGGTTGTTCTTCAGGTCATGCAGATGAGCATGGAGACAGAGGAGAAGGAAGACAGCAGGCTGAGAAAGGCCAAAATCTGACTTAATTTATGTTCTCTATAATCTGTTCTTTTTTCCTAGCAGCGGTGGCTCAGAATGCTGATGCATGTGCCTTTTGAAAGTTAACATTTAACAGAGATTTCAGGTCTACCGAATTCCAAGAAATAAAAATAAACTCTTGCCCTGCTTCAGCTGCCAGCTGAGGCCAATGTTTGCTGAGGGGAATGCTCAGAACCACAGAGATTTTCAGGTGGAGGAGTTCCAGGAGCCTCCCAGGCTGTGCCCCCCTGCCCCACAAACCATTTCTGAGCAGGCAAATCGAACTCACTGCTGCTTTTCCCTTCCTTATCAAACTTTTCCAGCTACAGCAGAATTTTTACAAATGTCATATTCACTGTGCTCACACACAAGGGTGCATTGAACAGCCTCTGGACTCTGTTTGGGTTCAAACATCCCACCACACCTTCCCCCAGCAGTCCAGGACTGCTGCAGTGAGGAGGATTTAAACAGAAATGCCTCTTCCTCCAGCCCAGGCTGCAATTAAAGATGTTTGGAACTGCCTTTCCTGTGGTCAGTGTCTGAACTGTCAAAATAAAAAGGGAAATGTGGTTAAGTGTTCCAGGCTTTGTTCTAAAACCAACCATTATATGGAGGAGCTGCACATTTCCCAGGATCTTCTCAGTGCTGCTCACAGTGACACTGCTCAGAAATGTCAGCACATCCTGCAGGCCACCCAGGATTCTAAATGAGACGTGTGGACCCCTCAAACAACACCAACAATAAAATCCCAGGTGAGCTCATCCACTCTTTTCTTAGCACAGAACTCCCTCCCACTGCCAGGCAGGGGAGGATCCTGTCCTGGGCTTCCACCCTTCTTTTCCCAGGTAAAAATACATTCAACATTCAAAAAATACCCAACATTCAACAAGCATTCCACTGTTTGAAAATAAAATTACCTCTCTTTAGTGAAAAGAAAAAGACACACTGGGCTGCTTGGAGCAAATATACATTAATCTTAAGACTAATGTGCAATATTCTGATGGATTCTTTATCTTTTTTAAAAAAATAATCTTCTCTCTTAAAGGCAATAGAGCATGATTTTGAATAGTTCTGAGAATATGATCTACCTGTAAAAGCAATTATACTGAGCCCTAAGGTGCAAATAATTATGTCCATAGAGTATAGAAGTTGCTCCTTGATTTGTCTTGATTTTAAATATAAAATATGGAAGCAAGAAGAGCCTCAAATGTGACACACTTTTATCAGCATCCCAAAGTTCACACAAACCAGAGCTGGGGATTTCTTTTAGAGGCAAAGATACCAAAGTTCTGTGACTCAGCATTTCTGAGAGATGTACCTTAAAGTCTTAAAGGAGAGAATATTCTCTGTGATGAGGAACAACTGAATAGGCAACCGTGAGAAACTGCACTGAGGGGTTTTTCACTTCAGCTATAGATGCCTGTGTATGTCCTGTGACTATTTCTGAAGCCAATAAAACCGAAACTCAGGGGGAAAAAAACCCACAGAAATTCTGTCTGGTTTGTGCACAAAACCATAAATTGCTCCCAGCTTCCCTGGAAGCCAGCTCCAAGCCTGGTCACAAAAGAAGCTTCCAACTCCCAACCACCCCAGGCCAAGTCTGAATTATTCTAATGACACCTGAAGACCCCAGGATTTCCTTCTGGTCTGAGGTTTGGTTCTGCAGACAGAACCAGCTCTTGTTTAGGGCTGTTTTGATGAGTGAAATGAGGGTGGGGAGGGGTCTCTCCTTTAGGGATCCAGCAACACAAAGCTACAAACCCATCCAAAACAATTTCAGGCCTCACCCCAGAACACAGCCCTGAAGACATTCCAAAGTGGACACGTGTCAGGAGGCGGGAGGCAGGGATGAGTGTGGGGCAGGTGATTCCTCACTGCTGGGCTGGGGCTCCCCTGCAGCCTGCCCAGCACACATCACACCTCGCTGCTTTACAGGAACCTCCAGCAGCTCCCTGCAGCCAGGATTTTCAGAGATGGAGAGGAGATGATAAAACTCCCTCACTGCCATTAGCAGCAACGGGTGCAGGGGCTTTTACCTGATGCCAGAGGTGGCTACTGAGGCACTTGAAAACTCACCTACAGAAATGGAACCACGCTGTGGATGGGAAGAGAGCAGTTGGAAACTACTCCTAAAAAACCAGTTTGAAACTACTAAAAAAGCAGAGCTTTGCTGAGACTGGGGAAGGCCAGGGAGGGTTTGAAGCACGTGCATGAAACACTCCATGACCCCCCAGCTGTGCAGCTCAGCCAGGGGCTCTGCAGAAATCATCTCTGTGCTGGTGGACCCCAATGTGCTCCCCACCCCAGCTGGGTTCAGCCACCATGAATTCACTTCATGGTCAGGATTCCTCCCTGCTGGAACACCCCTCAGTTAAAGACACACAGATTTCAGTCTGCCTGGGAAGGCAAAACCCACCCCTCACAATTCAGAAATGGGGAGAGAGGGGTGAAATCGAGATTCTGCTTTCAGAGCACAAGAGGATCACATTTCTCCTCCACCCCACACTCCCCTCACCACCCTCCCTCCACTTCCTTCTTCTCCTTTTTTAATACTCTTCCAGGTCTGGCAGCCCGTGTGTTTTTTTTTCCTCCATAGAAACCGACATAACAGCGAGTTTGAGCCAGGCTCCAGCTCCACAAACACAGCCTGGCCCAGGGCAGACTCAAGAGAAACACAGAGACATGGAAAGAAATGTCCAGGATACCCTCAGGCTGCCAAGCACATGTGATCCTTCAAGGTATTGCTGAGGATAAAGGCACAGTCCGTCTGTCCAGAGAGGTCTGTCCAGGAAGGCAGCACAAGCAACTGCTCCAGCATATATCAAATAATGGCACTGTGAAACAGCACCCAGCACATCATGAATCGAGCAGAGCAGAAGGAATGATGTGCCCAGAATGGCACTGAAGAAGCAGCAGTTTGGCACAACAGGGTTCAATATCACCCCACACCTCACTGGTGTGTGGCTCTGCAGACACCAAAATGCACACAAATTAAATGTGTTTATAACTGACCTTCTGCAGCTGGAGAAACACACATAGAGGACACAGTAATTTGCCACAAAAAGCAAACACAAGAACAAACCCCAGCCCTAAATTCAGATCTGTGCCCTAACCTGCTGTGCAGGAGCAGAACTGCTCCGCTGTTGTGTCCAAGGCCACGTGTGGCCATCAGACAGCTCTCCCTTATCTAAGCCCAAGGAATTTATGCTTGCTAGAGCAGGAGACTGTTCCCAATGTTAAAATGAAGTTTTGAGTGGAGAGCCTGTGAGAAAGTACCTTGCTGGACACTGATGTGCTTCTTTAGTGAATTTTCGTTAGGATCTTAGTACAAAAAACTGAAGCAAAGAGAGAGCAACAAAGTAATAAATGGAAGAAATTATTTATCACAATTTAGGGCTTTCTGCAGTGTTTCTGTTGCCTTTCAACACAAGAAGCTTCAAACCTTGGAATAGAAAGATATAGAAAACACCAGAGAAAGTGAACTCCCAGCCCTGCTATATTACAATTATTCTGCTGCAATGTTAGGTAAGAAGAACAGCACAGCTACAGTATGGAAATGCCAAGTGAAAACAATTCCTGCTATCAGCAGGGGCAGGCTCCAAGCTCCCTCGCTGCTCCTTCCCTCCCAATCTGCAGGAAACACCAGCCCAGCCCACCCTGGGCACTCAGTGACCTCCCCTGTGCCTTTGGAAAGCAGAAAGGGACAACAGGGCCACGGAGCCTTGGGAGCAGGGAGATAAAGGAACCCAGCCTTGTCAGAGGGGAGAGGGAAAGAGCAGAGACTGCTGACAGCGAGGACAGCCACCCTCCCCAAGGCTGTGAAAACAGGCAAACTCAGTGACTCTGGCTTTTGTGGGGAAATGGGATTCACCCCTGGAAAGGATGAAGCTCCAACACTCCCTCCCCTCTCCTCTCTCTAAGCACAGAGACAGGAGGCTGCAGAGCATCTCCAGAGAAACTGGCACTGCACTACACCCATCTGCTCCTCTGAGCTGCCAGGGAAAGAATAAACTTATCAGCAACTGCAGGTTTGGGGGGAAAAGCCCTGGGCCAGCAGCTGGGCTGTGTGGGATGCTGCACACCCTGCCTGTGACCCCCCCAGAATCCCACAATCACTGGGCTGGGGTTGGAAAAGACCTTTAAGATCACTGAGCCCAGGCCTGTGGCACGCTGTGAACACACAATGTGTGACCCTGGCAGCATCAGAGCCCTGGTGGGCACAGGGATGATGCCCATGCAGGTGCCTGATTCACCCTCCCTGCTGGTGGTGACCTGAAACTCTGAGCCAGGGCATTCACCAGCATCCAGAGCAGAGCACACTCCCTCAAACACAGAGAATTCACAGACTGGATTTTCTGCTCTCCCCCACTTCCTCCAGACATTCTGCTCCCTCTATGCTCCCCTGTTAACCTTAACAAAAGCAGAGAGAAGAAGAATCAAACAACTCCTGTGTTTCAGTTAAGTCATATTGGAGATTCCCATCAATGCAGAGCCATGTGACTTCCAGAAATCCAGCTTTGATTTACCCCAGCTCAAGAGAGACTGGGATCAATCTAGCTGAGCTCAACTCCAGCTCTGCTGCACCTTCCCCAGAGCATGACCCCAGCTCAGGGGAGCTCTCCTGCTGCCCCCCACCATCCTGCTGCCCTTTTCCTCTCTCCTGCTGCAGCTCCTCCTGACCCTGGCACAGTCACGCATTTGGTTCCAGTCCAGGATACGACTGCACTGCAATAAACAACTTTTCTTAGAATTCTATTCCCAACCCCCCTTCCCCATCCTGTGTATGTTGTCTGAGGCTGTGGTTCAAAACACCGAGACAGAATTATTGCAACCCATCTTTTTTACACACTGTGCAGACTGTCTCCTCAGCATGATGCATTTTTAATAGGTTTTCTAAATGCAGACAACCAGGCTGCTAATAACAAGCTGCTTTTTTCCCCCCCATTTCTTTCCTCCTCCTTTTATATATTTTTTTCACAAGGTAAAACTGCTGTAGAGCTTTGATGTCTCACTGCACCTTACTCAAAGAAACAGAGTTTATATGGCAAACAATTGCAAAATCCACAGCACTCGAGCTGTTAAAGCTGTAACAGGCACCACTGGAATGATCCTGGTGCTTGCCTGCCACTTCTGTCAGGTCCACCACAAGTTTTACTCTCACAGGCCACAAAAAGAATATTGTTTGAACATGAGTTGAACAAAAGATTTCAGGATGCTGGGCACCAAACCAAGCAGAGAGATAAACTCCAAATTTAGCTTGCCACAGGCAAAGCCCATCTCCTGCAACACTTCAGACAACTCTGGGAGAACTCCTCCTCCTCGTTGGACTGAGATGAAGAGAAGAAATCCTGTTGTCTGGCTGGAACACCTTTCATCTCCTGTCCTATCTACATCTCCACTTTGCAGGCGCCCCCTCTGCGTCCTTGGCACCTCATAAATGGCGAGGCCACCCTTGCAGGATCCATCCCCAGCTGCTGGAAAGGGCTGAGCCTGCATTGCAGGGTGTTGCTTCAGCCCATGCCCCAGGTGTGACAGGAGAGTTCCTGAACAACAACACCGAGGAGAAGATGAGAGCGGGAGGTTCTGGCTCTGCACGTGGGTGGCTGGATGGAGAAAAGATAATAAAAGATGATAAAAGATGGAGAGGCAGGCAGGCACTCCTTGCTATGAAAGAAAAAGGCATCACCCTGCTCAAGCTTTCCTAAACCCCACTGCACTTTCAACCTTTAGAAGTAAAGCTGCAATTTAGCTTCATTTTTGCTGAAAAAAATACGTATATAAATAAAACCCAGGAGCACTGATGTCACTAACTTCTTTTCCCCCTGCTTTTCCAAAAACGGAACTTTAAAAATGGGCCAAAATTCAGGAGAAAAGGCTCTACTGTCTCCAGAGCTAAAATGTACCAGTTTGACTTGGCAGCTGAACAACTTTCCACTGATTTGATGCTTTCCCCCTCCTCGAATTCTCCCATCCAAATGCAGCTGGAAATGTCGTTAGAGAAAAGAAGAGGCATTTCCTGTGCGGTTCCCCCTTCCCCCACCACATTCTTGGCACAAAAGGCAAGGGAAAAGCTAGAGAGACAAAGTGTGCATAAGAGGGAGAAGAGAGAGGCAGTGTGCAGGGATTTCTGGCTGCTCCCCAGAAAACGTACAACAGGAATTGCAGGGCTCAAAAGAGACAATTTCCCCCCTTTCTGCAAGGCTCTGGAGCCCTTGGTTCAGTATGGAATGGTGGTCAGAGACAGGAGCATGGCACTACAGCCTGGCCAGGACACGTTCCAGATCCTGCAGAGTCCCTGGAGGAGAGATCCTGACACTTCCCACAACCAGCCACACACAGCTTAGTTATTTACACCTCAAATCCAGCTGCATTAAAATCCTTCAGTGCTCCAGAAGTGGAAGGAATAATGGGGGAGAGGGATTGAGGACAGAAGATGAGATGGGGACGACAGAGAAAAGGTTTCTTTTAATGCTCTGTGTCTTTGGCCACATCTGACTGACTTTTTTAACACCACACTCTGAAAAAGGCACCAAGCAAGGCTTTGCACAGGACAAGTTTCCAGCACCTCTGTTTTTCAGAGCGTGTGTATTCAGCACTTTGTGAAAATTAAATCCCTCCAAGGTATCCAAATCCAAGCCCTGCAAGGGGCTGGCATTTCTAAAAGCAGAGCCCCAAAGGTCTGCAGCTGGCTGCTGCCCAGTCATTTTGCACTGTGGTGCCCTGCAGAAAGCAGCCATTGTCCCAGCCCAGAACCCCCAGTGCCACTCCCAAAGTGCTGTAACATTCAGGGTTCTTTGTGAAAATGATCCCACAGCAACAGTCGTGAGCTGGGTACTGCAATCTGACTTCCCCTGGTTTCACTTAGTCACTCTGCTCCAGAATGGATCAAAGCCTCCACAAAGGTTGAGTCAATTTAAACATTCAGTTTGCTTCTTGAGCTGTGAATTAAATGCATTCTTTGGTGGCTGGGTAGGGATGAGTGACTCAGTCTGTATAAACATTAACTGACTCTAAAGCTAATGGAAAAAAGAAATATGGAAAGGAGAAAAACAGAATCATACGTAACTTCTTGTTTCAGCTGGCAGCAAACCCAGATCCAGTGGGTGCACAGCAGCTCGTGAGGACTCTGTACCATCCAGTCTGGTTTTTCTAGGGCACACACACACCCCTACCTTTAGGATTTTTGAAGTCTCAGTCCGAAATTCACATCCGTGCAGGGGAAGGGAACACATAAAGGGTGTGGCCTAATGACTTCCTTCTTTGTTCTGCAATCAAACAGCACCAGGCTATCTCTGCCCTCGCTTCCTCCTTGGCAGACGGAAGAATTCTCAGTTCAGTAAGACCTTGCACTCTCTCTATAAACTTCCAATGGATCCCATTCTTTCAGCAGGGACCCCGCAGAAGTTTTTACAGACCTCTGACAAGAGCACAGCGCTGTGAGCACACGCATTTACAAGCAATTCCTATTCCAAAGAGTTTAAATCCAAAGAAAAGGAAAAGAAAGGCCCCTTTTTGCAGATCTGGATTAACACGATTTAGATCATACTTACAGAGGATTTATGTGGCAAAGGAATTAAATTTACATATCCTTAGTCTCAGCTTCCACTGGAGCTGGCTGCGAGACTCCTCACTACGATATTCCACGGAGCACATGGAACTTTAGATGCTCAGCACTGCCTGGCTGCCTCTGAGCAGTCAGAGATGTTCTCTACCTGAAATCTGAAGGAGAGGCAGAGAAGCAGATGCTGTGTTGACTGTGCAGACACCTCTGCAAACACAGCTCTGAGGGCACTGACCTTCCCTTATCTGCCCCGCCGATAAGGCGCACTTGGCACCGGCGCTGCTCTGCTGCCTGCCTGCCGGATGATTTAGGGGCAGCTCCTGCTGCTCTGCTACTGCATTTCACTCTCACCTCTGTGCTCTGTGACAGGGGCAGAGGTGGGCCTGGGCAAATCAGCTTCACTGGGAAACAGCTGGGAATGTTCCCATTTGTGTGCCTGGAGGCTGGTGATGGACTGTGCAGCACGTTCTGAGCTGCACTAAACCCTCTTTACGGCAGCATAAAGCAGCCTCAAGCTAAACAAAAATGCCCCATAAGAACAGATTTTATAGAAATGGTTTCTGTAATGGTGCAAGTTCTGTTTCAGCCCCAGCACAGGTGTAACAATGCATTGTATGTGTTTGCAGCCTCCCTGGTCACGCCTATAGCCAGGAACTGTGAGACAGAGCAGGACTGTTCTAAAGTTCTAATTGACCAAAAAAAGACAGCTCACCTTGGAATGTCTGCTATGGACACTGCCTGTGGATGCCCACTTCTCCACACATGTGAGCCCCCACATCCATCATCGTCCAACCATTTAAACTCTTTTAAAATCCATTAAGAACTGAGGGGTGAGAGGCAAAAGCTATAAGCCAGATCACTGAGGGAGAGCTAAACAAGGGTCATTCTGGTCCCTTCCTTCCTCTACTAGATCCAACAGTGTCCCAAACTGGGCACTGGACCTGAAGAACAGTGCACATATTCCTCCATCTAAGCAGTGGAAAGCTCAGTCAGCTCTGCTTCCTGCACCTTCTGACCTCTCATGTAGGCAGCAGTTAAAGAAAACTCAAAGGCTCACAGAGAAAAAAAGACAATTTCATATATTGCTCTGCATATTAAAGTAACCATTACAGTCCTATGCTTAGGAATGTTCCAGAAACAAGGCAAAAGCAATTAATTCTCATTCAAGTGAGGTGGTTTTCTTATCTCCTCCCTCCACAGACTCTGCCCACTGCTGCATAAGTGGGCCTATGGGGCAGTAACAGGAGCATTCAGCTGCAGTTGCTGTTTTTCTAGAAAAGGAAGTGAAAGTGCACTAACATAGAAAGAACCTTAAATTAATGCTGCAGATCAGCAAGAGCCACCTCACACTGCCTGGGAGTGTCTCGTGGCCCCAGATTATCCAGCACACTCTGCAGACAGTCTGGACACCTCCTAAGCCTCTTGGTTCCTCCGGATGTCCTTCTCCTCCCTCTTCCTGCATGCTCAGAGGGAGGGAGAAGCTGTCCATGCACTGACCCCCAAGCCAGGTGCTGAAATGAAATCCCCAGCTCCACTGCACAGCAAAAGCAAAACCTTAGGATGGAAAAAGGCTTCCCAGAGCTATTTGAGAAGCATCTCCTAACACGTGTCAGTGAAATTCTGGGCTTCAGGAACTCAGAATAGTTCAGACCTGAGTATTTTCAGCAGCAGAAAATGGATGGAGAACACTTCAGAATGTGCTGTAAGACTGTAAGCAACTGCAGGCCTCACTCAGAATGGGAAAGCTTGCTGACTTTACAGCACAACACTGATAGGAATCCTGGCTTTACCAAGAACTGCTCTGCCTGTAACTCAGGGCCCACCTCATACAAAAGTTCTTATTTCAAGTGCTCTGAGCCTCTAACTCCAGCTTGCTGTCCAGGGTACACATGTAATAGAGAGATAGAGAGACAAGAAGGGTTTCAAGCAGTGCTCAGCTGTGCAGGCAGATCCCCACAGGTTTGTGTGTCACTACCACCTTTTCCTTCCGAAGCTGCTCGTCTTCACCACGGCTACCAGTGTGGTTAGATTGAGTTAAGAATCCGTGGTTAAATATCTGTGGTCATACTAAGTAAGTGAAAAAAGGTGGTTGAACTCCGTAGGGGTGGGGTGAACACGGCCAAGGAGGAATGAAATCTGTTACGTATCAGCTTCTCAAAGCTCCTCTCCATAAGCAACCACGCTCACTTTGTTCTGGGAAAAACGAGGCAAAACACCCTCCTTTTTACTGGCAAATCTCAGTGGTGGCAACCAGATGTGTTGGGATTTACCAAGCAGTGACATCCACATGCAAATAAACACTTCAGTTTTGTCAGGATGTTTATCCCTGGTGTGTGGCTCCACCACTGCCAGCTACACTTGGATCCTCCCAGCTGTTACCACCACTCCCTTGTGCTCCAAACCTGAAAGGTGGAACTTCAGAACCACCAGGAGCAGAGGATGGTGCAGAAGTGCAGAGGTTATTTGGCCCAGGTTGCCAAGAAGCTGTGCTGTGTCCCCAGGGATGATGAGGCTCACACAAAGCAGCCCAGCTTCTCCCTGAGCTGCTCTTTCCAAGTCCCTTTTGTTTCCCCACAACACTTTGCACACTCACTGTCTGTCTCCGCTTCCTCCTGCCTACCCTGCGGTCGGAGTGGGAAGCCAAGGGACTAAGGCCAATTAAATGTGGGAGCAGGTGGCAGCCAGGTGGAATTATGGGAAGGAGAGCAGAAATTTCCTCTATTCTCGAGGATCTGCTCTCTCTGCACTGAGATCATACTTACAAAACAGGTGCTGCTACACCATATGTCTCAGAGAAAGTCACACTAAGCAAATTCTATCTTGCAACAGAAGAATATATTTTTTTTCCCTTTTGGATCCCTCAGGTATCAGAACCCTCTGGGGAGACTCTGGGGTGCTTACACAAAAAGTGCCAGGAGCAAAATGTGTACTGGTGAACCTTGTAGTTGAATTTCTGTGCAACAAAATTTAGTCTATTACTCCTTTTTTGTATAAAAGCTAAAAAGAACTTGGACACTGTTGAAGCATCTTCTCAACACAGCGTGGAGGCTCAGAAGTCTGCTGGTTTTGACCACTTCTTATTCATTCCCTTTAGCAAATGAGTAGAAAAGCGATCCAAAAAACCTCTCAGACATAATGATGTTACCCTTTATTAGGAAGCCATTAAAGAATTATTGGGGTTGTCAGAAAGGCCTGACAGGAACACTTAAGTCATCAGCCTGCTGTCCTCTCTTTCACCCCTATTCTTGGCCCTTCCTTTGGAGATGAGTATCTTGCACAAACAAAATTACCTTTGATTGCAACAGTTGAACTGAGAGCAGGGAAAAGCAGCTTGCTGACTACAGGGAGTGGGGCTGCCCCAGACAAACACGGGAGAAGGAACAAGAAAAACAAGTTTTAATTAAAGCCACTTCTAGATTATCAATTTTCCCTTTTGTACCGTGAAGTTTGAACATACATACGCCTCAAGAGTGTGATACCAGTGACACGTTACACAAGGCGATTCGGGGACTGAGAACAAGGTGGCAACGTGTGAACAGCAGGATCCTGCAAAGTGCTGAACATCCCCAGATCCAAGAGGCTGCACCACGCAGCTCCAGCAGGAATATCCCTTCTGACACCTCTGCTGACACGGGTCATACTCGTCCCTCCCAGAAAAGCTCATAATTTGACTTAGTGCTGCTGACAGGAGGTGCAGGAGCCGTCGGGCACAGCCACAGCCACGGGTGGCTCCTGTGCCCCCTGCCCTGGGGATTTCCACATCCCAGTACCCCAGAACCAGGGATTCTTAACCAGAATTTACCAGCCCAACTTTTTGCATCAAATGTTCTAAGTTTAATTGATGTAATCTGAGAGAAGAATTTGGGGTTATTTTTAGCCAGTGGTTGCTGCTGCTTTTTATGTATATACACTAAGGAGACAGCCATTACCAGGATCGTTTTACATTATGTTCATGCATAACTGGATGTAGGAACATTTTTATAGGTCCATACACACACACTCTCCCTACATTTTAAGTACATATTTTTTATATACATGTCAAAGGATAATTCTATGTGCAAGGAACCTGAGCACACAGCGTATCATCCCGCCACAACACAAAACAATTCCCTTTAAACCAATCAGTTACATCAATCTTTAGATGTAACAACCATCAGAGAGAGAAATTAATCTATAGCATTGTAAAAAAAGAGAAAGCACAATGAATCGAAATTTGCAATTCATGGGCTCCAGAGGGTTTTTTTTGGGGGGGCAGGGTGGGGGGAAGGGGGAGGAGGTTGACAAGGGAAGCTGATGGATTTGGCTTTTAAAGCCGAGGGACCAGCACCCCCTCCCCAGCTCCCTGCTGTCACCCCCCCAGCCCTTTTTCCAAGTGCACAGCGCCTGTAAAAATTCCTGCGCGCTATTTGCAGGCAAGGTCACTGCGAAAGGGCATGGCTGGGAGCCAGGGTGTTTTTCAGCTGAGCTGCAGGGAGGGGAGGGGAGGCTCAGGAACTCAATTAGAAGTTTCTCCAGTCTAGCCAGGAGGCTGGAGCCCAGACTGCGGCTGTTCCGCCCCGCGCCCGCCCGCCCCGGCTGCCGCCGCTGACGCATCCCGCAGGCATCCCTGGAGGAGCCGGGGCAGCCTGGGCTCCCTGCCGGCCTCTGCATCCCCGGAGGAGCCGGAGCAGCCTGGGCTCCCTGGGCTCCCTGCCGGCCTCTGCATCCCTGGAGGAGCCGGGGCAGCCTGGGCTCCCTGCCGGCCTCTGCATCCCCGGAGGAGCCGGAGCAGCCTGGGCTCCCTGGGCTCCCTGCCGGCCTCTGCATCCCCGGAGGAGCCGGAGCAGCCTGGGCTCCCTGGGCTCCCTGCCGGCCTCTGCATCCCTGGAGGAGCCGGGGCAGCCTGGGCTCCCTGCCGGCCTCTGCATCCCCGGAGGAGCCGGAGCAGCCTGGGCTCCCTGCCGGCCTCTGCATCCCCGGAGGAACCGGGGCAGCCTGGGCTCCCTGGGCTCCCTGCCGGCCTCTGCATCCCTGGAGGAGCCGGGGCTCCCTGCCGGCCTCTGCATCCCTGGAGGAGCCGGGGCAGCCTGGGCTCCCTGGGCTCCCTGCCGGCCTCTGCATCCCTGGAGGAGCCGGGGCTCCCTGCCGGCCTCTGCTCCTTTATCCCTGTCTGTTTTCCGCTGGGGGATGTGCCCCGGCCTTTCCCAGCGTTCGGCTCCGTGCGGGTACCGCGCACGGGCTCGGCAGAGCCGCCTGCCCGGCCCGCACCCACCGCTGCTTTGTCACCCTTTGTCACCCTCTGTCACCCCGGGACGCGCGGGGCAGCCCCAGCCAGCAGCTCATTAATTCTCCGTGGCCTGATTTGTCTCGAGGCGGAGGAGGGCAGGGCCGGGGAACGCACACGGGATATTTGAAATACTGTCGAATGTCACCCAAGGGGAACCTTTGCCCTAAAATTGTCACACAATTTCCCTGGCTGGGACTGTGTCCAAGGCAAATCCATTCAGCAGCACCGCATGACTTCCTCTCGTGCCTCCAGGACAGGCAGCCCTGAGCAGGGGCTTAAAGGAGCACCTGCATGGGCTGAGCTGCTGCTCTCCACTGCAGGGTGTGCAGGTGTCAGGGGCTCCTCCCTGAACCCACCTGCGGCTCCTTTCAGCTTTCTGACCCAAATTCTCAGCCCATGAACGAGCAGCAAAGGCTGCCAGACAGACACCAAGGGTCCAGCGCTAAAATCTGCCCCCATAGTGCCTGGGAACTGAGTATTAACGAGTTGGGATCCTATAGGTGCAGTGCTGGATGCTTTTTAAAATGTGAGAAGGTTACTCATACTAAATATATAAATCCCCCTCCCCCCGTGTTGGTTTTCTAGTTAATTGGAATGAATTTGGCACATTACCTGGGAAATGAAAGTGCATCTTTAATCATCTATGGAGTATTTCATACAGACCCTTTGCATACATATCCATACACAGATACTCGCATCCTCCCAAGTATTCACTTCCCTTGTTGAGTTTAAAACTTCAGAACAAGAGGGTTAATGAACCAGCAGGACCTTTCTCTCTTGCCTGAAAACTGGGCAGCACTTCCATAATTCCATAATTGCACAAGGAATCCTCTGCTAGCAGGCACACGTGACAGCCCAGGAAATTTGCTCTCCAGTGCAAGGGGTGTTTTTGTGATTCCCAGCTCCAGGAGCCTCGTGTTGCTGCCCTGAAGCCAACGCACACCAGCCTGTCTGAAATTAGAATCCCTTTTTTAAGGTCATGTCACCTCAGATTTTTTGATAAAGGCTGAGCAGTGCCTGCCTGAGAATAAATCCTGCCGGTCCTCAGAGGCGTTGTTGCATGTCAACTGGAGGAAGTGATTAAAAATTAATGCAGGAGAGGAGATAGAGAAACCTGAAAGGGTGTGCCCGTAAAACACACTTTCAATCTGTCTCGTCAGCAAAAGAGGAAAGAAATCAGATTCTTATAATACCAGACTCTAGGGAAGTGGTTGGGGCATGAACTCCGTGTTCTTGTAGGGATTCACCCTGAGCAATGAAGAAGAAGAAACCCCACGTTACCACAGAGCTGTTTCTGTCTCGCTTTCCGGGTGGGGCTGCTGGGAGGAGGGGAAGGGAGCGTGGGGGTGTGGAGGTGCAGCTGTGGGTGGCAATTGCACTGCTGGGATGTGCAATCTCACCCTGCTGGAACAGATGGGAGTGAGCTGGCCTTGGACCATTCGCTTCTGGCTGCTCTGGGCATTGGTTTGGGTTTTTTCTTTTATTATCGTTGTTGTTTAAGGTCCTCGTGAAACAACCTTGAAGGGATACAGCTTTTGTTTCTCGAGGCTTGTCTGTGTTTGGGCACAAAAAACACACACATGCAGAGCAGCAAAAGGAAAGACAAACTTAACAGCATTTCAGGAGGTGCAGCTCAGAAGTAATTTTGGTGTTTTACACTATCTTCATGCACAAGCCTATGTCTGAAATACTTTGTTTGGCTGGTAAGGAAGATCTGAGGAATCAGCAAAAGAGCAAAACCTTCCATGTCCACTAAAGAAATGTTTCTCCTCCAACTGGAAATGCACTGAGTTCCCTCAGCACAGCAATCCTGTTTGGAACTTGCATGGCTATTTGGATTGTAGTAATTTAATTAGCAGATATAATTTCTACTTAGATGTCTGGCAAACAGCAGGATTCAGTCTTATTCTCCTAAATAGACTGAACAGTTAATTTGGAAAAAAGCTAATTTTTGTTTGGAAAAAAAAGAGGAAGGAGAAGGTATCCAGTTCATGGGATTAGCAGCAATATTCACAATTAAGCTTCATGAGGCTTCCCAAAAGCTGGGGCTGCTATTCCTTCCCAGCCTCCTCCCTTTCCTGACCCAGCTAAAAATCCCAGTCATTTCATTAACAAGTTCAGACTTCTGTGCTCCTCACTGAAGGGTCTTAACCTGTGACCTTTGCCATTTCCAAGCCCTCCTGACTCCCCCATGCACCAGCATCCACCCCTGGGACTTCCAGGTTTTACTGCTCCCTCTCCAGTACTGGCAGGAGAATCAGAGATGGAAATGAAGCTGAAGGAGGGACAATAATAAATGCAGAGCTTTTCTATTATGCCACAGCTTGTATGTTGGGACAAGAATTCTTGGCTGTGGATACCAGCAAGGGCTGCAAGGCCCTGGAAGCAGGCAAACATGGGGCATTGGAGCAGGAGCTCTAGCTCTGCAGTCACTGAAATCAATCAGCAGGGGAAAACCTTAGAAAACCCCTCAGGAAAAAATGAGGAGGTTCCTCACAAGCCTGCCCCTGACCTCTGTGAGAGTATTGCTGGTGCAAAAACCCACCCCAAACAGCAGCACACGTCACTTGGAGGGGGAAAAAATCAACAGAGAAATGGTCCCCTCATCATTTCTTCTCCTGAGCATAGAGCACACACGACTTTTCTTAATTATTCCTGATGTTCATTGTAGGTTGCATCATTTTGGAACACCGACGGTATCATTTTTAAAACTCTGGTTGCCATGGCAGCACAGAATGTGGCTCTTAAATGTACTCTGCTTGCACATTCCTCTGATGAGAGGCTGCTTTTCTTTCTTTTTTTTTAAGAAAAAAAAGCATCTCCACTGAGAAACATGATATAATGACAAAAAAAAAAAAAAAACCCTACAGAACAAGCATAGGAAGAAAATGGTGGCTTCAAAAAATAAAGGGGAAGGGAGAGGGGACAGAAAGTGGGCTGGAAAATACAGCCAAAAGGACACTTTTCTTTCAAAGGCAGAATGTAAGCAGAACATTTTGGGTTCTCTCAGAAGGTTGTAAATTCAGACAAACCCGGTCAGTCACTTCCTTGGTGACAGCATTTACAGCTCTGTATTCAGCCTTTGTTTCCCTCTGGAAGGTCCTCCTGGGCCGATTACTCAAAGCCAGAACTTTAAACCTTGAGCAACCTTTGAAGAAGTGGTGGCAGGCGATAAGGGCCAGCCAAGCAGACACTCCCTCACCTCCCCATGTCCCTCTCCAAGCCCAGGTGGCTGCAGGAGCTCCAAAGGGCACAGGAAGAGCCAAACAGCCTCTTGGAACAGCAGCAATCCCAGTGGGACACACACAGGAATCCCTGAAATCCCAGTGGGACACGGGAATGGCAATCCCAGTGGGACACGGGAATGGCAATCCCAGTGGGACACACACAGGAATCCCTGAAATCCCAGTGGGACACACACAGGAATGGCAATCCCAGTGGGACACAGGAACCCCTGAAATCCCAGTGGGATACAGGAATCCCTGAAATCCCAGTGGGATACAGGAATCCCTGAAATCCCAGTGGGACACGGGAATGGCAATCCCAGTGGGACACAGGAACCCCTGAAGTCCCAGTGGGACACAGGAACCCCTGAAGTCCCAGTGGGACACAGGAATCCCAGTGGGACACAGGAGGCTCCTCTCAAATATGTCATTTTTACTGGGAATAGTGAATCTTGAACACCACCACCAAGTGTGGCACTGAAAAGAAGCTGGCACTGCCAGTAATGATCTCTTAATAATGACTTTTCCAGCTGACAGCCCCAGGCTCTGCCACCCCAGCCCTACACACTTTGGAGGTACCATTTAGAGTCCTGTGGGTGTTTTTCTGGTACTGTCTCTATTTCAAGGGTCCAGTCCTTTCCTTAGCAATCTCCTAAGCAAGAGCCCTGCACACATTAGCAGGGCCCTATTTGAAAAGGAATGGCATAACAGGGTATTTTTGGCACCTCACAGGACTGTGTCCTTCAGCACAAGTAGCTGGGTTTGAAACTTAGTTTAAACAAGAACTCAGCCTCATCAGTGATCCCCAGCCTCAGTCATTAAAAACATGGGTTGCACCTCTTCTGTGGGAACTGCTGCACTCCTACCTTCCAAAAAGAGCCCAAAAAGAAAAAAAAAAAGCCAGTGAGACTTGCTTTTGAAATGCTCCTTCCCTTCTGGCTTCCACCAGCAGCAAGAGTGAAAATTTAAATTAAAATCAATTTCTCCAAATGTTCAGCGCAGTCTAGTTTTGGCACAAGCTCTCAAGCCGTTTTATCCTTCCCTAACAAGCAGCCTATCAAAAAAGATAACCCTCTAAGTGCTTCATATAAGTCTATAAGCAGCATTATCTCCATTTTTGCAGGCAGGTTAACAGACACAAGGATTTTGAGCCCATCACTCAGCAGCAAAAATAGAAACCAACTCCCTGACCTTCACACCCATGTCCAGTTCTTCATACCCCCCTACACCCTGATTGTAAGAAAATTAATGATGTCCTAGGTCAGAAAATCAGCTGGAATGATGTAAAAAGGGAAGATATTGAGGAAATGAGAGTGAGAATGACACAGAAACCTCCTGATTTTAGTAAGGTCACAAATTGTTGCTCCAGACAGAATGAGCATATATGAGTTTGTTCTGCCTGTGGGATTGGTTTAAGATTTTGGAAACAAATTATCATTTCACATCCCTTCATTTCTGGAGGAGCGAGAGAGAAGGTCAGTGCACATCAGGTGCTAAAATCAAGATAAAGAGATCTAATTGTCACCAGCTGCCCAGTCATTACTTGGGCAGTCAATGCAAATTCACAATCAGCTTTTGCCAAAGAATGCAAATTCCTGGATTTAAAGTTTATGTGCTTTTTTCCCCTTGCAGATTTTTCAACAGCTGCTAAGTCCACATTTCAAATACCCTCAAGCTGACCATTATCATCGAGATGCAGGTATGATCCAACAATAATCTCGTCCTACTTCTGTTTATAATCACAAACTATTTTTGTGTGTTCTAGAATCAAATCAAAGAGGTTTAACCTCCCATAAAACACCCGAGATTAAACACATGAACAAGACTGATTGCCACAGAATCAAAGTAAGAAAATAAGACTCACACAAATCTGCTCACTCTCATCTTTTCCTACACAGGCAACTTCTTCAGAACTTCACTGAGGGGTGGAATTAGGAGGCAACCACAACAATCCCAAAAAGGAAAGGACATTAAAATGCAAACCAAATAACAGACCTCTACTGATGAAATAATCTTGACTTGGAGTCATGTCTGTGGCAGGATTTCACCATTTTGAAAGCAAAACATTTGGGAATGACAGCACAGCTGCAGTGGGTGTTTCTCCTCCCCTGGTCCCTGCTGGCACACTAACAGGTAACTCTGAATTGTTGCTTCCAGAGCTGCACAGTGCAGTCCCTGAGAGCTCCCAAGGAATCCAGGAATGGAAATGGGCTTGGGGGATCATGGGCTGTCAGAGCAATGGGTTTAGGATTAAAAAAACCCAAATGAACCCACAAAAAACAACTCCCCTGTGAGAGGACTCCGTTTCCATGAGACTGAACCACCTCAGATCAACACTTCCTCTTTTCCTCCTTTTCCCCTCCAGCTCTGTGTGCCTCAAAGCTCAGGATCACAGAATGCACCTTCCCTGCCCTGCTCTCAGGTGCAATAGCCTATTTTCTTTATTTGGACAAGGTGAAGAGGAGGAGTGGAGGCCTGGCTGGGTCTGACAGCTGATGCTGCTTTTATGGGGGCAGATTAACTGTAAACTGGATTGTGCCCCGAGTTCAGAGTGCAGCCTTATCTCCAGAATCCTTCCCCTCTTTACACATTCCAAGGGTTCTTACAACTTCAAGTCACTCAAGCATGCAATATTAACCCCTAAACAAGCTCTCACTGAATTGCCTGAAGGAAAAGTGGGTTTAGAAATTTTTTTTGACAATGTATTTTTAACTGCTCCAGTTTGCAGAAACAAAACAACTTTCACTTCCTTCAAAACAATCCATATGTCCATTTTTGTGTCCATGCCATAGAATGCAAATCATCCTGCTTTCAAGTTGTGTACAAATACAGAGCAGGCTCTTGTCACTGCATACACCAGAAAAAAGCAAATATTCTTGTAACCAGCTCCACAGCCAACAGGGACACCTCCCTGTGACCCTGCCTTTTTCAGATTCCCTCTGGAAACGCAGCTGGGAATGAGATCTGTTCCACAATTCAAGCGGTGACAGGCAGATCTGGTGTGATGTAAATGTTGCAGGATCATTATTTCCTGGGACACAATGGCATTCCTGCTTTTTGCAGCTCAGAAATTGCTCTGGCCTGATACCCAAGCCAATGGAAGCTGGCGAGGATTTGGGGTTGGTTTTAGGACACATCTACCAATGCACATTGGGGAGGTTGGGTTTTCTTCCTCCACTTTCCAGTTTTCTCTGGGATGATGAACTGAATTTCCCAGCAGTGGGAACCTCTATTGTGTTTTTACTACCTCCGATTTCTACCACAGTACAAATAAACTGTGACTAAAAATACAGGCAGTGATTGAATAACACTTTGTGGAACACTCTATGACAAACCTGCAAACCAACACAAGCCTCATTGCTTCCCAGAACCTGAACCTTTTTGAGGTGGTTTTGGTTTGGACAACCAAAAACAAATACTCACTTCCTCACTTTCAATATTTTGTGACAGAAAGGGAGAAGTTCAACAGAAGCCAAGGTGCTGAACTTTGATTGTGAACAACTTGTTGCACTGAAACACCACCAAGCTGCAACTGGGAACTTCCAGGACAGGTCCAGCTTAGGCTTCAGGAGAGAAGTCAAGAGCTGACAAACTTCAGGTTGATCTTATTTTAACTGGGGGGGGGAAAGGGGAAAATGCATATTTCAAATACTTCTGAATTAATGTCTTGAGAAATGCAATTCAAGCCTGCAGCAAACAAAGCTTCACCTGGCAAACCCCAGCAATGCCCGAAGGAAATGAGTTCCAAAGGCAAAGGCAAATACTCCCCAGTGACCCTGCACTGACACAGCCTGAGCCTCTCCCCTCCTGGCACTGCTTTCCAAAGCATCTCAGCAAAGCCTCCAATCCAACACCATTTGCAAAGCCCAGCTCCACCTGAAAAGAAACCCAATGCTCCCAGTCAAGACAACTGAGGCTTCCCTGAAGTATGAGAACACAAAAATTAAGACCTTAAGTGCATTATAATCCCTGTCCTTTTCCTATGGAGATCCTTATCTTAATTAAACACATCTTCATTTTTTTTACCTGTTCATAGCCTTCATTTTTGATAAGCAAATGTTTCTTTTTAGGCCTTGTATTGCTTAATTTTAAAGAAAAAAAACCAAAAAACCACCACTATCCTGAAACATTAGCTTGTTTGTAAAGCAGCATAGGAAATTTAAAGCCCTGTTTCTATATTTTGACTGTGCTCTGTTACTTAGGCTACCCCACAAAAGCCCAGGTCTCCTGCAGACTTCTCTGGGGCTTTCTCTGAAGGCGCCTGTGATGGATTAGGAAAGATCCCAGTGAATGATGAAAGCTGATCTGCAGCTGGGGAACGTGCACTGCTCTAACAGTCCACCTGGGCAGAGCAATCAGTGCTCTTGGATATTTCTCCAAAGATACATTCAGATTCTGTGATATAGAACAGCAGCTCTGCTGTGCTTTTGCAGAAAAATGCCCCATTACTGCCTGTTATCAGCAAAGCTCTCGAGAAATCCATTTGGAAAATATTTTCCTATAGCATTCACGAGGAAATTAAAATGTAATTTAATGACAATGAGTATGAATGGTAAGATAAACGACTTCTAACAAGAAGGAATAATACATTGCTCTGGTGTTCAAGTGTTGTAATGATAATTTGTCCACTTTTTGTTTGTTTGCTTATTTTAAATAAATAAGGGGAGAGGGAGAACTAAACTACTACTAAATAATAAGTTCCCAAAGCACAAGGAATCCCTTGGGAAACAACAGAAGATAGGTAACAGAATTCCAGAATAGAACTGTAGGAACAAAACACATCTTCCAGTCAGAAAACAAGATTTTTATCTGGGAAAATTCTTCCAAACCCATCACCACAATTTAAATACAAGACACAAAATATGTGTTACTTACCCAACTCCACCAGATTAAAAAGGGGAGCAGGGGGAGTGTGATTCTTCCTCCTTCTCCCCAAACCTGTTCACTTCTCCTCAGAATTTAGGTGTATTTTTTTTTTTTTGGTGCCTGCTGTCATAGCAAGTCACATTTTTCAGAATTATGTTTCACATATTCAAGAGAAAAAAAAATCCTAAGGGCCCTCCAAATGGTTTATGAGTGTACTGGGCACCAGCAAACTGCAGTCTCCAAGTCCTTCAGTGGGAAAAGGGTTCCTGCTGTTAGGAAAGAGAGGCCAAAATGAGGCACAGCTGTTTCTCCCTTATTTCCAACCCTGCTCGTTTTCCTCCATTCAGGCTGTTATTCCAGCCAGCTGTGAAGACTTGCAATTGCTTTGGGTTTTGAAGTTTATGTCTTGTTTTAAAATTAAGGTGAACACTCAGCTTCTCTTAAAGAATAAAAATGTTTCAAACCTTGATAGCCATTTCTAGAACTTTCAGTTGAGCTTGTGAGAAAGAGAAGGAATGACTGCTCCCCCTAAAAAAACATCAAGAGCCATAAAAAAAGAGACAACAGCCCTGACCTGCCTGGTGCCCTGGCCTGGACTGATGATGGTCATGAAATGGGACTCCTGAGAAGCCAAGGGAAGGTAATAAACACTCACAGCCACAAGAGCTCTGACCTTTTGGGCCTTGGATCCACATGGAGCTGCTGGACACGGCTGTGCCAGGGGAGGACACCTGGGACCTGCAGGGGCAGTTCCTCAACCCTTGTAAAGCTTTGGAGGACACCTGGGACCTGCAACTCCTCACCCCTGGCAAAGCTTTGGAGGATCCTGGGACCTGCAGGGGCAGCTCCTCACCCCTTGTAAAGCTTTGGAGGATCCTGGGGCTGGACCCAGAACAAGGGAGGCAGGAAAAGAACAGCTCTGGACAACCAGGCTACAGCCTCCTGTTATCCTAATAAATTATACACAATTTAAACATCAGGTTGGATGCCAAGACAATCCAAGAGGCAGCACACACTGAAATAAACAGATGATTTAACAAGAGGGAGAGCTTCAGGCTCGAGTCAATGATGCCCTAATGACCCGAGTGCATGCTGTGGATTATTTCAGCTCTGCTCCTGCAGCATCACCTGCACTCCTGCTGCCCTGCAGCAGCTCTGGCAGCAGGGTGTGAGCAGGCAGATGGTCCCTGATGGTCCCTGCAGCAATCAGGGAGGAATGGTTTCCTCCTGACCACTTTCACACTCGCTCTCAAGTGACAGGCACTAAATCCTGCCATAAATCACTCACGCCTGCTCCATCTACCCACCCACCACACAACTCGGGATGTGTCAGCCTGTTTCCTCCAGAACCACCCTCCCAGGCTCCTCTTTGGGGAGGAATCGTGTGTCCTGTGCTTTCTAACGTGCTTTAATAAACGTTCAGACCAGCCTTTCATGCTCAGCAGATGATTGATAGCAATTAGTTGGCACTGACAAGGATATTGCTTGATGTGACAGACCAACAAAACACACCAATTTGTGCCAAGAAAATGTGTTCAAAAAAGGTGGTACATCTATAGCTCTAACAGGGCTCCTGCACTAAAAAATTAAATATAATGAGCATGTTCAGTATAAATAAGGGAAAGTGGCACCTCACTGCATGACTGTATATGGATTTATTAAGCTGTACAAGTTCTGCTACAGGACAGGCATGGTGGTTTGGGGTTTTTTAACATCATCACTGTAGTAAGAGTATCAAGGCAAAATTCAGTTTTATGTTAACAACACTACTTCATTACCTTAGTTTTATCTCTGCACCTAGCACCACTTTCAGCTAGGCCAAGTCATTCAAGTTAAGTGATTTTATATGCCAATAGTGTTGTTAAATAGCAGGCAGGAAAAGACACAGTTCAATTGTCATGCGTGTCAGGAGTCTGGCACACACTCCCTTGGAGATTTAAACTTCTCTTTAAAGGAGAGCAATTAAACTGTTCATGAGGAAAGGAACACCAACATCATTCCTACACTGAAAAGCTGCACCCGTTTCTAACTAAACCGGTGTCAACAGCAACAGACTCGTATTTTTTTGTGTGCTCTACTTAAAATTAAGATGTTCCTAACTGACAAATCTAAACAAAAAAACCATTCTTATCAGATCTGTTTGCACACATTCCAACTACAGCTGCACTGACTTAGCTGCAGGAGTTGAAATTCACCCATTAGGTTAAATATTATGCAGATTTTCCATGTGGACACAGCATGTAGTGGATCCCAGATGTGTAAAATCTTAGGGCCTGATTCTACAAACTGCTCACCACTTTGTGGAGGCAAAAACCATCGAGGATTGTCACATTTATTTGAAAGAACACATTCTATTTCTAAGGAAGAGCCATGTCCCTGCTGTGGAATGTAGGAAAGAGCACTGGAAGGGGATGAGGCACCTGCAGCCCCTCTATCCACCAGTCTTTGCTTGTTCATCAACAGCATTTTAAACCAAATTAAAGCCAGACAATCTATGCCAGGGCAGGATATAAACTTGCACACACTCTGTGAGAGCTCCCAGCTCTCCCCTGGACAGGCTGGGGAAGAGATGAAAGTTCCCAGTTTGAGGACATGCAGAATTGCAGGACAGGAAGGAACCACTTGGCCAACAACGTGTGTTGTGACTGGACATCCCCCAGACTGGGGCAGGTTTCTGTGGTTTCCTGCAGACAGTTGTGACTGACACAACCAAAGAAACCTCCTTCTTCCCCTTCCTGTCTCATGACCTTCAGTGCCACTTGTTCAGGTTTGCTGTGTGTAACCATTTCTGAAGCACATTCTGAGTTGGAAAGGCAAAAAAAAAGAAAAAAAGAAAAAACATTCTTAACTCAGAAGTGTCAGATCTTGAAAAATGCTGGGGAAGTTTTCCTAATCTACCACAAGTACCAACTGTTCTAACTCTTGCAGGATAAGAGGAAAATAATTTTGTAGCATTTATTTCCAGCTTTCTACTACTAGACACCTCCCCAGTATGTCTAGATGAACATGCCTTGAGTGTGAGAAGTTTCACAGATACTTATTTACCTAAATTTCACTCAGCCAAACTTCTGGATTTACAGTTACGCTTTTAGACTCAAGTTCTGGGAAGCATTGCTAGTCAGGTCAGATCAGTATTCTAATGTGAAGCATCTTTAAAGCACATGGTAAATCTTAATCATTTTAAGTCCCTAAGAGAATTATCCTAAGCAACTTCTAAAATTATGTCCTGAGAATTGGGATTTCAAAGTAAGCATTTCTAATCTTCCATGCATCATTAGAAACCCTCAGGCCCTCAAAACCAACCCTGCCATGCTCCCCTTGGCTACAATCTGGTTTGGTTTAATTCCCCACTTTTGGAATCCAGGCCCACCTGGAGTACGAGCTTAGCCTAGGTAGTGATATTTTAATTTCCATGTCATTATAACCAGGCAAAAATGGTGGTTGCAATTCCAGCTTCCTCAGCAATCCACTGTGACTGTGACAAGGCAAGGCTGTGGGGATGGCAGCAACAACTGGAGATTCCAAAGGGAAACTGGAATTTCAGACAAAGCTCAGCCACCAGAGCCATCACCTCCTCCTCTGCTGACGCTCAGCCCCTGGAACTCAAGCACTGGGAGTGAAGCTGGGAGTAGATTTTCATGGCATTCCAAGCTCCTCAGCAGGACACTATATTGAGCATAAACTGGCTGTTTTAATAAAAATTGCTTGGCAACAGGGGTTTGTATAATACAAACATTTCTACATAAAAACCCAAGGTAGCTTTCTCATGTGATTACAGCCGGGTCTGCAGTAATGCAGACCAGATGTGCCTCTTGCATTCCAGCATATTTGTTAATCTGGAGGTTCTGTGCTGTGTGGGAGGAAAAAACAGTTTATAGAATGATTCATATTAACCAGGTATGGCTGCTTTAAAATGCTCTTTACTATTCAGAACCAGAAATTAATCAGCCTCTCTTCTTTAGAAAAAAGAGATCGGTCTTTTATCATCCATCACTTTAAAAACATTCCATGCTCACTGCTGAACCTTCCTTGTATTTAATTCTTGCTGCTGCTTTCAGACACTGCTCTCTGACTTGTGCTGGAGTTGTGTGAACACCTTGAGCCCCCTCCTGCCCTGCCCTGGATGGAGCTGCCTGCCCAGCAGTGCCTCCTGCTCGGTTCCAGTATGAGGTGGCATTTGGGTAATGCACAAAGTGCTCTGTCAGATGTTGCTCCTGTCACATCTGGGCAGCTGGAACTGTCACCCTGCCAGAGGGATGGCCACGGAGCTCAGTGGGAGGAGCTGGGACTGTACACAACGTGCAAGTCAGCAGAAGAGGAAGCCTTATATAGTTATTTCAAGTTTTACTTTTCTTTGGTATAATTCAGAGAAGTATCAGATCTGCTGAATCATTGACGTGTTCACCCCCTTAATGTCATGTGCTCCTGGGTCAGCACTGCCCAGAACTGCTCCAGAGACACTTCATCTCTTTGAGAAAAATTTCATGCCATGTTCTGAACAGCAAACCCCAAAATCTTCGTGTTCATGTTTTCCTCCAAGGTCTGCTGCTGCAGCAGAACAACTTTTATAAGCTACTAATTGTGTTCAGGGGAAAAAAAAAATAAAAAGAAAAAAAAAAGGGAGAGTAACCAACCAGCCTGCCCTTGCCAGCTCATTGTTTGGGAGCTGCCTGCCTGCTCCATCTGAGCACAGCCAGGCAGAGTTGAGGCTGTGTTTGATTCCTGCATTCCCTGACAAAGCTGAGGCTGAGTTTAATTCCTGTATTCCCTGACACAGCTGAGGCTGAGTTTAATTCCTGTATTCCCTGACACAGTTGAGGCTGAGTTTAATTCCTGTATTCCCTGACACATCTGAAGCCATGTTTAATTCCTGCATTCCCTGACACAGTTCAGGTTGTGTTTAATTCCTGTATTCCCTGACAGAGTTTAGGCTGTGTTTAACTCCAGTATTCCCTGACACATCTGAAGCCATGTTTAATTCCTGCATTCCCTGACACAGTTCAGGTTGTGTTTAATTCCTGTATTCCCTGACCCAGCTGAGGCTGAGGCTGACTCCCGCCTTTTCCCCAGCTCTGTGAGCTCTGCCCAGCCTCCTCCCAGCCCCGAGCCCACGGAGAAAGGGGTAGGAGGGGCTCGAGGCCAAGCCATTTTACAGTCTCTCGGCATTCCAGTCCGCTGCCTAATTCCCATCTTTGGAAGAAAAAAGAAGGGGGAGAGGACAGGCTGAACTTTTGACCTGCAGCGCAGACACCCAACCAGAACAGAGCAGAGCCATAAAGGTGTCTGTGCAGGGCCGGCATCTCACGACAATCGTCTGCAGCTTGTTTCCTCACCATCCTCCTCAGAAAAATGTTGATTACTCGTTTTATGATTGCCAGATGGTGGACTCTACTGAGAGCCTTCTTCATCCCCGTGACTGCCTGACCCCACATAAAACTGGAAGGGGCCAAGCCTTTCCCTACCCATCCCACACAGAGGATGCCGAGACCTCCAAACCTTAAAGAAGCCGACCCCATTTGTACCAACGTTGTTTCCAATTCTGTGTAAGGAATTCACACCCAGGTTTAGAGCCAGCAGCAGGTCAGCCATTCCTAAAACATTACACAAAAGTACACAGGAAGGGAACACCAGAAGGGGATTTAAACCTTGAAGGGGATTTAAATCTCGTACACAAGGAGTAGAGATGGTCTTAGGGATGAGCATTTCACAACCATTTCTCTTGACTGCTGTGCAATGAGTGAACACAGCCACACACAAGGAAAGCAAAAATTCTATTTTAACAATACTGGTTTGTGGACATACACAGAAAAATCCCAACACCCATTCCAGAATGGCCTGGGTGGATACACTGCTCCAAATAAAAGGCATTTTATGCCATAGTGCCCAGTGAGTTTTCAGACAGAGCTATGGAGTACAGACAACTTTCATTACAGACCAGAATCCCGGGCAAGGAGCTGCTGTGCAAGACTGACCTCTTATTTTTTTCCCCACTGTCCTCAGTTTCCCCACATGGACAAGATCTGGATTTCCAACATCCCCTGCTTGGGCCAAGACTGAGCAACACCACAGAGCCCAGAGCAGGGAGGGAACACAGTTCCCATTTCTACTTCAGCTGCAGGCAGCTCTCTCCTGTTCATCCTTAACTGTCCAGATTCTTTTCCCTGAATCCTTTTCTTCCTCTTGCTCTACCCCATCACCATAACCATCCAACTTGTGAACTCACCACAAAGACCCTTTTCATCTCTCCCAAGTGGACACCAAAGAAACCAGAAAACCTCCCACCAAAACTCAAAAAAAATCTCATGGATTCATCTTCCAAAGAAGTAGGAATTGCCACTGGGGAGGCAGTAGATCCACCCATGACTCCATGGGAGCAAATCTGGTTATTGATACACCCTAACCACGTTCCTCTGGCCATTTCCTCCCCTCAGCAGTGTCACATGCTCCTTCTGCTTTAAGGGCTGGTGTAAACCACCTTCTTTCAATACATTCAGCTGCAAAGATTTTTACTGCTAAAAAACCTTGGACACCAAAGGTTTTTCCCATGGGATTATGGGGCTAAAGGCATTCCTGTCCCCAGGGAACCTGCACTGCAGCAGGTGAGCTCTCTGCTGTCCCACTGCAGATGCCACAAGGGCCATACAAGCCAATATGCTTTAGGAGCCCATTCTCCCAGGCTGGGAGTGTGCACACCCACCTGCTGATCCTGAGGCAGCTCAAATGCCAGGGACTGCTTGCCTGTAACTTCCCTTTTCCAGTACTCAACCAGAATTAGCTTCTCACTGGAGACAGCAGTGGCAAAATGGAGAGCTGACAAACTCAGGGGAGGGAAGTCCCTTAAGGCTCTTAAAAACAACTTCTCAAATCAGGAAGCCCTTAGGCCACCCATGACTGGTGGGAATATTTACTGGGAAAAGCATCTCCGCATGCTCAGCCCAGTCTCCTTCCTTCCTTTGTCCACTTTCCGAGTCAGGGCACTGGGCTGGGTGGATGAGCAGAATGGTCACTCTCACTCTCACACAACACAGCTGATAAAGCATTTTGTCCTGATAAAGCATTTTTTCCTGATAAAGCATTTTTTCCTTCTAACTCCAGTCCTCAAGCAGCTCACACTCAGGGCTGAGTCGCTTGGCCTTATTCTGTTTTCATTCCCTCCTCCCATTCCTCCCTCTGCCATTTTAACTGATAAAACCCCAAAGTTCACAACCTCACTGTCCTAGGATTCCCCTCAGATATGGCATCCTCCCCCACATCAGTGATAAATAAGATTTACAGGGATGGTGACTGCATCATCCTCTAATCTCCCCCCGACATACCAACAAGCCATAAAGTTTAGTGTGACCCCCTTTCTGGGGTTGTTTACAACACAATCCTACTTCAGCTTCTGTCTTGAATAGCTATCACGAAGGTCACTTGGACCTAATTGCTCTGGGTGCCTCCTAATGACCACAAATAGCACCTTTTTAATGAGCAGAGAAGGGGAGAAAGAAAGAAAGAAAGTGAAAAAGAAAAGAATTCAGCCTTTCAAACCCAGAGAAAGCCTCAACTCCGTGCTTCTCAATTACAAACAACTTTAACTTCTGCTGAACTTTACTAGAATATGCACAGGCAGGAACTCAGAAGGTATCTTCATTTTTATCACCTAGATTTAATTAGGGGATTGATTCTCCTCGCACATACTTCAGTTGGATTTTATTGCTCCCTCTTCTCCCTTCGGTGTTGTGTTTAGTGTGGTTCAGAGCAAGATCTCACCACAGCAGCAGAGAATCACCAGTACTGGGAGGAAGCCACAGTCACACATGCAAAATGAGGACTTCGGGTTGTTTTAGGGGGAATTTCTTATTTACATGTGGAATGCTCAGGCTCAATCACCACTGAAGTATTATTTTTCTTGTACGGATTCATCCTGCTCTGATAAAATTTTCTAAAAAGACACAAACCCAGAAGAATTTGCAATGCTCATTATTTTTCTTTTCCCTGTGATGCTGATGTGACTCCTTCTAAACAAGCCCAAATGCTTGCAGGGATCCTCAGGTAACCCATCACAGAACAAAACCAAACCCATAGAGCTGCACAGTGTAACATCAGACAACTTCAAACACATTTCTGTACGTTTGATACAACAGAATTCAAACTGTAAATAAGTCACTAATGAGGCCCCAAGAAGTAATGAATATAATGGTCAGTGTAGTCCAATATTCCACAATGAACAGAACCAACAAATATGAGCACAGTTTCCCAACTGTCCCACTTGGGGATGAATTTACTTAATCTGTGATTGTAGAAGTACACATTGTTCTGGAAGGGAGAATTTCTTTGGAAAATTCAGCTTCATCCTTGTTGATTCTTCCCCTTTCCCTACTTCCAGATAAATGGAAGAGTTTCCAATTCTGTTCCCAGGATGGAGTTTTCCTTATTCACTCCTGTGGCAAAGGATACATTATTTTGGCCATAATGAGTTCTCTTGCTATTTGTTGTAAAGCCTACACCAAATGCAGAGGTAAATTCTTTGCACACCTTTTTTTCTGCCATTTTTGGTTTAGGATTTTGTATTCTGTTTCTCCTTTCATGTAACATCTGGTCAGCAGAAGGGCTGATCCATCCCTCTTCTTTACTTCATGCATGTAACTCACATCCCAACACCAAATACAGACCACATGAATCCTTCCAACACTGCCAGAGAGGCTGATACTGTTAAAATACTTACAAAAATGCAGTAAGTTATTTACTGAATTTAACATGCACTTGGCCTATAAATGAGTTAACACCGGGGGAAAAAAAAGAGGGTTTTTTTATTAATTAACTCAGGGCTGGGAAACATTTTGAGAAAGGGCAATGTGGAATGTGGATACCTTTTATAGTGGCGCCTGAATACAACTGGAAGTCTTAAAAAATTAGGAATTTACCCATATAACCCTTATTTTTCTTTAGCAAAGGGACAAATCATCCCAAAACCAGCCCAGCCCAGAAGGGACATGAGCCAGTCCAACTATGTACAGCAGAACCAGAGGAAAGGGACATGAATTCAAGGCTCACTATAAAGCAAGATATGTAAAGTTGGAGTTTATTTACAGTCAATTCTTGTTACCATTAAGAGGTTTAGGTAAACAGTTCAGTATCTCCTTCAGCATCTTCTCTATACAGTAACATCTCACTTTTCATGAATTAAATGCTGGTTTGGACAGAGTGTTTCTGCAGAAAGCTCTCCTAACATGCACTGCCATCCAGAAACTTTTCCCACAGAAAATTGGAATACAGTTTAGGGGAAAACCAGAGCTAAACATGATTTCCATTTTACAAGGCAGCATTTGATGGGAAGGACACTGAGATGTGTCAATCTGGTGCTGTGCAATCCCCCCCCCCCATTATTTACACTCGTCAGAAACTCTACTTTGAATTCAGCTCAGGGCGTTTTGACATTCATCCAAACTTTCATCTCTCCAGCACTGAGGTTGGTTTCTGGATTTTCTACTTCTTCAAAGAGGCACCACGTTACCAAACAGGATCCTGCTTAGTTTTTTTCTGTGTACAAAGGGCAACAATAAGTGTTTCCAAGAGCTCACCAGGCCAAAGGCAGCACAGGGATTTTCTCCATTGGGCAGCTCCCAATGTCCCCACAGTTAATCCCAGGCTACATGGGATCCCTGGGAGCTGCCAGGACATCCTCCTCATGGACCACATGGCTTCCTCCAGGCCCTCACAGCTGGAATTGTGACACCCAGCTTTTATGCAGGTCTGCAGATACAACAGGGAGGTCAGAACATCACACTGGAGGCAAAGGCTGCGTGCCAGGAGGAAAAGCTCATCAGGACATCAGAGCCTGGACCGGAGGGTTCTAACTGCAGGTCCACCAGAAAACTTCTTGTGTGGCCACAGACAAGCCGTGGGGTGTTCTCTATCTCAGTTTACTCCTGGAGGAGCGGATAAAATAAAACTCTTTGTCACGGGGTCACACAATGGCTGTTTAACATATGTAAATGTTCCAACAGTCGCCAGCAAACGAAGCAGGGGAGGAAAGCGCTGCTGGGGGTGTTGCTGTAAGTGGGTCCTGCCAGGCTGGGATGTCACTGGGGCAGCCATCTGAACGCTGAGCACACCCGGCTCTCTTTAAATGCAAAAGCAGAGCGCTGTGAAAGGATTGTGTTCCTAATCACGCTCCTGTCACAGCCCTGGCTTCCATTTGCCCTTAAATCCCAGCGCAGCAGCTCCGTGTGCAGGTGCCAAAGAGCACGGCCGGCCTCTCCTGCTGAAAAAAGACTCGAACAAATCCTTCCAGACAGCATTAGAGAGGCGAGGAGAGGAGAGGAGACACTAAGGGATCAAAAGAAGCACCTGGAGTGACCTCTCCTGCCTCGGAGACAGTTACATAAGGCCGAGTGGGAGCCGCCAGGAATGCGGCACAGGAGGGAGGGAGCGCCGGGGCCGGAGGGTTCCTGCAGCTGGTTCCAGGCAGGTGCTGCTCCAACAGCCCTGCAAGGAGGGACTCTGTCCTCAGCACCAACACTCATCACCCACAGGGCACCCTGGCCCCAAGACACCTCAAACGTAGGAAGGGACACATTTGATGGAGAAGTGAAGCCGCCTCTGTGTGAGAGCTGAGGAGTTACAGCTGAAGGAAACACAGCCTGGTGGATGCTCAGATACAGCCCAGGGACCCTCAGCTGAGGGGTGAGAAGCCCCCAGACAGAACACAAATACCTGCAGAGTGTTTGTTCCTGCTCCTTTGTCCAAGGATAGAGTGTGAGAAGTGTTGGAGGGGCTGAGGGACACGCTCCAGTTCTGTGGCTCATTAAGCATATGCTTCTGACTCAGGCATTTGGAAAACTGTGTGCCAGGATCAAAATAAACCCGGGGGAAAAAAAATTAAAAAGTAACACCTTTTGAACTCCTATATGCAAGTAAAAGTGAACAGGCTGAACCAAGATTTACCAAGAGTTTTGGTTTATTCATTTCATTTTCTGAGTATCTCCACAGTCTTAATGGGGAGTGGCAAAGGGCATCCTGAAGATCTTAAACACTCTTTATCCTGTAGAGACCCAAAATAGCATCTTGTGATGTACTTGTGAAATTCTAAAGAAGTCACACAAAAGCCCAGAAGCCACAGGCAGGGGAAAATGGAGCACAGCAACACAACTTATGATTGCAGGACCACAGGAACACACAGGAGAGGAGGAGAGGGACAAATGCACTCTCTGAGTCGTGAATGGGAGCCGGGGAACAGCAGGTTTGGGAGAACTTTAAAAGAGACTTTTAAAGAAGGGGCAGGGGCTCTCCCAGCACTGACCTGCCACCAGTAAATCCCTGACTTTGCTGCCTTTTTACCACCACCAACACTGCCCTGCTCGAGAGCCTCACATCAGGATCTGACTGTAATTGCAAGCTGCTCCCAGAAGATACTCGGGCACAGATCAAAGAGTGCTGAACACTTCTAAAGGCTTTAGCCAGGGACCTGTGCTGTGGATAATTTAATTAACAGTTCAGCATCCAACACATGACTGCAGCCAACTCTGATACTGCAACTCTTCAGCCCCTTGGAGAACAACTCAGGAATATTCCAGGACAGAGAATGCACCTCCTCTGAAGCCAATAAGTGCAACATCTCTGTGCTTCCTCTCCTTCTTCTTCTTACTCCAGAAGTGTTTCCTTTATTACACGAAGGAGATGTTCTTTTCCTTGATACATGAAGGAGATGTTCTTTTCTTTATTACACAAAGGAGATGGTCTTGAGGAACATCTTTTCTCCCCAAAGATGTTCCTCAAAGGACCAAAATCCAGGCTGCCCCACTGCCCATCCAGGCTCTGTGATGTTAAATTAATGCTTGATGTTACTCAGAAGGGCCCTAAACCATGGTTTAGAGCCCCAGGGCTCTTTCAGAGATGTTCTAAGAGTCATTGCTGAACCAAGCCTGCTTACAGGAATGCACCACGAGCTATTTCTCAATCTTTTCAAGTAGAGTTCACTAGAACCTGCTGACCTCCACCCTTAAAGAGGAAAAATGAACCAACAAAAGAGGGAGAGGAGAGGTTCCTTCTTGTAAAGGAGGAGTCCTTCCTTCTTCCTATTTCTGTAAAAACAGAACTGGCTCTTTCTATTTGTGTTCAGGTAGCTCTGCTTTTGCTCAGTTCAAATAGGAAATGGATAGAAAATGGAGAGACAAACCATGTGAAGAACTTCCTTGGCTCCAGTGGAAAGTCACCTACCAAGCTCCTTCAACCATCCTTAGGTGAACTCCATGGATTTTGGTTCATTTGCAGCAAGATACAATGGACAGGAGGTTGCTGAATTTCATGTTTTCTCTCAGGAGAGCAGCACAAGGTGATGTGACTGAGGAACAGGGAGTAGTAAAAAGTTACCTTGTCTTCTCCATGAAAACATGAACTCAACGCTCCCAGTTTCTCCACAGTCACACAGATTTTCCAGAGGCTCAGCAGAGCTCACAATTTCCAATCTTGTACGGCAAGTGAGAGATGAAACGGAACAGATTTTTCTTCAAAGCAACTACTAATGTGAAATTACTTTCATCCTATCAAATTCTGGCATCAAGTGCAAAGAGAGATCTAAAACCTCAACTCCATCGACGTGCACAAATAGGAGATGGGAGCTTCGTTTCACTATCATTTTACCCAAACAGATGATGCCTTACCCCATCCCAGCCGTTGCAAAGAACAAAGCAATGCTGTAAATCAAGGAGGAAAAACTTGTTGGACCTTGCTCTGTGCTCCATTAACACATCCCTTCACATCGGCAGAAATAAAAGGTGGCAGAAAGGACAAACTTGGGCAATCACCGCTTACCAGCTGTGTGGCACTTCGAGAAATGAAAGTTTCCAAAGAGGTGCTTGCACCTTTCAAGATTGGCAATTTTAGAATGCGTACATCTGGTACTTTTTGAAAAGCAAGTCAACACCAGGCACGTCCAGCTGCACACACCAACTCACCGGGGCTGCTGGAACTCAGAGCAAAGGGCAGAGCGTGCCCTGGTTCTGTGGTGCCCACCCAGCCCTGGTGCAGTGGCACAGGCTCTCCCCACCATCTCTGCCCTGTTTCCTCAATCCCACACAAAGCACCAGTGACATCTCGCTGGCACGAGCTGACTGCCCACATGCCCATCAGAGCTCACATTGAACTCTGCAGATCCATGTGAATATGGATTTCAGAGTCACTATTGTTTTCCCCTCCCTGGAAAGGGAAGGGATTCCCCATCCCCCAGCGCTGTGCAGCCCTCTCCACCTCATTTCCATCTGGCTGACGCTGCACTAACGCCAAAGCTCCAGCTGGATCCCACAGCATTGTCTTGAACGTTGTGTTCCAGCCGAGCTGAACCCGAGGAGCCTCCCGGCTCCAGCACAAATCCCAGGGTTTTATGGGCACGCTGGCCCTGGTGCTGGGAGCAGGGCTGGCTCCTGGAGCAGGGACAGCCTGGGAGCAGGGCTGGCTCGTGGAACGGGGCCAGTTGTTGTGCTCCGGGGGTTTTGTTTGGGTTTTCAGACACTGCCTCTTTTCACAGCACGCAGACAAACGGGAGACTCTCCCTAATGAGAGGGGGTTTGCTCCTAAAGCCTTCCCACACTCACCAGTGCTTCACAACAGTGATTTCAGAGCAGGGTTCTATGGAACAGGTGAGCCCACAGCACTCAGGTCACACACAGCTCCCTATATTTGCATTTTCCTTCTCCCCCAGTGAAATACAGGAGAGCCTCAGGCCACGGCAGAAGCCAAACCCTGGCTCCCAGCTCAGTTACCAAACCAAGGGTGAAGCAGCAGCTGGCATTTCAGAGGGCACATGGTTTCCCTCAGTACTTCAGGCAGAAAACTCAACACCTTCTAAGAGTTAACAGGACTGGGCTGCTTAATACTTTACCCTCATCAAACATGGTAAGAGGCCTCCCATGCTGGAAACTCCTATGACCCAGTTAAATACAGTGACCCAATTCTGTTATGACAGGAATGAAGCCCTTCTAATTTTCTCAAACAAGAACCATTTCAACTAAACAAATCCAATCCAGTCAAATCAGCACTCGCGCAGAACAGAAATCTACAAAATTCCTTTTTTGTTGCCATGGACTCACCCTTTCACAGGGCCATTCATGTCAGTACATCTTCAAGCACTTTACAAATTAAGAAAGCACATTTAATATAAAGTAATTGCCCACATTTAAATTCCCCTCTTGCTTTCAAAGGTAAGAATTCCAACCTCAAACCAGGAGACCTTTCCAGTAAGCATCTGCACTGTTCCACTGGTGCTTTCCAGGCAATGCTACTCCTAGTAAATGTACAAACTATTTCTCACTTACACTCAACTCCCTTTGTCAGCTGAATAGAAGGGAATGCACAGGTGCCGTGAAATGAGCGTAAGCAAATTGGAAAGTATCTCTGGTACATCCCAAAAAGATCATCTGTGAAAGCTGCCTGACCTTTGCACAGCAGAATCAGGTGCTAAGTGTCACAGATCTCCCCAGTGTGACAAGGTGAAGTCAGCCACAAGCACAGGGAGGAAGTGCCAATCAGTGCACTTGTGTTTCAAACCACGAAACAAAGTATTTCTTTATGGGAACCTTTTTTGCTACTGTGAAAAGTTCTGATTTACATCGGTCCTCTACCTGACGCCTACTGATAATGCAATTTTAAAATGATAAAATTAAAAATTTTCAAACCTATTATTTTCAACAAGTCGGGATGGAAGGAGGGGGAGGACGAAGGAACAGGTCACACCAAATCTTTTCACTTCCAACAGCCATAACACCTGGCTGTTTAGTACAGGTGGCCCCAGTGTGCTCACCCAGCCCCTCCAGGATCAGAGTTGTGTAGGGGTAGAAGAGCCAAGACAAACAACAAAACCTCTCAAACCTTAAAATGGACAGAATCCAGCCAGCAATTCCTGCCTCTAGTGAAAATCAAGCAGACTTTGTGTGTAGCACCTAGCTTGCAATCTGGAAAAGGTATGTTCTGTCCTCTAGTAACAAAAACCAACATTTAACAAAAAGTTTGAATTTCATTCCATCTTCCACCACTGAAAGTAACTTTTCTTACTCCAGACAGTAACCTGAATATGGGACCAAAACTGCACATAATGATTTAGATTTTTTTCCACTTCACAAACAGTTGACCCTACAAGTTCATTCACTTACCAGGTAAAGCATTTTCATTTTAACCACAATTAATTTTTTAAGAACACACATGCACTTATAAAAGCTGCATCTGCAAGTGTGAACCCCACAAAACTGAGCTCTCAGCCAGCACAGAAATCCACCCATGGAAGGACTGGGGAGTCTTCTGGGGGAAAACTGGCCACCAAATGTCTTACTAGTGAATAAACCCCAATTAATTTATCACAGACCTCCCCTAAAATGTGTGAAAATCCACTGCATCTCTTGAACCATTCAGCTTGACAGAACTTGTGGAAGAGTGGACAGTAGCACTCCAGAAATTTCTTTCAGACTGCTAAAAACAACAGCAATGCTTGGCTGCCTCTACAGCCTTTCATGTTTCTTCATGGCACACATTCACTTTTTAATTCTTTATCTCCACGTGCAGTGAACACCGTGGGCTTTCAGAGATGAGTGTTAATGCCCTGGCCAAAAAGCACAAACCCAAAGATGTCAGCAGAGGAGGAAGCCCAGTTCTCCATTCAGATCAGAGCTTTGACAGGTTTCTCTTTGACCTAAACCTGCCTTGCCAACACAGCAGACTGAAGCTAAGACTGCTGGCTCTGAGCAGGGACAGATGTTATCTGAGAGCTGTCATTACACCACTGAGTCACATCACCTGAGAAGACCTCTGGACTGCAGGGCTGGGATGTTATTACAAAGCACTTGGTACTCAGGTCCGTCTGCCTTCAACAGCTGCAACCCAAACATGAAGTCCTGTGGCAACACCATCAAAAATTTTCCTTCCTTTTTTTTCTTTTTTCATAGACAGCACAACAGAAACGGAACTAAATACTGGCAGAGCTCAAGAATAACATCCATAAAATCTTAAAAATGAATTCACAAGTTCTTCATGTGGCATCTGGGAACACACATGTATGATAAAATGAGCAGGGTTTGGCTGTATGGGCACCAGCACCCCTACACAAGGCCGTGTTCCTGAGTTTCTGCCTAAGAACATTCTCCCTCCCCATCCCAGACCCGTGATGGTCTCACTCACAGCGCTCCTGCCCTTTTCCCACTCTGCCTAAAAGATCCAATGAGATGAGGATCACGCCTCTCCTTTACAAACTGGAAACCCTCCTGGCTCTGAGCACCCTTTCAGAGCAGCTGCAGTGCAGAATTGATGAAAAGAGGAAGTTTTCCTTGACACCAGAGGAGCGACACCCTGGAGACGGCGCTTGTGCAACCTCCTCGTGGGGCTGCGCTCTTGATTCCCCTGTCAAAGCTCAGTTGTCAGGAATCAAAAATAAAACTACAGCACAATGTTTCACCATTATTTCTCCTCCCTCAGCAGTATGAGTTCCATCGTAGGATCTCATAAAAAGCTCTACAGAAAAATAGTACAGACTTAGTTTGACAGGAGCCTTCCTAGGCCCCATCCCTAAAATGTCACCAGAAGGACTGCATATTCACAATAAATACATTTTTCTTTTAACACAGTGCTAATTAGAGGAGAAATTGTTTGGCACTTTCTCTTCTGAGTACGTCACCAGCTTCTGAGGACAACACTCCCTGTCTCTGCCACTGCCTAAATTCAGAGCAACCACAAGCCTGTAATGAGTAACGTGTGAAGGCCAAGGTGAGGTAACGTCTTGGCACCTTTCATACATATTCATCAAGAAACAACAACTCTCAGCACTAACACACTCCTGTCTATATGTAAAATGCTTCACAAAATTCTTCTTAAGAGCCTTGTTGGGCAGGGAGGTAAATATTGTTAGTCCTGTTCACAGAGAGGTGAGGTGACTTGCCAGGGACGTAACTTGCCCAAGGTCACCCAGTTAAGTGGTGTCAGGAGCTGGGACTATAAAAACCTGCTCTTGCCTCAATCTTCTGCCCTACCCACTGAGGCAGCATTACCTCCCTGCACCTATGGTAATAACAATAACACCACCCATGAACAAGTTATACCTAGCAAACACCAAGTAATTCCAGAGGAGGGATGAATGAACTCCTATGTAGTTAATTCCAGGAGCTGATCCAGTTCAGGCCTGCCCATGAACAGAGGGAAATTCTTTCACATACACAGAAAGAAGAAAGAAAGACAAAGAAGAAAGACAGAAGTGAAGTGCTCCACATCAAGTGAAGCATTAATCCCTGAGCAGGAGCTAAACCAGACTGACTGCCCCAAGGACAGAGCTGCCTCAACAGGGACACAGTTTTTATAGTGCAGAAATGTCTCTCTAACCTGACTTACCCTGCTCAGCCTCCAAGGTGTGCTTGTGGCTTTAAATATTTTCTTGTTGCTGCTTTGAAGGCAAGAACAGACACGATCTCCCGAGCACCCACTGCTCCGCAGTTGGGGGGAGGAGGAGGAGGTGAATACTGTAGCTAGCTGAGAGCTGTCAGATTGTGTTTGCCATCAAGGAATGCCATTTCCCAATGCCTGAGTTTAACTCTGCAATGAGATGCACGCTGCTGCTGACCCCTGTGCTGCCACTCCATAGACTCCCTTATCTCATCAGCCCCTGAGCATCCCATCCTCACTCCTCCGCGTTCATGTTCCCAAACTGTCAATCTCCCCGCAGTGACTCACAAGGTTCTGAACCCACCATTCGCCTCTGAGTCTCACTATTTTTTCATACGAGTCCTTCTGGTTTAGATTGAGAGGCGTCTTATTCTTCTTAAATGTTAAAAACGAAATTAAAAAGAATCACTGAAAGCAATATGCCCTCAGCACAACAGCCTCCCTGAGAGCTCTGCATACTTCAAAGAAAAACACAAGAATCTAATTCTGCTCTCCAGTCAGAGTGCTGCAAATTAGGAATAATTCTGCTGAAGTCAATCAAGCCACAATCATTCTAACAACCACTGCGAGCAGAAGTGAAGCAGGGCCTGCCTGTGGGCACATTTCAGGGGTGAAAATGGATTAGAAAATACATGGCAAGGGTGTAATAAAGTTTAGGTCAGCTTAAAAGACTCTCGATGAACTCCCCTTCTAACCCACTGAAACCAAGAATTCTCTTTACCCACATTCTAATCCTCATTAATACACAGTGCCAGCACCACCTGTGCATTACTAACACACCTCTCAGAAGGTGGGGTGCTTGGAGATGGTTGCCAACCAAAATTCCAACACAGGCTTTGTTTGTCATCCCCACGTGGCACGGATATATCACCCACCAGGGATGGCTTCAGTTCTTTACCTTCTGTCACCTCCCAGTTTGGATTATCCCACATTAAACCCAGGGCTCACTTAAGGCAGTGTTTTTAAAAGTGGTGGAGTTCAGCCATTGGTAATGGAACTGTTTTATTGCCTTCTCATCCAATCCTACTGCAAAGAGGAGGAGGAGGAGAATGGAATACAGGCAGCTCTCCCCAAAACATTCACTTGGACATTTTGATATTCCTTAAGCTCCTGAGTAACCTGCCCATAGCAGAAGGAGTTAGAGCAAACCCAGCATGCCTATTTTCCAGGGAGCACAGAACCAAACCCAAACATGCACATCCATCCATTATTGGATTTGCTGGTTTAATCAGCAAGTACCAGTGACTCAATTAGCCTCTTAGCAGTGCCTAAATGGCACTAATTCAGCCCGCTGGCTGCTGCAGCACACAGCTCCCAGGCTGTCCCTTTGGATTCAGCACTAACAGCACGGCTATTCTTCTCCTGACAGCACCAGGGGCCCAGACAGTCTCCTGCTCTCTCTCTTTTCCTCTGTTCTGCCAACCACACAGAAAGAAAAGACCCCAGGGCTGACTGTGTGTGAGCGCTGAGTAGGAGGAAAAAGGAAGAGGGAGACACTATTTCTATTCATTTTACAGCTTCATCCATCAAAAGCCTTTCTAAAAAAATTGAAAAATGCATTTCCAGAAGCTCCTGGTTTAGAGCAAGAGCTTAATAAGGTGTTTAAGACATTGACCCAAGTCTAGCAGCCATATCTACTACACAAAAGTTCAACAAATTGCAGATTACTTACAGAAGTACTGTTGGATTCAAACCCACACTCCCACCATTGTTCATCTGTTATTTATCTTTTTTGGGTTTAGGATAAAGGATGAACCATGAACACACCCGGCAATCCCAAACAGCAACACCCAAGCCCAGTGAACAAACCAGCAGACCCCAAAGTGCTTTTGCTGGGCACTCAACAGCACATTTGTTCAGTTAATTTTTGTGACTCTCCCTTATATAACAACTAATTTTCAGGCAGATTGATTCCCTGGTGAGTTGTTGCACATTGTGCAGCCATAAAAGCACCAGTGACAGTCAAAGAAGGTGACAGGAACAGTAGGCTGGTGTTAGGGGAGAAGCCAAAAGGAGTTTTGGCAGCAGCTAAGTATATGTCAAATTAAAGTGACCAAGCAACTACAGCTTCAAAAGTATTGAGTCAGTATGAACAAAATGTGCTGTCAAAACACAACATGTCAGAACTGAGCCCATCAGATCTAGTTTACTTGATGACTATACATAAAATTACAGGTCAGGAGAAACATAGGAGATCTCAGAGGAGGAAAAAAACCCAAACCTTTGCTAATCAACCTTCAGTGTGGAAAGCAGAGTAATCTTACCCAGAAAAAAGGAGCAAGTGACACCTGAGCTCTTCTCTCTCTTCTTTATAATTCTCCTCATAACTTAAAAATGAAGTCTCATTAAAAATGGTCAAAGGTGGACTCACTCTCGGTTTGAGAGCCACATTTGCAAAAGAGGTAATATTGCTTTAAATCCCTCCCAGCAGCTTCCCAGCTGACAACAACTTGGCATCCAAAGACTAGGTAGGGACTTGGCAAACATACAGCATTTCTACAACAATATTTGCAACATAAAATAAAACAAACAAATAAAAAGAATATCCCTTTCAACTACTAGACAGTAAACAGGCCTTGCACTCCCACTCCCCTTTCCTTATTAATATTCAACAGTTTAAAATAAAGATGTACCAAAAAACCACCAGGGAATCCAGGGAATTCATTAAGCCTTCAGTATTTCAATTCACCAGCCTCTGATTTCCAGTCAGCTGAAACTGGAAAGTCATTACTTCAGCTCCAGCCCAGGTCAGAGGAAAGACTAATCTCAGCCTGACAAAGCTGCCAGATTCCAGGTTCAGGATGAATGCAGGGTGGTTGGGGAATTGTAAGGGAGAATAAGTAGAATGCAGTATCTTAATTAAGGAAAAACAACCAACCTGTGCCCACAAACAAGGACATGCACTGGGGCAGCAGAAATCAGTGGTACTGAGCAGGAGCCACTGAGTGAGACCTGCACAGAGCAGGGCACAGAAACCACTGAGCCTCCTATTCCTGCATGTTCAGGTCAGCTTGACATTGGAGAGATGCTCCAAGTGTGAATCTCACACATCCTTCACCCCTGCCAGCCCAAACCCAGGTGAGTCCCCAGCTATTGCCCCCACACAGGCCCTGCCAAGGCTCTCCAAGGCCAGCACAGCTCTCACCACACCATCCCCCTGCACAAAAATCAACATCATCTTTCCTGCACTAAGGACAGGAAATTGTTGCCAGCGAGGGGAACTCCATGGGAAGTGTGCAGAGACAATATCCTGCTTGGTGCATCCCCACAGCTTCTCAAAATGGTCCCAGATTTGCTGCTGAATCCCCTGCCCAGATCCCTGCCTGAGAAATCCCCTCCTAAGTCAGCTCCCAGCTGCTCCCAGCACTCCCCATGCAGCAGGAACTGCTGCTCCTCCTGCCACTTTGGCTTTATAAAAACACTGCAACCAGACAAGGAGATCTTTGTAGGGTTTTTCTTTTCTGGGTTTGGGCTTTTTTTGTTTTTGTAGGTAAACTCCAAAGTGGCACAGAGATTATAAACTGAAAGCCTTTCCCTCAGTGCTGCAGCAAGGAGGGCAGGCAGAGGTTCTACCAAAATGAAGAGAGATCACAATCAAATAAATGGAACTGCTCAAAAACATTCTCTTGGGTAGGTGATGTTACTGCAGCTTATGGACATTTTGTCTTCCCTCGTCAGAAAAGCTGGCTTGCTAATTTATGGGCAGAGTGGGAAAAGCAGAGGGATACAGACAGACACAGAATACTTAAAACAGGCCTCAGAATGGAGACAAAGCTCCCCTTTCACCTCCTGCTGCTATTTACCATCTGGGATCCTGAAAAGGGGGTGATGGGTAGTTTTGTGATAGGTTTGGCAAGGGGCAGGACATTTAGGATTTTCTGTGTGTAACGAGGTCATGTGTCAGCGCCTTTGCAGCACATGGGAACACCATCCAAAGGAAGGTTCAACAAAGGGGTTGCCCTGGCTGAACTGGAAAGAAATTCTCTTTAAAAATATCCTGGCACCAACGCAGGGTCTTACTAAGATTAGTAATGATAATAAATTTGCAGAAAATGCCTCCAGAATGTAGCTTGGGACAGCACACAAAAAAAAATTCAAGGAATGAACACATGCAATTAAAAGTGAGTATTTGATATTATTCTAATTTTAGAAGTGGTATGAAATTTCAAAGCAAAATGAAAATTCTGAATCCCAGCATTTACACCTCTGTTTGGAAACCAAACAGGTCGGGTCACTCACAGTTTTTTGGTAACTTTTGCTTTCTTGAGCCCCTTACACTGTGCTTAGGAAGTAGGACCTGAACAGGCCAATCTGAAATGTGCTGCAGGTCTGTGGAGAGGGAGGAGTGCTTTGTATTACAGGATTCTTTGACATTTCCATTAATATTGGGGGTTGGGGTGGTGGAGATAACTCAGGATTTCAGTGGCTGTTGTAAGAAGTGTAGTGGTTTTATTCTTTCTTTTTTGATCGCTTTGTTTCACAAAAGCAATTTACAAAGAGCAGTTACATGAAATGAGGACTCCTGTCTTCATAAAGAGAATTATTAATAGGGTGAATTTCCCATCATAGGGTGCTACAGTAAATCTTTAAACAGAATCCTTTAACCCAAGGACCTGAAAGTAACATGAGCACCCCAGCCTTTTGCCCAGACTGGATGTCTGCTGAGTGAAGTGATTCTAACAACCCTCCTACTGCAGACAATTCAATCTGTGCACTGAATTATTTAAAATCTGTTCTTTACAAGATGCCCAGATGTGAGAATTAGTCACCAGAACTAATGCAGCACTTTCCTAGCCATGTGTCTCAAACTCCTGCTTGGTAGAAACCCCATTTTCAAGTCTAAAAGTTCTAAACCCAGGATGTCACTACTACACCACCAACAACACAGAGTTAAAGGCAGCTTGTGCATTGTGGAAAAGAAAATTTCACAAGGTACTGATGGGGAATCATAAAATTATGTCAGTCCAAGAGAAGAGGCCCTTTGAAACAATCACTGTAAATGTGGTGCAGTGTCCTGGATGTCAAAGGGCTGCTCTTGCTCCTCACCAGCCTCTCCTCCATGCATGCACATCACAGATGCAAACTAGAGTCAGTGAAACCACCTCACTGCCCTGAGATACACATGGGCACCTTCAGCCCAGCCAGGGGGGCTCTTCAGGGGCTCAGAGCTCAGGGTGGCTCCACCCCACAGCCTGGGCCAGGCTGCAATCCAACCCTTGGGCCAGACAGGCCCAGAGCCACCCCTGCCCACCAAGGATCTCTGGGGAGCCACAGAGCACCAGGCGTGGTCCTGAGGGCTCCTCCAGGCAATCCCTGCCCAGCTCTGCTGGGATCTCTGCTGCTCCCAGTGACCCCAAGAAGAGTTCGAAAGTCTCTGCTCTTTTCCCAGCCCAGCGCTTGAAGAAGGAGTCAGAGCTCTTCAGTTCTCATTCTCAAGGTTGTTCATTGTTTCTTATCTATAAAATTCTTTCTCCTGTCCTGCCAAGGTCTGCTCAGCAGGACAGCTCCAGGCACTGTGCCTGTCCCCAGGGCAGGGTTATGTCTTTGTACTAAAACCTACACATATAATGTTTACAATTCCTTCCCAATACCCATCACCTGTGTCAGACACTGAGCTTCTACTCTAAACCAATCCCAAAGTGCCACCATCACAGCAGAAGATGGAGGCCAAGAAGAAGAAGGAGAAAGGCTGGACACCCCCAGTTCCCTCCATCTTGCCCCCTGAACCCCCATTCCAGAAACCCCAAAATCGACTTTTCCACCCTGTGATAATTTCACTGTTATTCCACCTAAACTGTTGTGGCTTGCTGATCTTCATCCAAGGTTGGTGCTTTGCTCCACAGGTCATAATCAAACCCACAGGTGTTCTGGGCTCTGTGCCAGGGTCTCTGAGCCCCCTGGCAGGGCTCTGGGCCACCCTGGACAGCCAGAGGGATGTGCTGGGTTCCCACACAGCTCCTCACACCCAACATCTCTTTCCCTCCTCCTGAGGTTTCCAGCTGCAGAAGGAGCAGTGGGCACCTGAGGAGCCTGGGATCACTGAGCACACACAGCCTGGGACACTCCTGGGCACTGGGACTGTCCTGGGACCCTCCTGCACTGCCCCAAACACACTGGTCCTGCTCTGGTCTCGGCTCACCAACACACACCAGGCCTCTGTTGGTGCTAAACAGAGCAGGAACAGAGCATGAAGCTACAGCAGCCCATGGCTGCAGAGCTTTGATGCAGATATGAGTGGTGAGAGAGGAGCAGGTGATTCCACATCCATCCATGGCAGTTTCCCACCCTTACACCAGAGACAAGGACACACAAACCACATCAGCAGGGACCTGAACATCCCCCAGCCAGCCTCACCCACCCAGGTACTCCACAGAAATATCTGTGAAATAAAATAGATGGAATTTATGTGAAATAAAATCTCACTAGGCCTGATAGCAGCACAAAAAATCTTGTTTGTACCAAGACTGAGTGACCTGCAGCACTTCAGGCCCTGACACAGCCACAGCCTGGGCTTCTGCAGGGCTGCAGAAAAGCACCTTGGCCAGGCAGAACATGAAATAAAAGCAACCATTTAACAGAATCATGACAACCACATGAGGCTGCTACTGATACTACTATAATGGTGTCACGTAGCTGCAAAAAAACCAACCAATAAATGGCTTTTCACTCCAAAATTCCTGAGGTTTTTCTGTATGTGTTGTTCTGCTCTGAGACAATAACCATAGACCTGCTTTGTCCCCCCCAGTTTTGAAAAGAACTGCAGAAAGAGGGGGATACATGCACACAGAGGTTAAAGGCACTGGACAATGCTCAGAATTGGAAAATGTTACCAAAAAAATAAAATAAATAAATAAATATAATCACAGTTTTGATAGTTCTGTGGGAAAAAAAAAAAACCTTAGCAAATTTGCAACAAAACTGTTAAGTAATTAAGGCAAGACACTTCACACATGAACTTAAACTGCTAATTAAATCCCCCCTGCTTAATTGACTAGATTTGCATATCATTCAGTGAGGAATGGGAATGGCTTGGGCATTACACAAGCACTTCCTTGTACAGGAAGGCAGCTCAGTAACATAAACTAAGTTATAAGACAAAAACAATGCCAGTTTCTGAATGGAATAGAAATTTTCAGGAGAGATTTTCAACATGGTATTGTGAGGAACAGGAGAACAGAACTCACTGCAACCAGTTACTGCTCCAGCAGTAATATTCAGAACCACAGCAAATGTTTCAGATCTGTTCCATTTCCCTGCTGTTTAACCCCTGATCACTGTCTGCTCATCCATACAAAAAATGAGTTTACCTGCAAGAGAATCCATTTCTACTTGGAAAACCCCAATACCTTCATTTCAATGACCACAGGAGAAAAAAATATCAATGTCTGTCTCTCTCCACCACTGAACTCAGTGTGAATTTAAGGAAGGTTTGAGCAAACTTCCAGACTGTGGCAACAAGGAAACACTTGGACTCTTTAAGATCAATCACAGCCAAGGAAAATGTGTAATTATCTGTCATTCCCATCACTCCCAAACGACCCAAAGTGTGCAGAATCCCTGCTAAGGAGGTCAGATGATATTTTTTACATTGGGTAAAGACTCAGAGTCAGGAACACAACTTCCTCACATGGTAAGAAACAGTTCTGGGAGTTCCTTTCAATAATCTGCCCTTCAATGAGAGCTCTTACACCTGGAGAATCAGGGCCATTCCAGTCTCCAAAGAAGAGTGCAGATCATAACATCTCACCACATTGTGTGGAAGTTGGTGTCCCATCAGCTGATTGCACATTCCATTCACAGATATTGATAAGAATTTTTTTTTGCCTCAGCTTGTATCTTAAAAAAAATAAAATCAATTCTTTATCTCATATTTTAAAAGGTTCTGTAAGTCTTTGAAACATTAATATTCTCCCTAACAAAGCCAGCAGCTGCTCTGCCAGTCTGTGACATGGATGGTTTTGTTCAAAGGTTTTCATGTGGGGTTTTTTCAGTTCAGTGTGCTTTGCATATGAAACAGGACATTTCCCCACCCTCCACCCCCATTCCCTCCTAATCCAGAAGGGACCTCACTTCCTCCCTCTCAAACAAGCAGCTCATTCAGCAAAAGGGAAATCCCGAGATGCACTCGGGCACAGAGCCTAGAGAAGGAGCTCGGAGAAAAAACCCAAACCAACAAACCTAACAACAAAAACACCACCACACTCCCAAAACAAAAGAAAAAGAAGAGCTACCAAGTGTGTCCAAACCAGCAGGAAGAGGAGCAACAGAGCTGGGAATTATGAATTTACTTCTGCAAACTTCTCCTTTGGGACATGGCTCTGCCCTGCTGGTCTTGACCAAATTTTTCAGGGCTGCAATTCTCCTTTGGCCCTACAGTGAGCCAGCCCAGAGCTGCATTCCCTCTGCCCAAGCAGAAATCACAGACTGGAGAAGCCTTTACATGATGGCTGAGAGTGAATTCAGACCAACTCAATTGTTACTTTGTCATGATAATCTAAAGTAAAATCTGTTTCTGGCTTTAAAATGAAAACAAAAACCAAGCAACCTTTTCTTAGTTAAGAAATTGCTTTGAGCAGGATCTGTGTGTCTCCATATTTCTCCTCCCTGAGACTTTGTGACATCACAATTGTCTGCAGAAGTTAATTCTGATGTCACAGGGGATGAAGATTTTGGCTGAGGGAGCAAAAAAGTTCAAAAGTGAGGGGGATCTAATTAATAAGAGATTTTTTCAAGGGAAAAAACCTACATAGAAAAAAATACAGCAATTTCAATGTAAGGGTTTCACATCTGCCAAGATGGGATCCAGCTGCTCTTTTACAAGCACATGAATGAGCATCCCTCTTAGAAACAAAGGAATATATGGAGTTGTGTGTGACTCTACTGAAATCAAATCATGTTATAATAAGAGAAAACTGCACCAATAAATTAGTCCAGCTAACAAGGGCAAATTTGATAAAATTTTTTAGAAACCTCAATTATAAATTTGCATGTAAATTTGTAAGAGCAGAATTCAAATAGACATCTGAAAGGAAAAGCTCCAGTGAAATTTTCACTTGTAACGTCTCAGCAGAATGTGGCCCTCAAATCATTGCCAGTGAGGAAAACCTGGGCACATTTGGGAGCGATTTTTACATTTTAATAAATCTGAAGCAAGTGCAGTGACCTCAGTGGAGTCCAACCAGAGAGGCTGGAGTGAGGCACTGGGGCAGGGTCTGGGGCAATTTCCTCCCTCTCGGGGCTTCCCTGACAGCACTGATATCCACAGATTATCCTGGCTGCATCCCAGGCCAAAGAGCTGAGGAAAGACCCTCAAGGTCTGGAGCACAGGGACGTTCAGAGTTTTCTCCTTTCTCTCACAAAGCTCAGCACGAGCACACCAGGGTGGGTGATGGACCAACAGCGCCGTGGTGGCACAGCAGCCTGGGCTGCTCACACAGTTCCCAGGGATTTGTGAGGAACAGGAGAACAGAACTCACTGCAACCAGTTACTGCTCCAGCAGTAAGATTCAGCAACCACAACATTTCTTAGCAAATGTTTCAGATCTGTTCCATTTCCCTGCTGTTTAACCCCTGATCACTGTCTGCTCATCCATACAAAAAATGAGTTTACCTGCAAGAGAATCCATTTCTACTTGGAAAACCCCAATACCTTCATTTCAATGACCACAGGAGAAAAAAATATCAATGTCTGTCCCTCTCCACCACTGAACTCAGTGTGAATTTAAGGAAGGTTTGAGCAAACTTCCAGACTGTGGCAACAAGGAAACACTTGGACTCTTTAAGATCAATCACAGCCAAGGAAAATGTGTAATTATCTGTCATTCCCATCACTCCCAAACGACCCAAATAAAATAACCCAAAATAAGGGAAACAGAGAGAGTGCTGTGATTCTCTGGTAGCAGCTCTGCCCCATGTTTGTGACTCGGTTGGTGAGTTCAGAGTGCAGAGCCCTCTGGGTCACAGAATTCGAACAAACTGAGGCAGCTGTGCAGCCCAGCATGGAAATCCAGGTGGAGCAAGAATCCCCACGAGGATGGTGGTGGAAACGGTGGAAAGGTGAGCCCACGGCTCCCAGCTCCTCCACTGCCCCTGAGCGGCAGCTGGGACAGAGATGTGCAACATTCTCCATCCCAAACTGCTCAAGCCCAGCTAAAGCCGAGCGTGACGATCTCTACAAATGCAAATGGCCCAAATGCCAAGACTAACATTTCTAAAACCTAATTCAACTCTTTCATTTCTTAGCTGCAGGCCCTTTGCTGCCACTCCTTTTTTCCACCCAAACAAAAGACTAAAGGGATGACTCAAAGCAACTTGAATTTCAAGCTAAAGCCACAAAGCACTGAATGCCTCATCTTTAACATTAAACAGGTGTGCAGATGATATTCTTTCAAGCCTCATCACAGCTAGGTTAATCGCTCAAAAACTGCAAAAAGACCAAATTTACTTAAAAGACACAATAATAAGTTAGGTTAATCGCTCAAAAACTGCAAAAAGACCAAATTTACTTAAAAGACACAATAATAAGTTAATGCTACAAATAATGAAGCAAGTCATACAACAAATACAAGCAAATAGTAGTTAAGGCACTGCCAACTCTCTCTACCTCTTCTTCCCCTCAAAATAAATCAGTTATCCCCCCTAAATAACTGATTTACTTTCATTTTGTACTCAAAAAATTTATATAATAAAAGTGTAAAAGTATACAATAATAAAAATATAATTTATTTTTCCTTCAGAACTCAGTAGTCCTCTACATAATACCTTTGCTCTAGAATCAACAAGAATGATCTATGAACCCATTATAAAAGAATATTTTTGCAGAAATGTTTTTAGAAATGAAGGTTTTAGCAAAGGAGCACCTAATTTGCAGGCTGTGAGGGCCTTTGAGCAGTAGCTCTGTTTGTTCACTGATGGTAAAATAGAGCACTTTACTCCACTTCTATCATTGTTTGCCACTGCAAATGGCCCAAAGGTTATTTGGCTCCACTGGTTTTACAAAAAACTACACTGTTGTGGCAAAAAAAGGGCAAAAAGCCAAATAAACTGCAATCTTTGGCTATTTAAGGACAAGGACTCATTGCATGCCATGTTTCTTATTAGTGACCGAAGGGGAACAAAGAAACCTCAATGATGGACCTGATGCTGCAGTCTGGGCTGCTGTGAGCTTGATTTACCTCTCCCAGCAGCTCTGCACCACTCTAAACACAGTTATTTCAAAGGAATATTTCTAAATTATACCAGCACAGGTGAGATAATTCACTGAATAAACTGAACTGCCAGTGGGGAGTTAAAACTGGCAATTTTGGGGTTTTTTTGGAAGACATTCTGTTATCTTTCAACTCATGTAAGTTTTCCAATTGTGGAATGATGGTGCTTCAGAAAAGCCTGTTTAACATATAATTCTTAATAACAAAAGTGTAAGTCTGAAATTCATTACATCAGTGTAGGTTACTGAAATGAAACCATATTTTATCCCTAATATTTTGCATTTCCTGCCTTTTTTAGCCCACTACTCTGTATAAAAGCTATAAAACTTATTTTACTGCTATGAACAGGTAAACCTGAACAATTTTGAAAATTTTGTAGGGTGAAAAAATAGAGAACCTAGAAAAATTTAATCCTTAGGTTTTTAATTATTTAACATAATTCACTGCTTCTAATTGGTCCTGTTGCAACCTCTGTGTGGGTAAGCAGCAGGATGCCTGTGCAACTTGTGTGTTTTATTACTCAGCAGAATTAATTTTGTGATCCTGGAAACAGCAGCTCCCAGCACCATGAGTGCAGCACTCCTGAATTCCACAGGGAGGGAAAGAAAGAGACTCTCCCAAAGGCACTGGAACTGCAGGAGCAGCTCTGCAGATGGGTGCAGGTGCCACAAGAGCCTCACACAGAAATTCACACTGAAACAAGGAGCTCTTTGCCTCTCTTCAAGTTCAATAAATGCTCTTGACTGCAGTGCTTTCTTCTCCTGGGACACAAAACTTGATTTTGTTCAAGGGCAGCAGGAACTTCCTCACTAAATGGTCAGAGTATAGCAAGAGCAGCATTACACAGCATTCAGGTGGTGATCAGGGGCTGGACTCAGGGTCTCAGAGGTTTTTTCCAGCCTCAGTGATTGTGTGAGTCTGTGAAATCCAACGAGTGAAAGAAAACACTGTAGCTGATATGCATCAGGACTGCAGCAGAGCCCAGAGCACCCCACACCACATCAGTGATCTACCTGGAAATCAGCACCTGCAACACAGGTAATGTGAGACGTGGAGGGGGTAGAGGACTTCATAAAAATGCAGGATATGACAGTGAAAAGATATGAAATGGTTTTTCTTCCAACCCCAACAGATGTTGTTCAATTAAGGATGCAAATAAATCACCCTCTGCATTGCGAGTCAGAAAACACACACATAAAAGCTTTCTAAATACATTTCAGTTTAAACTTGCATAATTCTCCCAGTGGAGAAATCATCTTCAACTTATGTAATCCTTAGAAAGAGACATTATTACATACAATTCTGCACCACTAAGAAACAAGGAAGGCATATCTAGAGAAGAGGTGCACCCACACACGATTAATGATATGGGTGTGGAGGGAACAGGGGGAAGAGCTGAGCAGGGCTGCAGAGCCCTGCTCTGGTGTTTGCACAGAGCCTGAGTGTGAGGGAGCTCCAGGGGCTGCTCCCCTTTCGCCAGCCAGAACTGTCTGTTATACTTAACCCAGACTTCCGAACACTTGATATCCTGTCTGCTATTTCAATGCCCTTACTCAATGGTTCAGACAGACATTACACAAACTGGCTGCTGAAAAGGGTTGAGAAACCAAGAAGCAATCCAAGTCAATGACCTTATTCTATAAAACGATACCACAGAGTGAACAGCGGGCGAGGAACACAGCCCAGGGTACCACAGCCCTGAATCCATCACTGCACTCTTCCCCAGGAAAGACAAGCACCAGGCTCTACCTTATCTCGTGGATATTGCTGCTGTCTTTTAACCCTTAAAGGCTGAGCAGTCCTTGTGCTTCCAGTGGCACTGATTCTCATACCAGAACAGAAACAGCTTCCATTTTTTTTAAAGGGAAAACAACAGAAAACCAAACATACAAGTCCGGTTTTCTACAAAGCATGTGCAAAGGTAACTGTACATAAATCAATAAACAACAAAGGCAGAGCCCAGGTTATTGATTAGCTCCTTTGCTGTTTACCTCCAGCATACAGAATGATGCTGCAATTTTTACACACACACAGAATCTCCAGCCTCATGTATGCTTTCCCTGACACTTTAAACAGGACTGCTAGAACAAGGCTGCCTGAGTTAGGATGGCAGGACCTGCCTTATTTCCCAGAACAAATGTCTGTGCAGCTTATCAGCGTGTGTTAATATGCATCCACTGCTTGGAGAAGTCTAATTTTACAGGATAGCAACCAAACCATAGATGGAGGCGATGATAACAGCTCCACACATGGGAATTCCCATTGGCTCCCACAAGAGCTCTGTCCATCACACGCTGACAGGATCAGAGCTCAATTTAGTATCAGTGTTTTCGTCACCTCATCCAACCAAAAGTCAAAGCAAAATCGTTGTCTCAGTGCAGAGGGGCCAGCCTCTATCAGCCAGCAGGATTCCCCACAGCCAAGGAAAGCTGCACACTCCATCTCCTGCTCCTGATGTGACTCTGAGGCCAAGCTTGTAGTCCTTGAATTTGCACCAGCAGAAAAGGCTGCTCCTTATGCTAACCTTAGACATATTTCTTCATTAATAAAAAATAAAATAAAAATAATAAATCATAAATACAGGAAGAGAAGATCTCTGTGGTAGATCTCTAGCACAACCTTAAAACAAAATCTGGCATGTAGTGACCAACAGACAAAACTCTTTCAGTCTGAAGCCAACTCCCAGTTGTCCCATTCAGGGAGATCCACCAGGATCAGAGCACCAAATGTCTTCTACACCTCATTAATGAGCAAAATGAAAACACTGCAGTAGCAGAACTAGAGGGTTTCAGTCAGCACAGTCCTGTAAATCCAGTAAACTTAGTGAAGCCACAGTGCCTGAGCACTGGGACATTCTGGTTCAGATCTGCCCCTGCTCTCTGCCAGCCAACACACAGGAAGGAGCCTGATACACACGAGTCTGCTGTGGTTTGTGGGTGAACTGGTTCCAATTACTGTGGGCTGATTTCTTGAGTGGGAGCTGCAGAACCAGCCCCAAAGCCCCAAACCTTTGGATTAACCTGCTCTGTGCCAGAAGATCTGGAGCAGGTGATTTCAGTGACGATCTGAGCCTGATTCTCTATGCTGACAATGAAATTTAAGGCATACAAGACTGCACAAAGTGTAAAGGAGGAGGGAAGGGACCAGAGAACATTTTTTCAGAGCAAACTTGTTTCTCTGAAATTGTTTTCCAAGAATATACACTGCCTGTATTAGAGACAGAGTGAAATAGCATCAAAAAAATGGTGCTGATTTATTAATTCATAATATGCATTACCCAGATATACAAAACATACACAAAGTAGATATTCTCTGATAAAATGTATCATTAACACACATGCTCTAAGTGACAGAATTCAAACAAAAACATGCAATATTCCTACATTTTAAAGTAAACTTCCTGTATGTGAAGATCAATTTGAATTAAGTGCTCTACGGCCACTCAGCTAAAATAGATCAGCAGCCTAGTAATTGAGGGATTCTATCAATAGATTCTCAACAATTCAGTATAAGTCATTTTTGGCTACTTTTTTCCCAAGATCCCCTATTGGATTTGGTGTAACTCTTCCATGACGGCTTCCTCTTAAATAAGAATTAGAGTCAAGTCCAAAGTGTGCTTTAAAATTAAACCAAAACAACCAAACCAAGCCAAACATAAAAAAATAATCTGTGTCTTAATACTGCACACATGGAGACACAGCTCCTCATGTGATGGCAAAGCAGTCTGGCCAGCTGAGCCAGCAATGTGAGTTCAATCACCAGTGCTCCCCAGTAAGAGCCAGCCCCCTCCTCCTGCACTGCGGCCATTCCAACCCTTCACTTCTGTGACATCACTAGATGAACATAAAGGGAGTTTTTGGTCAGACTGGACACTGCAGATACCCAGAGGCCGTGGCTGTGGCCCTGAGCCCCCTGCTCTGGCAGTGCTGGTGCCTGGGGTGCAGATAAGCAAGGAGAGGCTCCAGCCCTGCTGCGCTGCCCGGACACGCCGGGAGCAGCCTGGCGCAGACGCCTCCAGATGCTTTTACAACACCGGTGCAAAGGCGCCTCTCAGCAAGTGCAAACACACCCTCCCGGGTCAGGCAGCCCCAGCCAGTGATAACCAGGCTCACAGCCTGCCAGGGACCAGGTGTCAGGCTCCCAGCACGTCCAAAAATGAAGCGGTGTTTACACGCATCTTCAAAGCGTGCTACTGTTTGGGCAGGACACACGCCCAAGCCTGAAACCACAGAAATGGAGAGGCAAGCGAGACAGTCCAGACAATGGAGGGAGAGGCAGAGGTTTAAATATTTTAGGCAGTGATTTTCAAAAGCAGAGATTGCATATAATTCCCACCCTAATTCAAAAGGACTGACTTGAGGAACTTAGGAACTCTTCTGGAGCGAGAGAGAGCCATGGTTGACTCAACACCATGAGATCACTGGCAGCAAACTCTTTGTCCAACACACATGCACGTACCTGCTGCTTTGTTCTCGATCTACAACATCTGTAAAACTGTTTGTACGCCTGGGAAAAACTGCTGATGTTTGCTAAACACTGTCCTCTCCCTGGGTACACGGGATTTCAGTCAAGCTGGTGTCACTTTTGCAGTTCAACTTTTAAGCTGTAAAGACTTCTGAACTAAACTACTGCCCCAAGACGACAATGTTTTTGTTTTAGAGACTTCTAAATTTTTACTGGAGAATCTCTAAAACAATTCCTGAACATCAGATAGAACACAAGACTTCAACATTCCATGGGAAAACAACTGAACTCCCAGTTGTCAGGCAAAAATTTTGCAACAGTATTTTTCACATCAGTGTCTACCAAGAGGAATAAATCCATCCTGCAGCCTGAACACCACTGCCAGGGAATAAACTCAGAATCGTTCTGCTACACCCACCACAGGACATACCCATTAACAAATAAAGGTTACTACTGCCAGAAGGGCAGGACTTCAGGATAAGACACAAATTCCAGCTCTACTCCTGCAGCCTTTCAGGTGGCCATAAAGCACAGCACAGCAAGCACTGGGCAGCACCTAAAAGCCCCCGTGCTCCCTCCACCCGCGGCTGCTCCGCTCGCAGCAATTTGGGTTCTTTGATTCTGCTGCACACTTGACCTGGCTAAACCTTCCTCCAGCTGAGCGAGCTGCATGTTGTGGCAGCGCTGGGTTGGGAGGCATTGTGAAATAAAGTGGGAGGCCTCGTGTGCTCATTTGTGTGTCAGTACCCAGAATGCTGCTTCTGGCTTCCAGCTACTTCATAGAAGTGCTGCTGGGACTTGAACCGTGGGAACACGGCAGCGCTGGCTGTGTGGGTGTGCTCACACGCGTGCAAGGACAGCTCTGCCTCTCCTGGCCCTGCTCACAGCCAGTCCTGCTCAGGGTGCACATGTCTGGCACACAGGTGGGGAATCTCAAAGTGCCATCAAACATTGCTCGCTTCAGTATTGGAGAAAAAGGGTTCGAAATAGACACAGCTGAACCCACCCTCCTCTTCTGGAAATAGCAACCAACAAAGCCTTCAGGGCTGCGTCTGAACTAATTCTGTGTGAGTGGAGCATCCTGATGTGAGGCAAGCGGGGAGCTGTCTGTCACACAGGAGTGAGTGGAGAGCAGTGCCACAGCCACAGCGAGGCCACCTCAGTCCCACAGGAGAGCAGGCACCAGGAGCTGAGCCCAAGAAAAGGCTTTGGCACTCATGCTGGATTTCTAGGACCCTGTTTTGCAACCCCATCAGGTTATTCACATTTTTCATTTCTAGAAATACCCCAGAATTTCTCTTGGTTGTGCTCCACAGCAGTAATGGTGGATGAGATGAGACAGGTAGGGAAACAGGACACCCAAGTAAAAGCTGTGCTGGTGGAGAGAGAAAGCAAAGCACAACAAACCCTGCATGAGAAGGTGGAACACCCAGTGAAGGACACAGAGTCAGTAAAATGGAGAAGTTATACTGCTCAAGAAAAGGAAAAGCTTTGGGAAGTGGCATCAAGAGCCTATGGGATCAGCTACTCATCCAAGCATGAACAAGAGGCTATAAAAACCAAAATTTTACAATAGTGTAAGGAATGTGACTCAGGCCTTTTTGGCCCCTGCTCTAGTGGGGAGCCCCAGCTGTCACAACTCCCTCCAGCTTTTGGTTAGGACCCTTTGCTGACTTCACACAGGTCTGGACAAAGGGTTCTTCTGCAAGCGGCAAGACCAGGCAACAGGAGTGTTGTTCAACCAACAGGGCTGACAGAGAGAGGAGATCTCTGCATCTACACATCCATCTCCTGCAGAAGGATGGATATGCACTACAGACACTTGATGTAGAGAGAAATATGCACTGGCAATGACATATCTAGGAAAAGCTACGCCTTGTAGCAAAGCTTTAAAACCACGCCAAGGGAAAAAAATGAAAAGGGAAAAAAAAAAAAGAGGGAGGAAAAAAAGGCAGTTCTGCCACTACAGTGAATCTGCACCAGGGGCTTGTGCCAACCCAGCTCCTCCATTTAAGTCAGACCCTTAAAAGGCAGAGCTGTGCTGGCAGAAATCTCCAGACCTCATCACAGAAACCTCATGGAGACACATGAAAAGGTCAAAACACTCACTGCTGCCTAAACAGCCATAAAATTGGTCATATGCATCCCATGCTACCAACATACTACCAGAGCCCCAGGGGAAACACACCACACAAAGCAATGTGTGTACACACACAGAGAAATAAATAAATGGAGAAACTGAAAAAAAAGGTCACTCCTGAAAGCAGAAAACCCAATATCTGACACAGCAGCTTATGGCACACCAGGCACAGAACACCTCTGTATGAAACAGAACAAAGCAAAGCTGAGATCTACATCAAAAAGGAAGCCCACCACAAAGACACATGTGCTTCACCCTTTCATCCCCAGACAGGCAGAGCCCCACAGACACACAAAACCCACACAGGATCTAACACACACGGAATGGGACCATCCTGTCACTTCCTCACTAGGCATCTAAACTTTACTCCAATGTTACTTGCCCCTGGCCACAGCCTACCAATCTTAGAGCCTGATTAAATCTCTCTGTAATTATCCACACACACTGCTACAACACAAATGACCTTAGCATATGATATCCGTTGGCTAAGCCCAATGGAAAAAGACTTCAGGAAAAGGAAGGATAAGAGTACAAAACTCTGCCAGCATCGTCAGGGTCTCCTCAGGACTGCACTGCTTTAATACAAGAGTCCTGAAGGCCCTGGAACTTAATATGAGGTAAAACATTCTGGTTTTCCTACCCCATCGTCTGAGCACACACCACTCTACTCTTCCCCACCTCACTCCTTGCTACCTTCCAAATGAATTTATGCAGGAGACTTTAGCATTTCATGATGGATTTCTGGCAAAATTTTCCAGAAAATAGATGGCCATTATTTCCTTGCACAGTTTTTGGCGTTCACTATTAGGTATCTTCAATGCACTCTGGGCAGATTTTGGGGGGTGAGGGAAGAGTGTTTCTCATGTTCTGAACTAGGACCTATGAAAGGGTCCCCAAAAAAACTGAGGCACAGCCAAGGTTTAGTGACCTTTTCTTGTTCTTCTTCTGCAGCCTCGCCTGAGGTGTTGGATAAGGGATGCAGTTGAAGAGAACGCTGAAAAAGCCTTGCAAGAAAAGGAAAGGAATTCTCTACTAACACTCGAAATGACCAAGCCAGGGGAACAGGACCTTTCTCCAACAAGAATGTGGAGATTTCTTCATTTTACTTCCCAAACGGAGCATGCCCTAGAAAATTCCTTTCCTAGCATAAAAATGTCTCCAGTTTGAGAGCCATATTCTCCTCTCACATCTACGTAGATCTATCCCACCATTCCATCTCGGCACATGACTGACGGGGAATAGACAAGCCATTAAAAACACATCCACCTCCAACCACGGGGATAATGTGCCTCATTACAGCCCAGCTTTGTCACAGCGTCCTGACACTCCGGGGAGGAAGAGGAGGGGTGAGGACAAGGACTGAGCCGGGGGCCAGGAGAGAAACTGGAAGAGTCAGACTCTGCTCCTTAATCCAGAAGTGTGCAGCCCGGTCAGATGGGCTCACTAGGCCTCCTACACTGGTTCTGGAATTACTGTACTGTTTGCACAGCATATTTTTTTAAAAAAATCTGGGGTTTGCTTGGGTATTTTTGTTGCACTTTTTTTATAAATAAAAGCTCTATCTTAATCAGAGTGTGTGTCTGCCCCTTTAAACAGGTATTTGGTAAGTTAATTCAAAATTTTCACAGTGGGCTTTAAACATCTTCTCTTTTCCAGGCTTGTGTATTGCCCTTCCACTCCAGACACAAAACCCCAAAGTTTGGAAATCTCTGACAGTGAGGCAGAGCCCGAATAACAAACCTGCAGGGGAGACCTCGGAGGCAGGAGTTTGTTTTGCCCTCGCACCGGGGGGAAGGAGCAGGAAGCAGAATTGCTCATCCCCAGCCAGTGGCACCGTGGCAGGAGCCAGACAGACATCCCGGTGTCTGTGAGTCCCCAAGGCCTTGTGGCACTGCTGCCCATGGAGCAGGACCGGTGCCAGATGCCAAGGCAGCCTCCCACCCACACACCAGGGATTCTGGGATCTAAAGGCAGCTCAGACTGAAAGAAAAACAAGCGGCACCTAAAAAAAAAAATGTGCTTGAGCTGTCTGGCTCAGCACAGCACGGCACGGAATACCTTAAGGAGCTGCTGCAGCTGGCCCTAGACAGAGTCATTTGCTGGATGTATACATAATCCAATATACAAAAGCCTGTCTGCTGGGGAAATTTAGGCTCCGCAGGGATACTTTAAAAAGCAAGAACTTCTCCATTCACGTTCTGAACACTTCATCTATAAACCAGTAACCTGCACTACAGGCACAATTTATTTTTTTTTAACAGGCACATTTCATTTCCATACAAGCATCGAGAGCACTCAGCCCGCACGTCCATCCCTGGCGACAATCCATCGACCAGAAAAGTGCATGGACTTGTGTCTGCAGCCACCAGTACCTGCTCCCTTTCTCTGCCTTCTTCCTTGCCTTGACCCCTGAGTGAAGAAGCCCTTAAAGACCCGAAATCATGCACTGCCGGATGAAATCTGGGGCAGTGTGATGGGCTTCAAGGATCAAGGTCCACACATAGTAAAATATACAAATACACATACGTAATTTAAACCAACTCCAACCACCGTGGTCAGAACACAACCAGAGAAATAAAGGTGCCATCTCGAGCACTGCTCCTCCACAGTGACACACACACGCGGGGAGAATGGAGAACACGATTAAAATTGCAAAATGACTCCAAGGAAAAGCAGCTGGTAACAATTTGGGTATATCGATGAATGTTACCGAAATTCCCCCCGCCCCCTTTGAAATTACAGGCACCACTTACCCGGGGGGCTTTCCTCTTGTATTTGTTGTTATAGTCAAATTTTTCTTTCATTTCATCTAAGAGCTGGCCCAGTCTAGCTTTCTCCTCTTTCCCAGTATAATCCTGGCTGAGGAGGATATAGGATCTCCAGTTTGCAGAGTCAAAGCCCCAGTGGCAAGTCCTGTTTTCCAGCGATTTGTGAGAGTGGACCACAAATTTGTGAGGTGGGTACATGAGCCTGCAGTCCAAGCACTGGATGCAGGCTGCGCTGGGGTTACTGTAAAGCTCTGGCACCAGGAGTCCCTTACACTTCCCAAAGCACTCATGATACACCTTGAAGCTCTTCTCCGTGAGCTCCAGCTCAATTGTGCTAGAGAATTCCTTCTTGCAGTGGGGAGGATAGGTGCCACCATAAAGCAAGGCGTTACAAAGCCTCTCAGCATCAGTTTTCGTGATGAGCCCGCAGGAAGGAGCGGAGAAGGGCAGGATGCCCATGACTTTGAGGATTTCCAGCTGGTCAGCAGTGCATCTGGAGCAGTAAATATGTAGCTCATCACACACCGAATTAATCTGCTGCAGGGAGAAGTCCCTGAGCACCGAGTTCAGGATCTGGGGCAAGCAAAGCCGCTTCTCTCCGCCCACCACGAAGCAGGAGATGGTTTCCCCTTCCAGGATGGTCTCGCACCTCTCCGTGGATCTGTCCGAGGGCATGAAGAAGGGACCAGGCATGACCGGAGGAGGCTGGATCGGGGGCAGATGCAGTACAGGTTCCGCTGGGTCTTTGCCATTGTCTTTCTTGTACATCTCCTGTGCCCATCGTGCTGAGAAAGCAGCAGGGCCACCCAGGGAGCTCATAGAGCTCAGATGAAACTGTTCCAAGGTCTTCTGCAGTCCTGGATGAGGCTGGAAGCTGCTTCTACTTACAGTCTCCATTTTTTAGTTTCTATTCCCAAAACAAACAGCAAAAATCCCCAATTATCTTCCACCCTGGTGCAAATCCACTTAAGGGATTTTTATAAGGAAAAAATATTAACAAAATAAAACAACCCACCCTTGTGTTTTTCCTCCTTCTCACTCAGCAATCCACTAACGGAGAGGAAATAAATCCTTTTGTATGCGTGTCTCTCTCTCTTCTTTCTTTTCTCTTGCTTCGCGTTACAATTTCAAACCCTCCAAGTCTCCAAGCTGCCCCGATGGAGCACAGAATCACGGCAAAAAGAGGTCTTCATCCGAGCACTCACCCCCTCAGCCAACCCCCAGGCAAACCAATCCCTCCTCCCACACCTCCAACACACACTCACTCACTCACACACACACACACACACACACATACACACACACACACACACACACACACACACACACCACCCACGGAAACACAAAAAGTCTGTGCCACGCTCCGAGCACCCGGGGCTCAAATATGTTCTGGCGGCTGCTGCTTCTCTGCAGTGATCCCCCTTCTGTCCATATCCACCGAGGGAAGGCGCGGGGGAGGAAAGTAAAAAGCAGGAGGAGGCAGCACGCTCGCTCTGTGGAAGGAACAACGCAGGAGAAAAGGCCCAGATCTCCGGCACTGCCAAAGCGGCGCGGGGGCTCCGCACGGGCGACGAGCGGCTCCGCTGCCCCTCGTGGTCCCTCTGCTCGGCCTGGGAGGGCTCCTCGGCTCTGGGTTCGCCTTCCTTCCCTTATTTCTGCCGGTGCTCTCGTTGTGCCGTGGGGAGCCGCGGTGAGAGCGCGCACATCCTCCCAGCTCCTCTTTCCAGCAGTGACTGAGAGTGCCTGAGAGCTGAGCTAATGCAGGCGGGCTCAGCCTCCCGCCCTCCGCCTCCCCCCCTCTGTTTGTTGGTGTCTGCCTCAGTCATTGAATCCCGGCCAAGAATGTGACCAACTCCCCGGGCCGGGCTCTTCCAGGAACAGCGCCCGCCTCCCCCTTCGCGCTGCGCCCAGACCGGCCGGGATGTGCCGGGATCAGCCGAGCTGAGCCGAGCTGAGCCGAGCCGGTCCAACCGAGCCCGGCCGCGCCGAGCACAACCGAGCTGATCCAAGCTCAGCCGCGCCGAGCCGAACCGAGCTGGGATGTGCCGAGTCCAGCCGAGCCGAACCGTGCCGAGCCGAACCGAACTGAACCGAGCCGAGCTGTGCTGAGTGGTGCCGAGCCGTGCCCGGCCAAGCCGAACCGTGCCGAGCTCAGCCGAACCGAGCCCAGCCGCTGCACGGGCGGGCGCGCGGCGCGGCCCCGGCGGCAGCGCCGGCGAGGGAGGAGGGAGGGAGCGGGGGGAGGATAAACTGCTGGGTTCACGGACCGCCGCGCCGCCAAGGAGGGGCGGTAGGGCGAGGGCTTTTTCCCTCTCGCCGCTGGATTTCTGGCAGCGGTGAAATAGAACAGGCGCGGGGAGCGGCGCTGGTCGCGCTCGCACGGGCACGGAGCTTGTGTGAGCACTCACGGCGCCCTGCCCGGCGTCAACTGCGGGCACACGCCCCGCGCCGACAGGCGTGAGAGCGCAACTGATGGGCGACAACAGCGCGGGACGAGAGCGCATCCTCGGGGCGCCACGGGACACCGGAGCCCCCAACCCACCGAGCGCTACAGGCGAGAGACACACGTGTGCTCCCTTGCTCCGACACACATGTGCACATGTGTTCCCCGCTCCCGCACACGTCACACGCTCCTTCCACCCACGGGCGACGCTCAACGCGTGGAAGGAGCGAGAGGCGCAACCGCAGCGCGGGTGGGCAGGGGCAGGGGCTGGGGCTGTCCGAGCCCTCGCTGGAGCAGGAAGGCAGAGGCAGCACTAAGGCCACGCTGCTGGCACACAGGCGGGTCGGCTCCTGGGCTCCCACCCGCGGGCCCGGGGCTGTCCGGTGTCTCCGGGGCTGTCCGGTGTCTCCGGGGCTGTCCGGAGTGTCCGGGACTGTCCGGAGTGTCCGAGGCGCCGAGCGCCCCCTGCACGGCGGGGACGGGCGCCCTCTACCGACCGATGAGATCACCGCGACCGCCCCGCACAACCGGGGCCGGGGCACGGGCACCATTGACCGGGGCACGGACACCACTGACCACTGACCAGGGCATGGACAGTCACTGACCAGGGCACGGACACCACTGACCATGGCATGGACAGTCACTGACCAGGGCACGGACACCACTGACCAGGGCATGGACAGTCACTGACCAGGGCACGGACACCACTGACCAGGGCACGGACACCACTGACCAGCGTCGGACATCACTGGCCAGGGCATGGACACCACTGACCAGGGCACGGACACCACTGACCAGGGCATGGACACCACTGACCAGGGCATGGACAGTCACTGACCAGGGCATGGACACCACTGACCAGGGCATGGACAGTCACTGACCAGGGCACGGACACCACTGACCACTGACCAGGGCATGGACAGTCACTGACCAGGGCCGGACATCACTGACCAGGGCATGGACAGTCACTGACCAGGGCATGGACACCACTGACCAGGGCATGGACAGTCACTGGCCAGGGCATGGACACCTACTGCTTGGGATACTGACATATCCACTGTCCCTAGCACGGACACACACTGCCCATGGCATAGTCATTGACCATGGCATGGACACCACTCATCACTGACCACAGCAGGGACACCCACTGGTCATGGCACAGACCCCTACTCCCCATAGCATGGATATTCACTGCCGACAGCATGGACACACCATGCTGTACCCATGGCACAAACACCCAGGACATGGACACCAAGTGACCATAGCACAGACACCCACTGCCCACGGCACTGACATCCAATGCCCAGGGCATGGGCACCCACTGCCCAGGACACAAACACCCTCCCAGGGCACAGACACCCACTGCCCAGCAGCACTGCCAACTCCATTATGGATTTATTATTCAGGTCAGGAGCAAGATGCTCTTACTTTCTATTAATATCAAATTTCAAAACAAAAAACTGTGTCTTCTCCCATTTTCCATGGACTGCACACCCAGAATTCTAACAGACATTTCAATCACCACTTAGCATCACCATTAAGGAACAAGCTGAAAAGGTTTCCACTGTTATCTCAGAGCTCTGTCAACTGTGTGCCAAAAAGGGCTGGGGAGCACTTTCACACCAGCACAATTGTTAATAGTGTTTGTAATGCAACAAGGACTTTAAGCCCTGCTCATCTATAGAGTGTGACTGAGGGACACAGACACTGAATTTTGGACAGTCTCCTCTGGAAGAGTTCATGGCAGTGGAACAGCAGAAACAACACATTGGGACAAAAGAGGAGGAGCAAACAGACAAATATCCAAACAGTGCTTAAAGGAGCAATTGGAAAACAAACCTGCTGTGATTTACTCAGACTCATTGTAATGGGGCAGGACACACACCAAGCTCTTGTGTTTTATTTGTGCTTTTATATTCTGAAATCCCATTCAGGATAAAGGGAAAAGGTGTAAGAGTTGTATAAGAGCTTTGACCTTGCTCCTAAGTCAGCGTTTCCCCAGAGGGGAACCCTCTCACATACCCAGCTTGAACATGAACCCTCAAAGTGCTAAATGCCTTCAGAAGAGGCAGGAACCAAACACATTGGTCCAGGTCAGCAGCTGTGTCTTCATCTGCTCAGAGAAGACCCTTGGAGGTTCTCCACCAAATTGCTTTAATAGGAAGCCACTGGTGGCAAGAAGGACCCTTGAAGTTTCTGTCTATACAATCCATCACAGGAGGATCTGGTGATCCATGAGTGGGATTTTTAGATATTACCACAATACCAAGATCTAAAGATGGGATTAAACAATCTAGGCCATACAGTCCTTGTTGATTCCTGATGCTAAGAGAAAGCAGGGCTAGGAATATTCCTCGCTGGGTAACAGGATCATCCAAAAGGTTTTATTTTAGTTAAGAATAATTTTTAAATTACATTCTTCAGAAGGTGCATATGGTACCTTTTGTTAATATGAGGGCCATCCATCCACTGCGCCATTTCCAAACTGAAGGGTGTGCTTTGGTAGAATGAAAACCCCTCCCAGCAATCAGCCTCCTCCTAGAGAAGCTCTGACTGTGGCTGTGACAAGGGAGAAGCAGCAGACACACAGTGAATTCCCCCAGGGCTGTGGCAGCTGACCAGACTGTCATCAGAGACACTCGGATACAATGGGGACCAGCAGCAGGATCACTCTCTACATGGATTTTGTGCAGTTTCAGGCCTTTTTATAATCCACTAAAATATAAATGGCTAGATAAACTCAAACATCACATATGGAGTTCCTGATTCTTTTAAAGAACCAAACTAATGCCTGCAGGAACTTTGGATAGCAATGGAAAAGTTTCTCAACTCTGGAAGCTGGGTTGTTTTTTTTCACTCTCTCTCCTTCATCCCCTAGAAAGAAAGGACAGCAAGCAGTAGCTGCAGTTCATTTTCAGAGAGGTGCCATTTTCTCTTCCAAATGACTTTTTAATGCAAGTAAATCACTGGATCGTGCAACAGATTGTTTCTGGGGGAATTCGTAAATGGAATTCCTGAAGCAGAGGGGACTACCAAAGAGACAGGAAGGATGGTCTTGTGGTTAAGACAGAAAACTCAGGACATCTGGGGTCTATTCCAGATCTCCCACAGATTTCCTGTTGCCTTGGGCAAGTTGCTCAGTCTCTCTGTGCCTCAGTTTCTGTATCTGCAATACTCAGACAGTGAGCAATTGGAGTGGCAGCTTCCAAACCGAAAGCCATGACGGGACAGAAACCAAGCTCCAACTCCTGCAGGAACAACACAGCAAAACTTCCACGTCTTTACATCCCACAGCCTCTGCAGAACCAAACAGCAGCAGGGCAGGAGGAGAGGGAGCCACGGGAGCCGTGATGTGGCATTAAGGTGCCAGTGGCTTCTCAAGTCTCTGCCTCTCCATGAGGGACTGTGAGTGCTGCATCTTAAAATCAGATTCATCTGTCCCCCAGTCAGTCTTGCTCCAGTTCCAAAGCCCTGGAGCTGGAGAAAGGAGAGGGGAAAAATATCTCTGAGGAAGGGCCCTAACACCACAGTGTTTTTCTCACTCTCTCCCTCTTCTCCTCCCCCTCTCCATTGGCTTCAAGGCCAACAGCTCCTGGAACACAAACACTCTTGTAAACTTCTGAACCACACAGCCCTATGGTGGGTGGGTGTTTGCTCCCTGCCTGCCAGTTCCAATCCACCCACAGATTCCAAAGGCCCAGAACAAAAAGCAGACTCCATTTTCCATATTTAACAGGCACTTCTCCTCCCTCCCCATCGCCTTCACTCGGTGCCTCTCCCCAGCACCGGGTCCCACCTTCCGCACGTCCCCCGGGCTGGGGGGATGTTTGTGCTGTGTTTGTACACACACAGGAGACGTGTGCTCCCCCCAGCCCCCTCTGCTTCTCGCTGCCTGCCTGCTCGGGGAGAGCTGGGGATTAGCAAGGGCTGTGCTGCATATTGCAGCTATTTGACAAAACGTTTGGGAAGGGCCTATTGTGAAGATTGTGAAGAGGGAAGGGGGGAGCGTGGGTGCGAATGCGACACGTCAAAATTCCTGCTGCAGCTCACATGAGACAGCACAGCCCTTGGAGCAGCCAACTTCCACTTGCTCCATGCTTGTACTGTACATATTCATTGCTAATTGTGACACAAGTAAAACGATTTCTGCATGGCCAGGATATTTCCTTCCCTCTTTTCCTTTAGAGATTATCATTTATCAAACTCATGATTTTAACTGATCAATTACAGTGAAACTGGGGAACACCAAACTATCCAGAACCTGAGGAATAAGGTTTCAAACTCTCTGTTGGAAAGGATTATCTGAGAGCCAGGTGGTCTTTTTCATTCAAATCTTTCAATTTTTCATCAACACACATATCCACTTACAGAAAATTATTTCACAAATGTGATCTAATTATCTTTTCGGCCAAAATTAATTTTGAAACATTTATTTTAAAGACGCCACTTCTTTTTGTACATATTTCTCTGAGATATGCACTGAAATAATTGAATTTAAGCCATCTAAAAAGTCACCAAAAAAAGTTTCAATCAGTCAGAGTTAAGATGAACAAACAAAAATTTTTGCTGTCTGAGGTCAGCAATAGACTCATAACAACTAAAATAGTTTTCTTTTTTTTTAATTAATGGAAAAGTCAACTATTTACAGCACACCTTTCAGGACAAAGAGCTCAGTGAGGTGGCTGGGACTTTTCAGCAATGGCAGCAAGGCTGTGTTTTAGGGCTTTGGTCCAGCTCACTGATTTTATTTTACCAGGTTCACAGCAGCTTCTCCCAGAGAACCCCATGGATTCAGAACTCATCATTATTTCCTTAACCCTTTTCCTTTTGTTCAGCTCAGCTCCATGGCCTGCCTCCTGTATCTTTTCTATCTTTCCCAAGTACAGAACCTCTTGGTCATGGACTACTGGCCATATATCCATGATGAATACATGTAATGAACATATGACCTGCTTAAAACATGACTTGCTCTCACCTAAAATTCATATGTAATTTGCAGGAAATCATCAGGCATCCTAGGAAGTATGGGAGGTGAGGGGTTGTTAACAGCACATGAAAGAGTTCTCCATTTTTTGGAATTTTTTCATCCCAAATTGCCTGGTATGTTGCTCAGGGCTGCCCCTCCCTCCCTCACACACTCTGCACCTACATGTCCCAGTGGAGGCTGCCAAACACCTCATTTTAAAAAATCCAAAAAACATGCTTGCTACCTCCAATAGAAAAATGAACTCACTGGGAAAAATCAGAGTTGGAGAAGGGAATAAAGCTGGAACTCCTGGGATTCCCAAAGGAGCTCACAGAATAGTCCTGCAGGGAGTCAGGCTGCACAGACTTTTTGCCATTTACATGAACAGCAAATCTTTCATTTCTCAGCACAGCCAGCAATGAGCAAACAAGGCAGAGCCCCACATCCAGCTGAGGCAGCGACAGGAGCACCAAGCCAGAGCCCTGTCCCTGTCAACAGTGCCCTGAGCTGCTGCTGTCCCCCCTCAGCAGCTCCTCCCAGAGCCACCCTCACCATTCCAGGGAAGAAAAATCAACCATTTGTGACAAAGTTAAGCCTGGATTTAAGCAAGTCTCTCTCACAGCTTATCCCAAGCAATCCATATTAAAGGAAGTGTGCCAGCCTTGCCCTAGAGGAGCTCCTGATCAGCAAAACCTGAGCTGCAGCACACAAGGTGGGTGACCTGCCCTCCCTGGCCTCCCACACACACCCTGCTATGAGGAGAGGCTCTGGGAATGCTGACTGCAGCCAGGGAATTCACCTCTCTCTTCCATAATCTCTCCCATCTTTGAGATCATTTCTCATCATCATGGTATCTGTATTTTGCAAATAATATTGATAAGCTCAATGAACCTTTGCTACAAAGACTCTGTCAGATCTCCTGATCTGCTTGCTGGGTTTTTATCACCACAGCTTCTGATCCTGGTGTCTCTCCTCATGTCCTCTGGTACATCCTTTACAGCAGCTCAACATCCAAAATCATGGCAGGGAATGACTCTGCCTGCAATTTATGACCTCTTCCCTCTTGTTGTAAAGTGATCCCCTGTCTGCTGGTCTGACAGGTGAACCTGCAATTTATTGTAGAGGCCTGTGCCTCCTATAAATAACACACAGAGCACCAGGCACTCTGTGGAGATCAGTGCTTGCATCATCACTTCACTCATTCAGAACGTGCTGTCCTAAAAATCCCACATTTCTACTCCTTTCTCACAAATTCTTATGCCTTGATCTCATATTTATTTCATTTATGGGCTTTCTGAATGAACCTGTGATTAAAGCACATGCACACCTCATTAGCATAATGAGATTTTTCCTACAAGCATGTAATGAAAACGAAACAACTTCATTCTGTCATTTTACAGATGTGGAACTGCAGAACAGAGAAGATACACAACTGACTTAAGGCCACCCTGCAGATCTTTATCACAATCCAAATCTTTTACCCAGTTAGAATCAACTGCTTTTAGCTTCATGACTGGGTTTTTTCCTGACAAAACTCCATGATATTCCTAGAATTACTCCCAGATCAAAACTATGCAATAACAGAATCCAGCACTGAAAGACAAAGAGGACTGGGGTTGTTTGAATTCTCTTTTTTTGTCCTGTTCCATACTTCATTGGACAAGACAGGCTATATTTTGAATCAGCCACTGCAGTCTGGTAGAAGCAGGTAGTGAGAGTCCCCCAGCAGATCTGTATTTACTGAAGTGTCTGATTTAACACTGCCCTGTTCTCTTTTCCAGGAAAAAGGCACTGAACGTTTTCATTTCTAGACAGCATCAACTCTCAGACCAGCTTTTATGTAAAGCATTTTCATTTCAAGCCTCTTCAATTTTTAATTAGCTGTGTCAGAAGAGAGGAGCACAAGAGCTGGTGGCAGGAGGCATTGGGGCAGCAGGCTCCCAGTGTCCCAGTGTCCCAGCAGGACATTTCCACAGCCTGCCCTCCTCCAGCTGCACAGAGCACAGGGGATGTTCCAGCAGGACCTGCTCACATGAGCTTCCACCAGACTTTCAGAGAGTTCCACTCCAGTCTCCAGCAGTTCTGCACTTTCAGGGTTCCCTATGGCTACAGGAATGGTATTTATGTAGATTAAACCCACTTCACTTACGTGGCCCTCTGACAAAGAATGGTGCATAGAAAAAATAACTAGGGTTTCAGATTATTTTAAGTAAGAGATGAGCTCATGCCTAGTAAACTTCTAAACTATTCCTGGGTACAGCATTTATATTAAAATAATGAACAGAGACTGTGAGAGGAAGGACTGCAGGAAAGGCTGGCCTTGCTTAGATTCCCTTTTTCATCTCCACCCTTCAAACATTTTTATGAGATTTCTTTCCTGCACGTGGCAGGCTGACAGTGGGACTCTCTCCTCGCCCCCTCCCATCCATCCTGGAGCTATGATCCTGTCTGTCCCTGCCTGCTGCAGCATCACCACTAGCACCAGCATCCACCAGGGATGTGCCAGCTGGCACCTTTCCCTCCCCTCTGCTTCCCTTCCCTGGGCAGGAGAAACCATTCCTGGCCTTCTGGGGCCAGCCCTGGCCCCACACTGTTCCTCCTAATGAATGCAACCTGTTCTAACCAATGTGAAGCTTATTTGTGAGTGTGGAGCCGCACTCAATTGCCTGACATTTCACATTTCTCACCATAAATCTGGGTAACACTTTATTTTAATTACTGGGACATTTTCTAACTTTTATTGTTTCTGGCAAACACAGGCAAAATGAGCTCATTCATTATATAAGGTATGTGAGCTATTTCTTCAGGGGAAATTGTGTTCTATATTACCCTTGCTATGCAAGAAGATGCCATTCACCTCCTTTGTACATGTCATTAGGTGTCACACAGACTGAGGATTAACTCATCTTCTCCTGAATGGCAGAGACCTTGAAGGTTGATATATCCATCCATCCATCCATCCATCCATGCATCCATGCATGCATCCATGCATCATCCATCCATCCATCCATCCATCCATCCATCCATCCATCCATCCATCCATCCATCCATCCATCCATCCATCATCCATCCATCCATCATCCATCCATCCATCCATCCATCATCCATCCATCCATCCATCCATCCATCCATCCATCCATCCATCATCCATCCATCCATCCATCCATCCATCCATCCATCCATCCATCCATCATCCATCCATCCATCCATCCATGCATCCATCCATGCATCCATCCATCCATCAATCATCCATCCATCCATCCATCCATCCATCCATCCATCCATCCATCCATCCATCATCCATCCATCATCCATCCATCCATCCATCCATCCATCATCCATCCATCCATCCATCATCCATCCATCCATCCATCCATCCATCATCCATCCATCCATCCATCCATCCATCCATCATCCATCCATCCATCATCCATCCATCCATCATCCATCCATCCATCCATCCATCCATCCATCCATCCATCCATCCATCCATCCATCATCCATCCATCCATGCATCATCCATCCATCCATCCATCCATCCATCCATCATCCATCCATCCATCCATCATCCATCCATCCATGCATCCATCATCCATCCATCCATCCATCCATCCATCCATCCATCCATCCATCCATCCATCATCCATCCATCCATCCATCATCCATCCATCCATCCATCCATCCATGCATCCATCATCCATCCATCCATCCATCCATCCATCCATCCATCCATCCATCCATCATCCATCCATCCATCCATCCATCCATCCATCCATCCATCCATCCATCCATCCATCCACCATTGTGCATTTCTAACACACCCATTAATTGTCAGCAGCTTTGTCTCATCTCCACTCCAAAGCTGATGAAGGCACCACCTCAGTGTGATACAGAGGAAAGTCCAAAATGCAAATTTCAGAATCTGGTTTGATTTTTCTGAGGTAATTTTGCTCTACAGGTGTTACAAAGGAGACAAGGAACAAACTGGGGAGGGCTGCACTGCTCAGGGAGATGCTGTGTGTGAGGAATGGGCACCAGAGCCTGCACTCAGGGCCCTGGGGAGACACAGAGGATTTTACAAATGCCCTGAAGCCTTAGTGTAAAAATCCCTTTTTATCTCCAACCCCTCTCAGCAAAGTTCTGTAACTTCACTAAATGAACAGCACTGGAGACCAGAGAGTTTGGACTCCTGCAGCTCTCCAAGGTCACATCAGGAGATCTGCAGAAAAGAACACTCAGCATCTCTGGGCCTTATTTGTCCCACAGCAATCGGTGCCAAATTTCAAACGGAGTCCAAACAAAGATTAGGTTTAGACTCTCTATCTCCATAATGATAATTTGGGGCCACGACTCAGAAGGCGCTGAGCACTCTGCAGGCAACAGAACATCCCCCCTGTAAACCCAGCCCATAACTTTTCAATTACTGAATTCAGACTGGAGAACCATAAATCAGGCCCCTCCTTCTGACAATTCTTTGAGCTCTAGAACTGGACTCCTGCTCCTGGCCTGTGGCAATGGCTCTCCCCTTGTCTGTGCATTACATCCCTCCTCAGACTGTACCTTCCTTGTTCCTACTGAGCCTGAGATGATGGAATTGGCCATTTGCCCAGGTGAAGGGGGAAAAAAAAGGTAGTTACTGTAATGGAAGGGCTTTCTGCCTCCTCTGACTGCAGAGTGAAAATCCCAGGCAGATAGCACAGAGCCTGTTTAATGACTCACACTCCGCTTTTTCACCAGGGAAAAATTTCAGGCCTGCACTCAGTTAAAAAATGGAAATTTTTATAAAACTTCCATTGTGGTATGTTACCATCTGTTCAGAAATTAACAAAAACAAAATCAAAGTAAGCAAATGGGTTGATTTTCTTTCTTTCTTTTTCTTGTAGTAAGAGCTTTCTGTTCTGTAGATAAGAGTGAATCTCCAAGGGGAACTGTGAGCACATGGAGTTCAGCACAAGAAAATAGAGACTGCAGTGTAATTGTCTGCTGGCTGTGCGCAAATCCACGTCCTGCAAAGCCAACTGTGCTCCCAGTGAGGGCCATTTCCTCCTGCAGCCATCAGGAGTGTTCCTGCCACTCAGGGAGGGACACAATTCCTGTGGCTGCAAGCATTTGCATGTGCTCAGCCCCAAAACCTCCTCGGATCTGAACTGCATCCAAGGGCTTCTGATGAGATGACTTTTCTGACAAAGTGTTCCCTCTCCTGGGAACCAGGCCACTGAGGATTTGGAAGAGATGTGTATAATAACACAAAATTTCAAGCTTTTGTTGGAGGAAAAAAATAAAGAAATTGCAGACAGCAAATTTTGCTTCACCCTTTCTAAGGCTTCATAAGAATACATAACTTTTTCCACCTGGTTTTGAGCAAGAACGCTGGTTTTTTTTTTTCTTTTCAGAGTTGAATTCTTGGAACTCATTCCATTTTCATTTGGCTATTTTTACCCGCCCTGCTCCTTCCTGTATCCATGGAGTTTCATCAAAACATTGAATTCCAGCCTCTAATGACATAACCTTCCCCTTTCCTTCCTGTTCTCATGTCACCTCTCATTTTCTCACCAGCTCCAAAGCCTTCTCTGATTTTCAGACTTTTTCTACTTTAGCCTTCTTATTTTCTTTATGTACTTTGCATCAGCACTGTCTTCTACAGAGTGGAATATTAAAAAGTCACAAACTTCTGAATAAACAAGCCAACAAAGCAGCCCTCCAGCTGCCTCAGCTGAGGAGAACACCTTCTCTTCTTCCTTACTCTAAGGAAAAATCTGATTTCAAACATTTGTCAATCTGATTTCAAACAAACAGTTTTGTCTTGCATCGGTATCAAACTGGAATGATTTGACTCCAGTCACTCTCTGAGTGTCTGATCTGCTGGGCTGGGGATAAATCAGCTGCAGGACAGCTCAAGTGAAATGAAGAGAATGATTGCCATGTGAAGCTGAGACAAAGGGACTGTGACACCCAGCCAACAACTCCACTGCCTGTATTTACCCATTAATGTGAGACAAAAGTGCCATTCAATGTATGGCTCCAGTTACTTAATGGATTAGCACTGCAAAATACCTGGCATAGTCTGGCTCTTTGCACATGGATCCCACTCTTGTGTATTCCTGCACCACAGAGAGCTCCAGTGCTGTGTGAGCTTGGAGGGAAAATGTAGGAACAGCAATCTGGCATGAACATTCCTTGTCTCAGGAAAAAAATCGAACTGTGAATGGAATTCATTTGCTGATTTGCAGGAACAATGAAGTCAAGCAACAAAACTTAGCAAACCATATTAAAAAGCATCTTCACAAGTATTTTTGCAGGCAACAGAGGTGTTTATGAACCAAAAAAAGAGGTGTAGAAGTTACAATTGCTCCAGGGCAAATTTTAACTGGTTTCCCCTCCTTATTAGATTTCTCATTCATAAAAAATTGTTGGCTGACTTAGCAGTCACTGCACCATGTGGGATTTTAGGTGTTCCTAACCATCTGCATGCATTTTTTCCATTTGTCTAACTAATTTTCCATCTTCAGTTTATTTGTCTTAATTTTATCTCCCTGTCTATATAATTAGAGTTATCTGGAACACCAAGACAAGCCTTGGTCCCAGCAGAGGGATGGACAGTTTATTTGCTATCAGAAGCAAAGAACATAAGCTCTAAGCTATTCCAAACTCCACTGCCATTCTCTGCTGGCAATAAAGAAAGTTCTTCATGCTTTAAATTATGTTTGATCCTGACAGTTTTCCTGATCTGGAGCCTGGAAGTTCAGAGTCCTTCCAAAGGGTGTCAATGAAGTTCCCAGCCAGGTTTGCTCTCAGAAAATGACATTCTCAAATCCAGAGGAACAGCCCCAAGGGAATCAGTTTGAGCTCCACACTGACAATCTGCCAGGAATTGAAGGTCTCTGTATAAAACTGAAATGTGTCAGGTGCCCAGAATTTCCATCAAATGCAGTGGCTGAGCCATTCAGTGGGATTCAAGGATTAGAACATTAACTTGTGCAGAGTTACACCTATCCATAACTTCCCTATGGGAATGCCCTGCTGGAAGATTACAAGACTAAGTCAGCAATTTCTCAGTCCCACAGACTTATCTCCTGGTGCCCAGCTAAAGTCTTTTATCACCAGAAAACAGCTGGAAAGCTTTATACAAAAAGTTATGATCCTGCAAGATTCAGAATATTATTTGCACGATAAGCTGAGAAATGAGGTTTGAAGTCTTTCCTGTGTTTAAGCCTAAAAAGAAAAGCTTAGTAAGATTCAGAAATGCCAAGTTGAGTCTCCTTAGACACAGAAAATTAGGACTGTTTGGATCCCTGCAGATTACTTTGGGCTAGTCTACAGAAGCTCCATGGGGAACACATCCAGGTTGAAGAAGACATGCAAATAAGAGGTGTGGGACCCAGACTTGTGCTGCCTTTCATGTTTGCTCATACCTAGAAAAGCTCCATGACTAGTGATACCACTAATGTTTCTTTTAGATGTTCAGTCTTACCCACACTGCAGTTGTGTATGTTTACAATTCACCTGCAGTTTATCCATATTGAATCTTTTCCATGCCCTCCTTCCCTGCTTACTCTACACAGATCCTTGACGTTTCCATCAGTTACAATTACAAAGTCACATGGAATGATGGATTTGTGTAAGTCCAGAACTGAATCCCTGGTGCTTCCCCAGCTTGGAAAGGCCATTTCTAGCAAGTCAAACCAGCACAATTTCCTTTAGCAGAGCTGTACATGGGCTGTACCAAGAGCAGTGTGTTACAAGAGCAAACAATGGAGAGGGTCGTGTTTAGTGCCAGGATGAGACAATTTTGTCATGACCTGCTGTGTTACCTACCAAAACCAAGTTTTTGTGCCATGTTTTCATTCCTCCTGATCACAAGGAGCTATTGCCTTAAATTGCCTCTGTGAACAGAGCCTCTTCTCCCTCAGCAGGAAAAACAATGAGGTCCTTAAAAGGGCTGCTTGGAAAAACTCAGCAAGTTCACAGAGATGCTTTGTCATTTCTGCCCATTGCCCAGTGATCTTCCTTATATAATTGATTAATAAAGTCCATGAAATTTCTCTGGAGATAGGCCAGGCCACAGATTCTGTTCTCATTTTATTTTAGTTCTAGGAAAAGCAAGCAAGAAAAGATTGCTTCTAAAAAGCTTCAGCTACTGTTGCTGACACTTGGTTCCCACAGACATCTGTCAATAATGGGGTGGCCAGGAGGTTGTTCCTGTGTCCAGGTCTGTCCTGGTGTCCAGGAGGTTGTTCCTGTGTCCAGGAGATCTGTTCCTTGGCCCAGGTCTGTTCCTGGTGTCCAGGAGGTTGTTCCTGGTGTCCAGGAGATCTGTTCCTTGGCCCAGGTCTGTTCCTGGTGTCTTAGGAGGTCGTTCCTGTCCAGGAGTTGTTCCTGGTGTCCAGGAGGTTGTTCCTGGTGTCCAGGAGGTTGTTCCTGGTGTCCAGGAGTTGTTCCTGGTGTCCAGGAGTTGTCCCTGGTGTCCAGGAGTTGTCCCTGGTGTCCAGGAGGTTGTTCCCGGTGTCCAGGAGTTGTTCCTGGTGTCCAGGAGTTGTCCCTGGTGTCCAGGAGGTTGTTCTGGTGCCCAGGGGTGGGCCATGAGCTGAGCTCTGTGCACTGGTCTCAGCCACCTGAGGGAATGCCCCTCCAGATTTATTTTTAATGAATTTTGCTGCCACACCACAAACAAATAGGAGTATGCACTGTTTGTGCAATTTCAAAATCTTACTTGAAAGTATTTCATGTGCACCACAAGCACTTCCTTCCACCTCCATGTTTCCCTTCCTTTCCAGGGCTTTGCACTGGAATTCTGGCTTCCAAAAGCCTCAGAAGTGCCCCTGAATCTGTCTAAACAAAGAACACGTGCAGTTCATGCAAACCAGAGCATTGCCATCTGTTGGATCTCCCCAGAGCTGACATTTGGTAATGACCATCACCTCCTAAGGGCAGACTGCACCTCCAAGTGAAAACTGTGCCAAGCATATTGGGATTTTCATTTGCAAGATTTAACTTGGAAAGATCTGGTGACAATTCCTGAGTGGAAGTCAACAGCCAGTTGGAATGACTGTTAGCATGCCAGGAGGAGGGGGCAGGGAGGGAAATAAACCTAAATTAGCTGTGGTTTGTGAGCAAGGGAGGTCAGCTCTGAAAAAAAGAACATGGTCCCAGTGGGATAAACAGTACAGCAGATAAATCAGTAACTGGGCCACTCATGAAATACAGGTCCTGCAAATATTTCACAGCCATGGAAGGGGGGCTAAGGAGAAAACAATTGCCTGGTTGGGCACCACATACTCAGAGGGAATGTACAGTCCCTGCAAGGGGGACACTGCAAACTGGACACAGAACAGCCAACCACACACAGGATCCTCAGGATTTGTGTCATCAGTGCTTGGGCACCAAGAACTCAAACCTCAGCAGAGGCTCTGTGGCTGATGCTCTGTAGTAAGCCAAAGGTCACCTCCTTCATCTTCCAAAGTTCAGTTTTGTACTCACTAAACCCATGCTAATTGTCTTCACCAACATTTGAATTTTTAAGATGGTGTTTCTCAGACATTGGATTTGGATAGCAAGTTATACTCTTTGAAAATCAGAAAGATTTGCCTCAGATGATTTCAACTTAGTGCTCCCACGTATCACTCCCTAGAAATGTGAAGTGCAGAAAGAAATCCAGCAGGTCAACATGATCAGTAAGATTCTGAAAGTTTTCTTCAAAAACAGAACCTTGAAAACATCATACACTCAAGCACATAAAGGAATCATTTTTATGTACTTTTCATCACACTAAAAGATTCAAAGACTCTCTCCTTCTTGATTTTCTTCACGAAAAATGAGTCACAGAACAGATAAAAACTAGCACATTTTCATAATGAAGAGCTGCTCTGACCTCTAGTTTATATTAATTGATGCAGGGAAAGAAGGGGAAAATTTCCAAAAAAACATAAGAAAGTAGTAACTGTTCAGTGTAAGTAAGGAATCAGTTGAGCATTTAAAAAAACCTACAAGTGTTTAGGGCCTGGCCTTCAATATTCAACCTGCTGTGAATGGATCATACAATCAACACAAAGTACCCATTTCCCCCTATATTCCAGGTCCTGAGCACAGGTCTGTGCTGCCACCCCAAAAGGTCTGAGCTGTTCTGTGGGGTGTTTCATGCCACATGGCCCCAGTACATCGAGTGACCCACCTCTAGATCAGGATGGCTGAGCACAAAATGCCCTGTGGGGATGGGCTGTGGCTCACACCACCAAAAAAACCCCTGCACAAGGTCACTGGTGTGTCCATGCCTCCCAAAGCTGCAGAGCCCAGGAGCTCTCCCTGAGCTGGAGAGAAGCAGCACTCCCACCCCAGGCTGTAGCTCTTGCAGGAGTTTGCAGTTTGGAAGCCACTCTGCTTATTGGCCATTTCCTGTTGACTGGAGCACTCAGAAGAGGGGAAACATCTGTAGGTGTTGCTGTAACTTAAAGGTTTTCCTTGCACAGCCTGGAAGGACAGAACTGCTTCCCATGTGCCTTAACTCAGAGGAAACCTCTGGTGCCAACCTGCTCAGCTCTCAGTGGAGGACAAGGTCTGAGCTGCCACACACATCCTACAACATTCCACAAAATCGTTAAAGGAGGACTGGAAACAGGAAAAGTAGCAATTCACTGAAAGTGCAGGGAAGTGGGTTCTAAGAAGAAAAGGCAAGCTGGACTATTTGCACTGACAGGGCTGAGGTTATTCAGCACCTCAGCAAAGAACTATCACGTGTAACCTCCACCCCAGGACTGCAACAAGTCCTCCACAGGGCTTCAGAGAACTCAGAAAGGTTACACTGCACTGACAAACTGAGACAAGAGAGGGGAATGAAGCAATTCTCTCAAAAAGCAGAGCAGGTCTGGAGAGAAGCACAGATTTCCTGTGCTTTTAACCAGTCAAGAGGGCTCTGCCTCATCAAGCCCACGCAGGTGATGGAAACTCATCAGAACCAAGGATCATTATGCAAGAGAGAGGATACAGGGCTGCTCTGACACCTTCACCCAGCAACTCACCCAAGCCACAACTCAGAACAGGAAGTTTCAGTCAGACTTTCAATTCCCACACCAGGCTAAATCAATCTAAATCAAATACATTTAAAAGAAAAAGCCTTGAATGGAAAAAACCAGTCTTTTTATGCCACCCACTACCAGAAAGATTATTGTTCTTGCCTCAAAACTATTTCTGATTTGAAAGCTGCTTGAATTTAGAAATCCAGGGATTGGATTATTTTTTCTGTGTTTGAATTTCTACACAGGAAAACTGAGTAATTTGTACAGTTAGCTAAGCCAAAATAACAAAAAAAAAAAAAGAAAAGAAAAGGAAAGAGGCGGCGAGGAGGATGGCCACTGCTGGATTAGAATGAATTTGTGCTGATAGAATGACACTGTCAAAAATCCCTCAGGAATAAACGTTTTTTAAAGTCTTTAATCAGGCCTTATTTTTCTTTTTTTCTTTTTTTTTTTCTTTTTTCATTCCATTCTCAAAAGCTTACTCCTCTGGTCTATAATAATTTTGGGAGCAAGCCTTTCTTGACACTAAAGTGCTGTTGATGTTATTTTCAGCACTGGAATTGCTGCAATGGATCCCATGCAGTGCCCACTATCCTTTCCCTGACACTGGCCATGAAAAGCTGCTTCACACAAAACTTTAAGAGACTTCAAGAGGTACCAATCCACACAAAAAGAAGTCCATCCTTCACAGCAAGAGTTAAAAGGTTCTCTTGTCCCCTCTCTGCTGCATTTTGTTTTAAAGATCATTACTGACACAAATCCGGGGGTTTTGCACCATACAAATATCCCATCATTCCTGGATCCTTCCACACTCTCAGCTGCACAGCCAGCAGTACACAGTTAAAAATACAGATATAAATATATGTATTTATGCTTCACAGTACATGTTACAAGTCTGTGCCTCCACACAGAAGGGAGCTGAAGCAGGGTCTGCCTCTGCTCTCTCCCTTTCCCTGTGCATTTGTTCCCACTGAAGGATATCAGACATGACAGCCCTGGAGTCTGCAGTCCTTTGTCTCCACAAAAGGTCCAGTTCTGACAGCAGGAGGCTGGGACTTCACTTGGACACTGCTTCAGCAGTATATTTCAATCAACAATGCCTTGAGAAATTTCCAGGAACCACCAGCAAAAGTCAGGAATGAGCAATACTGAGGCTAAATAACCAGTCAAGGTTCTCTCTTTCTGAGAGCTCTTTCTGAGAACTACCAAGGAAACCAATTAAGATCAATCGTGTTCATCATTTAGGCCGGAGCACATCGGGGACCATGGCCCTGTTTATTTACGGGCCACTTGAAAATAACCCCATGGAAAACAAGCAGGGAATTGCTGCTGGCACGGACTGGATTTGAAATGCAATCAAAGTTTCTGGTTTCCTCAGCAGAGAGCCTGTGAGCAAAGCACAGCAGCAGCTCTCCCTGAGAGCAGGCTCACAGAGCTGGGGGAGGGAAAGGGTTACCCAGGGCACCATAAATGTCACCAAAATATGCTGGGCACTCTGCTCCCCAGAGGGATTTTATTAGGATTTTCCACTAGCAGCAATGCCACAAGTACCCAGGAGTCAGAAAAAGAAATGGAAGCAGTTGTGAAATTGTCCCTTCTACTTTTACCGTCCACATGGAAAAACACACAAAAAGACTGACGGACACACACTGGGAAAAAAACCCAGATGATGCCCTTCAAGTTCTTTTTTCACAGTTTTATGGAGCTAGAGAACATCCTGAATGTCTAAACTCTCCAGAAGCACTGTCCCTTTAAAGTCAGAATGTGACTTTTTTTCACCCACAAGAGAAAGTGCAGTTTCCCAGGTTCTTACTGGAAACATTTCTTGGGAAAATATTAATTTCCAAAGCATTGTTTTTACACTTTTGGTTCACTGGTTGTTTGAATCTTGTAATGCTTTAATAGTGTTTTTACTCCATGAATGTTTGTAATAACTCAATCCATCCTATTTCCTACAGTATCTCCTTTTAAGGATAATTATATCAATATGCTTCTTACATTTTGTAATCCAAAGAACTTATTTTTTCTAGATTTTTTTTCTTAGTTGGGTGATTCAAAACAAGACTTTAATGGTATGATCCTGGCCCCCACGATTTCTGGAAAAGCTGCTGCACAATAAAACTCAATTCAAAACCCAAAAAAACCCATTAGAAACATGGATAATTATAGCATTCTGTTAAGTTCTCACAGCTTTTCTTCCTAATAAGAGAGTTCAAGGTTAGCTGCAATCTGCTGCATTTTCCAAGACAAAAATCTCATGCATTTCTTTTGTGTTCATGTGCCCTAAGAAACTTTGCTTTGGTTTTCTGGGTTTTTTTCTCAAAAAGAGCTGCAAAGTTTTGTAACAGGCTAAAAGATATAACCATAATTAAACTCTCTTACATATAGCCTTGACTAAGGGCCTCAAGCATATCTATTTACAACAGGAAATATCAAAGGACCTAAGCAGATTTAATAGACTTACACAAGTCTTTTCTAAAGCTACTCATGGCCTTCTGCAGAGGACATTGCTCAACTCAATTCTTCCCAAACTTCTGGGCTATTTTGCCACAGTCAAGCCTCAAAAGCTTTTACAGATTATTGGAATTTAGGAATTAATATGCTTTATGGTCCCACAGCCTGGTCTGGGCATTATGAGTTCATCACTTCAGGGTTTGGCCATGCCTGTCTCCATTCAGCCTCCTCTGCTGCCTTTTCTGATGCTCCACTTGGAATACAAACCAGCAATGGACAATTCTGCAAATGACTAAATTTAAAGGCAGTGATACCTAATGCTGTCAACCAGGACTCCTTGTGTCAAGAACAGCCCTGCTCCCCGTGCTGGGAGGGCTGCAGAGCTGCAATGGCTCAGAGCTGGCTGAAAGGCTCAGGGCTACTGACAGGTCTCAAAGCAGAGATCAGACCCCAGGGTACTTTTCTGCCTCCACACCAAATGAAAAGACAGCACTGCAGCCTAACTCAAAACATCTGGCTTGAAGGCAGTAGGAGCTTTTAGTGCTCCTCAGCCTCCAGAAACAGTCTCAGACAGTCAGGCTGAATTTTGGTAGCCTGGCAGCCACTGTTCCCTCAAAGGTCCTGTGCATAATACTGAGTGAGGGAAGGGCTAATGCTGCTTCTTAGCTGTTCATAAAGGAAACAAGAAGATCCCTTGATAAGATGTTATCTTCTTTCCTTCCTCTCACTGCATTCTCTGATCAACAGGGGAATTTCAATTTTGTGTTCTCTGTCCCATACAGCAATCAGAGGCTCTAAAGGGGACCTCTGGCACTCCAGATCAAACTGTTACCCACTAAATCTCTTTTCTCTGGAACATTAGAGATACTTCTGTAACACATCCAATATGTATCTGATGAAAATTGTTACCAGAATGTTTCAATCTCATAAGTTACAGAAAGAAGCCAACTGACAGCACTTGACAACATGGAGCACAGTGCCAGAATGCAAACCAATAAAGTTCCTTCTTCTTGAAAGTGACAAAATGCTTATTTTAAGCATACTGAGACAATAAAGTGCTGATTAACAGGCAGCATGTTCTTCAATGAAACGTATGAGTGTGTAGCCTTGTGCTAAATACAGAAGATGCTGAAGGTATGTGATGATGAGTGTGAGAACAGCTCCCCGTCAACATCCTGAAATTTAGCTTTAAACCAACTCCCTAACAGAGTGTTTGCAGCTCCAGGGAGGACTGACCCAGTGTCAGGGACAATTTCTGTGAACTCAAGAAGCATAAATGCACGTGCAAGGTTTATTTCTCAACAGCTTAGAGCTGTCTCAGACACATCCATGCCTGTAGCCATGTCTTTGCTGCCTTACCTTGGTACAAAGGGGTGTATTGACTCTCCAGGGATTGCCAGGGAGGGATTACTTTAGCCTGAGCTAGAAACTACAATACTTTCTTCTAATCACAGGTTAACACCATGTTCTGCAGAAATTAATAGAGATAATGCTGAAAATAATACTCACCCACGGAGTCTAAAAATAAGCACCGAAATTTCCCCTCCTCGTTTCTCTCTGCTTTGTGTTTCCCCTCAGGTGATGACACCATTCTCCTCTCCAGCTCTCCTGAAATGCATCATGAGCATCATGGTTACAGACTGCTCTGGGGAACAGTTTCTGCATGTAGGGTCAGAGCTGTGGGATGCACTGGGTGAGGCAAATCAGGGGTTATAGTTTTGGGATGTGCTGCGTGAGGCAAATCAAAATCTCCCTAGACCAGAACAACCAAGAGAAGGCACTGGTTTAACATGGTCTCCAAGAATCAGATACCTAGAAACATATTTGAATATGTATAAACTAGGTGGGAAGCCTGATCACAAGAGAGAGATGAACTAATTACAGTAAACGGGGTGTTTTCAGCTGCATACATGAAGAATACACTCCTTCAGAGTATTTTTGGTGTGACAGACTCTGTTTAGTTTTAGTCCTGCAGCTCAGCCCATCTCAGACTTCCAAATACAAGCCAATTAAAACACCAAAAGCTTATAGAATATTAATTGCTTTAGACTGTGCAATGTATGCAGCCTTGATTCATGTAAACACAGGCATTTTGAGAGCACAATATCCTTAAAATCAGTAAAAGGGCAGTAATTTATCAGGAGCACTGCACAAAGAACTTGCAGTTCCACCAGGCAGACAAACTTCCCAATAAAAAGGACAGGTGGAGATGAAGCCAAGTGATACTACCCAAAAATAGGGAGTAGCAACCCCAGTTTTAGGGCAGTTTGATATGCACCTCTGTAGCACTGACACGTCCTCATGCATATACAGAACACACTAATTCATTCTCAAAACAACTTCTTATGAGACAAGGAAAAAAAGTTTCCTTCTCCCAGATGAAAAAAGTGAGGTCAGTAGGTGTGAATACAGATGGAGCTGGCTCTAGAAGTGGCATGAAAAAAAATGGAGTTCTGGGGATTACACAGCAGACTTGCTAATTTTGTGGTACTGAATTTAGAGAATCTGGCTCGGGGAAGGGAGAAGAATCAGTTTTTCATGACACATTGTGTCTCTCTGCGTGCAGCCCCCGCCATAAGGTGTCCCCAGCCCTGGGGACTGGAGCGGGGAGCCCTGGGGGTGATTCCCTGCACAGCCAGGGTGTCCTGCTGCCAGATGCATGCTCCATTACATTCTTCTAGTCCTGAAGGAAAAGCACTTTGAATTTAGTAATATCCAGTATTCCTGTTAATGTGAGGCAGGAGACTGGCAGCACGCCACTCGCAGAGCCCAGCAATGGAAAAAGCAGAGAGGGAGCTGAGGCTCACAATGTGAAGCAGACAGACCTATTGTGAGCTGTCTCCATCCTCGGGGCTGGATGCTCCAGGCTGATTTATGAGCACAATATTTACAACTAACACACATGAAATGCATTATGAGGAGAAATAAATCTCCTAGCATGCACGGAGAGAAGCTAAGATAAAAGAATGCATATGGTAAACTAGGTGACTGTTTGTCATTAAATGTGGTACTGGAGCCAGAGCACGTCTCTGGGGCAGGGGAGGCTCAGGATTTGCACTGGGGTTTATCAATACTCTGGAAAACACGAGCCATTAGGCAGAGACTTTCAGAAAGATGTCCCAGCTTTTTATTTCTTTCCAGTGAACTCAAAGCTGATGAAAGACACTGTGTTGGAAGCTCTTGGGAGTAAAACAGGGCTTGAAAGGAAGAGCAGTCTTCTGCCTACGCAAAGACCCAGTGAACAGGCCAGAGTTCAGTGCCCAGGTCTTGTGTTACAACAGGCAATATCCTTCATTTGTGTGCACCCATGTCCCAGCTCATAAACAGGTACCAGCATGAAATTGGTAAGAAAGGGCTACTTTAAGGCAGAGGGCACATCATAATTAAGTATTCTGACTTACTGCACCATGCTACAGGCAGTAGAAATTCCCCAAATTAATTCCTAAATTAAATCATCACTGAACAGGTAAACATTTCAGAAAAACAACCATCCCTTACTAAATAACGGGACCAGCAAATAAGGATGTCAATTCTAGTTTCTCTGTAATTGCAAAACCCAAACCCCACTCCCAGAAACACTGACAACAATTCCCTGCTGATCCCTGCTGTCCTTTGAACCCTGCAGTGAGCAGGCTCCTCCAAATCTCATTTGGCTGGACAGGGAAGAGGAGGCAGCTCTCACTTCAATGCATCTGTATCTGCCATTTCTGCCTACAAAGCTGCACTGCTCATAGATTGCATCTCATCATGCCCAGCCAACCCAATTAGGCCCAAACAGCTTCTTGGAAGGCCCAGATTCATCTCTTCCTTTGATACTGAGGTTTGATGGTGCCAATATTTTTGCAGCTCTCTGTGATGTTGCCTCTTCCCTGGTGGGATGTGGCTTTAAGTTAAACAACTCATTTTCTGCAGGGTGCAGCACAGTCACGGAGAGCTCTGAGGCTGCTGCTGTTCCTCAGAGGGCTCTGATCAAACATCTGATTCCAGTATGGGAGGACAGACTCATAAAACCAGGCAAACCATGGAAGCAGACTGTGGTACAAACCAGAGCAAGCACTTCAGCTAACTGAACATGTTTCCTGTCCTCAGCCAGCACCACAACATCTTGGTTTAGCTACCACACATCTCCCTCAGAGCACTTCCCACTGCTCAAAAGGGAGCAACCAAAAATTCCTGTGAGAGCAGGACAGTTGGGTTGAAGGAACAGCAGAAGGGATCTGGGGAGCAGGAGAGGTTCTGCTGGGGAAAATCCTCCAAAATGAGCCCAAGAAAATGTAAATAAACCAAACTCAGCCCATGTGTGATACAATTCAATAAATGACACCTGGAGAAAAAGAAACTAGAGCTCTCCTGTATTTTACTGTCAGGAGTCTAAATTAATCACATTTTATATTTCTTTTATCAAAGCATTAATGACAAAGGGAGGGTGAATATGAAAATACACCCTCCTCAGTGAAAATAATTATATTTGCCTCCATAACTTTGATTATTCCTTCAGACTTACCCTATTTTCTTTCTAAAACACTAGACAGGCCTTAAAAAATTGCAAAACTAACTAAACCTACTACCCACATTTATTGAAGCAATAAAGACATACTCATCTGTTGAATTACATTCTATTTTATGTTGATTTTATACACCATTGTAGTTATGGATAAAATCACACCATATTAACTAGCAGGGTAATTTTGTCCCACTGTTTTGTGGTTTCATGCCCATAAACAAGTGATTTATGGATTTTTTTTTTTGTGGAGTTCCTTAGTATGTTGATTTCAAATGAAGCAAAGAAGAGGAACTCAGACTTCTATTGGCTATAATTTATGAGATATATTTTGAATTAAATAAAAACAAACAAAAAAACCAACCAAAAAAAAACCAACCTAAGAACCAAGAAAGCAAGCAAGAAATAAATATGAAAACCTCAAGCCATATTTCATCCTAAACTCAGAGTCTAAATCCTTTAAAGTATGGGGAGATGATACAAGTCCCTCAGCAGAATTCTGGGCTGGGTTGCAGAACCCAGGGCTCTGTGCCATCAAACCTAATCTTTGTTTGAGATCTGACACATTCTCTCCAAGTTTTCAGTCACATTGCAAAATCCTGAGAGGATGAAAGGCAGATTCTCCTCCTCTCTTACACTAACCCCAGGGCCTAGAAACAGCAGGACTTGATTTAACCAAACACACACTGGGCCAGAAAAATGATGAGTGATCCTGGGACTAGAGTGACACCAGGGAGACTTCATCTGATTCATGGCTTTCCAACGTGATCATTGCATCACCTCAGACTCCTGAGCAGATTGTGCTGAAATGAGGAGAGACCAGAATGCCAAAAAGCTTCTCCTCACTGGCCAAGCTGACAGCAAAGTCAGCAGAGTCTCCTCCTCCCTAGGGAACTGCACTCACCAGGCAGGAGCAACCTCCCAGCCCCAAACAGGCAACATCTGCCAGGAGCCAAGGCCCTGGTGCCCTCTTTGCAGAGCTGCCACCAACAAAAATGCCTCCAGGCCTTCCTTCTTCCAACTGAACTCCTCTCCACTGCCTCTATCATCCAAAAAATTTACTGTACCACACAAAGCCTGGACCAAGCTAAATCTGATGGCTCCCAAACAGGCTTCTTAAGCCTCTAGCAAATCAAGAGTAGGATATTTGTTTCTAAATCTCCAAAGGAGGATTAGGCAGGGTGACCATAATCCTAACCAGCCTCACACCTGCCACTCATTCTTAGTCAAGGAGAGATGCATTTTAGTATCTGGAAGTTGCTAGCAGATGAATCTCTTTGTCCAAGGTAGGATATCAAAGATTACAGTTCCTAGCTCCCTTGTTTCTTGGCTGCATAGAAAAATAAGGGTTTTTTCTGTGAGACAAAGAGTGACTATGACTGTTTGGTGAATATGTTTGAGTGAATATGTTTGTTTTGGTTCTGGTGACATCATCTTTTTTGTCAGCACCATCCCTCAGTAACTGACTCTGATCTGAGGAAGGACTAGAGCAGGTAACTGTCTTCTGAAACTTTATCCTATCATCTCCCTCTATTTCAGTGCCCTAAACAAATACAAGGTCACTGAGAGACTTTTTCATATATGTTGTCCAACCTTTGATCAAAACCCTGCATTTTCCATGATGTTCTCATGCAAGTCCCACTGCAATGACATCAGAGCTTCCCAATACCCATTTTAGCACCAATTAAAGGGCAATGCTCAGAGAACCATTTCTCTTTATTCTGTAGGAGTTTAAGCAGTGCTGTTATTACTTTTGAGGGGGAATTGTGCAGGCTCCTTGTCAATTGGTTTAGGTTGCCTAAATGAAGCCAAATTGCTCTTGCCATCCCCAGCTGCTGCTGCTGCCTGTGTGTTCCACCTTCCCCACATTCACATTAATCCATCAGCCAAGAGCAAAACAACCTTCCCTCAGTGCACCTCCTGCAAACAGGGCAGGAAAACACCACAAAAGGGAAAAAACCACACATCACTTGCAGCATTTTTACATGTAATAGTAACAGTCTCTTGGTGCCATCATCAGCCATGGCATTTCATTCACACAGAACACTTGTGGGCACATCACATATGCTTTTCCATTCAATGTATTTTTAAATGTTTCCCAGGCAACTGTTTCAATACAATATGCCTCCTTGGCAACCTGGTACCCGCAAATGCCATGCTAGTCTCCCTAGTCCTCTTTTTAGGCCTTCCCATCTTGGCATATAAATGTCACGAGGCCAGGTTTTCCATCTCCAGCCACACAGGTGCTGATCTGTCCTTGCTTTTGGAAAGGCTGAATTGAAGAGATGAGTCGTGCACTGGGTGCTGCAAATTCAGCTTTGGGGTGCTACCAGAGGGAGCAGGTTTCAAAGGCAGTGACTTTTTGTGGGAATGTCTCCTGCAACTAAAATTAAGGAGAACCCACAAAACTGCCTCCACTGAACTGACTTTCTCTGGAAGCAGCAATGAGCCTGCACTTCCCAAACTGAAATGCACGTCATCTTTATTGTCCTGACTAAGCCAGTCTTACCCAGCCCTCCTCATTTTGTGGTTTAATTGTAAGACATCACATGAATGAAAAGAGTCAGACTTTCCCATTTCACCACAGCCAGTGATTAGCACTGGACTGAGTGGGTCAGTTTGCTGAGTTACTCTTTCCAGGGCTGCAATTGCTGCCACTGGCTATTTAGGGGACACATTGTGACATTAGAGTGGAGCATTTCAGCTGTGGGACATTTGCTGCAGCAGCTTTCCCTGCTGCTCTGCTCTGCACACTGTGGTCTCTTTGGGGACATTGTCCTTTATTACATTTAGCAGGATGGCCATGCTCATCCTTGAGTGAAGTCACAGACTATTTGACAAGGACAAAAAATTATCAACATGAACTCCCAAGCTAAGCACTGATTAGATAAAATAATTAAAATATAATAATATTTCAATGGTCTAGCAAGGAACAATTTCTTCTGAACATTTTTATCTGATACTGGAGCTATCGCTACAGAAGAAATGATATTTCAGAAGGTCTAAAACTATCAGCGAGCATCAGTCGTCATAAAAAAAGAAGTTTTAATAAAAACTGTATGTGCTTCAGCCTCAAAGTGGCACATTAAAAAAAATAATAGCTCTTGCATGCAATGACATCAGGCTCTGAGAGAAACCCAGCAGAAACTGTGGCATCTCTTCTTCATTGATTACTCCATAACAACAGCTGAAAATTACAGTTTTTCCAGGCTATAAAATGCCTAGCACTCCAAATTCTACACCGGCAGCAAAAATCTCCTCCCTGTCTGTGAGCTGTTGTATCTGTAATAGAGACCCTGCATTACCAAGCTTTCTAATTCTTCCCAAATGCAGAAGCTCTCATTCAATGCTGCAGCTGTTGGGGAGGAAATCAGAAATAGCAGAAGGCGGATTAGTTGATAATGTACCAGTTCTTCCCCAGCAAATGCTGGCACCTGCGTTTTACACTCTCCTCTTTCCCTCAGCCCAGGAAAAGATCACTTGGTTTGTTTGGCAGGCAATTTATAGGCTTTAGTGATTGTGGAACTGTAAAAGGATTAGAATTTGTTATAATAGCCCCTTCTTCCTGAGAGCAAGAGTTAAAACTGAGGCCCACTTTACAGCAAGAATCAGGGACCATGTAAGTAAAGATTAAGCGTGTGCAGCTTGATGAGACTCAACAGGGAAGAGATAACTACACATGCTGGCACTCCATTTACAAGGAAATCCCTGCAGATAATCTGTAGGAGCATTCTGGCTTCCACAAGCTCAAATCCCTTGACCACTGGCTCAAATCCAGTCAAGGCTGATTATGATAAAGACTACTCTCTGCATTTCTAGGAGAACTTTTTTCCTAAGACCACTAAACATTCTAATTATTAAATTAGCAAGACCCAAAATCAAGCAAGAAGTAATAGGATTTCCATGCAGTGGAGGAAACAGAAGATATGGGCTTGTGCAAAGGGGCAAGCCCAAGAACAGATCCTGTTCTACACTTTGCCTTCCTATTCTTAGTACATTATTCATTCTGGAAAGATGCAGATGGAAAATACTAAATGCCCTTAATGGACAAAGACTTCTAGTTTGAAATCTGCAGGTAGTTACAGAAGCAGATAGAGCAAGGATGAAAACATTCATGACATGGTTAGAGTGGGTAAAAAACCTTAGAATTTTCACTTAAATCTACAAAATCCAAATTCACCTACAATCTACACTTGCTACAGAAGCAAGGTTTTCTCCTTTTGCTTTTTACAAGCAGAAGCTGCAATAATAATTTTCCCTATTCTTTTTATTATATTCTTTCATTTGTGGCCCTTACTGCACAATAACCAATTTTTATGTTCTCCCATAATAAAGCTTTTGCAAATGCTGTAAGTGCTCACAGCACCACACAGCAACACCTCCAGCATGAAGAACAGGCTGCACTCCTGATGGCTGTTCTGGGAGAAGTCGTATCTAACAACATAAATCCATGGCTACAACACACGATTTAGCAGCAGAGGATTGTCCAAGGAGTATCCATGGGGTCCTAAAACATAAAACACCAACCCAAACATCACAGGAATAAAAAACCCCTGTGGCATCTCTGACCGTTAGCACAGATACACCCAGGAGTGTGTTTGGACGCTTTCACAGCCCCCTCGGATTTTGTAAAATCCCTGGTTTTGCATAGTCTGCTGCCTCCGTGTGGTGACAGCCAGCGCTGGGCCACAGTTCCCAGCGATCCTGAGTAAAATCCCCCAAGGAACACTTCTTCAGCTGGCTGTGAAATCAGATTTCTACCCCTCCTCTGTCATCTCATTTCCCACCACTTCCACAGCCAAACCCCTCTTCAATTCACACTTTTGCTTTATTTACACCCCCTTTCTCCTGCTCTTCTCTGCTGCCACCACCACCTTCCTCTCCACAGCAGCCTAAACCCTCCAGATCCAGATTCCCCCTTTGCCTCTGTTCCACTTACCTTGTTCCACCTGCAGCTTTTGGGGGAACGCCTTTCCCAACAAAGGAAAGGAGGGCCGATTTCCTGGGATCTCCTTTCACCACACTGGGAAGCAGCTTCTTAATGGCAACAACAGTGACAGAAGCCTGTGACTGTACCTTGGGTGTTCCCCGGGCACTGCAGTGGCTGTAACAGATATTAATGTGGGAAAAGGTCAGTCTTTGTGACAGGGGTTGACTTTTCCAGTAGTTTCTTTCTTCCTGGATTTTATTCTCATTTTACTCTGCCCATCACACAGCTGAAATGCTGGCCCTCTTGTGTGACAATTTTTTATTATTTTTGTTTTTTAACTATCCATTGTATAAACTCCACAGATCCCAGGAGCAACCAAACACTGCACTTCCAAGATTTTTATCCACAAAAGGAAACCTAATAATGCTGCTTTAAAGTTAAGAAATTAGTTATTACACAGAGTTAAAGTCATTTTGGACTCACAGAAACACAAAGTACCTGAAGGGAAGGTGAAGGCTGGGCAGAGCCTCCCAGATCTCTGCACAGACAGAATCATCCTCAGCTGAAACACCTCTGGATGGGGCTGAATGGACCTCCTCAGCTTCAAATTGATGTGAAATGTGAATCTCTGAACTCTGATACCCATTTTCAAGGTTCAGATGCACTCAAAGCACATATTAAGTCCACTGTTACTTAATATATTTTTGCTGGGCTGTGTGACCAACACAATAACTCACTAGTGTAACCTCTAACAATCAGTCAATACTGATGCCTCCTTTCTACTCCGAAAAATCCAAGGATGCCACAGTCCAGACATCCAGGAACACATAAATGCAGTTACAGAGAAGGAGAATGTGGACTTGGACTCATGTTTTACCAATAATAAATTGGTTTTATGCAAAGAGTCCTGTGTGCTGGTGCGCCCTCATAAATACCTGTTACCAAACTAGATTTATTTCCTTGCACATTTTTTGCATCAGTTATTAGGAGTTTAAACAGCACAGTTACTTTCTGATCCTTTTATGTACTGTTGGAGGATGAATTTTCTGTCACCATTCTTCTGGGGTCTGTTTTTGAGACAGCTGCAGGCTGGGGAGTGTTTAAACCCTCTGTAGCACGGCAACACTCCGGCCAAAAACGTCAAATCGCATCACTTCAGACTCTTCTCTAAAAGCGAAATTAGGTCAGAGGTGCGCTCCCAATCCGTTTTACTTTTTGGAAGAACACCTTTGGGTCTGGCCCCCTCAGCAGCTCCAGAGCCAGGGCGGGATCGGCCAGGCCCCACCCGGCGCCATCTTGTCCCCCTCAGCCACGGGGACCACCCAGCACAGCCCTGACCCTGCACTTCCCAACACACCAAAACCCTATAAAAACAAAGTTTGAGGGTAAAAGCAACACAAAAAAGGGCTGTTTTCGAGACAGACCAGCCGCCGGCGGCTGAGGGGTGCAGGGGATGCGGAACGCCGGGGTCCCCTCAGGGCGCCCTTAGCACCGCTCACCGTCTCCGGCCACCCCCGCGCCGTGAGGGCGGCTCTGAGGGCGGCTCTGAGGGCGGCTCTGAGGGCGGCTCTGAGGGCGGCTCTGAGGGCGGCTCTGAGGGCGGCTCTGAGGGCGGCTCTGAGGGCGGCTCTGAGGGCGGAGAGTCACAGCCCCGGCAGCGCGCCCAGGGCAGGAGGAGGAGGAAGAGAAGGAGGAAGCCCCGGCCGCCCTCACTCCCCGCCCTCCCGCGGCCGCCAGCGCCGTCCCTCGGCGAGGCGCGGGGAGCCTCGGCCATGTGTGAGGAAGGAGCCGCCAAGCTGCGCCTGAAGCCGCGGACGGCGCCGCCCGCCCGCGGCCGGGAGCGCAGCCCCTGCCCCGAGCCCCCGCCGCGGCCCCAGTGAGTCGGGACCGGATCGGTCCTGAGGGAAGGAATCAGCTCCGGGGGGGATCGGATCGGCTCTGCAGGCCAGGGTGCACCGCGCCGGCGACTCGCGGCGTTTCGCGGTCAGATCTGTGTCTGTTAAAGGTTATTTCATCAAACACCGCCCGTAGCGCCTTTAAAAAATAGGGATAAAACTGCAGGGTAGAGCACAGCGTGCCCCACGCCTTCCGCACGTTCCTCGGCACAGTACAGCACTAGAGGGGACAGGGCCTGAGAAACGTCAATGTATGAAAACTTAGGTTTCTTTCTTCCAGAATATGGCTCACAGGAGCGGAGAAATATTTTCTGGTTTTCCCAGCCCTGGAGTTCGGGAGGACGGAACGCAGAGTGGCTCGGTTTGTGTTCGAGCCTGGGGCTCAGCCGAGTCCCTTCCACCATGGGCTGGGACAGGTTGATCACTGCTCTTTGTGTTGTTTCTAATTTCTTCCCTGTACAGCTCCATTCTTGGACAGCGACCCAAGCAAACGCATCAGGAAGAATGCTGGAAATACCATTGTGACATAAACAATCCATCCTTCTCTTGGAATTGTCTTTATACATTACCTGTTAGTGCTTATAGTTCCTAGGATCAATTTAATCAAGTTGTTTAGGAAGATAATCAGTAATTTCAAATGGCAGTGTGGGAATGTCCAGACATACACGGGAACTGATGCAATTGCCACCCTCAGTGCAAACACTTCCATGATTTCTGTGCTCAGCAGGTGTTAAGTTGGGTATTTGAGAAGATAAAACAGTGGCTGCACTTAACTGCTTCACTTGGAAGTGAGGATAGTGATAGATGCCTACTGCTCATTTGTTACCAGCAGAAAGGAAAGCATTTAGACATTCATTTTTTGCTAGCTGCCCAAATTACATAAGTCATATAAAGCTGCAAAAATAGTTTGCAGGCTCAATAATGTCTTTGTGTTCCAATAAAAAGAGGCAAACTGGTATCAGTGTTAAGAGCATTTTCTTTGTTCTCTCCCACCTTCAAACTATTGGACTGTGTCTTTACAGGGCATCGACTGACAGATGTTCCTGGTTTGAAAAGGAAGAATTAAATGAGTGTGAAAAGACCTGGCTTTTGCTACTGAAAGACATCAGTCAAGATTCAGAGTGCACAAACTGGGACACAGTGCCCAGCTTTCCAGAGTTCTTGGAAAAGGTAGCGTGCTGTATCCTTGTTTTTGCACTTTGTTCCTGCTTCCAATAGCGACAGCCTGCTTAATGGGAAACAACATGAAACAGCTTTTAGAGATGTGGGCTTTCAGCTCTTTAATCTCTGTGTGCAGTGCTGTGCCTGGGCATGGCGTGGCAGGGAATATAAGGACAGCTACAAGAGGCTTTTTTGGCAGTACAGCAAATTCTTTCCAACATTTTGCTGGGAAGAGGGAGCCTGTGTAAGGATGCTGATTGCCATAAACACCAGCATCTCCCTAAGGAATGAAACTGGAAAGGCAAGCTGTAATGGAGGGGTTAATTGCACAGAACCCACCCTGACATCACTCCAGTGACATCAGACAAGATCACAACATCAAAATCAGTCTTTATAAAGTACTTTTTCCTCCCCTGAACAGCAGCAGGTTGTTTTTTCATCCTTAGTCTCTCTGGAACATGAGTACCCATTGTATCCATTTAGAAAGGCTGAGGGAAGACCCATATTCCATCAGCTCCATGGGCTCCTGGAGGAGGGACATAAATAAAATGTTCTTTTCTTTCCTGTAGTTCAGTTTTCTCAGTATTTGCAATGTGTTCTCAAAGCCTGGGTTTAGGTATTGATTGAGCTCCATGTGCTTAAGACATTCTCTGTGTGTGTGTGTGTTGTAGAAACAACAGGAAAAGAGTCCAGAACACCAGGAAGTCTTTACAGTTGGAACTAAAGACTTTCAGTGGGTATCATTCCCATCTTTTCACCAAGAAAAATGTCTGAACCCCACGGATCTGAGCTCCCAGCAGCCAGCACAGAGCCAGAGCAATGCATTACATAAAGGCCAGGGCCAAGCAGATAAACTGAAGAGTTTATCATCCACAGCTGAGGAAACCTGCAGGGGAGCCAGTACAGGTCAAGCCCAAACTGCCTCTGGAGCAGGCACAGAAGGTGTTTCAGAGCCTTGCAAACTCCCCGGGCACAGCAGCTCAGCGCAGCCCTCGGCGCTGGTACAAAGCCCTGCAGGAGCTCTGGGCCCTCAGCAGCAGCAGCACACAGGGACTGCACAGAGCAGCAGGGCACGCAGGAGAGAACAGGGTGAGGAAAAGCCTCAAATCCAGACACACCAGGAGGAGCTTCCAGCAGGGGAGGCCACGGGGGTGCCTGTGGAGAAGCCTCAGCCCGGGGGTGCTCCTGGGGCTCAGAGCCACAAGGAGAAGGAGGAAAACCAGAGTGAAGCAGCTTCAGCTCTTGACAGTTGTCCCATGTGTCTGATGCAGTTTAGTGGAAGGTAAGTTTGTGTTTTGGTTTTTTTTCATCACTTTCCCATAAATGAACCACAGCAGGTTCTGGAGGCATCCTCTATGTACACAATAACAAAAGCAGACAAAACCTCTACTGTAAGCTCCTTTTTAGCTGTCAGAATGACATACTTTAATCCCATTCACGAGTTGAGTATCTGCCCTACAGTAAGAAATGTTAACACAGTGTCATAGTACCTTGCCTGCCAGAGTTGCTGAAAATGGGCTTTTACACAGGTCCTCTAACCCTGCAGCTCTGTTGGGGGCCACTTTCCCTGTTGTTGGGAGGCTGAACAGGGAGACAAGGAGTGGCTACATTAATATTTAGACAATTTTGGTCCTTCTGTCAAGAGACTTAGACAGAAAAGCTTAAAATGCATCAGGTCTGTGCTACTCAGCTCCAGTTTGAGCAGCAGTAACAGCAAGGGTGGGAGGTTTTGCTAGAGGATTTGGGCACAGGACTGAGTGCCCCACTGAGGTACCAGAACACTTGTGGGAGGGAGTGAAGGCAGAAGGATTGCAGTGACTGTTTGTGTTTGCAGACTCTCCCAGCTGGACATCGATGGGCACCTTGCCAGGTGCTTGTCTGAAAGTGCAGATGATGTCATGTGGTAGACCCAGAGGAGCGGGGAGCACGGCAGCCAGGCCAAGGACGAAGCTTCCTCAAAGGAAAAGGAAAAATGTGCCAAGGAAGCACATCCTTGTCTCTGACTTCAACCACTAACTCAGCAGAAGGATAAGTGCCGCCTGCCTATTTGGTTTTGGTTTATTTTAAAGCCTCTCAAATGCACATAAAGTCATTCTAGTTCTGGAAATGGTGCTCTGGGATGTCCCAGAGGCCCCCAGGGAAATCAGGCTTGGTACTCCTGAAGAAATGCACTACTGAAATCCCTTCAGCTTTGTCTGATGCACCAGAGTTCTGAATCTCTCAGGACAGAAGAAAGCAGCTGAGCAAAAGACAACTGTTACTTAGTGTATTACTTTTTTTTTCTAAACAGATAATCTATGAAAATAAACTCAGTTAAAAAGTAATTTGAATTTGGCATTTTTGTTGTTTTAGTACCTAAGTAAGAAAGTGTAATTGTATCATTGATCCTGAGAGTGTAGCTATTGAAGAGAAAACACAGCTCAAACCAAATAAAGGCTGTGGGGGTTTTATGTTTCTGAAGGAGCCCAGCTAAACTCAAACCCTTGCAGTGCAGGTTTCTAAGTCTCTATCAGTGTTTACAGGTGATTAACACGACTGGGCTAATGAGGCTGCAGTGTCCCAGTGCTGGGCTGCAAAGGGAGATTGAACACAGCCAAAGGAGCTGATTTTGGTACCAGCTGCACACGGAGCAGAACTGCCCAGAGCCTGCAGGGGCTGGGAGGGGCCCAGCTGCTCTGTGGTCACTCCTCAGGAGGAGCAGGGGAACACTTGCCAAGCCTGGCAATGACAATAAATGACATTTAGGGCCAGCTCAGTAACCACAAACCAAGGGATGAGGTCACCAAGCTGCTGTGGCTCATCTCCCTGTGCCCTGGACCTCAAATCCTGCAGCTGAGCTGGGATCCAGGTACAGAATAAACACAGGGTACAGCATAAAAATACAGGAGCTCCTGGAGATTTGATTTACAGTGGGGTCTGCTTCAGAGGTTGGACACGGCCCATTTCACTGATAAATAACAACAGTCTGTTAACTTTTTCATTAAAGTCTTTAATAGATGTGCAAGAATATAAATGATCTCAGCTGTTATGGATTAGTATACCATCTTCTGCACAATTAAAACTGGTCAGCAAAGATCCCAACTAATTAATTATACAAAACTACAAGAACATATTTACTGTTTTACAATCATTAAATTAGCTAGAATTTTCATTTACTATTTCAAATAAGACAACTATATATCATTACCAGATCCATTTGTAATATATTAGGATTTTTTTTTTCCAAACCACACATTTAATTACATCCTTCATTTTCTTTTATTTATAAAACAAGTACTTTATATAAAAAATTTCCCCTTCATCATGAACAGAACATTATTCAAACACTTGCACATGAGCAACCAAACTTGTACCCAGCAAACTATTTGGCAACACAGCAACATTGTAAATGCCTGTAAATTCTTAAATAAAAATCAAATAGTCTTTACAATGTTTGATTAGCAAAATGTGTCTTTCTATTCTTCCTTCCCTCCCTCCCAAAATGTCTGAAACCTGGAAAAAAAGGTTAAAAAAAACCCCAACCCACATTTCTAATATTTCCAGTTTCAAGTTCCATGCCCTGGCATGTCGAAGGACAGCTTAACCTGTCACAGTTCCTTTCATGAGCTGCCTGCAGTCACTCTGATCACTACTGATTAGCCTTAGTACCAGGGGAGTTCAAAACACTGAACAGGAAATTATTCAGGGGAAATAAAATAAGAAGGAAAAGGGGAAAAGGAACAATTAAAAAATGTCAGATTACATTTAAAAGGTAATGTTGCCTTTAGTAGATAATAAAGTATCTAAAGTCCAGGCATTTGAGGCAAGTACTTTTTCCTAGTTAAATTATTTAGTGTTGATTAAAAGACATTTTGCTGAATATGAAAAGCTACAGTCCAACAGAGAAACCCACAACTGAAACCTGAATGGGATTCATAGAACTAAACAACCACAGGTCTGCATAATTGTGGCTAAGAGGGGATACAAAACCTAGATTGTTAATCAATGATTAATTGACTATTTCAAACAATGTTTTGGCAGTCTGGTCCTAGCACCTCATGACTTGGATGTGAATCCCAAAGATGTCATGTTCAGCACCTAATGCAATGCTGTACCCTGAGAAAACCATAGGTTAATGTAAAGAGAGTGAAGTGTCCCAATTTCTCCTGTTTGCCCGGTCAGGTCAGAGGCCAGCGCAGGGCGCGCGTCTCCCTCCCCCAGCAGCCCTGGAGCCCAGCCCGAGGGGCAGAGCTGAGCCCGCCCCGGCTCCCCCAGCTCCCACCACAAGGGATTCCACAGTTGTCTTCTGCTTCTTCCAATTTCTTAGGTATTTGTTTTTCTGCCATTAAAAGAATTGTACTGCTTTGATGCAAATCATTTTGCTGAAAGATCCCATTCTCTGCTGCAGAATGATTAATTAGTTATTAATGCACACTGAGCAACTGTAAGCAGACAGTTTATCATAAGCAGGAGGTGTGCTTTATCAGGAAAGTGGATTTTATCTTATGGTTATTCTAGATTTACTACTTTAAGGCTATGCTTTACTATGCTTTTGCTCTACATCTGAATATTTGTATTGTTGATAAAAATACTTTTCAAAAATCTAATATACAACACAATATCATTGTAGGTGTAGGCACTGCTTAAGTATGTTTAGAAATCCTTTGTGTGCAAATTTAGATTTCTTCAATCTCTACGTTTTGGTAAATTTGGAGTTTAAGACAACAGATTCTGTAATTGATACCGTAAATTCTAATTTGGAATTAATCTCACTGAGTCACTCTGCATTCCAAATTCTGTAAAAATGCAACTAAACATCAGGCTGCAGCTGTGAACTGTACGTTTCAGATGGAATTTTATTTAATATTAGCAAGCAGAACTTACCAGGTGTAAGAACGTCCCAAATACGCAATAATCCTTCAATGCAGTTTATCCATTTAGGCACTTAAATCTTGTACCCAAATTTATGTTTTGATTGCTAATAAAACACAACTCCTTTTAAATATATCTGAGATGTTTAGACAGGTACCACTTGTGAAAAAAGGCATCAAAAATAAGCTTCAACACCACTGTAATATATTTTATTCTTCAGGATGTTACACTGTAATACTCTTCAACTGGGAGCTCATTGCATCGAATGTTTGTAGAAAGTGTGTGGATCTCAAAGTTTCTCATGATCTCCTTTTGCAGGGATGCAATGAACGTTTCAATCCTTCATGAAACAGGCACAAAATGCAAATTCCTTCATTAATGAAGCCAGTTGTGTCAGTGCCCAGAACTTAAGAATCACTAAGTGGCAGAGGACACCCACCAAAATCATAATTCTCTTCTTTGATTTTCAGCAGCAAATTTGTTTTTAGATCATTGGTCTCCATCCAGAGTGAGCAGTCCCAGCCTCGCATGCATATACTGTAGTTAAGGATAAATTAATGTCATTCACACTGTCCCCAACGAGGTCATTCCTTCATACTGTCTCTTCTGTTGACAGCAACAATGGATTAATATATTCAAATCCTTCAAATTCTGACTGATCTATTCTCTTTATTATATCCCTGAAAAACAAATGAGAGCAGGGTTTAGTTTACCAGAACACTGGGCAGCCTTCCACCATATAATGCAAGATACAAAGAGTTTCCAATTTACTGTAACATGACCAAGTTCTAATGGCAAGTACATAATTGTGGGAAATAGTAAAGGTGAGAGGATTTTTAGAAGCAAGATAGTAAAAGGTTTTAAGCTTAATAATGGTGTATTGTGTATTGTTAATAGAAAGAAGACAAGCAAACATTGTGTGGAGCAGGTGTATGTGTACATGAAGTAATTGGCTAAAATAACTGTCTCTAAGTTTTAGCAATGTGCTATTGGCTAAAATGTGTTTAAGATGCTCTGTAACAAAGTCTCAAGCTGCACCAAGGGAAATACAGGTTGGATATTAGGAAGAAGTGTTTTCCAGAAAGGTGATAAAGTTCTGGAATGGCTGCCCAGGGAGGTGCTGGAGTCCCCATCCCTGGGTGTGTTTAACAAAGCCTGGATGTGGCACTGGGTGCCAGGGTTGAGTTGAGGTGTTGGGTCAATGGTCTTGAAGGTCTCTTCCAACCTGGTGATTTTGGGGGAATTCTGCGAATTTAGGAATTCCCAGGAACCGGGGAGGTGCTGGAGTCACCATCCCTGGATGTGGCACTGGTGCCAGGGTTTAGCTGAGGGGTTGGGGCTGGGTTGGACTTGATGATCTTTAAGGTCTCTTCCAACCTGGTCACTCTGAATTCTGTGAAAGAAACCTTTGGCTGTGGCTGTACGTGAGCTTTTGCCATCTACCACACAATGAGGCTGATGCTGCAATAAAAGCTCAAGGAACGCAGCCCAGCAGTGCCATCCCCTTTGTGGAAAGGGGAACCTAAGCACACCAACACACACACACACACAGGCTCTTAGTGATTTCCAGCTGCTCTCTGAATGAATCCCAGCTGTGCAGCTGGGGCAGGGCAGCACATACTCATCATCTGGGGTGAGCTGCACGGGCTCGCTGGTGAACTGCGTGTCGAAGTTGTCCAAGCCGTAATCGTCCGTGATCTGCGGCTGGAACGGGGGCGTCGTCTGCTTCTTCTCCAGCTTTACCCAAATGTGGGGAAAAGGACAGAATTACAGTGGGTAAGAGTTCCAGCATGCCTCAGGAAATTCAAATCCAACTGCTGTAAATGCTCTTGGAAAGGAACATCAAAGTACCAAGTGGTATGGCCTACAAGCCAGGCAATGCACAGCAATATAGTTACTGCTCTGCATTTTAAAATAAAAATGCCACAAATAATTCAGCCCTTTAAGTTTTATCTAAATTGGTAGATTAGATTCAGGATTGATGAATTCCCACAGTGCTGCAATACAGCAGTTAGCACAATATATTTACTTTTGTTCCTGAGGAATCGACCTACTTTCCTTCCTCATTTGTGTGCAATCTGTCACATAGACCAATTCATGGTAGCACAGACACCAACATTCTAATTCTGACATTTATATTCAGGTAAAAAGCTGTCTAGGCTGCAGACCTCCATAATCTACCTCAGGACAGGTAACTGGTGACAGTAAGTAGCAGTGACCACTGATCAATATGATCACTTGTATTACCAACATCAGATAAAATCCTGATTTTAAGGTCAGAATCTCTCATGATGCTTGGTACAGAGCAAACAAAACAGGGAATAAATCCCAGAAAAATCTTGGATTTCGGGTTTCACACAAGAGCACAGGAAGTACAGATGGAGATAGGAGGGAACTGTGGAACTGTCCCAGGGTGGTGCATTAATACATCAACAGCCCATCAATGATCAGGTCTGGGAAAGCACCATGAAATCAAACTGATGAGGAAGAAACAATCAGCTCCTCCCAAACAAGAATGGCAACGTGAAGGAACCAGCAAAATGAATATTTTGGTGGCAGGACTGTCCCTGTGAGCTGGTACCACACACTCACATCCAGGCATTATTGCACAAGGGGTTAAACATCAGACTCCCTCCTTTGCTATACTCAGTACAGCATAAATGCTCTCTTAAATCAGCCAGAGAGAACCTGCAGCCTTTAACTTGAGAAAATGAATGAAAAAACAGCTCTAGAAAGCCCCTCACTGCAAACAGGAGCTGTGGCTTTGTAGCTCTTACTCCAGCATGTCATGGGTAAACACCATGAAACAGGCACTGAGATAAGAACAGGCTGAATATCCCCAAACCATCCAAACCAGACCTGCCCTGGATGCTGCTGAGCCTCCTGCAGCAGAGTGAGCAGCCTCGAGTGCTCTGGGCTGTGCCACGCACTTGGGATGACCAACACCAGCAAAAATGTTCTGGGCTGGCTGCTCTCTTTCCCTGTGTTTATTTTTCCATTTAGCCCAAGCTCCACACAGAACAAGTTTTAAAGTTGGTGTTAGGCTCCTTTCCTTCTGTTACAACTTGAAAAGATTTGGAAAAGCTTTTAAATCCAAATGTTTTCTTTGAAATGCAGGTGGTGAGTAAGAGATTCTAGTAACTAAAAAAGCTTTCCAAGTATTTTCTCATTTTTTCCTGAGTACATTTGCCAAAACTTATTAGAAATTTAACTTCAAATTCAAACTTATTAGAAATTTAACTTCAAATTTCTCTGACGTTGATCCTCCTGAGAAGAACTGTCCTAATCATATCACAAAATAGATCACCTAAATCTTCCCTTTTTTTAAAAAATAGGGATTTAATATTAAAGCTTTCAGCCATAAAAATATGTTAGAAAATGTAAAAATTCAATCAGCATAAGAAATACCAATTTTGATTAAGAGTTTTTTTGACAAATAAACAAAATAGAGCTCCACACCTCCAGGTGAGCTGCACTGGGGCATCACAAGATAGCAAAAAATAAAAGACTAAAAAACAAAAAAACCCCACCAAAACCCAACAACAAACCAAAAGAAATCCCACTAAGGTTGAAGGGAGAACTCCAAGCAAGGGATGTCTGACAAAATTAAGGACAGCCCTCGTTACTGGGAGGACTTTGTAAACATCAGGTGTTTTAAAGCACCAATTCCTGCTGCACTGTGCTCTCTGAAGAATGTTACAATGAAATTCAGAGCAGCAGCTTCAAAGGGAAAATGCAACTGTGCAGCTTTCTCTCATCTGAGCTCTTTCATGTTAGTGCTGCCTCTTCCCACACTTCCTGCAGCCTCCCCAGACTATGGAAATACTACAGACACACTTTGCAATTGTTAACTACCTATTGAAAATGTAATGCTGCCAGGGAGGAGCTCCAGACTCTACAGCTTTAATGCTCAAATGTCAATAAATGTTATTATGGCATTTCTGGGATGGTTTCTGCACTGGAGACAGAAGGTAACACAATTACCAGGTAGCAGAATATTTAAAAACCAGCGTCAATAACTGTTATAATGGCATTTCTGGGATGGTTCTGCACTGAAGACAGAAGGTAACACAATTACCAAGCAGCAGAAGATTTAAAAACACAATTTTGATACAATATTTGCTTGCAAACCCACTGAAATGCAAGTCATCTCCTTCACCATGAACCACAAACCTCCCTCACCTCAGCAGTACTAAAGAAAATCTGCAAACTGTAACCAGAGTCCCTGTATAAACAACCCCACTAACGTAACGAAAGGAACTGATCCTGCTCCTCCTCCTCAGGTCACTGAACCCTGACACCCACCCCAATAATCCTGCTTGTTTTAGGAGTCACAGAATTGGTAAATTCAGCTGGGTTTTGGTGTACTAGGACAACTACTTTGACTATGATGATTTCTAGAATGATTTCTAATGAGTTCTAGAATTCATTTTGCCTGTTTGCAGCAGGGTTGTTTATATGCACACAACTAATAAATGAATGAATGGCTCCTTTGGAACACCCAGAAAAAAAGGAGGGATTTTTACCAGATGCCAGCCTATGCACACAACAAATAAATGAATGAATGATTCCTTTGGAACAGCCAGAAACACAAGCAGGGATTTTTACCAGGTCCCAGTCTATGCTGCGGAAAAACGTGTGAGACTTGATATCAGCAAATCCTGTCTGGGGCTGGCAGCCAAGCCTTTCTTTGGGATCCTGTGGAAAACACAGACACTGGAATTACACACTGCAAGCCACTTGCAGCCCACGTTTGCCAAAAGCCCACAGAGATGACTCCAGCATTGCCATGACTGTGCAAACTCTGCTGGGATAAGCACACTGTGGCTAGCAAAGAATGCTGAATTATTTTTTTAAAATAAAATTTGGAACTTAATTTTTAAATGATCTTTTACAACTTCTTCAAATAATTCATGTCCTTCTTTTTTCCATTCATGATAATGGCTCTTCAGATTTCAATCAGCTTAATTAAATTAGTATTACAGAAAAGAGTTTATAAACAAAGCTGCAGTTCTTTTTTAAAAGCCTGCACCTAGTTGAACATCAAGCCTATGCTGTGGAATTCCCCCAGTAATTTTGAGACTGAATGGGGTTTTTAACATAGAGTATTCCAAGGTTTATAGATTTTATAATAGTAAGCAGATTAACTTCTTAACTGTATCACTTTCAACAGGAAGCTCTGACTTCCAGCTTTCAGATGCTAAAAATAAGAGAATGTTACTTACCTTGTTTAAAAATCCTTTTAACACATGGGAAGCCTTGACAGAAAGAAACCTTGGAATCCGGATTGGCTTCTCCAGAATAACTGTGACAGGTTTAAAAACAGCAATATTGGGTTTTGGCTTGTGACATTGACCATGAATTCAATACAAACATTTATTATTTTGGTATGCTATCAGTTAGAAAATGGAAGATAAATGGAAGATTTAAATTTTTTAAATCATGCAAACAAATTTTTTTTAAATCATGCAAAAATCATACAGGAATTCAAGCATAAATCAGCATAAGTGTTGACCAAGAAGTACCAATTTTGATGAAGAGTTTTTTCTACAAATAAACAAAACACAAATCCAACAGTTGTCTTTTTCCCCCTCTCTCAAAAAACTGCAAAGCAGAACAGAGGCATTGTTCTATTGGCATTGCAGGATTTCCTCAGGGACATGTTACCTTCATTACATTTGCTATTATTTTTGTGTGAATAAGTTTCATTCCTCAGTACAGGGCAAAGTGTGATTGTAAACAGAATTTTAAACAGAAATGGATTTGATATCAGGCCCTTCAAGCAGAACATGTCAGATTCTGGTCCAGGAGTGCAGGAACTGCTTTAGAGAAGCTTTGCCCGTTATGGAGTTGGGAGCACCGTGGGGTAACAGTGGGAAAGGAAACCCCAGCCCTGCCATCAACCTGCCCATTTGGGATGTAGCCACCCCAAAGCACCCCAAAGCCAGGCTGTACCTTGGAAGAGGTAATCTTCAGTGTTCATGTCAGGATTGTCAGTGATGATGTCGAACGGGGACCTCCCCGCCATCATCTCGAACATCAGCACCCCCAGCGCCCACCAGTCCACGCTGAAGCCTGCAGGGCACACAGAGGTGGCTCAGCCAGCACTCCTGGAATGTCATCTTCCCTCACACAGACCAAAGCTGGCTTAGCACTGTGTCCTGGCTTAGGGCAAATGAGGGGGAGAACCCCCAGAGGGGTTTGTGGTGCTGTTCACAGGGGGCCCGGGATGAGGGAAGAGACGAGGATCTGACTCCATGTTTCAGAAGGCTGATTGATTATTGTATCATATATATATTCTATTAAAACTATACTAAAAGAATAGAAGAAAGGATTTCATCAGAAGGCTTGAAAAGAATAGAAAAGCATGCTAATAAAATCTTGTGACTCTCAGAGAGTCTGAGCCAGCTGGGCTGTGATTGGCCATTAATTAGAAACATCCACATGAGCCCAATCCCAGCTGCACCTGTTGCATTCCACAGCAGCAGATAACCATTGGTTACATGTTGTTCCTGAGGCCTCTCAGCTTCTCAGAAGAAAAAATCCCAACAAAAGGATTTTCCATAAAAGATGTCAGTGACAGGGGTTCCTCTAGAAAGCAGATTTAAGTGGCCCCTCCCTCAACCAGTTCAGGAAAATATTTCCTTGGAGAAAAGTGGAAAAGCGATTTCTGGGCTAAACAGCAAATGGGCATCATAAATGCCCATTCAACTTATTCCAGGCTAAACAGACAACTGGGGAAATGAACACCATAAAGTCACCCCAGGAGATACTGAAACCCCTGCCATGATTTACACATCCCTGGGTGAGCCTGAGCTTTCTCAGCTGGGATGACAAATGTAGGGGAACATTCTGCAGGCAGCAAAGCTGCAATTTAAATCTTTTCCTATAGTATCATTTAATAAATATTTTTCAGGCCAAGTATGATTTAAAAGAAGCTGAAATGAGTGATAGGAAGAGAAAAAAATCCCTTTATTTCAGGAAAAAATTTAAACTGTACAACAAGCACTCAAGTTTTATTATATATTAACACAGAAATGTGCAAGTCAAAAAATTAATTGAACCAAAAGAATTAATTTGACCCAAGCTAGAGCTGTATTTATTGTAACTATAGGTTGTGTAGTTAGGCCTTACCATATTCTTCTCCTCTGAGGATCTCTGGTGCAATGTAATTTGGTGTCCCACAGAAAGTGCTTGTAGTGTCACCTGGGCCCAAACCTTCCTACATGCAGAAATCATTTCAGAAATTAAAACCTGACCTCCTTTTCTGGGTATTTCCTTTAATTACACTTAAAACCCCAAGTTACTCAGGGAGTTTAAAGAGCTTCCTTTCACAAAATAAATACTCATAGTGCTCAAAATGGCCTAGGACTCCTCAGCTCCTCCTCAGCAAAGCCGATTAAAACTGAGTCACAACATGTAGGTAATAATATTTTGCTTACAGATAAATTTTTAAAAAATCAGTTAAACAATTTGGAAGTCCTTTTCAAATAGATATTCAGGAAAAAAAAACAACTTCTATAACAATTCAGTTCCAAATGTGGTTCTATTCAACAGTTAAGTTTTTTCAGAATAAAATTCCAATTCCACAACCAAATCCTGGAGTCAGTAACACCAGTGTTAATATGAAAATGAATTTTCTTAGTGTTCTCCAAGAGTGACAGAAGAAAGGTCAGGAAAACCCTACCTTGCACATGCCATAATCTGTTAATTTGATATGACCCTCTGCATCCAAGAGAACATTGTCCAGTTTTAAATCTCTGTAGATGATGCCTCTTTCATGTAGGAAGTTTAGAGCAATACAAATTTCAGCAGCATAAAACCTGAAATTAAAAAGGAGAAAGTTCATATTAGCATTAAGATAGTAAAAAAGCTGGTGCAATTTAAATATCTATCCTTAAAACATCATTTTACAGCCAACTTTTATGTATCAGCAGCATAAAAAACTCAAGGTACATTTATTGATAAGGACACTGGCCTCTTATAAGACTATTCCCCATATAAAAGTGATATTTTCTTTTCATTCTACTAATTAAAAAATATTTATTCTTTATTCCACAGATTTTTATTCTGAAAATTCCACGTAGCAAGCCAAAATACGAAGCAATAAGGAGGAGTAAATTGGAATAACTGCTACACTGCTGAACTGCTGGCTCTCTAAAAATATTCAGGTTCTTCAAAACAATAAAATTTACATTTTTTCCCAGGCAGGACACCCCAAACTTGAGAATCCAAGTGCATGAAGCAGCAGAGCAGAAGCAAAGAGTGCCTGGGGCAGGACCTACCTGGCGTGCTCCTCGGGGAGCTTCCTCTGGCGCTGCATGTGGAACATGAGGTCCCCCCCATTCACGTACTCTATGACCAGGAACAACCTGAAACCACAGAGCACAGTTCATGCATTCCAAGGGAACTCTCCAGAAATGCTGCTTTTGTTCTGCCCAGCTGAGCCATTTCCACTTCCACTCTTGATTCTGACTGCTAGATTTCTTATGGATACCCTTTAAGTCTATTTGCTTATAAAGCTAGTTAAGAGGGGAAAAAAGAGCACTTCTTTGATGTATATTATGTAGCAACACTCCCTTTATTTAGGGGAAAGCTGGTTTTATTCTTCCCATCTGAGCTATTTTCACTTCCACTCTTGATTCAGACTTCCAGATTTCTTATAGATACAAAGCTATTTAAGAGGGGAAAAAAGAGCACTTCTTTGATGTATATTATGTAGGAACACTCCCTTTATTTAAATGCTGCCACCTTTACCTGTAGATATAAATTAATTATCATTAATAATTACATTAATATACAATTATATGGATTAAACAAGTGTGACACTGTACACAACACAGGCACCTGATGGAAGCTCTGGGCTCGTTTGTTCCTCTGGAAAATCAATGTTTGAAGCAGGCTGCTCCAAAGCAGGGACAGAGATCCAGGTGGAACTGGGCAGATAGAAGGATTCTGTTCCAGTCTGCAGGAAAGCTTCTGTCCTTGGGAAAATATGATCCAGGCAATGCTGCCAAGGTCAGAGAGAGCTCAGGATGGACCAGAGCTGCTGGGGCAGGCTGGGCTGGCCCAGAATTTCCTTGTACATTCTCATTTTCCATGAGCTGAAAGCTCATTTCCACACATACACACACTGGAAAACATTCCTTCTGGAGAACATGTGCTCCAGTCTCTCAGGTCACTCTAGCTGGCGATCTGAGTGTTCTTTAGAAAAGGATTCTTCATTTGAAACACTTCAAAAGTGTTAAAACTTAAACCAGGAAAATCTACTGGACAAAATCCAGCTGGCAGGGCTCTGAGTGGCCTCCCCACAAGAAGATAAATGCTAAACTGAAATTAAATAAGCAGCAAACAAAACACATAACAATGCCTTGAGTGTTTTATTGCAGCACTCCTGGTGTGCTTTGCTTCCAGCTTCCCTATCCTATTTAGAAGTCCCCCATGTTTTATCACCATTCAGAACTTGAAATTGCAAGTTCCTTGCCAAGTCATATTCAGGAGTGTCAGCAGTGGCAGGCCTTGCTGGGATTACAAGGATTTACTGAAACACCACCAGGTTTGCAGGATGGAGGTTCCAGGCTGTTGGAAAACACTTCTCTGGCAATTCTGGCAAGCCCAGGGCATAGATTTTATTACAATAATGGAAGAGCATCACCGGTATCTGAAACAATGCAGCTACAAAACAGCTACACACAGCATCAATTAGCCTCACATTTAGCTACACATTTCTGTTAAAAACTTATTTAAAACTATATTCAACAGCAAGAACATTTTTTGCAGCTTTCCCCCCATCAGTACCCTTGTCACAACCTGTTCTATTACAACTCATTTTCTTTGGGCCACGTAACACAATCTGATGGTGATGAATTTATTCACTTGGAATCAGTTTTGTGCTTTTCCTGCTTGATGTAAATGAGGTCATAATTATGATTTTATAACATTACAGCTATAATCAAATTGTGAATTCATGACATTATGGTTATATCCATGGCAAATGGCTGAAGTTACCAACAAAAAATTAGAGTTTCACTGCAAGAAGCAGCTGGGCTGGAAAAGCAGGAATACTCATAAAGATAGAGCAGGAATACAGAAAGCTTTGATTATGTTCAGCTTGGGTTTTTTTCCTATTTCTGCTCTTCAGCTCTGTCAGTGGAGCTGCCAAAGAGGAATGCACGGGATCCTGCTGCTGGCTCAGCTTTTTCCTGGGTTTCAGTAGTTACAAGAAATCTTCTCAATCCCTCACCCTGCCTGACCACTTGAATTTTTATATCAGGTGCCCAATTCTACTTTGTGTTTGGTGAGAAAGCGTTGGGGAATGTTGATTTAACTGAAGAGCCTTCCCCAGCAGTTTCTCAGTTGTTTATTTATTTCTCTAAATGTTTCTTTATTTTTTCTGACGAGTTTGTTTGGTCAAATCCTCACTCAGTGACCTCTGGAGATGATTCTTTATTTCTTTCTCCCTGCTTCCAAGCACTCCTTGGTCCATGTACCTTCAGAACACTGATCAGCTCCTTTAGCTCCTTCAGCTCTGCTTTCCCTGCTCGGGAGAGTTCCTCTGCTCCATCAGGGAGGTGAAATTTTGGGGACTGAAGAGAAGGTGCAGTGCATGGCTTTGTATTTTAAAACTTGGCAATACACATTGCAAAAAACAGGGGATTATTCCTAAGGATAAATGGATAATCCATGAAAACTTGAAAACTTTGCACTCTACACTGCAAGTGAGTTGGATAAATGACAATTTTCTGATTATGACATATATGGCCATTATAAAAGTGTAACAGCAAGCAGGTGCCTGTGAAAACAAAAAATATCCCAAACCACATCCCAGTTCCCCAGGAACATACTCAGGCATGGACATGACATTTTTTGTTTTCTTCATATTCCAATTGCAAAATAAGCAGCAAATTATCCAATTTGGATTGTGCACACAGGGACAAAGAATTAGCATTTCTGAGTTAAGAGTTAAATAAGCACTTTCTCAAAATCACACACTGCTCTGATATGTTCTAGAGGCTTTTAAGCCTCCTAGGTACCAAGAGCACTGTGCAGGAAGGGGTTTATATTATTACTAAAAGGTTTGTACTGGGCAGCCCAGCTCTCAGCTCTTTAGGAACTGCTGAGAACTGATCTGGCCTGCCCAGCAGCAGCTGCTGTCAAGTGTTGGGAAGCTCTGTGCTCCCCATTTCACAGGGCTGTGCTCAGGAAGGCAGGACAGCTCCTCCTCTTCCTCATTCCCCCCTCCCTTCAGCTCTGACCCACAACACCACTCTGAGCTACCCCCTAGAACTGACTTTGCTGCAGCACTGAATCCCTGACAATGCTGATATTTCCTTCCAAAAACTCCTGGCTGAGTGCTGGCAGTGGTTACATTTGCTTTGGGGGAAGCAGTTTAGCACAATGACCAAGATTCTCAAGAGAAAAAGAAAAGAAAAAAAAATAAAAGAATTTCAGATCTTTCTTACCGACTTGTTGTTTGAAAGCAGGAGTGCAAACCAACCAGGAATGGGTTACTGGATGCCTGCTCAAACACGTGTTTCTCTGTCTGTACCCAGTCAATATCCTGAAACAGAGTGACTGAACAGTCAGAAATCCTGCTGGGTGACCACTGTGGGTATTCCCAGAAAAACACCTGGGAACATCCCAGTGCTGCCCTACACACACTGGCATTGTTACATTGTCCTTCAGAAAGGCAAGGATCCCTTAAAATCTGGAGGAAATTACAAAACATTGTAATGCAGTTGTACATTCAGAAGTTGTTTAACCATTTAAGGAAGGCCTGCACAAAATCTAAGCCATTGTTAATAAAGCACATCTGCAATATTTGATAAACTGCTCACACTGCTGCATGGAATAAATTCAGTTCTGAGATAAATGATCCCAAAGCTGCTGAAGCAGCTCATGCCAGTAACACAAATAATGTGAATCTCCAGTGTTTAAAAGGTTCAAGTGAACTGAACTTCATCTCCTCATCTGAAATTCAAATTTAATTCAATGAAACTACAAAACCTGCCCAGTTGGTCCAGCCAAAATCATTAAAAGCATCACAGATATCTTTAATCCTTCAACAGGAAGAAGTTCTGAATACCCAGTGCAAAACCACATCATAAAACCAGTTTGCATGATACTGGCACAGTGCTGCAAAACTCAGAGCTGCGATAACACAGCATTTGAGCTTTATTTCATAAAACCACACACAATTTAAACATCCCAGACAGCTGGGTTTAGCAGCAGACATTCACCCTTCATGCAATGCACTCATCACCCTGCAAACACTCAGGACACTGCCAATACACCAGAATTGCAATTGTTCTAAAAATTCTCCTTTGCCCACAGATATTCCCAGCTTCCCAGCCAATCTGGAGACAAACACAAAACTGAAATGAGATTTTCCTGTCAGGGATGGGTGCTGACACTGACGTCTCAGAGGAAACCAAGAACTGTCACCATGAAATTAAATAAACCTGTTAGGTTTTGTGTGTGGACCCTTGTGAAGACACATCACCTTGGAGGGGTAAACCTGAGTCCAGACCAAAATCCAATTTTGAATAAAGCACCAAATATGTCCACTTCTCCTTGGTTTAACTAAATGAGTTTCTCTTTAAGAGTCTTTAAATTAACTCTTCATTAGTGCACTTGGCATTAGGATTGTGCCAGTGCTTTATAACAAAACTAAGCTTAGCAAACCTGAACAGAAGCCCAGATATTTGATTTCCCTCCATCTCCCTTCTCTCCAGCAGCAGCCATACCCTGAAAGCACCAGCTAATTTAAACATGCTGGTACTTGCTGTGTAATTGATTTTCTTTCTTTGTGGAACACTTCAAAGGTGAAATTTCCATTACTTGCAATATCTCATGCACTCACAGAATTCACTGAATTTCCTATCAATTCCCAGAATTTCATTATGCAGCCTATCTTAGAGAAAAGAAAAACCAATTAGCTCTATCTTCTATGTAATTATGAGAGCCACAATTCCAGCAAGTCTTCTCATCTACCTCTGCTTCCCAAACAGCTGCACAACTCATTAAACAGGACTTGGCTTTGGCTGCCACCTTCTTGGAAAAACACATGTTAAAAAGGAAACCTGCAAATAAACCATACAACAGCCTCATCTTGCTTCACAAAAAGGAAACATCAAATAAATAAGAGCCAAAGGATTTTAGGAGAACTAAGCCCAGCCTCAGGAATAATGACAGAGATGACAGAGCAACTGACTGAAACTACCAACACAAAGAGCACTTAAAATAGTGGTTTGATGCTTTTTGCACAAACAGCCTACTTCCAAAAAAGTGTGTGAGGGGAAAAAGATAAAAAAAACCCAAAACCTTTCCCTTTTTAATTTTCCCCCTAAACTCATGCATTTGAGATTTTGTATTAAAAAAAATCTAAAGGATTTTGAAAATAGTGGAGAAATGCAGCAGATTTCTGTGGCAGACAAAAACCACAGGGATCTCAAATGGCAGTAGGATAATTTCTGAACTCATGGAAGAAATATTTCAGAATACTGAGTCACTTGCACATAGGCTCTGCCAGCATGAGTGTAAGAACAAAGTTTCAGCTCCTTTACTGACACACAGACAATGCTTTTGCCTTGGAATACACATTTAAAAACACATTTCTTTCAAAATTAAATGCACAAAATCCAGCCCATTTATCTCATCACTTATAGATTAGCACATCCAGGTTGGACTGTTTAATACAGGATTTCTACCAGGACTATTAGTAATTGTTAGTTGTTATTAAAATAAGGGACATTTCTGTCAGATTGGTGCTTCAAAAGTCAGAGAAACTTCTCTGCCAGAGAGGTCTGAAACATGAGCTTCTTGTTCAGCTGAATGGTTTTTGTTAAAGCATAGTAAGTTTTTATAGTATGTAAAAGAATGCAATTAACACAGATTTTACCTCATCATCATGGACCAGCTCTTTTTTCACCACTTTCATAGCATAGATCTGATCATTCTTTTTCAACCGAACCAGAAGAACTTTGGCGTAACTTCCACGGCCAATAACTCGGATTAAATCAAAGTCCTGGAGTCCAAGCCCCTGAGAAATCTTAATTCCATCCATTCCATCAATGACTGGTTTGAGATCCTGTATAAAAAGAAACAGATGCTAGAAACTGAAGACATCTCCATAGCAAGTAACTATTAGGGCTGAGAGATCTTTAAGCACTGGACAGAATTTGCTGACTCTGCTTGGCACTGGCACCCAGGGCTGGATGCTGATTGGAACACATTTGTTTAGAAATGTTGGGTTTGCTCTTACTAAAAGTTACTGGTTTTTCCAAGGCAGTTGTTCATCCAACTAATCATTTTCATATTCCCTGCTAGAAAGCAGAAGGCAGTGCCTTGAGAAATGAGGTTTAACCAAATTCCTGAGCCTCAGGCCATGCACATTGTATCCTTAGTACAAAGTGAGGAGCATTATTCATATTCTGACAGATACAGCACAAATTAATAAAGGCTATCTAAAAATAAGATTAATAAGGAAACACTAACTGGCTAATGAATATATCTGTCTGTGTTCAGCTCACTATAATTTTAATGAAAATTAAGATTTCTAACAGGTTCCTGGGAACACACAGAAGCAATTCTCAGTTTCTCAAGTCTGAGAATTTGCAGGAAATATTCCACTATGAAGAATGTTATTTTTAAATTCATTATTTAAGAAAGAGAATTTTTATCACCTTGGCTATTTGCTGGAATGAGATGTGAAAACATGGGACTGAAGATGGAGCAGCTGAACTGGATGAATGCAGCAGGTACTTGGACTTTCAGGTTTTACCAATCTACCCAAGGCTTTGACACACTTCTGTGGCCTATTTTTATCTGACCTCACACTACTGTACTTGCAGACAGATCAGCATTCTGCAGAACTGTGGAAAGTGTTTATATAAAGAATCTTGATCTAGGATTGACTGCTATTAGAAGAGATTGCTCTAAGCTCAAAGATTCTAGACAAAGCTCCCAGAACACCAACTCCTTTCTGTAGGATACCTTCAATCATTTCAGAACAGCTCAAAGGCAAGGTGGGCAATCAGAGCAGTGCCATGCAGGACAGCTGAGCAAACAGCACCTCCCAAATTTCAACACAAACCTGAGCACTGACCACAGCCTAAGTGAGCAATTAAAATTCTCTGATGTGCTTTTAATTTCTACCCTTCCATTTCTGAATTTGAGATAAAACTCTGCAGCTACATGACTGAAAATAAGGCAGTCAGTCAGCCAGGAGCAGGAGCTACTCAAGTGTGAAAGGAATGGGAGTGACAAGCATTGTAGTGGAGGCAAAGGAAAAAGGTGCAGCCTCGCTCGGAGGGGAACAGCAGAGCAACCCCAGTGTTGGGCAGAGTGCATCCCATTTATTTTAAACATGCCAGAAGCATTCTTAAAAGAAATGTCTTTAAGCCCTTTAGAATTGAAGCATATTCAGATTTTTCAGACTGCTCTAAAGGAATAACATTGTTGATGTGCAGAGATTGAGTCAGAGCCTCTCCAAAAGACCTGAAAGAAGAGTTGAAGTGTAGGTTATTCTACTTGTGTTTCCACAGGAGCTGTGTAGAAATGTTTGGGTATTATTTATATGAACCCTCTCAGAGCTGGGTGGTTAATGGGTCACCAGACTGAACCAAGTTCCACAGGAACAGCCTGAGGGTGACAAGGGGTGAGCATCCATTAGGGACAGCAGACAAGGCAATGGCAAAGCCACCGTTTGTTGTAAGGGCCATAGAAGTCAAACCCTCTGCTAAATCACTGTTATTCCAACAAATGGAAGTGAGAAAACAGAAATGCTAAAAGGTATCTTGGATCATGAATGGAATGACAACAGCTTAACACAGAAGAAATCTGAAAAAAATCCAATAAAAATGCTTTAAAAAAAATCATCAACATTCAGAAAAGAAACAAAACCCAGACTTTTGAAAAGGGCAGCAGAAAGCCCAGAACAAATAATCAGCTATTTTATAAAAAGTAGAAAGATTAGGTTGGACCTGATGATCTCAAAGGTCTTTTCCAACCTAGTTCATTCTGTGATTTGGAGTACATAAATGCAAATTGCAAAAATATTTTAAGAACATACCTCAGAGTCATCTTTAATGGTGTCATGTTTTCGGTTTGAAGGAATGTAGGGAACTGGAAAAGAAATCAAAGTTATAAAAGTTATAAAAGCCTTTACTGAAGTAGTTTGAAAATCAATAAACTGAAAGATATTTAGTAGCTTATGGCCAGGTTGCTTTAAACATTACTGGACCATATTGATAATTTTATTGACCAGGTTGCTTTAAACATTGCTGGACCATATTTTGACCAGGTTGCTTTAAACATTACTGGACCATATTGACCAGTTGACCATATTTTTCCACTTTTGTAAACAGGAATAGGAAAAAATGAGGGCAAGAGGGGTTCTAAAGTAAGAAAGCACTCACTTCCATCAGTGTCCTCTGAAGGGAGATCAGCCTCATCGTTTTTGTCATCTAAGCGAGGTTCCTGGGAAGGCATGACCGAATCCTGCCAAACACAGGCACACAAACAAACCCCTGGGCATGCAGCCCTGGGACTGCCCTGCCTGAACCTCCAGGAGATCCTGCCCTCTCCCACCAGGAAAACTGGGTTTTGGAGTCTACATGTCCAAAGATGAACATTTTGTAATGCATGGTAAAGCCAGCCTACCAAAACCTCAATGCTGCATTAGCCATTCCCTGCAGCTGCAACGGGTGCTTGGCTGTCTTCTAAAAATAAGAGTGGGGTGTTTTACAGCAAAGTTCAACATTTTATTCTACTTAAAGACCTCTGAGTGTTTGACATGGACCTACAACCAAGTAAACACTTCAGCATGATGTTACACCATTTAGAGCAATGGCATATTCCTTTCCTGCTTAATAAAAACGTGAATTGCTGCTCATTATGCATAAATTAGTGAAGACCACAGTAAAAGATATTTTATATTGCATTTGGACCCTGGGCTCACCCCCAAGACAAGCAGGACTATTCCAGGAAGTACAGCAGCATGAAGAAAGTAATTGGCAAAGAATTGGTAATGTCAAGGCAAGTCACATACAATACCAGCAAAGAAAATTACTGGTTTAAGTCACAAATATGACACAACCACCAGTGAAATACTGGGGATGAATACAAGAAAGGGCTAAAATTGAGATACACAGATGTTTCGATGTTTTGATGTTTAAAGCCCAGGAAAGACACCAGCACTGAGAACAGTACTGGAGAAACTGAGGTGGCAGGAACAGGAAAGCAATAAACTCTTCTGAAAAGAGAAGTGCAGAAATTATATATAGAAATATATTAGCACATCCAGGCTGGAATGTTTAATACATGATTTCTACCAAGACTATTAGTCTTATAGTAGAAATATATCATAAATAGAAATGAAGAACTAAGGCACTATATATATTATATATAGTAGTACCTATATAATATATATTATATATAGTGCCTTAGTTCTTAAAGCCTTCCCACAGGCTATAAGGAATAACTTCTGAGCTTGTCAGTGTCTAATGGAGAAGTCAAATTCAAGCTTGAGCACGCTCAAGTCACATCACAAGCTTTCTTTCTCACTTTGTCTGCTCACAATCCAAAGGCTTGTCCTCCACAGAAACTGCAACCCAAATACTCGCAGGTGTAACAAACCCACAGCCAGGCCCACACTGCATTATTCAGGACGCATCTACCCAGAGCAGCAGAGGCCAGAGAGGCACCCCGAGCCCTGGCCAGAGCACACACTCACCATATGCCTTTTGCAGGTCAGTGGGACAAGGATGTGACAGCGTTTATGGACCAGCAGCTTGCAGTTGATGCACTTGTAGCCTTGCCTTGCGATGCCCCATATCCTTTCACTGCACTGGCCACAGTACGCTCTCTGCAAGGCACAACGCTCACCATCAGTGCAGGGAATCCCTGCTGCCAAGAGCAGCTCTAGCAGCAAGAGTCCAGCCCAGCCACCTACCAGATGTTCAGGAATAATTTTAGAATGTCCAGAATCATAATAATAGCTGAAGGTTACACTTCACACCCAGAATTCAGCTAAATGCGGTTCTTTTTACATAAATAACTCGAGCATATGGAACACATTACAGTGTGACATTAGCAAATCATTTGTTAGAGAATAAGTCTATTTAGAATCTCAGGTTTTGACAGAGATCACCCAAACAAAACTGCTACAAGTTTGTACTACACAATTATGCATAAGAAGCACCCGAGCTGATTGTGTTGGAGAACACAGGCACAAAATGTTAAGCAGACAATGTATAAAAAGTGTTTTACATCTACACCTATACATTTTAACAGTGGTAGAAACTTTGCATAATTAAACCCATTAATCATGCCTGATATCAAGCTTCTGTGTTGCACTGAGCATCAAAAACCTGTGGTGTTTTTACATATGTAAGAAAAGAGCATGTGAGTTAAACCAAAATGAGGGTAAATGAAGAAGCCAGACATCCTGGTGCTGACTTTAGCAGGAGAGGTTTTTAAATCATTGTATGGTTGCTATGGTCACTTTATCCACTCTACCCAAAGCACCAAACAACAATCTGAGATCCTTGCACACCAAGGAGTCACCCAGACCCAGTATAAGTATAAAATTATTGTTGTATTTTGGCAGCTGTGGAAAACAAGACTTAATTCCATCCCCCTCATCTGTGCAGCCAGTCCTCCTCCATCAGGAGAAACTCAAACTGCACTGCCCAGAGGAAAGAAAAACAACCCCAAAACTGCCTGATGAGAGGAAGCCTGGGACATCTATTGCCACCTCTTCCAAAATTCCTGGCCCACCAGACTTCCTTCAGTGTCCTTTTATAGGTTTTGCAGCAGTAGTATTAAGACTAAATAAAACTTGTCAAGCCCTGGAAGTAGGGGCAGGTCCCAAATTCCACCAGGAATTCAGGTAACCCTTTCATACCTCTCACATGCAGTCAAAACCATATCAGAGAATTGACCTTTATGTTATGTTCAACAAGATTAAAACACAAATTTTTGCATGTGTTCATTTATCTGAATGATCTGAAAAAGTTGCAAAAGGTTACTCTGAAACAGGAAAAAATCCTTAATACTCCAGCCTTAAAAATTCCATCAACACTGAAATTTGGTATTGAATTCAGTAATGCAGACATGACCATAATTTCTCATAAATTTATCAATTTTAATGTCACATTTTACAGTTTATGCCAATCTGCTTACTAACTTCAGCTGGATGTGATTTGTGTTCTGGCTCTGTATGATGTCACTTGCATGCAGGTATAAAAGCAGTCTTGTTTAGGACTGTGACATCCTAATGAGGTATCAAAATCTCTGTGTAGAGTCACTATTTGCCTCATTGCAAATAAAACATCACTATCTATAACATTAAGGATTATTAATGTGGCACTATGAATTCATAGTGTTTCAAAGGAAATATGTTGTTATTATGTAGCAAATAAACATTAAAAATATACTTTCATACTATACATTGTTATATTCCTGTAATACATTAATACAAATCCATGTGATAATTCATATATATATATGATATTTTTAACATATTTAGTGATAAAATGCTGAGTTTTAAGAGGCTTTTCCTTCTTTCAGAGCATTTTTGGGATGGGAAATTTTAGAAAAAAACTCTTACTTCAATTATTAGAAAAAATGTCCCTGCTGAATGAAAGAGTTACCTCTTCTGAGTGCACTGAGTTTTGTGTGGAATTCCCCCAAGTACATTTATATATATGCTGCAATACTTAGGCATAATGGGATAAGTGAAGGAGGTGTCTCAGCCTTAAAGCCACATTCACTTGCTTATGTGGATTAAATCAGGCTCTCCAAATGCAGCTGTATTTCAGCTCAATAAAAAATCTTTTTCAAATTCTTGGATTGTGTAGTACCCCAGATACTAAACAGTTAAAGCTCACATCAGCAGCTGTAACTTTTATGGATGGCAAAGTGTTGTGAAGGTAAAAGATTTTGCTAACAAGCAACCAAAATCACAGAAGTGGAGAGAGGAGAAGCTGCTCCAAGGATGTATCAGCTTAAACAGTCACAAACACGGCATTTTAGACTTTAAAAAGAAATAATTTCCAGCAATCCTCTATTAACTCAAATTCAAACACTGCCAAGTTTTGCCTGCTTGTTCCGACTCGAATAACACCGCAGAGCCCGAAATGTCACATCAACGAGCATCCTGCTTTTCCTTTCTTTCCAACACTCCAACACAGAAACAGCACAGACTGAGGCAAACAATGAGCACAGAACATGAGCAAACCCCAACGTTTCACGCAACAGTACTCACTCTGTTAAAACGTTTGGCCTGAAACAAATGCCCATTGACTCGGTACAGCTTCCTCCATCTTCGGGCTCCCCGGCGGTAGATGGATTCTAGGGAAGAAACCAGAAAGGTGTAAAGCAGCAGCATGGCAGCCCAGCAGCACCACACACAGCAGGGGAAGCAAGTTGTGACTCAGAACAATCTTGCTTTCCTAAATATCAACGCACAGCCACAATCCCTGGGGATTTGGATTTTTTAAGGCGGCCGTGAGTGACGGCCGGGGCAGGATGTGCTTTCACCGCTGCCTCTCCCTTCCCTCCAGCCCTGGCTGTCTCCCTCACATGACCATAATCCCGTTACAGCTCCTGCTCTGCCTCAGGTGAGAGGGACAGAGCTGTTAAAGGAGCAGCTCCTCGGGGAAATGGTGCTGCTGCTCTGCCCTGGCACCTTCCATGGCCAGGCACAGAGGATGGCTGGTACTGACAGCGTGAGTGTTTGGTACTGATAGCACCTCACACATGCAGCATTCAACATGCTCGAAGTCTGCAGACTTACAGCATTTGACTTCATTTTTACCTTGACAGAAAATATTTCCTTTGTTCAGGCAGGTCAAGTGCAGGTCTATGATTATTTTTAATATATTCCAAATGATTTGTTACATTTCATCTGTTTAAGCCAAACCCAGCACCTACTGCAAGTTACTTTTGTTGTGGCTGTTTAAATGCAGATGAGCAGCTCCTGTGTGAATGGCTCATCAGAGAGTTTGATATTTAATATTAAGTGTTGTGCCAAGGGGTCCCTTTTAGAGCTGCTCAAAGCTGTAGGGGTGACACAGCCAAGCCCTGCACACCACCAGGGTCAGCAGCTTCCCACAGCTGGTGCAGGTGGGTTCTGTGAGGTACAGACTAAATCAGTCTGACAGACTTGATTCAGAATTGATATTTTGTCAGAATGAAGCAGACTGTACATTTATAATCCTCAGGAATTAATGCAAAAGCATCTTAGATTTTCATCTTTAATGTTACTTTCAAGTTTCAAACATTCACACTTCATCAAAGATGAAGACTCTTTTTAAATAGAAAAACACAGAGATATTTTCTGTGTCAAATGATAATGCAAGTAGTAAAAAGTTTCTTTGTCAAGAAATTATTTTAACATTATATTGAGCAAGCCAAAACTCACAGGCTACTGACAGCAATGTGTGAACACTGGCTGCAATTCTGGATCTGATTTTAGATCCTCTATTTTTGTCCTTCCAAAGGAAGCATTGAAGTTTCTGTGATTCCACATATCTACAGTGCCAAATCCCCAAACATTCATACCTACTCTATTTGCATGTGCAAATGTTTACTGTGCAAGCATTTGAAACAGATACTGCACTATTAAACTAATTGTTAACAATTTGGAGAAAGAAAACCAAGCAGCTTCTCAAAGCAGCTTAAAGACTGCACACCCAAAGTGGCAAAGAGACAGCCACTGGAACAGAGATGGACACTGGGTATGGCCATTTAGCTCCACTCTTCAAAAGCTGCCAAATATCAACTTTAAAGCAAACTTTTCTCAAGTGCAAAGAAAATTAAAATGACAACCTAGCAAAATGACTCCAAGGTTTTTAACTAAAATATGCTCAAACACAAACACCGATGGAAAACCCTTCCACCATTTCTAGGGTGACTTTTTACCAAGAGGAAAAATCTCCACGAGGATTTTTTTTTCCAAAAGAGTTCATTAATTCATTAGACAAAGCACCATATGGAGGCAATGTAATACATCTGTGATCTGAACATTAGCTTATCACTGACATGGGGAATATTAAGTGAATGATAAGTTAACAAGCAGCTTGTGCTGATGAAGTCTGTAAATAGAGGAGCAAGTCACCTCCCTAATTAATGATAAATATTAAATCAAAGGCAGGGGTTTATATCATCTGCTTGTGAGGCAACAGTCTAACAAAAACTGAGCTTAATATAGACCAGCTTTAAAAAGTGGGAACCCCTACAACTGATCCCCAGGACTGCCATGGTTCAGTGCAGGGGCTGAGGGAAATCAATCCCTATTTCCTATTCCCTGACTCCAAAAGGGGCCAAGGTAAAAAATGAGAAACCAGCAACCCTGCAAGACACACCTTTATAGCAGCCATTCTATTATTACTACACATTAGGATTAAGTTCCTATGACAGAACCAAACCCTCTTGCTCACTGAGGATCCAAAACTGGGACAAGTGGCTGAAGCACCACAGGGCTGTGCTGCCAGAGACCTCAGCCCCTGGAAAACAGAGCAGGCAGGAACCTCATGGAAGGGACATCCTTCCCAGAAACTGCCCCAAGGATAATGCCAGGCTGGAAAAAGCAGTTTAGGTTTGCAAGATCATTGTTATTTTGAAGCATTATCAGCTACAAGTCCCAGCTAGAGCTCTACCAGATCAAAACAACCACCTTGAACAAGAATCAGATTCATAAAATGGCAGTAAGTGCATACCTTGAGTTAAGAAACAATTTATTGTCAGTGTTGTGTGAACAAAGCTCTCATCTGACTTTGCATCTCATCCCTTCACAATGCAAAATGAACCCAAACAACATTTTCAGGGATGTGTTTCTAGAACACTTCAGAATAAAACAAGGAATGGATTCTGTGCTTCCTGGTAAGCAAGAATAAAACCAAATTCTTACAGGATTGATCCCAGCTCCCTAGAAGGAGGAATGCCAGCACAAAAGTCTGACTATTTAATTACTGAGCTTATTGAAAAGGGCTATTTTTAAATTTATTTCACAGCACACATCAGTTAACTCATTAAGGAGTTCTAGTTGGCTGCTTGCAGTCTGATGGAGATACACTCCTAATTAAACAAAGTAATGTCTTCTGATGATTAATATTAAACACAAGACATTACCTAACAAAAAAAAATTCTTTCAAGCCCTCATTTTGTATCTGAAAACGTTTAGATAAAAAAATTAAGTATATTTTAAGCTCTTAGCAGGGATAACAATTTTTAAATGGGGAACACAAATACATATTTTAAATAGAATGAAGGTGCAGAACTTTATGTACTTCCAAGACTGGAAAATTGAAAGAAAAAAACCACAGGCTTTTTCAAAGTAAGAGTACAAGGGAAATAAAAGTACTGAAAATAAAATTAACCAGCTGCCTCTACCTAAAAAGCAGTGGGGAACAACTGACATTTGCTGCTGTGCAATTCTTCCCTCTGTTGTCAAACTGTGCAACTACAGCACTAACAGTGAAGCACAGGAAACCCTGCAAATAGATTTGATATTGGCTTTGCAGTGACATTTCCTAGGACTGGGTTTGGGCTTCTTTCCTCATCTTTTAAAAAATATTGTAGAAAAAAGTTCTAAAGAAAAACATGAAGGCACAAAATTTAACTGTGGATATAAATTGACAAGCAATGTCTATTGCTCAGTGTTAATTCCCAATTAATTTATCCACAGAAGATACTCCCCAATACCATAACGAGGTCTGCAGAACTCCACAGAAAGGATGAGACCTTGGTGCTGAAAAATGTAACTTGGAAAAGAAGGGGAAATAGGAGGAGGCACAATTCCTTTCCAAATGCCAACACAGTTGGTTTCCACCAATGAAGGGCACTAAGATGGCCACAAAAATGACTCCCCCTTCATTTGGACTCCAAATGCACTTCCAAAGATGGCTTTTATGTGATCCAGCCCTAATGAAATCTGCTCCTATCCTGGGCACAGAGGTAATTTGCTATTGCTGCAAATCACTTCTCAGAGATTAATACAACTTGTTTACAGGCCAATTACCCAGCCTGCCAGCTGGACACTACCAGAATGGCCAGTTTTTGTTTTGTTCTTTTAATGTTGTGCTGAGCACACAAGTGAGCATTCTTTCAAAACCAACTCATGAATTACAAGGGGGAAATTGATACTGGCATTTCAGATAGACTGGACTTGATAAAGAAATTACATCTAAAAGTAGAACACATTTTTTGGGAGACTAAATTCCAAAGTACACTTTGATAGTACATTGCTTGACATCTGTTATTTAATTTCCTACAAATAGGTACATTGAAACAATTTACATGCTTCAGAAAGCAATTTTAAAACATACATTGGATGTTAAGTGGCCCTTCTTTTTATTATGAATAAGCTGCTGCATACAATTGAAGTTGGAAAATGAAAAGAGTACCCTTAACAATATCGAGGTATTAAATGCTTTGACCCCTTGCAGTTATTGCAAAATATTAAATGGCCAGAAGATAGCTTTTAAAATTTTAATTTAAGGCTGATTAGCACTTGGGAAATCATCTCCCCATCCTTTTCTTTCCAACAGACACTAAAATTAACTACAAAGCCTGTGAAGAAAAAGCACAATTAAGACAGCAACAATGACCAAGGAAGTTCAGTATCAGTGGAGAACCAACAAGGGAACAAATGCCCCACAGAGCAGCAGCACTTCCTGCAGCACAGCTGGGTGAACATTCCCTCCCCAGGGCCTTGGAAGGGGCAGCTGAGTCCCACCTGCACTGCACACACCCCAGAGCTCCCTCATGCCTCAGCTCCTGGGTGTTCACCTTCAAATCCTCTGCTAGAATGGCTCTGTGGCACTGCAAGGTGACAAAGTGACACCTCCAAGGACAATGCCACAAACACAGCAGTGCCAACGGCTCCTCTGGAGCGAGCCTCTGACTCACAAGGCTGATTTCATGTGCAATTTATCAGATGTACTTGGAAATAACAAAATATCCCAGGTGTTACTCAGGAAATGGTCACAAAGTCCAGTCAGTGACCATGTCCTGGTTCTGAGCATCTCTGGGCACATCAGTGACCACAAGCTGCTGATGTCCTTCCCTGCTCTCCTCCTGTGCTGACACCTGGGCTGCTTGCAGGGCTGGCCCAGACACAGCAGAAACTGCTGCTCGATTTGCTGCTCTGATTTGAAAGAATGTTATGAGAAGGGCCACAAGACAACTGGTGGTGAGCCCATGCTTCTGAAGGTGATGAAGATTTTTGTTTAGGAAAGCAGAAAAGGTTCATATTTTCCCTGCTCTAGCTGGGTCCTCTAAGCCATTTTCAATTCACAGCCTTTCGTGATGTGCAATTGGCTCCTCTGGTTACAAAGTCAGTGGCCACATGAACTCCAAAACCAAACTTGCATTGCATGGTTAATATAAGTCCAAAGGCTTCTTTTGATGATTGCATCATTAATTCTCCCAAAATAAAAATCACTTTCATTAAAAGATTTACTACAGTGAAAAGAGAATTTAATGTTCTATTAGCATCATTTAGGAGCTGCATTAAAATGTTTGATCAAGCTGAAAGAGTACTGAGCCAGTACTTATTTAAAATATTTCATTCTTTAATTTAGCTAACTTAGGACTGAAGTACAGCAAAATGAAGTTCTGAACATTTAAGCAATCTGTAGCATCTGCATCAACTTTCAGGCCACTGTTTCATCCTTAAACAAACCTCTGTGTCTTAGTACACCCACGAAACAATACTTTCTATTATAAATAAAAGCCTGATAACAGAAAGCCTCTGTCTTTTATTCACCCTGGGGTCACTGAAGAAAGCAACCAAAACAGTGAGGAGCAACCCAATGGAGTTTGCTGCAGGACTTTGGTTCTGCTGTATCTCATCAGCAGCCTGCATGATTTAAGACTTGCCGGGAGCTTTACCCTAGACCTGACAGCTCACAGAAATTTCCAAGAAACTGTTCATCCTTTGAGCACATGCAGTTCATACCTGTGGGTAACTGAAAGGGAGGAGAAGTTCAGTTCTTGTGACTGAGTGAGACAGCACTCAGAAGGAACTGAATCCACATTGTTCAAGTGTCACCACTTAAAACTTGTTCAGATCTAGTTTTCACCAGGTCTTTTTATCTTAAAAAGCAAATTATGATATGTCTATTGAAAAGGTCAAAGGAAAAATAAAAAGCTAGCTAGTGACAAATCCCTGAGAAAATATTAAGAGAAGATTTTGCTTGAAGAGTGCCACTTCCCTGGCTTCTTGTCCTTTAGAAAATGGTTAACTGATTTATCTTATCCTAGGTCAAACATGATTTTTAAATAATTTTAGCATATTTGATCAATTGTCTTTGTCTAAGTTGAAATCCTAGTCTCGTCTCCATGCACTGAAACATTCCACTGGCTGGGACCTGTCCCACCCACCCATTTCCCCCTCACTGCAGAGTTACCAGGACAATTCTACTTGCACTGCAAAGTGCTACTGCACGTGAAGCTGATCATCACAGAACCACCCAAAGTTTCCAGAACATGTGCTTGGAATGAAATTGAAATTAAAGTTCAGTAACTTTGTATCAGAGTTGACAAAGTGAAGAACAGGGAGTCTTGTGCCACTCACAGGGCACCTGCACTGCCTTACTGAAGAGCACTAGAAAAGAATCTAAATTATTGGAAGAAGCATAGAATAGCACTAGCAGCAGTAGTAATTTACTGTAAAAATAAAGGCCATACTAAAATCCTGGAGTACTGCCTTGAAATAGCTTCTGGTTTCCTTTTAAACTCATCCCCAGCTAACAATTCAAGGACAAGCCCCAAGAGATGCAGGAGAAACAGCAAAGGAACTCGAGTTACAAATGAGGCACTTTCTGGTCAATATTGAGCAGCTCAGTTTTGCCTTTTTCCCCTCCCATGGCAGGCAGCTCGCTCCCCGTGTGGCTCCAGAATGAACTGCACACTCTGCTCACCCTCTCTGTCTGCCAGTGCTCAGGGCTCCCCAGCCTGTCCTGGAGCCACCCTGGCACCGAGCCTCAGGTTTGCTGCTTTTTGCTCGATTCACCCCCCACACCTGTACTACTGCAGGCCCTCAGAGCTCCAGCTGCTATCAGAGCCTCCCAAGGTTTGCTCCTGGTGCTCCCCACTCCAAATGAGCAGCACAATCTCCCACACAATCTGCCTTCTCACAGTAACCCCAAAATCCAGGAGATCAATGCTGAAAAGCCCACATACCTGCCCTGCAGGCCTCTGCTCAGTCAATTCTGTGGCTCAGTTCAACATAAAAAAATCAGAACTTGCATAGAGAAACTCATTTCCAAAAGTATTACAGAGCACCCAAGTATAATAATGTACCATGAACCTTGGCTGTATAAATGAGGAGTTTCATATTAAACAGCTCTTCCAAGCTACTGAAACACACAGGCCTAACTGGGGTTGAGCAGGCCCACAAATATTCACTAATTCTAGCAAAATCAAAAAGCTTCACCACCTCCTTGCCCATTTTGTTACCCAAGTGCCTGAACATCAAGAGTGGATTTACCAATTTATAAGATATGAGACATAACCCAGGGAGAGGAACCAGACATTACATCAAAGAGAAGCTTTCTGAAAGCAGGTGACATCCTTTCTGCATTTAATATACTACATCCTGAGTAACAGCTAGGAGAGGGGAAGTGCAATAAAGGAAAAAGAGCACAGATTATTTGCTATGACACCTTAAAAACCAGCCCATGCAGTCCTTAGTCCATTGTAGTTTTAGTCTGTAGTTTATAAATTGTAACACAAACATCTGCTAAGACACCCAGCACCTTTAATTAAGAACAGATCTCAAATCCCATAATCAGACTTGGGCTTTATCATTTTATGCCTGAATTATAAAAAGCAAGGTCCAGCCCTTTATTCTTCATTGGATGTTTCATAGCTAAGAAAACTGTTAAGATTATTTAGAACTAGAAATCATGAAATTATTATAAGCAAACCAGACCTTGAACTACAATTCTGTTCTCAGTAACTTATGCTGCCTCACAATCTGTCTCTTTTTCAAATATGTCACATATAACATAAACGTGGTGCAATTAAGACAGAGGAAGAAATTTCAGGTATTCTTGAGAAACTATGACACAGCTATTTTTAAATCCTAAGCAAAAATATCTTACATTAAAATAGTACAGTCCCTCCCTCCCCCCCAGTTCAATTACTAAAATCCAGGAGAGGGTTACTAGCAGTTTCAAAATTGCCTAATTATCCAGTGCAATCCAATCTGCATCTTCAGAACAGTCTCTATGGTGGCAATAGTTCTTTTCTTCATTGGGGGATTAAATTGGTTCACGTGCTCTGAATAACCTAATCACTGCTGCCAATACAGTAACAAATGAAGGGAAAAACCTGCCTTATGAGCTAGAAAAATATTTACAGGCCACACTACTCCAGCAAGAAGCCTTTTAAAGCTATTTCACAGTATCAGGCAGGACATAAGGCAAAATCAAATATCTATCCCTAAACCAAAAAGCCCACAACAACAATTAGGTTACTACGATAGCTTTACTCAAGACTATGATGAAATTTTCAAGAAAGATGGCTTGGGGGGAAAATGAAGTCCAAACACCTAATGCTAAAATACTGAGCAGATAAACAAAGAGCACAGGAGACATGCACAACACAGTGTAATCATTACCAAAAAAATAAGGCAGCAAAATCAGCCAGAAATATTAGATAATAAAAACTATCACACTAACATAATGAGTGCTAAAACATTTAAAACATATTAATTCTCTTCTGTTAATTAATTAAAGGTTTCATAGTCTGCATTCTCCTATTTCATGAAGCCAACAGCAAAACAACCCTAAAATTTGATGGCACTAGCTATCCAAACCCAAGATGAATTTTAATATTAAATACACAGATCTATTTGTAAAGCAGAAGTGAACTAGCACAGTTCATTCTGACAATATTAGAAACTAAGTAACCCTTAATTCAAAACAAGTATTTCACAATTAAAACCAGCCATCTATAACAATCCACTAAGCAGAATTCAACAAAAAGGCCTCAGAAAATGATGCTCCTAACTGGTTAGCCTTTACATCAGCAATCCTACAATAAACAGGCCCTGAGCACATACCGTCAGGGTTTTTGGGATACATTTCCTTCATTAATCTCCAATATTAGCAGCAGCAGCATCACTCACTCTTCCATTCCTCTCCTCCTAAAATACATTCCCCAGGAGTCCTTTCAATGCAATTTTATCAGTATTTCCAGGAGGTCTCTCAGCCACATCCCTACGCACAGAGGCAGCAGGGATCTCTGCATTTGTAACAATCCATGGCTGCAAAGGAGGGTGGCAGGCACAGCGACTGTACCATAACCAAAATGCTGAGTTCTCCTCTCTCCTGCAGCACACGTACACACAGCTCGCGTCAGTGCCCGCCGCTCACAACAGCAACCACAATGATGACACAAAATCTACAGAAAAAGCATGCATTACTCACTGGGTTTTATTCTTTAGCCTCTTCAGCATGGAATTCTTTACAATGTAGTAGGTATGAAATGAAACATTTTCCCTTTATTCCACGGATGCCGCTGTGTGAATACCATTAGACACCAAGGACAATAGGCAGGATCAGCTCGAACATTAAGAGCAAATATTTAATGGAAGACTGGTTACCCCCGTCTCTCCCTTTCACATCTCTGCCTCATGTATCCAGGCACGGGTGGTACTGGCTCCCTTGAGAGGCTGTAGCTAGCAGCTGAGGCACAACTAAAACATGGCATGGATGTCAAGGAGCTGATGTCACCAAAACAAGTATTCCTCTGAAAAAGCCGGCAATTCCGTTAGGGAAGCGCTACAAATCGATGGGAATTGTTCAGCTGGACGTGCTGCGTTACACAATGCACTGCAGCACCAAGAGTGATAAATCAGATCAAGATCTGTCAGGGTAAATAAGCTGAGACTCCAATAACTAAGTTATAAAGCTGCCAATCAGCAGCTGGCATCCACAGACGCTGTCAGGAGCGCTGGCACCTCGAGGCACAGGAGAGAACACACTGAACGCCTCCGAAACAACCTTGTTTATTCCACCCTGAAAAAACTGCCCATCTACTGAGAAAGTAAAAGTGAAATGCAGGACTGGTCTAAAAGTCTGCCATCTTTATCAGGAAACACTGATCGAGCACCCAAGGCTCCAGTCCAGCAGATGCTGGGAACACCCGGGAGAGGTCACATTCATGTCTGGGAAGGGATGGGAGATGTTTCAGCAAGGCTGATGGGAGATGGTCACATTCATGTCTGGGAAGGGATGGGAGATGTTTGTCACCTCCCAGCAGCACTGCCAGCTCAGGGAGAGGGGCTGCTTGGAACCACAGCTGTGCACTCACACTGTGAGCTGGGGCTGCCTTCAGCAACAGCACAGAAATTCAGCAGCAAAGGAAGACAGAGACAACACAAATGCAGGTGCTGGAGACTGTGCAAATTCTGTCTCACAGACAGCACCACATCAGTGTAAGAACAAAGGTTCTTCAAGCACAGAAATAGCTTTCCTTAAGTCATGCAAATGGCATTGAAATATTAGGCATGTGGTTTATTTCATTAATGCATTACAGCTTTTATTTCAAGCTTTGCTGGCTGGTACAATCTCAAAACCATATCAATTTAACAAAGGTGAGGATAGGTAGCAACTCTATTATTAAATTTCAACATAAATGCAAACCCTCCAGTCTGTATTCCTGCACTCTTCTTCCAAAGTATTATTGTTCTGAAGGAGCTGGAGAGAGAAAGCCTACAATCCTACAGAAATAGAGATTTGCACTTCAGAAGACCACAAACTATTGGAAAGAGCCACTCCATGACCTAACATGAAGACATCTGAGCAACAGATTGGAAATGCAATTATTATTTCACAATTGAATAGTTTTATTTAAAAACTCCATTTCAAACTGTCTGTAGTTCTGTAACAAACCAGCAATCCACACTTAGAACTACTAATTTAAGTAGAAGCTCATTTTGGATAGACCAACTACTTCACTGTTTATTTGTCTCTGGAAAAAACCTGAGGCAAACCCATAATCTCCTTTATAGTGCAAACATAATGCTCCAGAAAACATATCCATAGATCACATAATAGTCTCACTTTTAAAGGGATTTCCTATGAATATAACTACTACTTTATTTAGTGATAAAGACTAAATAAGAAATTGAAACAGGATTAATATTTTCTGAAGCAAAGCAAATATTTCAGTCCTGACAAAATAAATAGTTCCTTAAATAAACTGTATCACCAACACCAGTAACATTTCCTTACAGTCCAAGTGCAATGCAGATGTCTGCTGTGGGCCTTTGGCTAACAAGCAACAGTACTCAATGTATTAGTCTATGCTAAATTCCAATTTAAATACAATTTAATAGTTATACCTAGGCCACTAGGCCCAATTTCCATGCAGGCCCCACAGATGCAAAGGGTAATGTGCATCACATTAATTCATGAAACCATGAGAAACCTGACCAGAGATCCCTTGTCAAGCACATCCAACTAGACAGGATTTTTGAACAATCTGAGTTGATCCAACGTGACCTGTAAAACCATACAGGGAGAAAAAGCCTACAGACACCAGAACCAGGTCAGCTGAGCCACACTCAGCTGTGCTTTCTGCAGCTCCTCTCGTGGCTTGAGAGAGCTCAAACTTCAAACAAATTAACACAAAAAACTTTCCTATTACAATATCTACACCTTTAATGAGTTCATTAAATTAGGTGGCTCAGGGATAATTTCTTTGACTCTCCTAATCATAGTAGAAGAGCCTTTATCTGCTGCCCTTGTTCAGAAAATTAGAGGAATTAATGTTGTACATTTACTTTCTTTTTTTCTTTTCTAAAAGACAATTTTAATAACCTAATCAACACGAAAACTTACCTGGTTTTTACAGTCAACCTTTCATCTACTGTGGTTGATGTAGTTAAATGTAGAAAATCATATTTGAACTCCAACTTTCTGGTATTTATTTCACCTGTCTCCATCTCATAGAAGTTCTCAATAAATAACTTATTAGCATATTAGGATAATTTCTCTGATTCAAAACAGCATTCACAACTATTAGCACTGCACTACTCCTCTTTAGCCAGTCTCAGGGTAAATCCTGATCAACCAAGTACTTTTCTCCTAGTATGCATTACTTGCTCTTATCAGCAATTAGTTTTATATCTCCTCTCATATTTCTCAAAGAGAAGAGCAAAGGTCCTTCAAATTCCTCAGTTAGCTTTTTTTAATACTCCTGTGAGCAGCCAAGCATCATCTGGTACCTTTGGCACCCAATTATTCCCATTTCTTTCCTTAACATTTACCAAGATATGAACTAAAGTCCTGATGCCATCCCTCTGTAATGAGAGCTGACTGTACAGCTATTTAATCCTTTTATCCCTGTGCAGTTCAGGTTATTACAAATACAGGTAAACCATATCAATTATGTGTCCTTCCTCTGGAGGTTTATCTACCTCTCACAGGATTATTTTTATAGAGATTAATAACCTTTTTATTAAAATGGCTGTATCTCCCTCTTCAGCACATCATTTCTTTTCCCTGAAAGTTAAAAAACCAGAAGAACCACAAAAAAAGGAAAGGCCTACATTCAAACAGGTATCTTAATTCCTGTTGTCTCTTCCTCCAAATGTATCAACAGCAAAAACCAGCATTAATCCCCAGAAACATTAAAACATCGCTACAACACTGATTTATGCAATTTGTCTGTTGACAAAATGTAAAACGTTTTGCATTCTTTTAAGAAAACAAAACAGAAACACACATATGTAGCACTAATTAAGAAAATCCTTTAATATATTTCTTTTCCATGTGACCAAAAAAAAAAGTTTAGCTAGAATTGGAGAACATTTTAGTACTCACGGTCTTCTCCTGGACAAGGCATGCCGGGTTTCTCTGGAGTACTTGGGAAAACTACAACAAAAACATTACATTTTTAAGGTAAAAGATTCTCAGTAGCACTTCCTCCTTGATTCTTGAATATATTTACACATAAACAGTTTTTGGAAGCCTTGAAATAATTCTACATGAGAAATAATGCAGCCAGAATTTGGTTCTAGACTGGCAGGAGCTTATCCTGGAGTAAAGCATGAACAGATCTGTGCAGTGCTGAACTCAAAGCTCCTGCACAGTTTCAGCTTTGAGCTCCAGTTCCTTCCTCAACACCAAACTCCAGGGCAGAGCTACACAAAGGACACTTGACAGGCAAGGGAGGCACCCCAGGCTCCTCTGAAGCAGCTGCTGGCAGTGTCAGCCCCGCAGGGAGGGATCCTGAGCTCTCAGTACTTGCCATGAATGATCAGCCCCTGGTCCCTGTTCTGGCAGTACAGCCGGAACGCCTCCTCCAGCTCCATCTGAGATGAGATGGTGCAGGGGTCACCTACCAAAAAAGCAACACACAGGCAAATTGACCACTGAAGAAGTGCAATTAGTAAAAAATGTACCAGCTTCTGGTATTGCCTTTTGTTCCATCACTTGATATTAAGCTGGCATTTTGATCAAAGCCAAAATGCAACAACACAATTATTCCTTCCAATTTTATCAAAATTGAGTAGACTGAACTATCCTATAGGATAGTTAGAGAATAAAAGTGAACAGATATCCCTAAAGATCCCCCCCATTTTCTTGATGTCTGCTTGTGGTCACATTATCAGCATTACCTTGGGAAGGTTATTTTTGTTAAAACTGGATAATTAATCCATCAATCCACTTAAGCAGACACATGTGAAGTACAGTACATCCCAATGCACTGAGAGCAGCACAGAAGCAAGGGTGTCACTCTGAACCCTGGCCCTCTGTGGGGCAGCCACCCTCCTGCAGCACACCTTGGCTGATGACACTGGACCTTATGATATCCAGGCCAAGTGATGACACCAGGGTCAAGCAACACTTAAACTTGAATTTGTTATTTTTAAAAAATGTTCTTATTTTGTAAAATTATGAATCCAGGGCCCAGCTACCTCTCTTTGTAGGCTGCTGCTGTTGATGATCTATAAACGCAGCAATAATGCAACATGAAAGACAAAAGAATTATTTGTACTGCAAATCAACAATCCATATTCCTTGTATGTTTACAGGATTTTATCATGAGTGAGCTATTCATAGTTCAAACCTTTTGGATCTTGTCAAAAACAAAGAAACACTATAAAAGCCCAACAGAAAATCTATTTTCTTCATCTCTTGGTAGGTTTTGTTTATTCATTAAGCCATGGGCAATTGTTTGCTTTTAGTTAGTTCAAAGAGAACATCTGTTTGTGCAATCAGTCAAATGAACTTAAATTCCATGTGGCAATAAGTGGAAACACTTGCATGCAGAAATAGGATAACTCACAAAACCCAGGAGGATCAGTAACAGCCAACACAGCAGATTGGCTGAAACTCAAGCACTCAGACCCAGGAAGCACAGAAAGGTTGTACAGGTATTTAACCAAGACTAGAGGAAAATACTTACTAGAACAGAGATTAAATAAATTCTTTTCATTTTAAGTAAACTTCAAAAAGCCAATGCAACAGAGAGCCCAACAAAGAAACATTTAACAGGGCTCCTGTCTTAGAATCCTCCAGCTCAAAACTCAGGGGGTTTTCTTCTTCCCTGCAATAATCTCCCTTTATTAGCAGGCATGCAGTTCAACCAGCTAAGCACAGGCAATGTAATTATCTTCCATGTCCTTCTCATCAGGTTACTTCTTATTACACCACCATTAAACTGAGGGTGGTGCAGTTGCCTCTGTCCTTCTTGGCATTCAAAATATAAAGAGTAAAATTTAGAAGTTTTAATACTACTTGTCCTTGGTGTCTTAAAAAGGGCTGAGTTGTCTTTGACTACCAGCTACCTCCTTCCAAGGTTAGTACTTCAAAATTCCATTTACTCAAACAACACTATCAGCTAAGAGAGCTATTAAAAAACCAAACCACACCATTAAAAGTATTAGCCAAACCAGTCTGGTATTTTTCCACCTTTCTGTATTCAGTTCTAGTTCTTCAGGCCCAGACTTTGACAAGGTGCTTCTGCAGAAGTGAATTCAGGCACTACTGCAATCAACCCTTCAGAGCTTCCTGCTCTGGGACAGGGCTCTGTAGTCAGGTATTTAGAAACAAAAAGCCTCCACAGTATGAGATTTGTTTATAGAAGTTCCTCAATGCCCCTTCTCTGTACCACAGTGACCAACAAACCCTGAGAAGTATTTCAGGCCAATACCTTCATCATCAATCCACTTGAGGGTGATGGGCTGCTCCTGCTGCAAGTTACACATCTCGTGCACTTCATCACAGAGCTCAGCATAGCTCATGGATGCATCCAAGTTGGTTATCAGGATGTCCCTGCAGAAGATGAAAACATCAGCTTTTATCAGAAAATACCTGCATATTCCAGCAGTTCCACCTATGGACAGCGAGCTGCAGAGTGATACAGAATGAGCATTCCTCATAGAAAACACTCCCACTGTGCCAGCAGGATTACACCTCACAGTGCTTACCTTAAAAATACTTCAGTGTGGAGGAAATAAATGTGGTAATTACCAGTCTTTAATGCATGTTTACTCGGGTGAGCCAAGCTCCCTTATTATAATGATCAGTGCTTGAAGTGTTGTTAAAAAAACAAACCAGAAGCTTTCATAATAATTTTTTTTAAATCCAGGTGCTTCTTCCATCAGGAGATAAATAAAATCTCAATTCTTGTAAAACCCTTTAAAACAGAGGCTTTACCTCACATCCACTACATTGTTTGAGATGAAGCTTTGATTAGGTGAATTCTCAGAAGATGTAATTACAGGAAAATTCAGGTAAAATCTTACTCAAATTCTGCATCTTGCACTCTACCTTTGTAGTGTTTAGAGAACAGGAATCCAGTACTGAACTCTCTATGTAAACTATACATTATCTCAGGAATTTGTGACAATAACTTTTGATATAATGGAAATCCACAAGTCCTGTCAAAGCAGGTCAAATACTGAAAAAGGAAAAAAGATTATGCAAAACAAAATCTGATTATTTTGAAACAAGACTTTCTACTACTTTTAAAATATTTTTCAAATAATTGACTCTGGGAAATCAATTAATAAACAAGTGCAAAAAGAAACAGGAGATGAATTTAAATCATTCCACTGCCTTCAAAACTTTCCAGAGGACAATTAGGAAACTGTTTTGTAGTTAATGGCTACTGGCATGTGTAATTCTTTCCCCTCTTAGTGTAATACAGCAAATATATCAGAAGTTGTCCAACATGACTGAGATGATTTGCCTGTTTCCATACTATGTGAGAAGTCATTTTAGAAAAAATGTTACACAACATATTCTGCCTACTCATGTCTTTCAGCAGCAGTTGAACAGTACTACACTGAAATAAGAAACTTAAACTCTACAACTCACATTTGAAATGATATGCATTAATAACTTGCCATTTTGCCTTTGCTGAGAAAAATTCCTATAAGCAAAGCTGTAAAACAATCATCTTAAAGAACTGGACTGTTTCAAATTCAGATTAAAGCACTGCTACCTTTTCAAGTGTATCTTTAATCTATACTTTGTGGCGCTCTCAAAGAGCAGCAACTTCATAATTCTTCAGAACAGCAAAAGAAATACATATGCTGCCTGCCAACCTGTGCATCCACACCATCCACAACACTGAGCTGCCAGGTGAGGCTGAGTTTAAGAACATTTCCCTGTCAAAGAACTCATGTTTTATGCATTTATGAATGCAAGAGACCAAACTGGTTCTCACAGCAATGTTTGAGGGCTGGTACAATGCCTTGCCCCAAGACAAGGGCACCAGCAGATGCATTTATTTAATGCTCATTATTTAAAAGCTCATTATTTAAGGCACTGCCACCACGAGCCACTCATGAAATCAGGCAGCTGTAGATCTGTGGTAACCATGGACAATCAGACTTGCACTTTTGATTTAAATATCTAAATAAAATTCAAAAACTGAAAATACACTGTAAGACAGCACTACTACACACACTATAAACTCCAAATGAAACTGGCAACTACTAATCAGCCTTGAATTGTTCAAATTGTTATAACAGATGTCATATTAAAAGTAAATGAATGAACTTCATATCCATGATGCCCATGTTCCTTTGAGATTTACTGTATTTAATCTTAACATCTCTACAGCCACATCAGGCAATCAGGGCACAGGGAAGTGAAAGCCATTCCTTGTTTAAACAATCCCACAGGACACTTTAAAAAGAATTTGAAACTGGACACTCCACAGTGATATGAAGAGCTAATGATCAGTAAGCTCTGTGTGAGCAGTTACAACAAGAGAAATAATTGCAGTGACAATCAAAGGTGTCACCTCTCAGAGCCAAGATAACCCAGCACAGCAGAGTGCACCCTGCTCTGCTCCAGTGATCCCAAGTAACCAGGTATCAACTGAGGCAAGTTCTGCCATTCTTGCTTCATCATTGCAGTTACTTCGTCTTTCTTTTGTAACCTACTCTGGCAGTGATTTCTACTGTGCTATGTTAGGAACTCTGTCACACCCAGAAACAGGAATACCTGAGATACTCAGCCTCCAGAGATCCACTCAACACTCACATGTTCCAAACTTCCTCATGCTCACATTTCTAGCAGGCATTTCAACATGGCATCTGCACTATCATTTTCATTTCAGCAGTTACTCCCTGATTCTGAAGTTGCCCAGCATCAATGATTTCCTGCAGTCTGGGAAATTTGTTCAAAAGCTGAGTGCAGTGGAGACACTGAGATGATCAGTTATAGAGGCTGTAATGCCAAAAAGAGTCAGTTTTACCTCCCACAATTTGATCAGCAGAACAAAACCAAAATTCATAGAGCTTGTAACTCTTGTTTGTAAACTGACTTCTACAGACTTCACAGCTCATGCAAAAGACTGAATGCAGTGTTTCAGGAAAAACTACAGCAGTTTATTGTAAAACATGGTAATAATAGTTACTTGACTTCTAACACGGGCACAATTATCATCACCTCCCCCAGCTGTGCACAGACAAGTTCCACAGACACACTGCTTTCACCTCATACAAGCACTGCCTGCCAGCAGGCCTCCCCAAATCACTTACACCCACTTCTACTGATGCTTGTAGGGCCTTCCCCACAGAACTGAGCTCTCCCATTGCATTCCCACATTAATTCAATTGTTCTAGAATTCTAAACTCAGCACCTCAAACTACATGGCATTGGTAAGCAGGTAAGTTTAAAATAAAAGCATTTTGTTTTCCATAACATTTGTGAAGTGACTTCCATAACTGTATCACATTTAATTCAAACCAGCATTTTTCTACACCATGATGTAAGAACATGCACAGTGGTAGCTACATTTACTCATTTAACAGTAAAACACCAGAAAAGATCACTCAAGTCACTTATTAAATGCCAACAAGTTCAGTCTAAATACTTCCAATCAACTTTAGGACCTACTTGGGCCAAATATTTAACTCCTCAAATGCCTTAAACTCAGCCTTAAAGGAAGACAGGAGAGATTAAGGCAACATTATTTCACAAGGTCCTCAGAGTGGCAGCAAGGCAATTAGATTAAACATACCTGAAAATTCAAATTTCATGTTGCTGCAATAAAACCTTCCTGTTTCTACTGTCAACTGAGTGAAGTCATAAGGGACCATGACATTCTGATTATAGACAGGATAAAATGTAATAACTGCATGTGGGGGCAGGAGATGGATCTAACCTGGCTGTGACCATGGCAATCAATAATCCATCAACCCACAATAACTGGGGGTTTGTCACTTATGCACATTTTCTCCCCTTCTGAAAGAATAAATTAACTTTTCCTCTTGATCAGCATGCTGCAGGAGTCTGTCTGGTATTTTAATAGCTCAGAAGTTTACCTGCCTGATCTGACATTAATTACAAATCCACCAAAGCCCTGGTTACTTTATCACCAGGTCAGACCACGAACTCCTGCTCAATACACTTCAAAAATAGACAGGTCACAACACAGAGGAAAGGACACACTGACTTACCCACTGTAGTGTGTTTTTACTCTGATGAAGTCTTTGTTCAGATCAATTTTTGAGCCCATTCTGCTAGGCATGGTCTGTATTTAGCAGCTATATAAAATTATAAGTGTGCAGAAATAAGTTGATTGAAGACAAATTCTGAAGTGAAGAGCTTCACATGTGAAATGTGTCTCTGCTCCAGATGATTCTCAATCCAGCTGCACAGATAAAAAAAACCCAGAATATTGATGAATATACACACACTGCCAAACAAATGAGTTGTGTCAAATTTTAGAAACACAGTTTTACACAGAACAGCAAAAAACATCAAAAGGAAAATGTGTAAGACCATTGACCTGCACAGAAATTAAATAAGATTGGTTAAAAATACCCTGAACAATTTAGCTTTACAGAAATATCCCAAGTATTTGAGGATGTTTTCTTAATCATCCAACAGCTCCCTCCTGGCTGAAATACTCCACAGAAGTTTTTACTTATTCATCAACACAGCATCTTACTCCTTTCTCCCAAAGAATCAAGTAACTAAAAATAGGTTTTTTCTGTAAATAAAACATTGTAGTCAATTACTATCAGCTACAAATTTACCCACGAGAAGCAGCAGAGGAACTCCGAGGGGCAATTGAGCATATCTTTATGATTGGAGCCTGACAAACATCCTGTTTATTCCAAACCACCACCGCACACAGAGGTGAGACACCTCCCTAACCTCGCTGTCCGGGCAAGGTCCCGGGGGAGCGGAGACTCCCGAGAGCACCACCCGACCCTCCCGGGGGGCTCAGGGGAACACGCGGCCGCTCCCGCCCGCCCACCCGCGGTCCCCCCTCAGCCCCGGCCTGCGGGGAGCGGCCGGGACGCGGCACCGTCGCTCGGGACGAGCTGGCGCCGGCACTTCCCCGGACGGAGCGGTCTCCCCCGGGACCGGCCGGGCTCCTACCTGCTCCGACCGCCGCGGTCCCACCCCACACAGAGGGGCCCCGCGGCGCGCAGGGGCCGCTCCCTGAGCCCTGCCCGGCTACACCTCCGCGGCCTCAAGTTGCTCAAAGTCCCGCAAGGAAGTTTCGAAGCGGACTTTGCCTCGCTGGCGGCGGTGCCCCGGCGGGGAGCGGCGGCGGCGGCGGCGGCCGGCGGAGGAGCCGCGCTGTCCCTCAGGTGGCCCCTCAAGTCCCGCCCCGGGTGGCCCCCGCGCCCCTCAGCCGCTGTCCGGGCTCGGCACCCCGCGCCCGCGGCAACATGGCGGTCTGAGGGCGGGAGCCGCAGCCAATGGAGAGCCAATCCCCGCCCGGGTCCCGCCTCCCCGCCGCCAATGGCAGCGCGGGAACCGTTACCTGGGGAGCCGGAGCGTCCCGGCCAACCAGAGCGGGCGGGGGGCGGCGGGGAACACCTGCAGCCAATGGGAGCGCGGCGCTGCAGGGAGCGGCGGCTGAGGGAGCGGGGCGGGGGACAGGTGTGAGCGGACAGCGCTGAGGAGACTCCTGTGAGGGGACAGGTGTGAGGGGACAGGTGTGAGGGGACAGCGCTGAGGGGACAGCGCTGAGGGGACAGCGCTGAGGGGACAGGTGTGAGGGGACAGCGCTGAGGAGACTCCTGTGAGGGGACAGCGCTGAGGGGACAGGTGTGAGGGGACAGGTGTGAGGGGACAGCGCTGAGGGGACAGGTGTGAGGGGACAGCGCTGAGGGGACAGCGCTGAGGGGACAGGTGTGAGGGGACAGGTGTGAGGGGACAGCGCTGAGGGGACAGGTGTGAGGGGACTGTGCTGAGGGGACAGGTGTGAGGGGACAGCGCTGAGGGGACAGGTGTGAGGGGACTGTGCTGAGGAGACTCCTGTGAGGGGACTGCGCTGAGGGGACAGGTGTGAGGGGACTGTGCTGAGGGGACAGCGCTGAGGAGACAGTGCTGAGGAGACTCCTGTGAGGGGACTGCGCTGAGGGGACAGCACTGAAGGGACAGGTGTGAGGGGACAGCGCTGAGGAGACAGTGCTGAGGAGACAGGTGTCAGGGGACTGGTCACGGGATGTGTGAGGGGACAGCGTTGAGGGGCTAGGGGAAATGTAAGGGAGATCAGGTGTGAGGGGACAGGTGTGAGAGAGAGCGGTCTGTGCTGAGGGGACAGGGGACAGGTGTGAGGGGACAGGTGTGACAGGAGACTGGTGTGAAGGGGACAGGTGTGACAGGATACTGATGTAATGGCACTGGTGTGAGGGGACTAGGGACTGAGGAGAGGTTCTGAGGGGACATGGATGGGACTGATGTGAGGGGACAGAATTGGAGGGGTCATGTTCTGAGGGGATAAAGGCCAGGTGCTGAAGGGACAGGTGTGATGGGACAGGTGTGATGCCACAGCTGCTTCCCAGGAAATCCCAGCAGGAAGCCCCAGCAGTGATGTCCGGTGAGTGTCAATCCAGCATCCAGCCCAGGGAGGGGCCACTCAAAGTGGCTAAAGCGGGAAAATCACAGCTGAGATAATAAAGAGGGAATAATATCAGACTGGCCAAACGAGAGAAAAAAACAATATATTAGTGTTGGAGCAACCAGAGTTCCACAAGAGGCAGTCTGTGACATGTTTAATGCTTTGTAAAGTTGGGTTTGGATGTTTTTCCCTAAAGATGCTTTGGTATTTTGCTTCCAAACCAAAACAAATCAGGATCTCCTGTGTTTTCCTCACAGAAAGCTGGGATGGTGAGCTCAGAGAGTCCTCTAGTGGAAATGCTACTCATCCTGCCCAAACAGCTGGTTTCCTTGTGTACTTTAAAACATTTCTAAGCAAATCAGCTATCCAAGCAAAAGGGATGCTTTGGGGCTTTTCTTGATGTATTTATATCCACCATTGGGCAACAAGACCCACCACATTTGAAAAATAAAACAGGAAGACACAACTATTAGAGGGGTTTTTTTGGGGCTACCTGGAGTTCAGTGGTCATGATTTGTATTTTGAAATGGAAAAAAATAATCGGTCCTTAGTCTTCTGCTATTCCATGTGTACAAGTTTTTTTCAGGCACATTTAGCACTTTCTCAGCATCTTTGTGGGGCTTTTGGGATTTGTGAGTTGGACAGGTGGCAGCAGTGTAGCTCTGAGGCTTCTTTTGGTGTTTCTGCAATCTTCCAAAATACAAATAAATAATAATTGGCACCAGTTTAATTAGCAGTAAAATGGGAAAATGTGTTCCAATCAGTCAAGATGTTCTCTCTGCCACCAAGGAAATGCATCCCATGGCTTCATTTATCAGTCTGTAATTGAATTATTTGTGTGTCCACTGCTAATTTCATCTTATTAGGAACTCTCAATTTGGTTTCAAAGTGGGTCCTTAAATCTTCATGTGCTCCCAATTTCTCTGCTTAAAATGGAGAACATTATGTAAGGTAGGTCTGCAAACATCATTCTTTCAGGTCAAGGTAGTCTTTGATCTCCATGTCAATGAAATGCTTCAGCTCCTTGAGCTGTTGGATTGGGAGATAAAAGGTTTTTCAGAACTGTGATCTGAAGTTTTCTGTGGTTTATTGCTGTTTTTTTCTTCTAGCACAACTTACCAAGGGGAAAAGCTCAGGTATATTTTCAGTGCTTGATGAAAAAAAAAATCTCAACCATAATACTTTTCCATCTCACAGAGAAATTTTGTAGTTGGTCACTTACTGTCCATGCTGTTGCTTTAGAAGGCTCGTTTTGGGTTGGTTTGGATTTTCTTGTATTACAAGACAGTTTAAGCAGTTGAATTTCTCAATAGATGTTCCCACTTTTGGACAGATGGCAGCTTTTGGAGAGGACCTTGGCTTTGCTCTGTGCATTAGCTGACAAGATTGTAACTGGTTTGAAACACGAGTTGTAAATCCTCAGTGCATTCCTTTTTCAGTGCATTCCTTCTTTCCCCCTTTATTTTTCCACATGGCAGGCACTTTTGTCTTCTACCAAGCCATCCTCAACTTAAAAGTTGCAATATTTCTGTCACCTCCATCTAGATTTGAAGAGCTGACAGGCTCCTACAGGTTATTTTATTTTATTTTATTTTATTTTATTTTATTTTATTTTATTTTATTTTATTTTATTTTATTTTTATTATTTTATTTTTATTTTATTTTATTTTATTTTTATTTTATTTTTATTTTATTTTTAATTTTATTTTATTTTATTTTATTTTATTTTATTTTAATTTTTCCAGGTGGAAATGAGATATCTAAAATTTTAGTTCTTTTAAAAAAATCACCATTAGAATCTTTTCATATCAGGTCATTTAAGAGCAGAGATCTGAAACAATGTTTGAGAAAGAGAAAGCTGAAAAGGTTTGGGTTGTTTTTTTTTTTCAAACATTTCATTTCTGAAATTCTGCATTCAACCTCAGCATCCAAACGTGCCACAGATTATTTGTATCAGCGAAAATGTGATTTATTCAAGAATCTACTGACGGTAGTGCCACTGCTGCAGCCTGGCAGTGTGAATTGTCCTTTTGATTAAGTTAAGAGCTTGCCGAATGTTGCTCTCAGAACATTCTCATTATTTCCTGGCACGGATGTAAATTCCTTTCAGGCTGTACATCCGCGCGTTTCCAGCAGATGGCAAGAGATTCCCAGGCAACTCTGTGCAGACGATGCTTACGAGCCGTGCGTTTTTATTTAGTGCTTCGGGGCGTTGAGAACTGTCCCTTAAAAATCAGTTTAAAAGGAGACAAAAAAAAATCTTTGGGTAAATAATTTCATTAATCTAAAGTACGGCTTGAGCCATCAGACACGAGGTTCTTGTCTGCTTCTGACAGCGCTGACCAGAAAACTCCTCCCTCCCAAAGGCTCCAGTGGAAACATCATTATGGCAGCTGCTTCCTGCAGTCAACTGTTGCAAAAAAGGAGCAGTCGGTGCTGATTTCACCTCGGCAGAAGACAGGTACCCTCTTAGTACTTGAATTCATGACTCAAAATCTTCAGCTATATTAAGACCTTTCAAGTTTCCAAGGTTTTAAAGATTTAGTAGGGATTAGAACGATGCTTTCACACTGTGAACTAAACAACAAAGAAATTGAGAGAGACAGCTCACATCTCCAAGTGCATGTGAAGTGTGAGTAACCAGTTCTGCATCACTTTAGAATAAAAATGCCTCCCCATAGAACGTCTCTAGCAGATCAAACCAGCAGCTCTCCAGCCTACTTACTCTTTTCTTTTGCCAAGGAAGAGACTAGATATTGTTTCCATTGAAATTACTGGCAGTGAAATCCTTGGGTGCAGTGGGAATGAATTTGGGCCAGATGCCACAAAGTTTGGATAAAAATAATAAGGCAAAACATTAATATATTTGAACATAAACTGGAGTAAAGCAGATTTTCTACATAATATCAGAAATCACCATGGCAATTCTTTGTAGATTTTCTTGCTGGCTTGAATATTAGTGTTTTTCTAGCCTGTGTTAAAATAGACAAAATGAATAATGTTTCAAGACTATTTTAAGCCAACACCTCCCTTACTTGTCTGTCTTATATAAGATAGAAGCAACCAGAAGCTGACTCTCTTGTTGACACCTCATTAACCAGGAGGAGAAAGAATTCTATGAGTAGCCCAAACTACACATCTTTAAAAGCAACTAAACCCAAACCTTTGGGCTTCTGTATTAACTTTGTCAGGATATTTAAACAACCTGATTGATTTTACAATACTATGTGCACTGCAATTGATTAAGAAAATGTAGAACCTCCTGTCCTTTCTGCACATACAAGGTTGTATATGCAAAAGTTTCACCTGCAAAGATGAGGGTAGGATAATCTTAAATATATCCATAAAAATGTAGTTAAAGATGTACAGAAATAGTTATTTTGTATTTGTTTAAAGCTGGAAGAAACGCAGCAATAAAGGAAGAACAGCCTGGATGGAACATTATACCAGATGTTTTACAGATTACTCTGTGTTTCATCACTCAGCCTTTATTTAATCTTAAGGCTGTAGTGATTGTAATACTGCAATAGCTCAATGGCCTATATATTGCTTTGCTACTTCCAGCTCTGCCTGTTCCAATTGGCCAAAGCTGGCCAATTATTTATTTCTGTGGAAAGAAAAATGTTCTCCCTACTCCACTTGGAAACCCCATGAATGAAAATGGAGTTTTGTGATATTTGTGCTGCTCTCCTTGAGATTACTTACCCACTGAACAACCAATGCAACCTGGATTTGATAGTAACTGATGTTACCCAGCAACTGTGTTAGAGATGTTTGGGCCAAAATTAGGAAGAGTTTCTTTAAGAGTGTGGAGAATTTGAGGCATGACTTAAACTACCTTTTTCTCTCTATTGCACATATGGGGTTAGTAGTGTGCAGTGAGAAAGTGAAACAGGGAGGAAAGAGTGTGTTTGTGTGGGAGTGTGTTTGTGTGGGAGTGTGTTTGTGTGGGAGTGTGCTGCTGCATTATCACAGGGTTGGTTTCTTGCCTTTTATGTAATAATCATTGGAAGGTACAAAGGTTTGGCAGTTGAGACTCTCAGTCCTGTTTTTCATACCTGAGCAATAAGATTATATTAGTTTTCCCTAATATGTTCTTTTGCCAAAGAAAATGAAAATTTCCTCTTCTTTTCCCCTTTCCAAAAGGAAAAAAAAAGGGAAAGAGAACTGAGGATCAAGTGAAACAGATGTACTGCAAGAGTTAAAGAAAGGATACGTTTCCAGAGCTTTCCAGTGTCTCAGAAATGCAGAATATTTGGATTTACTTTTTTGGACCAATCTTTTCATGGAACAGTGAACTCCCAATAACATCTGATTAGTTCTGTTCCTGCTATATTTTCTGACAGTCTGGGCTTGACTGTCTTCTCAGATTTGTTTTTACTGTGCAGGACTTAGTAAAAGGAATAGCTGTGGCACAAAGCTGGTCCCTGATGCATTATGTAATGAGGGGCTTAGATCCTCAAATTAATTCTATTTCAGACACAGTGCCTTTCTCATCTATCTACCAAATCCATCCAAACCACTTATTCATTGCCAAATTTTTATTCAGTGTTCATTAGGAAGAATCAGCTCTGTCTGTTTGTAACATATATTGCACCCAATGTTATTTTATATCAAACAGCCTTTCAGCCATGGCGAGTGGTTTGAGCTCTGTAATGAACGGGGCAGGAGGGAGTTGCTTCCGAGTTTTTTCTTCAACAAAAATATTCTCAGAAACTTTCAAGAAGCTTTTTGTTATCTGTTCTGCTTCAGAGACAAGCACACAGGGTGCTGCTTTCCTCTAAGCAGAAGTGCTTTTCCAGGGCAATGACTGGGAGTATTTAAAATCAGAGCAATCGCATTAAGTGTTTTGTTGTCCCAACAGCAGAAGCCTCATTGAGCTAAATTGGTTTTGCTACATTATCTATTGGATTAGCAAACCAGTTCAAAACTGATGGGAGAGCTTTTACTTTAACTGGGATAAATGCTTTCATTTTTACCCAGAAACAGGACAGACATTTCTGGTCTTTAACCTCTTCATAGTGCTGTCACTATGAATGCCAGCATTACCTTCAAACAAATGCAGTATCTTGCTCTTCTTCATCTTTCCTCCTGTGCTTTCTGATTCTTTCCAACCTCATGAGGCAGCAATAGCTATTTTTTCACATCAGTACAGCTTTGTGCATAAGTGCCCCCCAGAAAGCTCTCATGAACACACAATGGTGCTTCCTCTTCTGTTGTCAAGGCCAAAGGAGAGTTTTGCAAACCCTTGGGCACTGAAAAGGCAGGATGTCATTATGGGCTGAAATCTCTAGGGTCATTCTGATTTTCCTTCTAATGCATTTTATCTTCCAGTTCAATAGTTGGAATGCCTATTTTGTCCGTTTATAGAAGCTCCAATTTCTGTATATCTACATTTTATTAACACTTCACATTTAGAATGATTACATTAACACATATCCCACTCTTTTTCTCACAGACACGCCAGTCCACAGAGCAGTACTATAAATTGCTGAAAGGAACACAAATGCTCTCAGGTGCAGCACAGAAAAAGTGCCTTCTCATCTGTCACATACTGGTTTTTTATGGCACTAGTACAACCCATCCAAAGTCAGCATTCAACTGACATCAGATCTGGCTTATTTCACTTTAATTTCACATCATGAAATTGGAGTTGAATAGGGAATTGTCTTTAGATGTTAATAGGTCTAAAGCAGTGATGTCTGAGGAGTTTTAAATATGATGATTTTAAATGAAAAAAGAAAAAGTGAAGCGCACACAAAAGTATAGAAGATTCAAATTTATGCAAAACTCCAATCATTTCACCATACTCCTGTGCTGAAATGTCTCCTCAAAAGTTTGAATGGCATCTGAATTTTCAGTTTCTGGCTCTGGAAACCAATTTAAGAAAATCTCCCTCTTGTTGATGGAGGTGTTTTGTCTTGTGCTACTCATGCAAGTGCAACAACAGCAGCTGAAACTCCTGCTCCCCCTCAGATCCCCTTGTTTCTGGGATGGACACGTTGCCATGTGTGTGCTCACAGGGCACTTCTCCAACTCCCTGCAAGCTTCTGAGATATTTTTTGCCTTTTATTTATGCTTCTGTCTACATCACTGTAGGTACTCTGACATTCTGGCTCTGGGGTTTTTTGAGGAGATTGCTGCCACCTTTTACTTTGATCAGTCACGCTGAGCTGTGCACCTTGAAGATCTGCAGTCAAACCAGAGAAAAAATTCACGGAATAAATCTTGTGGGGCAGTCAGCAGGACATGCAGCCTGTGACTGTCTCCCAGATGGAGAAGCAGCTCATTTTGTCCAATAACCCCATGTGATCAGTGCCTTGGCTGCAGTGCAGGGAGTTATGTCAGGTGCACAGTTACAAACTAGTACTGCTGAAGTAATGAGATTGGACATTGCCTTTGTAATATCTGCAGCCATCTTCTTGCTAATTACTCTCAAAAACCGGCCACTGCACACCAGAGGGACCAGGGGAGTGCCTCCTTCTCTGCTCTTTAATAACTTTAATTCCCAAATCATGGATTATTTTCTTACGATTTGCACTCCTCAGGAACTTGCTGTGAATATTCCTCCAGCTGGGTTTAGTCAATAATTTCACTCTTAGCAGAAGTTAGCAACATTGACAGGCTACATAATAAACTTATAGCTGGAGAAAACAGTGGGACACAAAAAGGCTGGATTCTGCTTTCCCAGCAGAAATTAATCTGATTTTAAACTAAAGATTATTTCTGATTTTTACAAGTATAACAGAGAAGGTGGTGGGACCATGATCCTTCTAAAGGAAGTAGTATTTTTGTGGTGATGGATCATGGAAAAAGCAACAACTTAGTAAGGAAAAGGCATTGTAAAGTCATGCTTCTGCTGCTTTTATTCCACTCTGCATTAAATCATTATATAGAGCAGTAGGATTTATTCAGAGGAAGGCAGAAGAGATTGCGTTTCCTTGGAGAGAAAGTGATTATGACCAAAAACACACTTAGAAAAAATATAGTGTATTTCTGAAATGCAGCATTCCATCAGCATCAGGAACAAACAATAAGAAAAACAAATTAGAAAGAGGAGAAGCAGGAGGGAAAGAAAAAAGCTTGGTTACCTGAATATATTGAAAGAAATGCAGATTTTCATTTGCTTTTCAAGTAAGGTGACATTTGAGTGATACTTGGCCTTAATTCAGCATGTGAGCCTGAGAAACAATGGTAAATAGTACCATGAAAGTACTGATTGGATGCACTTACCTAGCTGGAGGATAGGATTTGATTCTCCTGAAGAGCTTTTCTTCTGTAAAACTCAAAGCTAAAGGAAATAAATCATTCTAGCAATTTTTCAGTGGAAGGGTTTGACTGAGATTCCCCAGCAGCTCCGTGGTGAGATGTGGGAGCAGATCCAGGCGTCAGTGCAGGGCTGGGCTGGTGGGGCTTGGTGGAACAATCCCAGCTGGGTGTACTTGGGGTTTCCAGCACTCTCCTGGCTGATAGCTTTCCATGATAACAGAAACTAAAGACTGAGGTGAGCCTAACCTACAGTGGAGCATATTTTCTATTACAGCCAGTTCAAGATCATGATTTTTTTCTTCAAAGCGTTCTCTTACTTCTCTGATATGAGCAAATCTCATTCTAAATTATAAATCAGTGCTAAAACATTTTATCTTTCAGTGCTGGTCATATGAAATCAAACTTTAAATCACAGCTGAGTTAAGGCAGGAGGAATGTGCACATACTCCACCAGGATCAAATCCTCCTTTCGCCCTTATTGCAACTGTAATTGTCAGGCACACGTTCAAGAGCTCCATCCCAAGTGCCAGCAAAGCTCTTCTCTCACCTACAGCCTCTGCCTCAGTCTCTCTCCATGCTCCTTTCCATTGCAGCTTTCAGCCTCTTGCTTTGCTTCCTTCCTTCCCTCTCCCTCATTTCACCTTTTCTTTTGTGGCAGTCTCTATTTTTAAAACAACCTCTCACTTTCAAGGCAACAATATCCAGAAAATAAATTGCCCTTTTGTACTGTATTATATTGGCTTCCTACATTAACAATACTTCAGTTGTTTAATCCATATTCCAATCTATTTACTGTGGAGGTTTTAGAGAATAATTGTGAAACTAGTTTGTTGTGAGTACTGTGTTCACTTGCTGAGCTCACTGAGATTATTTACAGAACAAAGTGTTATTTTGCATGAGTTGGGTGAGAGATCTAGTCCTGAATTAAGCAGTGTGTATGAGGACCCATAAATTTCACTGTTGAATAATGGGAGTGAGGAGGCCTAAGAGATTAGGTCAGCCTCTGAATAAAACCAGCAAAATATCCAAAGCAACAGAATAACTTAGACAGTTATGAAATTTTTTTACTTCCCTCAGCTATTTAGGGACAGATTCAAAAAGGATATTTTCAGAGGCACACATGGTAGATTCTCAGTGAAAATTAACAGAACAAATTCTAAAGTCATTCCTGCAAATGGAGTCTGACTTCCTTCATTATCGAGCACCTTTCAAATTTTCCCCAATCTAACACAGGAAGCCTGAGCTTTCCTTGTGGTTCTAAACCACTTTATCTATTTTGGGGCCTATTAAACTAATAAACATTTCTGTGTTTAAATGTTTAAACTTTCATTAGCTCAGATCTGAAATGTAATACAGTCATTATTAACAATTCAGTAGAATTTTATGTAGTATATTTTATTTCATGCTGTGACTAAGAGCATTGAAATTTTTCAATACTTTACCCAAGACAAATAATATTTTAAGAAAAAACCTCCACTCCCCTCTATTCCCTTTTACTTTGTTCATGAGATTTTTCTGATTAAAAACTCCAACTTTAGCACTACTGTTAAACCTAGACCAGCCCACAGATGCAGAAAACCACTCGTGCAGAAGTGAGGAATGAGCTCTTTCATTACAAATAAAAAGGAAATTATCTGAGTGTGAAAAGCCAAATCTTCATTACTGATCAACCTTGAAGTGGAGGAAAACCATGGTCATTTAAGGTTTAAACTTTTGCTACAAATATGTACATATGAAAAGTTGTCTCATGGTATTACAGGAAAGGAAGAACTGGAATTGTTTGGCAGAGTGCAGTCTCATGTATCAAATCAGGTCAGCAATAAATTGCTGCTTTGAGTAGGAATTCATAGCAGGACCTTCTTGACTTTGGAAGTGTTTGAGCTCGTTGGAAAATACTTTGAGAAGAGGTGCCTCAATTCAGTTTCAGTGAGGGCTTTTTAGCCTGTGGGTATTGTTCAGTTTGTAGGTCTTGGGAAGAGTTTTCCTTTTTTTGTTGCCTTTACATTGTGTATGCAACCCAGTATATAACATTGACTGCTGCAAAGGCTGCTGGGAACACGGCTCTGGCATAAATGTCAATGGTGTCAGCATCAATGGGCTTAAAGAGGGACTTCAGGCCAGTCTTTTTGTCCAGTTTCATTCCCTGCTGCTGTTTTGTCTCTCCAGTTTCTATTTCTATTGTGCCATATGATCCAGGCAGGCTTCTGGGGATTCGGTGCTGCCTGTTGGAAATGGCCAGTTCCTGGTTCACACCAGCTATGGAGAGGGAAAACAGAACGATGGCATTCTTCACGTTGATCTGCAGAGGAGAGAGGAGAACAGTGGCAATTGATAGGGCAAGGACAGTGTCATTTATCCAAGCTATCCATGGCCCCAGCGCGGTGAAACGCCCTGGGATCCATGTGTGCTAAATGGGGTTTAACCCCTGCTTTGGCAGAACTGATGGAAGGCTCTGTGCTACACATAGAATTCTGGTTATGGCTTTACATGCTCTGAATTACTGAGGCACCATGGAGAACATTCTCAAAGCCCTTCTTCTCTGGAAGAATTTGGAGTACAAGGTCATGAAGCAGGGTGATTGCTGTGGCAAAGTTATTCCCAGAATCACACTTACTGACCTCTGCACTCTGCCTTCTCGCCTTGATCTTGTTCTTCTGCTTTTTCATGTAGTCAGCATTGAAATGTGCAAAGGCATATTCCACCAGAGCAGCAAAGACAAACACGTAGCAGATCCAGAAGTAAACGTCCAGTGCCTTGATGGCAGAGGCTCGTGGGAGTGAGGATCGGGCACTGACCATCAGAGTGGTCATTGTAAGAACTGTGGTGATACCTGCAGGGCGCCATGAGAGAGAAATACATGCACTAATATACATAAATATATTTATTAATATGAAGTATTATCATTTTCACAGTAAAACCCCTTTATACTGTGGCTTCTGATTTTCAAAACTTTTAAGAAACTGCATTTGTATGACTAAGGCAGCTTTGAACAAGTTATTCTTGGTTTTGTCCTAGATCAGAAAAAACAAAACCCAAATAATTAACCCTCAAACACTTTTACATCTGGACTGGCAACCCTTAGTCAGACAAAAAGACCCACAAGCTTCAGGAACATTTTTTTTGCCGCTGTCCCAGTTCCTTCAAATCAATTCTTTCATTTCTTTCACAATCATTACTGCTTTTAACCCTCCCTAGTGGGTTATTTGCTGTTCCTTACTGAGGAACTGCTCTGACAACATGACAGATTTTAAACCAGGAGAGAAATCTTTCAAAGAACCCTCCCTTCTGCAAATGTAAACACGGTGGTCATGAATGCACCTTCGTGAGGATTACCAGAGAGCACAATTCCCATTGAGCACTCCCTTCCCCTGAGTGCCCAAGCATCTGCTTTACCTAGTGACACCCTGGCAGGCACAGCTGACTGGCTGATCCAGAAGGACACCCAGGACATGGCCACCAGCAGGATGGAAGGGACATAGGACTGGATGATGTAAACGCCTCGATTCCGCCGGAGGTGGAAGTGGAGACTGAGCCTGGGGAACTGACCTGCTGGAAAAGAGAGCAGGCAGAAGAGATTCTGGCTGTGTGAATTACAGTTGGATTGAGCTTTCAAATGACATTTCAGATAATGACACAGAGCTACACTCTTTAGCATCTCCTGCACAAGGGTCACAAAAAGCTTTTCCGATGCTGTTCGATTGATGCTTCATAAACCCTGCACGAGGTTCTGCAGCTTTCATCAGCTAAGAATAGGTCAAATGATTTGTCTCAGGTCATATCAATGCCAGATCTGAAAATAAAATCATGAGTCTTCTCAAATAACAGTATTGCTTCAAAATGTGTACTGTCTTATCATCTGCTGTAGAAAGTCCTCCAGATACTAAATTTAGATTTTTTAAAAGGCCAAGTTAATTTCAAACTCAAAAAAGAGCTTAGAGGAGATGTGCAGCATAAATGAGAATCTGAATACATGAAAGAGGATGAAAAATCAGCAGGAAAGAAATGACTCCAATCTTGTACAAACATTGCAATAAGCCCAGTGATAGACATACACACCACAGACTTCTACGGGGTGGAATTAGACTGATCTGACTGCACGTCATAAGCTCCATAACATCAGGGCTAATGGAAATTTTTCTTGATCTGAAGTTGCAAATTAGGTCAAGAAAATGTGAGCTATACCTCAAGTGCTTTTTATCAAGTGCTGTCTGGCTACTCCACGCAGCATTTTGTCAAGCAGAGAGAGCTAAAGGACAGAAGATGCTGCAGTGGCTACCTAGAGGCTCAGCAAAGAATGGCACTTCTTACAAGTGGAAGATGAAGAAAACTCTTATCAGAAACCTGACAGGTTCTTAAATTAGTTACTTAAGGAGAAGGATTTTCTATTACAGATAGAGGAAGTTTCTCTCTGCAGGAAAAAAGTCAGATACTGTCCCTGAATTGAAGAAAGGTTCTGTTACCAGATTTGAAGTTCATAATTTCTGTTGTGAACTGGTAATTGGTAATTGTGAATTGAGCAAGCTGCAGCTTATCCAGCCCATGGATCTCCTCCTGGTTTTCTGACCAGTGGTAGACAATGTCCTCTGAAGAGTAACCATCTGCCAAAAGAAAGCTGAATAAACACAAAGTTCAAGGGAGAGTTCAGAGCTTAGAGAATTCATGGTAGAAGTTCTCTAACTCCTCTGCTATGCTGATTTCCACCAGACACGTTGCAAATGTGCTGAGATTCAGTCTGGATCATTCTCTCTGCTTTGGAGAGGTGCAGGGCACCTGGGCCGTGGCAGAAAGGGGATATGAATGACAGGATTTATGTAATATGCAAATCCACAGGAAATCAATCTTTCCTACTTTTGCTGTTCATTGACAACTTGCTACTAAAGCATCCATTTGTTTAAAGAGACTTTATTTCTGTTTGCTTCACTGAAATGAAAACCCTCAAATTCAATTAAAACCTTCAACCCCCACCAAAACTCCCTGCAGAACTCACTGGGAGAGGGAAGGAATTGCTGGGGCACTGTCTGCTGCCTCTGCATTTGGTGATTATGTAAGTAAAACTGTAGATTGCTATTTTTGACAGGATAAAATGGTATTGTGGTTAACAGCCTAGAAAACAAAGTCAGTGGCAAAAAAGAAAACCAGAAACCTGCATCAACAGGCCAAGGGATCTGCTCAGGATCTGCTATTCCCAGATCTCTGCAACCCTCAGGACCTGTAGGTTCCTTGATCTAAAATCCAGATTCACTTTCCCTGGCTGGGTGGTCCCTGCTTGTGTCAGTGGTGATTTTCATTCAGAAGTATTAATGCTCATGGGAATTACATGCTGATCATAGATTAAATACAAGCTGGATAAAATATAAATCCATTCTTCACCCTCCTTTGTGAGTACAAATGAATTAAGCCCATCCATGCAGCATTCTGATGGATTTCTGTGTAACAGATACACGAATGCCAAGGCAAGTTAAAGAGCTGTGTGAAGGTTACTCACAATGGCATTCATTAAAAGCAGGGAATTCTTTCTTTTTCCTATTTTCTCATAAATTAAAAATAGCACATCACATTTTGCCTGTGGGCTTTTCTACTTGTTCTCACTGGATTTGATACAAACCTCAGTAATGCCAGTGACTGTCACAACTGCACAAGGTTTCACATAAAGCACAAAGTTCCAGACATTTGTCAGCAGGACTGTACATTGTTCATCGTCCCTACATCAAATCCTAGAGATTTGGATTGGACCAGGGTTGGCCTGGTATTGAAAAGTCCACAGTCTAATGCCCAACACAGGGAATGAAGAGATTTCTGTTCACTTAAACCCCAAGTGACTAAAGAAAATCATCCCAGGCAAGTCCAGCTATCTCAGCACCATGGATGCAGCTTTGCACAAAACACAGAGGTACTCAGCCCTTACAGCTCTCCAAATCCAACATGCATTCCTGCTCATCCATTGGGTACTTGGAAAGGTCCATGTCACAGGCCACTGTTGAGGTAATCCTATTTGGAGCAACAGGAACACCAGTTAGGGACATTCCGACAGAGCCTTTTCCTCACAACTCAAAAGACTGAGTGGAAAACTTTGAAACTTTATTGCTAACAAAGGAAACTGTTTTCAAAGTCCTGCGGGCTGCTGCCTGAGTCTGTGGGAAACCCAGAGGCAGAGGGAATTGAAAAAAGGTCAAATGACTCGTCAGCGTCAGAGGATTCTGCAGCTACTGGTGATGATAAAAAGGAATTTTCTGATTCCATCTCCTCCCTTTCACTGTCCCCAAGATCACTACCAATACCTTAAGGGGCACTTTGGACTCACAGTTTCAAAGGTGCACATTCATTATTTTTCAGAACATTACACAATTAACTGTCAATATAGTTACTGAGTGCCAGCCACAGCCCTCTTCAAAAGTGAGAAACGTTACTTTGTCTGTGTGAAAGATGGGGAAGCTGAGCCTAAACCAGGCTCCCAGCTCCCTTGGAAAATAAAGTGAGGGAGTGGAGAACAGAATCTTTGCTCTGTATTCAGCACCTCTTTGCCCAGTGACCAAAGCCACGAGGGGCTTCTCTCCCACTGAGGGCATTCTGGACATGGCCAGTGACTGTGCAGTGCAAAATGTGTTAGTGCTGCCAAAGAGACCTTCCTGACCTCTCAGAAAGAAAAGGATAGGGGGACAGGAGCTTTTCTTCAATTTTGAACCAATAATTATTTCAGGAAATCCTCCTAGGAATGCTGACTGATTATAGAACATTCAAAAAGTTAACACACAGCAGAGAACAGTTGTACTGTTTGTCACTCACCTGATGCTGTATAAAATGACTCCATCTGGCTGGAGCCTGATAAGTTTGTTTTCCACAGTCACATCATGGAACCAGGCAGACTTGGCATTGACTATGAAAGTATCTGGCAACCAGAGCTTGTCCACAAACCTGCTGTCCAAGCCCAGAGTCTCGTTGGTGTGGTTGTAAGACAGACGATCGTCTCGCCAGCTCTGGTGCAAAAATACTGTCATGGTGTATTCCTGTGGCAAGAGAAATCCTCATTAAGAAGGGATGCTGACAATGATAATGTCTTGGACCTTAGCCAAAAATCAATGTCTTAGCCTAGAAATATATTATTTGCTTTCAGTGCAAATACATATTTTATACTTAGTCAGCCAGGGAGCTGCCCAAGCATTTGTATTTTGGTCATGTGCTCCTACTATGGATAAGCACAAGATATAAAAAAGTTATTCTATATCAATGTTATACATAACACATTGCAAGAGTTGCATAGGTCTTGACAGAGAAAATCAGTTTACATAGCTCAGCAAATACAGCTTCTGGGTTTGAACCTTTGCTATTTTAAATCAGAACTAAAAAATCTGATACTGTACCATGTTCACTTCTGAGATGTGGTCAATGCTGGCTACTTCAATTGCCAGAGCAACATTAACAGGAGGACCTGAGAAAAAAAAATGTTTGAATGTGGTGATTAATATCATCATAGTACCCATAAAAATCTCAATGACCCCAGACTGTTAATTCTTTCATCAGTTCACTGGAGTGTTTCCCATTATAAAGTACATTCTTAAAGCAAGAGTTTTAAATCTTTTACCAATTGTGCCCTCAATTTCCAACAGCACACCTCACTTCAGAGATAAGAGACACAAGATAAAATCACAAGTACTGAAAATCACAGAATCCTTTCTGCAAATCACATTATCTAGTTTAAGACAGCATGACTTCAAGCAGATGCAGAAATTATCACCATTTAATGAAATACAAAATTCCTTCAACTTAGATGTCAACGATTTAAGAGCTGCATCAGAAGCCTGTGTTGCTGTTGAACAGTCTGTCTCTTGTCAAAATCAAGCAAAATGTTGATTGTTATTTTTTTCCAGCATCCAAGTAAAAGACAATCACAACTTTTAAATTATTTAAAGTATGAATTTGACATAAACATCAGAAGGATTGTAAGAACCAAAGAGACATTATTCATTCTCCAAGTCTCACCTCCAATCCCAGGCCTGAAATTTCGTGCGTACCCTTTCATCAAATCATCCAGGTTGGGCAACCAGGAGATCTCAATGTTGGAACCTATGTAATCTCCGATGTCACTCATAGCTCTGGGTAAAGAGAACAAGTATCTTAAAATTTCCCATGTTTACAAACAGAGAATGACAGCAAATGGAAGTTACTGACTTATTTTACACCAGAGACCACCTACAGTAGAATCAGCTATGCTGGAGATTTTTATAGGTAGGAAAACCATTTCAGATATTCCTGTTTAAATCAAAACAAATTTCAGGCAAGACTGTGGCTTCTTTAAGTACAAGCACATACTTTTAAAAGTTTATTTCTTTCTAAAAAAAGTCGGAAAAATAAATTTAAAAACTTAGAAAAGCATGAGAGAAACGAAGATACTTTGTATACTGCCTAAAATGCATCTGTGAACTCTGAAATGCAGCTGTGACAGCTTCTTACTCTACAACAGCTGAGATCAAGAAGGCTGGAGCATTGTCAAATGTGACAGGAAAACAGGAAAAACTGCACATCTGGAATGTGGATAGCAGGCAGCAGGTTTTGCTTGGGAGAAGATGTGTTGCTGTGGGATTTGTGCTCCTGCACAGCCTCTCCCAGCAGTCAGGCTCCTCTCCCAGGTGCCTCTCCTTGCCTCAGTGATGCTCATGAAGTCTTTGGTTGCCATTTGCCAGCCCCTCAGCCCTGGCACAAGCAGTGATGTGGATATTCCTCCATCTCTTACAAACAAAGGCAAGGTTGTGTTGTCTTCATTATCTGCTAAACCTGGCAGGCTCCACTTGAAGATCTGAGCCTGCTCACATTGTTCCTCTCACTGCACTGGGACTGACAGGGCAGGAAGAGATAAATGAGGAGCTGGACAATGTCTGACAGCACCATTTGCAAAGAGAAAGCTTCCCAGTGGTTTGAGAGGGCCTGTGGCTGAATGCAAGTACTGGATCAAAGCCTGAGCACTGGTTTAGCATCTTCCACTGAGCCCAGCTATAAATGTGGCATTTGAGAGGTACTTATGACTTGTAACAGAAGAGAAATGGTTAAATAGCCATGGAAGGCTGCAGAGTAATACACCACAAACACATTCTGCCTTGGTACTTACATAACTTTCTTAGAGTGTTCATGTGACATTGACCCACATAAAGCACATGGTTTTTATCTCCAAAATATGCCAGCCTGGGCATTCAGCTCAGCACAAGCAGTTATTGCCAGCACAGGAACAGAGTATCCTACAATAACCAACTCTTCTCACAGAGACTGAAAGAAAAACCTTTGATTGCCCTGGTCTTCAAATTCTAGCCTGGACTCAATTATATAAGGGAGCAGTTCTGGGATTGCAGTGTGTAATGTAAGTTTGGAGCAGCACAGCCACTGAAGTCTTGCATTAGCAGAGCTGTCAAAGCCTCTGTGACCTCCCAGCACAGGGACCCTGCTCCAAGTGCAGCTTCATTAGTTCCCAGCAAAATGGGCTGTTAAACTGCATTTCTAAGATTTCCTTGCCATGAGCACACTGTTGTATGCTCCTCTCAAATTATTATCCCAGCTACTTCTCAGGTCCCTGTCTCTTCTGAGGAAGGATCTTGGAACACTCCAAGACGTGTTTTCAGCTACATAAATTGGAATAACATAATTGATTTAGACAAGGGCTTTGAAGATTTATAACAGATCTTGGCAGAGGTATTTTCCTTCTTTATTGGGTCTCATCAACTATATCAACTTCTTTCTATCAGACTGCTGGTCTTTCAATCATCCAACCATCATTCTTTACTGTAATGTAATTATAGCTTTATAATAACTTTGTTTAAAAACATACTTATTTGTAATTCACAAGTCCCAGCCATAGACATGGAAAGGTGTTTCTAATCAGTAAAATGTCAGAGATCCTTTTATATGTAAAGAATGGTACTCTGTGTCTTTTCCTAATTAAATAGCTGCAGTACACTTGAATGAATATATCTGCAGAAAATCTCTTTCACTTCTCAATAGAAGGTGATGCTTTTCAGCTTCTGTTGCTAAAGCAGCAACCAAGTTCAGAAAGTGTTTTGAAAACAGAATTCAAGTCAGGAGGTGACAGCACCGTAGTGATGGATCCCATGTGCTGATCATGTTTTGACAAAGCCTGGAGTTCAGCTGTTCTCCTGTGTCAGGATTCATTTTAATGGCATTAAGGAAAGCCGTGGAGCTCAGAGGAAGTTAAAATGATGAGAGTCGGGTTAAAGACTGAGGGCTACATGTGAGCCTGCCATGTGTTTTAAGAAGATTACAATCTAGAGGGAGTTTTACTTAAATATCCATGACACAATTAAAATAAATCTTGTTTCTATTATTAATAAAGCCTTAGGGTCAGATCATCAGTGTAACAAATGTGCTGGAGTTAGTGGAGCTATATGCACTTAATACCAGGGGGGTTATTAAAATATTACAGCTGAAATAATTTTATGGCTCCATTTACCATGTGGTGAAAACCCCTTCGAGTCATTCCTCTAGACTTCTACACATCACATCCAGGGCTTTAAAGTTACAAGAAGAATGGTGGGAGAATTTACTTCATCCTTGATAAGCAGCTGGGATTATAAATGGCCTAAAATATTATTCATTATTGTACCTGAAAAAGGAAGACCAGCATAGAAAAGATGCATTGGAAGGGATTAACTTTTCATAGTGTAAGCAGTTAGGATGAAAAGAAAGGCAACTATTATTAGTTGATTCAGCAACTTCACTTCCTAATGTAAGCTGCTGTAAAGCTCGTTTCAGTAAGAAAAAGGACTTTGTAAAATCAAGATATTGATTTGTCAAATCCAAGGGGTAAAAAGCTCCTGCAAAGCTTCTCTTTTGCACAGGACAGTGTGGAGGGCCTCACTGCTGAATGGCAACAGTCCTGGGGACCTCTGTCCCTCTGGAAGTCATTCCCAAAGGGAAAGCTGAAGATGATCCACACTCTGACTCTGTACACATCTCCTTTCAAGCAGATGTTTTTGAGGATATGTTTGTATCTGTCCATATCTGGAGCATTGGGAGAACTTCAGCTGAGCTCATTGAAAAGAGATTACTGCTGTCTAAACCATGAAAGCAATCGAGGGTTCTCCTGCATAGACAAAGGGAAAGGAAATCCCCATTGATAAACTGCACAAACCTGTGGAGTTCCTCTGCCCCTAATATTGATAAATATTGATAAATATTGATAAAGCAACTCCAAGCAATGAATGTCATGTAACAGAGCAAAGAAATGTCCCTTTCAGGGCTAAGTACAAGCAGTTCCAGAATAAAAGGTACACCTATCCCAAAATCCTTCCTGTCCAAGCTGACACCTCCCTCCCAGCTGCTGCAGGACCAGGACTTCCTACAAATGTGGAGCAATCTGGGGGAGAACCATCCATCGACTTGGACAGCACATCTTCAAAGGGCTTGTCAGACAAGTGAGCCACTAGCCTGTCTGTGCTCTCCTCCAGAACACTGCTTGAAAACACTTGCTGGAAGTTTATCAATATTACTAGAAAATATCTGGTATTTAAACCACACCAAAGCAAGAGGCAATCTGTGAGTTCCATGTGAATGAGAGCACAACAGCACCGAGCAAGGGATAGTATTAGCAATTTCATTTCTGCCCAGCAGTGCCAAAATCTCCAGGATCACTGCAAAAAAAGCTCAGGATCCTTAAGTCAGTGGCCAGTAGGACGTGGATTTGATGCCTCACTGGTCAGGAGGCTGCACTGATCTTCTGAAAAATTCCCACAGCAGCAAGATGTGGAAAATCGCTTTTTGCATCTTCTGTTTCTTCTCTAGATCTGCTAACCTGATTCTCTTGGGGATTGTGGCATTGTTGTTATATGAATCTTTTAACCTGGCAGATAGAAAAACCAGTTGGACTGGAGGACTGGGATCAGTATATTTCATTTTGATAAGCATTTGGGACAGATGTCCCAGATGTCATCACCACTAAAGAAAACTTTTCCTTGGGAAAACACAAGGGATATCCTGCAAGGTCAGTGAACAATCTGACCTCTGCCAGACTCCAGGATTACCCAGAGCAGGATGTATATCCTTCCCATCTGCCATTCCAGACTCTAAGGGAAGCTCACTGTAAATATGTTTTGTATTTTGAAATGTAATTGAAAAGGCATTAGGCTTAAATCATGGCAACCTTTAGAACATCAAAGCCTCTATAGCAGTTTTAAGCTACAGAAAATGGACCACTCTTTGCATACATTCACGTGTTAAAGCTGCTCTGTTTCCACAAATAGAAGTAAAAGGCTTAGGGAGACACACAGCAGAATGACAATTAAATGCAAGAGTATAAAAGTCACTTAACAGAGAGGAAACTTAAATATTAAATATACACCTATTCTAATTAGAGAATTAAAATCTCTTTCAGTGAGAAATTACACAGTACAGACAAACACCCCAAAACTCCTTTCAGAAGTGCTCTTTCCTCACACAAATGCAGAAATATTTCCCCAAATGTCTTTCTGCAGATGATCTCATTCCCTGTGGCACATTTATTATTGCAGCATCCACAGCATCTCAAACCCTGATAAAACAGTGGAAGCCACAGTCTTTGTCCTGAAGACCTGTCAATCATTTAAATGCCAAATTCCTGGCCACTAATCACTGGCTTGAGCAGACCAAAAACCACTATTTTAAAAAAATGTTTACCTGACAAAAATGTGCTGACTTGGGCTGAATTTGGCTCATTCACTTCAGACAAACAACACACATGACAGAGAAATAGCTAGAGCACCCCAGAAGGGTGTTCAGAAATGCTCTGAGGAAGCAGCCTGCATACATCCCCCACTTCCCCCCTCTGCAAACCACAACATTATTTTCACTGGTGGTTTTGCCTTTGGGAAGTCTTTTGTCTCTTTTGTCTTACTGATGAATTTCAAAATCACCAAAATGGTCTTCCTTTTGGAATATGGGTTTTTTTCAATATACAGTGCACAGAACTTGGGAACAGAGAATTTAGGGGTGTTGGATGGCCTCTATCATCAAAATTCTGAATCACACTGCATTTAGAAAACAAAACCAGGGATTTAAAATGAAGCCATTGGCAGTTTTGCCCATTAATATGCTGCTATTCATAAAAACATCTCGTACCAATAATATTTTTACTAATAAAAGGATAAAATTTCACTTCAGTTCTATTTAACTGATCCAAAGTACACATGCAAGCAAGGCTACTCCCTTTTTACAGTGATTAAACAGTGTCCTGCCATAGCCACCCTAAATCCTGAATCTAAACAGGGAAGCTTTCCTTGACCATGGAATGTCTCACACTTTGAAATATTTGGAAGACTACAACCTGAACAGTTGGAATTTAACTTAGAATTTGCCTTGCCTGAGTCTGCCTTGAGTGGATGTATTCCTACCAAAAAATTCATCACTATTGTGTAACTGGAGAAAGTCAATTAGGGAATTAATAATAAAATAATAATGTATCCACCAAACACATATCCTGTGCCTAGGAGCAGACCTCAGAGTCAGGCTGAGAAGACTGACTCTTGCTTAAAATTCTCTCTTTTTTTGGTCTTATGTACTCAAACATCACTTTTCAACCCCCAGCTTCAATGGTAGCCCAGTTGCAGAGGGAGAAACAGGATCATTGAAATGATGGGCAAGGTGTGGGTGCCCTTAGGTAATAAGCAATATTTCCTCTGCCTTCACTGTACCACTGGATTGCTTCAGAGGATGTCAGGATCTGACCCTGGAGAACAGATTCAAGGTCACAGGATAAATCATTCTGTCAATCCTGACTAAGAGCAGTTGACTTGACACTTTCTCTGAGCAAGATTCTTTTCCTTCCCAGTGAAAAAAATCAGATCTCCCTGATTAATTCCAAAACGTGTAACAACAATGTTATGTTTTACTACAGTTCCCACTTTGCCTCTTCCACTCCTCTGAAGCTATTAAGGATGTCTATGAAGCAGGAGATGTAAGACCCCTTTAATGCCACAACCACCCCTGCTCTGGGGGGTGTAGGCATGTTTTTACATGCAGCAAGTTCTTTTTTACTCCCCCCTCTATTTTCATTGCGTAATCATGGCAAGCTTTCTCCACATCCAGCCTCCAGATCTGGAGAGAATAAGAATATTCCGAGACCGGCGCTGGTTGCCTAGCTAACACCTTCAGAGGAAATGTGACTGAGAGCTGCAAATATGCATCTTTCTTTAAAATTTATTATTTTAAAAAATGCTTTGAGTTCTCCAATTTTTTTTCCCCTAAGATCTCTGACAGTCTCTTCCTGCTAACCCAAGTTCAGGAGACTTAATGAACTCATTAGAAAGGGATGGTTGGATTTTGGGGTTTTAATGGCACCTATGGAGGCCCTAAGCAGAGCTATTCAGTTCGTACCCCACTGGCTGTGCTGGGGTTTAGGGAAGAGTTTCATGTTCAAGCAGGCCCCTACAGAGCTGCTGGAGGGGCTGAGGCTGAGCTGGGATATTGCAGTGCCTTACAAAAAGTGATTGCCCCCAATTTAGAGTAAGTGCCCTCGGGAAAAAGGTTCCAGGAGCATCCTGTTAAAAACATAGCCCCTGACTAAGCCAAGAAACTGCTGCTCAACTGGCAGAAGTGCATTCTCAGCTAGGGAATGAAGAAAGAAAAAACTGAAACAGATGAGGCACATTAAGGAAACTCTTCAGTCAAGGGCCCTTTTTCTCCTGAACACTCACTCCAAGCAGTCGTGGCCCATAAGTGCAGAAATCATCCCTGGGCAAAGTGGGAGCCCCAGCCAGAGCTGGCATCACTCACTCCAGCTACCCCAAGAGAACGGCTGCCTGAGGCCAGGCTAAGAAAGAAGGAGAAGATGTTTTCTTACCTGATACACCTGTGCTGTTGGGTGCACAGTAGAATCAAGGCAGGAAAAACCCAGGTAAGAAATTCCATTTTACTCCCATTTATTAGACAGCAGCGACCAAAACCCAGGTTCCCCGGCTCTCCTGGCAGCTCCAAAGCTCCAGTGGCTTTGCCATTCTTGCCTGCTGCGCTAAGTTGAGGCTGAGTTTAAAGCGATGGATGGTTGCTCAGCAGCAGCAGCCCCCACAATCTCCACAGTGCCCGGGAGCCATGCAGGCAGCCCGGCACGGGAGCAGGGAGCAGGGCAGCTCTCCTCTCCTCTCCTCTCTTCTCCTTCCCTCTCCTCCTCTCCTCTGCGGGTGGCTCAGTCCCGCCCGGCTCCGCTGCCCTGCTCCCGCATCCCTCCCCTGCCGCGGGCTCTTCCTCCGGCCGCTCTGCCCGCCTGCGAGGCTGCTTGCCGAAAATAACCTCCAAAAGGATAGATAAATCCCACGGAGCGGGGTGGGAGCAACTCAAAGTGCTCCGGAGCCACTAATGTCCTGCGCGCATGGTGCCGGGGAGGAGCAGGAGGAGCTGCAGCCCGAGCCCAGGGCAGGGGCGGCCGGTCCCGGGGCGCTCGGGGGCGCAGAGCCGCCGTGCCCGCTCCGCACGGGGCATGTGAACCGCAGCACCGCCGCCGCCGCCGCCCCCCGCCGCCCCCCCGAGCTCCCGGCAAATCCCGGCGGCACCCGGGCACCGCAGCTGCAGCCCGGCTCCCGGCATCGCTCCGAGCGCACCGCCGATGGGGCCGGGACCGTGCCCGGGGAAATGCCGCCTCTCCGCTGCCTGCGCGCTGTCCCGGCCCGGCGGTACCACCGAGAGGGGCAGAGCCCGCGCACAAACTTCTGCCTCGCCGCTCTCGGGCTCCCGGGGGGCTTCTCTACAGTGAAACGCTCGGAGCAGTTCACTGCTCCATCCCGGGCTGCTCGGGCTGCCATCGTCCAGCGCTTCCACCGCTTGTGCCTCGCGAACTCCCGGTCCCTCCGCCGGCTCCCGGGCACCGCCGCTCCCGGCACGGGGCCAGCGCGGACCCGGCCACGGGGCTCCTCGGGACCTCGGGCTCATCTTGACTTGCAGGTCAAACTCGGTTTTCTCCTCCATATTCGCTCTTTCCTTCTCTCCTCCTCCGCCTCCTCGGCTTTTTGGTGCTGTTCAATCCCGAATGACAATTTTAAAACCAACCCACAAAGGAAACAGTGTGAAGGAGACATTTTCAAGAAATTATATTATAAAACAAAAATGATTGTGCAGGTACCTTAAGGCAATGAACGGAGGCACCTGGGGTAAAGTGCTGGATTCATCTTTTTGTCTTCTTAGTTCTGTATTGTTATTTAGTACCAACATTTCAAATGGCTACTGAGGGGTGGTGGGTGAGGGGAATAACAGCCCCATGAAATCCAGGGGAACAGATGTACAACACACACACAAATGTAATACAACAAATACAGGCATGTCATAAGCCTGAGAATAACGTAAGAGGTTATTTTCTTTCTGATCTTTTCCTCTCTCTGCCCATCTCAATGGCAATCCTGCAGCTAACATCCAAAAAGGAGGAAAAGACACAAATTTAACTCAAGGAGTCAGATTATTGCATGATTTTTTTTTTTAGGAAGTAAGCTGAAAGATTTTGAATGGAATTTACCTGGTGACACAAAGAACAGAATAACTTTGTCTCTCCATTTAACACATTCACACTTTTTGGGATATTTTCAGTTGATATTTTTCATATTTTTCCTACTCATAAGGCTGATGGTGCTGTGGGCTACCTACCTGTGCTGAGAATTCCTCAGTGTTGCTCCCCTCTGGCTGGAGAACTGTCACCTAATTTACTAGTAAAAAAGAACATTTTCTATATCTTCAGCATATAGCTGTAAAAATAGCCCAAAAATCCACAGAGGCATTTTTAACATTTGGATTGTGTCTGAGTGGATTTTATGTGTGGATGACACATGTAAGTGTGTGATGTGTGTGCTTGTGTGTTGATATAAGCACACCATGTTGTGAAAGGACAGACCTTGCTACAAAAGTGACCACTGACACAAGTGAAAATACAATGGCAGTCCTAAAAGACATGGGAGAGTTCTCTCAGATAAATAAACTACATTTTATCCACAAGGGCCTTGATTATATCCTCATAAAGGAGGACAAATGTTTGGTCATTCAGCCTTGGATTTAGTTGGTTTTACATACAATACATATTTAAAATAGACTGGTACACACACACACACACACATATATATATATATATAAATATATACATATATGCACAACCCACTCAAAATAAATAACTCCTATTGCCAAAGGGAAGAGAGGAGATAAAATAATAAAGGTCAACAATACATTTAATTTCCTACAGTTCTAGCTAAATATCCCAAACTCATTACAGTCAATGACAGATTATAATTGCAAAGACATAGATTAAGAAACTATTAAAATTGCCATTAAAACATCAAAACAAAACAAAATAAATAAGCTCTCCAAATCTTTCTCATCTAATCCTCTTGAAAATAATTAAAGCTTTCCTTTAGCTTTAGCTCCCGGCTGGGAACTGTCAAATAGTCTTAAAAAGATGGCCCATGATACTCAATGTTTCCTAAGCCTTTTTTTCACTCTAACAAACTCCTCCTCAATCCCTATGGCTGCAGGCACCACCTTCCATGGAAATGTCCATCCCAGGCTCTGGCCTTGCATGGGGGGCCCAGGGACCCTCGGGGACTGGGTGGGGTCACTGCAGCTCCAGCAGGACCAGGACGTCAGGTCAGAGTCACACAGCTCAGGGCAGACTTTGATCTGTGCTGTAGTAAAGCTGTGGCAGATCTGTGGAAGCAACACAGACCCTTAAATCAGTGTTCCTGTAGTGTTTGTCCATGCCAGGTCAAATGCTAATGGGCTCCACCCGCATCTGGGCAATTTTACAATGATATTTAATGATTACTATTTATTGAATCATTAGTTATTACTACTATATCAACAGTAACTAATTCTTGACGTATCTACCCTACTCAAGCACTAATAAAGGTCACAACTTTGAAGTATCTTTTACTACACTGAAGCCAGAATCCCACATTTCAGTATCTGTCAAGTATTTTTCTTCTGGAACGTGTAACAGGTATGAATTTTCCCTGATCACATCATCCATACTCTGTAACTGCTACCATACAATCATTTATTGGATGGTGTCATTTGATGGCATTGAGGAGAAGCATACTCAGTGATTTGGGCCAAAAAACCAATTTTCAGTCACTTATCACTCAGGATTTTGAGACTGTATCAAAAGGATATTATTTCAATTTATTTTATGGCTGCACTGCCTTACCTGGTATTCTTAATAGATCATTTTCTAAATAGAACAGGTGGTTTTACTGCCAGAAAAATAAAGATATCATATTGTCACATATAATTTTAAGAGGCAAAAAATGTACCACACGGATAATTAGTCTCACCCTCCCATGATTCCACCTAAGCAGCTCTTGAAAGACTGTTGTGGCAACATCGCCAAATGTCTCGAGATATATAAATTACACACATATGCCTATTTTTGTAAATGAGATTTGGGAATATCAGTAGCAATTGCATGGTGGAAATATTTAGCTCGTTTCAGAGGTTGTACTGTACTTGCACTGTCTGAACGTCCCCAGCCCCAACACAAACGTGTCTGTATTTAATCACTATCTGGATAACCACAATATTAATTTCCCTTTCACCTTAAGTGCTAGGAATATAGTTTTTATCTGTTTCTAAATGTTCTGTAGAACATCTAGTTCCTCCCTCAATCTGCATAATTTTTTTTATAATCATGAAGCACACTGCAGCCAGACACTTTGCCCTCCTTTTCTTTATGCAACAGATTTGGGATGAAATTCCCCACTTTTCCCCCAAGGCAGGGCTAGTTCCAGGACCAGGATGACATTTTTACCCCAGATGTGCTGCTCTCAGGGGTGCACTCCCAGCTGCTGCCATCCCAGGCCATTCCTCCACGAAGTGCTCTGACAGCAAGTGCCCCTCTCATTTTCTGTCCATACATCTGTAAGGATGAGTCATTGGGAAGATGCTCATCAATGTTTGCCATTATTTACAGTCCGACAAATCAATGTTTGCCATTGTTTACAGGCCAACATCGATCCCTATCAAACAACAGGGCAGACAAGTTGTGTTATGTAATTGATATGAAGCACCCTGCCAAAATGCAGATTCCATTATTGGCATGTCTTCCTGCCTAAACGCCAGAGAGCTCCATATATGAGCTCCTGTCACCTTGGAAACGTTCGGGAGGGAAATGCCAAGTGCCTGTGGAAGCACAGCATGCAGCCATACAGCACAGGGAAGTGGCCAGCTCTGCTGCCTTTCCAGCTGATCCTGAGGTGCTGCTGCAGGAGCTCCACAGAAATGCCTCTGAACTGAACCCTGGCAGAAAACAGCAGGGCTTTCATCTGAATCTGCTCACTCCATGTCCCAGCTTCTCCAAGATGGATCACTGGGGTCCAGAACCCACAAAATCTGGAAGAGCTGCATCAACCAAAGCCTTTTTTGTACATTTCCAGGAGCTTAAATCTTAAAGATTCACTGGCTTTAAGTTGATAGACGTAAGTTGTAGATTGAGAGATAAGAACTTGGCTGGGAAGCCATAATTTCCTTCAGAGGAACTGCAGATATCTTCTTCCTTTCCTATCTCTATGAGAAAAATCTACATTGTCTTTCCCTAAAAACACATTATTCACCTGAAACAAAATCATGACCCTTGTTGATGTTCTCGTTATGAAAATAATTCAAACAGTTGTAAATTGGGACTGAAAAAATACCTTGAAGAAAAATATCCCAAGAAACTGACAATCAGTGATATTTCCAGGTGTTCTTCTGGGTGTTTTCTTGAGGGGAAAATCCGTGCTTGGGTGTTTTTCATCCCAACTCGAGGAGTGTGGGAACTGGCAGGTTCAGAGTTAACACAGTTATAACTATTCCAGATCTGCAGAGAGAGCTATACAGTTAATCACTGCATATTTTTAGCCTACATCTTGTAGCTTTAATCCTGCAAATGTCTGTATGTAATTTGTTTTATGTAATATGAATAGATGCCATAAAATCAAGATTCCACCATTTATAGAGCTAAGAATGCCTGTGTATTTCTCAAGATTGAGGACGTATAGCATAAATGTGGGACAATGCACTGGTCACTGTGAGTAATTTATACTCCATACTGTGTGTGCCAGTGGAAATAAATGCTCAGATTAGCAGCATGTGCTTGGGATCAAAACCTAGACCTTACTCTCATAGCAACGAAAACAATTACAGAAATATTGCTTACAATTAAGGAACGTTTTCAACTAAATAAATCTGAGAATGCATCTGTCTCTGTGTACAGATCAGGGTGTATTTTGGTGCAGATGATGTCTCGGTATTTTAATAACTGAATCCCTGGGAGCCTGTGAATAGCTGGGTTTCTCTGGCACGTCATCGAGGCCTAGTGCCAAGAGTGAGGGAGCTGCTGTGCTGTGGATCCAGCTGCACTGGTCCTTGACTTTGTCAAGGTAACACAAGGAATAGAACAGCAAGGAAACCCAGTTAATCACCAGTTTAGAGCTAAAACCACAGAATCATAGAATGGCCTGCTTTGAGGGAACTCAAAGCTCACCCAGGGCCACCCCCTGCCATGGGCAGGGACATCTCCCACTAGCCCAGGTGGCTCCAAGCCACGTCCAGCCTGGCCTTGGACACTTCCAGGGATGGGGCAGCCCCAGCAGCTCTGGCACCCTAAATCTGGTACTGAACACTTGAAATCAAACACACAGGCTCAGGAGATTCTGCTGCAGGACAGAATATTCAAACTGGTTCACTTTATGAACACAGACATTCACTGTATGTAAATCACTGAAATATCATCCAAAGACCTTTCATGTAGTGATTTTGTGCATATTTATAACAATCAGAGAAGTTTATATGGAACCTCTAGAGCTGGAGTTGCTGCTGAAGCCAAAGGACTGTTCAGAATGTAATAAATGGGCAGCATGAGCAGTACATGATTTCTGCTGTAATAACCTTTAATTAGTAACTAGTGGTGAAATGCTTTTGTCAGGATAGTACAGGCTTAGTTCTGAAAAGACATTTAAGACAGATTCCTTTTGGATTGAAACTTGGAAACCTTCAGTATTCTTACATGAGTGCTCCAACCCCAAATCCACAGGACTTCACATTGCAGCAAGTCATCTGAATTCAAAAAAAGGGTTTTAATCATAATGCCACCAACTTACTTAAAATTTATAAATATATGTGAATAAACATTAAGCTGAAAGCTCACTGGGAATGTCTCTGGCTTTGGTTACCTGAAACCACCCGAACCAGATGTCCCAGACAGGCAGCACAGGTAGAGGTGCTCCCACCAGGGTAACTACTGACACCAATACAATGGAATTGTTAATGTCACTGTATTTCCAAAGTGTAAATCATTCTTCTAAAGAACGTGCAAAAAGCGTGTCAGTGTTCCATATTCTAATCTACCTCTGCCAATAAATAATGTAAACAATCGTCAAGCAGGAAAACTCCCCAGAGAGCTGCTCAAGATGGCTCAGACCTCAAGAACTCAATGATCTGAACAACTGCGAGGACACCAGGGACATCGGACCCAGACCCAGGGACCCCTGGACACCGGACATCAGCCCACGGCCCCTGGCCCTCGGACCCCGGCCCTCAGACACCGGACCCGGACCCAGGGACCCCGGCCCTCGGACACCGGACACCAGCCCTCAGACACCGGACCCGGACCCAGAGACCCCGGCCCTCGGACACCGGACACCGGCCCTCGGACACCGGACCCGGACCCAGGGACCCCGGCCCTCGGACACCGGACACCGGCCCTCGGACACCGGACCCGGACCCAGGGACCCCGGCCCTCGGACACCGGACACCGGCCCTTGGACACCGGACCCGGACCCAGGGACCCCGGCCCTCGGACACCGGACCCCGGCTCTCGGACTCCGGCCCGTCCCGGCCCGCACCACCCGGCGGCCGGGGGGAACCCAGCGAGCTGCGCCGGCAGCGCCGCCCCGCGCCCGCGGCGGTTCGGGGGCGGATCGCGGCCGTGCGTGCGCGGCGCCCCCGCGCGCGGTGGTTGGCGCCGTTGCCGTGGCAGCGCGGGCGGCGCGGCGGGCCCGGGCCGTAAGGAGCCGGGCCGGGGGCTGAGCGCGGTGAGCCGTGAGGGGACAGCGCCGTGAGGGGACAGCGCCGTGAGGGGACAGCGCCCTGAGGGGACAGCGCCCTGAGGGGACAGCGCCGGGAGCACCGACACTGCCCCGGGGTGTCCTGTGGGAGGGCTCGGGCCTGTGCTGTGCATCTCGGCCTAATTTACCCCAAATGTTGTTCTTTGGGAGTTGGAGCCGCACAACCTCACAACGCAGCGATTTGGCTGAAGGCGTTGGGGCCGCTGCTGCATTGGCTGCGTTTGATGTTTGTGCCACTTCTTAGTGCCACCAACATCCCTAAATCAGTAGCCCAGCGTAGGAATCCTACTTGGCTTTCGGGTGGCTTCTATCATTTACTCATTCCTCCTTACTTCAAATCCTGGAGTGTGTTTTCTCTGCTCCCTAACCAGAGAAAATAGATGCTCTCTTTTTGTTGATTTTTCTTGAGTTCTGCAGAAGGATTTACATAAATGCACTCAAAGCTGAGCCACCTTCGTTAAAATTAATCATATGTCCAAGTCTTTCTGTGGGTAAGATGTGAAATGCTCAACCATGTGGTAATAACTCATTCTAGATGACATGCAGAATTTTTACTGAATGCTAATAAATTGTAACAACATTTGGGAACAGTTTGCTTTGCATTGGAGAACTCCACAAGACTCAAGGACAAAGAGTGTTTGTTGGAGTTGTGCCTAAATCATTTGAGGTAAACTCATGGTGTAAGTGGATAAAATACATTCAGAAGGTTTGTTTAATTACTGAGCTGATTGTTAAAAGAAAAAAAAAAAAGGCAGAGTCCTTGCTTTTCACTAAGAGATTTATTATAGTTGATACTCAAAATGTGTAACTAGCACAGAGGTGTTGTATCCAGTCATTTCACATGCATTAAATGCATACTGAATGCTGTGAATTCACCTCCTGAGATAGTCACCACTCTTGCAAGTTGTTGGATATTTGATGTGGAAAACATGTTTTTCTTTTTATTCAGCCTGGTCATTTGGAAAGAGCTGTCAGCATGGAAGGCCGTGAGATCAGTTTTAGTGAGGGAGAACAGCAAATGTCTCCTCTAGTGTTTCTAGAGGAGGAAGAGGAAAGACAAGAAGAGGAAGAAGAAGAAAAAGAAGAGGAAAACAAAGAAAGAGAAGAAGAAGAAGAAGAAAGAGAAAAGGAAGAAGAAGAAGGACAAGAAGAGGAAGAAGAAGAAAGACAAGAGGAAGAAGGAGAAGAAGAGGAGGAAAAAAAAAGAGAAGAAGAGGAAGAAGAACAAGACGAACAAGAGGAGGAAGAAGAAAAAGTAGAAGAGGAAGAAAAAGAAGATGCAGCTGATCAGCTCCTTGACTTGGAAGAACACTGGGAAGGTGAAAATGAATTGTTATGATAACTCATAAAAAACTGACATTAACGTAAGCTTAATGTAAGATAAACATGTTAGATCATTGGCCAGAACCTGACAATACATTATCCTCCCTTGTCCCCCTCCCTGTTCTTGTCTGGGATTTTCCCACATAAATGGGATTCATGGTGACACTTCCACATGAAGGCAGAGAACATTCTCCTGTTCATTTGCAGGTGTATCATAGTCCTGTGTGTTTTGCCATATGAATTTTTTAATGTACACTGCAGTAATGCTATAAAATGTCACATCTGATTCTCCACACTGTGACTTGACAGCAAATATAGAAAGCTTTGCATTTTAAAATTCCAAGTCTCTTTATTAAGCTGTTGTTTCAATATCTGCTAGAATATGAGCTGGAAGAAGAGCTGGATGTTGGTGCCAAGATGGAAAACGAGGACACTTTTGAAGATGCTGGAGACCAGTCTGATTCTACCATGTAAATACCTTGTTCCAGTTCAAACAGAATTTCCTCAGTGGTGCTGAGTGACCAGCTGTGTATGACATGGCTTAAACTAGTTTAAAATGTTCCTGTTAAATTGTGAACTACTGTTCAGGAACGCTGAAATTGCAAAGCCAAGGTGGGATCAAGAGGAGCCGCAGGCATTTTAAAACAAAGACACATCATTAGTGCTTTAAATGAGGGTATAAATGTTCAACATTGGATATCCAATACTGAAAACCCTGGCTTAAGTCCATGCATGCAAACTTCCTATGCTGTTTGTGTTCATGTTCTTCATTATTTATAATGGTCTTATTTGTAACAGTTCTGCTAGAATAAAACAGAAAGCAGGGATGTAAGGATGTCAGACAAACTTCACATTACTACAGTTTCACATTGTTTCTTTGTTGGTTGTGTGTTCCAAATCAAAGGCAAAGCTCAGAACACTCTTTGGGCAGCATTGGTACCATTCAGCCTCTGAAGTCTGCAGACAAAATTCACATATCAAACTCACTGAGAAGCCTCCAATTGCTCGATGACAAGGTCAGGGAAAAGAAACTGATGGTCCAAAAAACCAGGTTAGTGTTTAAACAACCATAATCCATCAGCACAAATCCCCAGCCAATACTGAGATACTGTATCCTCATAAATACTGGAGTTTATAGAACTGTGTATCTGACAGGAATCCTGGCTGTAAATCTTGCCCCCAAAAAGAAGAGTTTCACTGAGCAAAGAACCTACAAAACATAAATGATGTGTTTGTTTCTTGCAGTGACACGCTGAGTGCCTGTCGGCTGCGGAGCAAGATGCTGGCAAAGCAGCTGGATCATGTAGACATGGAAATAGAGAGAGAGGAGGAGGCTGGCAATGTGTAGGTAGAGAGTATTTCTGGATACCAAGGATTACAGGCATCCACTATGCTCATCTGTGTGTAATTAATGAGATAAGAGCAGGAAGAGGTGGAAACTTGGGAATGGGTATGAAAGAGGCATATATTTTAAAATGTAACAACAGGTACTAAATCAGCCTAGCCCACTGCTGTCAGTTATGTCAATCTTCTATTCAGTCTGATGAATCAAGGTGCTGTGACACTCCTGGAGGTCATGGCTTTGCTTCTGGTGATTATTCACTCAGGATTTCTATATGTGTGTGTGAATATATTTTCATAAATGCACACATACATGTGCCATTCCTTTCTTGTGTTGTTCTGGAATGCAGGAATGCCTTTCAGGAGTAGCTCTGCATACAGGAGCTGCTCTGAAACACTTGTGCTATCAAGTGGGAGGCAATTTACTGTACTCTTCACATTTGGTTTAAATAGAAAGCAGTGGGTGGCTTGTGTACCAGGAGCCAGAGGCTTGTGAACAAACTTCGCAGCTGCATTTCTAACCTGTGTTAATCTCCAGGTTAGAGCACGATGAATGAGAGAGAGGAAGGCAGGTTAACTGCCAGGATGGAAGAGCTGCTTAAACAAAACTGATGAGCTGATGCAAATGAGCCTCCTGAGGTGGTGCAAGTGGGATTTCAGAGACAGTAACAAATCCCAGCAAAGACAGAAATGCAGTGTAGTGTTTATCCTTATGATGGGTCACATGGAGAGGTCTAGATGTGGAAAAAATAGCAATTCTCCCAAACCCTTACATTTAGCAAGTGACTAGTGGAGTGAGAAGGCTTAATAGATTCCTGGCTTCTGAAGTTCAGAGTATTTGTGTTTTAGCAATAATGCAAATGCTGGCTGCCATTAGCACTGCCAATGCCAATAAGAGAAATGTTGAATTTAGAGGAGTAGCTGCAGGTAGAAGATCCAATTTTCATTTAGAGGATGGGAGTTTATGTTGAGTATAGTCAGGCCACTGTCTGTGGATCCTGTAGCACACTGTCTGCTAGTTCTCCTGGGGAGAGAGGGAAAATAACTGTGTGGGAATGCTGCAGTTGTTGGCTAAGTGTATGGAATATTGTAGTACCATTTTAAAAGCAAACTCAGCCTAGGTTCTCTAGGTTCACCTACGCTTATCTTCATGAATAATACTACTTTTATCAGTTGGAGAAGTGAATAGTTGCATTAAGCTACTGGTCAGTGCTTTTGAAATTCTCATCTGTTCCTTTCAACTGGTGTGTAAGAGTTTAAAGAAAGCTCTGCCTCAAGAATGGACACTTAAAAGGTTAAACAAGAGGCTGCATAAATTGCTGGGATTCTGCTGAATGAATCTGAGCCTTAGAGCTGTGCTTTGCTCTTGCTGCTCTTGCAAGGGGGGCTCTGCTGACATTTCCTCCTGCTGGTTCTGTCTCACGTGTGCAGTGCAGCCGTGTCCCGCCTGCAGGCCGTGAGCAGCCGCCTGTGCACGGAGCTGGAGAGAGAGAAGGAGCTGGAGCTGACACTTGCCCTGACACTAAAACAAAACTTGTAAGTGAGGGGATGAAGGAAGTGTGCAGGGAATCAATCTTTATTGCCTTCTTCATATGCTGTTGGATGGATTCAAAAGTTAATCGATAGAGAAATTGCTTGTAAATACTGAACTACATCAATCTAGAGCAACTTTTAGCCTGCATGATTCTTCCCTTACAAAGTTGGATGATGTGGCTCAAAACCCAAGTTAGCTTTGCACATGTAAATAAAGTTTTGCTTTTATTATGAGAGGTGCATAAATTGTGACCTAAACAGGTCTCATTTGAAATGTAAAATTAGATGGACTAAAGTAAATCTGTCTGTGCATGAGCATAAATACTTGTAATTTATGCCTCTTAGTGGTTTCATAGGGCATAAAGGAAAAGATAGAAAATGAGCATGATGGAGACATTGTAGCAGTACTGTGTATTTTTATGCCAAGCTAATACTGCTGTTGTAATTGATTGTTCACACATAATAAATTACTCCTTTATATCAGACAGAGTAAAATTGTCTTTTGCAGGAGGCAACAGGTGAGTGTGTTTATATTTTGGTACCACAGGTACATCAAAGGAGGAACACAGGCATGAGCTTCTAGCTGTGATTAGCCAAGTGGTTAACCAGGATACAGTGTGTTCTGCTGCAGTGTTGTGTAATAGCTTTAAAATGCTTGACTTGTTTATTGTGTGATTAGCAATACACAGAACAGATTCATGTACTCAGCTCTATCATATCTGCTTCCTTCAGCAAAGCACAGAAGAATAAAAACTGTGGCCTGGTCTCTGAAGTTATTTGTTGTTGAAGGAAAAGCTATTATTAGAATTTTTCTTGATTTTCATATTTTCTTCTAAGTACATGGGAGAAACACAAACTTGAGGTTTATTTCTTTTACCCTTTTTTCACCAATGTTTTTGATGTCTTTGAAAGGAATATGTTATTAAATATGAGCCTTAGTCTGGACTACCTGTGCCAGTAAAAGGGTTTGGTTCAAAATATGTTTTTAAATAATAAAAGAAAACATGGTTACATGTTTATTTTCCCCATAGAGCCTTCCCTACTCAATTTATCACCTTAAAGTGAAAGACTATCAGTATTCCAATGAAAACAATTCACACTTCTTTTTAAAGGGTTGAGCTGTGGCAGATAGAAACTGAACAGGAAAAATACGACATCCTCCGTGAACAACTTCAAAAAGATGAGGAGGAGCTACAGATGCAATACCAGGAGGAGAGAGAAGTGAGGATTTGGAAGGAAAAAATAACAGCCCTGCAAGCAGAAGGAACACGTCGGACTCGAGAGAAGTAAGAGCCTCAAAGTCAGAGCCTGCTGCCTTTCTTGTTTTATTTTCAGCCAGTTCTCTGCTGCAGGTGCTGAGATTAGCTGCTTCAGATACTGCTGCTACTGTGTGTCTTAGCTGGGTGTGCTTCAGGAATATTTGATGAGGAAATGGAATTAAAATAAGAATTGGCCATGGCCTTGCAGTTATGCAAGTAAAGATTTCTGATCTACAGGAATAAACTTTATGAAAATGAAAAAACTACAAATGCAGGGGGTTTTGTCATAGGAAATGAGGTTTATTGGGTCAGAATAACTGCATGTGTGTGCAGTGCTGCTGGCCTCCAGGACCTTTTGGGCTTATGGTGAAGTCCATTGAGATTTCCTGGAGCAGAAGCAAACACCAAAAAGCACAAAAGTGCTCTCCAAAAGCAGAGCAAAAGTGTGTCAGTCTGTGGCTTTTGTGAAGTTTATCACTTTGTCTGTCATGTGGGGAATGTGGAGACTGGACAAATGTCCTCATTTCAGCACTTATTGATAAACTCCCCAGCCCCATTCTGAGGTCTCACTGTGTTGGAATCAAATTTTCCTTAGTCCTGCTGCAGCTCTTGGTTTGTCTGTGTTTTGCAGAAGAGAGAAGGAAGCCCAGAGAGAACGTGAAGAAAGAAATAAAAAACTTCTTGAGGATGCCAAGAGGAACCATGAGAAGGCAGTCTGCTTCCTGAGGCAGAGCATGGCAAGGTGGGCTTCACTCCTTTCCTGTTGTGCATTCTCTGCTGGCAAAGACTTTATCCTGCAGTCTTTGAAAAATAATGATTTTTCTGTAAGTTGTGTCTTCTGTTTCACCTGGGAACCTCGTGCCAGGTACAGTCTGGTGAGGCATTGAGATCTTACAGGGCAAAAAGGATGTGGAAAGAAGAAAATCCACTCAGTGTCCTGTCATGGCCTCCAGATTCCCTGGAGTCTCTGTTGTGAGGGCTCTGACCTTGGAGGCATTGATGATAATTGGAAGCATTTTATGTATATATAAGTAGTACAACTAAAATCCAGGTTGGAAACCTGCCCTGTGCCATTCTATGTCCTCTCAGAAATGTGGTAAAAAACATCAATGGGTTGATGGGTCATTTCTTTGTGCTGCTGCTCTGGTTGATTTGAAATTAGGTGTTCTTTCCTAGGTTGATGTTTATGTTATTACTCTGGTGTTGAATTATTTTGCTGCTGAAGAAATGGAACATTCATTACTTATTTTTATATATATGTAAATATATCCTAATATATAAATAATAGGACTTAATTGGAAAATGATTGAAATAATTGCACTGTTTCTGTGCTATTTTATTTTTATTAGATAGTGTGTACAAACTGATCATAACTAAGAAAAACAAAATCAAACAGATTTTTTTCTTGACAAATATATCAAACATATCAATCTTAATTGTTTTTCTGGTTTCCCATTATATTTATAGGAATATTCCCAGGTTTGATTCCTGCCCACATATTTCCAACTTGTAGAGTTTTCAGGGTTTATTTTTAGTGTGGGTACATGTGCTTGGCTTGTAAAAGTTTGCTACATAAGGTTTAGATACTGCTTATATGAGCAACACCTGAATTCTTTATTTTAGCAGCCAGTCATATGTCATAACATGAAACACATTCTTCATATCCAAAATTTAAAAAAAAAAATTAAAGTTGTTGAGCAAAATATTTGAAAACCTGTTGGCACTTGGAGCTCGAGCAGTGCCGTGTTTGGAGGAGTCTGCAGCTGCTCCCTGTGCCCACAGCCAGTGCCCACCCAACAGGTCTGCACAGCAGCAGGGCCTGCTGGCAATTACTCCTTGTCAGCTCAGACATTCTATTACCAGGAGCTTTCCAGGATGAGAGCCTGAAAGGTTTTACTTTGCTTACAGAATTCATGAAAAAAATGCAAAGGAAGAAGCGAAAGCTCAGGAGCATATGGAGAGAAGGATCCAAGCTGTGCTTTCCCTGAAAACCAGCATCACTTCCAACAGGGTACTGCTGCTGGGCTGGGATGGCAGTGAAGTCACTGCCTTGGGGGACTGCTGGCTTCTAATGCTCACTTTTCCTTGCAGAGCTGTGTGGGGATTTTTGATCAGATCCCTGACCAAACCCTTTGAAACTGGGGAGAATTTAACCATTGCAGGGATCTGTGTGGGCAGGTTTTGACATTCTGCTGATGCAGTTTATTCTGTCAACAGTCTAGTTGTTCTGGGAGGGGAACTCTCTGGGAAATAATGCATACTAAAAAAAGTTCTCTGGAAGTTCAGCCAGAAGGATTTCCAGTTATTTGGATCCCAATGCAGAAATATTCCACATGGAGAAAACATATGGAAGAAAAACAGTTATTTGAGAATTGAAATAGTATAAATTAGGAATTTCTAAGCTATGCTGCTTTGCTTTTCTATTTCTGTTCTGTAGGATATGAGGGAATGATCTTAATTTAAACCTGATTTGTTTAGAACTGTTATCTTTTCCCATTCCTTCACTGAGCAGCATTCCAGGGGCAGGCTGGAAGGGTAAAGAAGCAGCCTGGACCTAGACAGAGCTTTCTGCATCTCAGCACCCCATGGCTAGAGAGAATATTACAGACAATACCTTCTGCTTCAGAGACATCCACCACAAATGGATGCTTGGATAAGGGGACCAGCATTAGATCCTCTGGTTTATATTCTTTAATATGTCAATCAAGTATGTAACTGGTTTGTGTGACTTTCACAGGAAAGGCTCCAAACTCTCCAGATTTTGAACAAAGCAAAGGCCTTGGAGGCAAAGAAGGAGGAGATGAAAATGAGGGAGGCCATCCTAGCAGAAGGAGGCAATGTTGTCAGGGAAATTTTTCTCCATAAACGACAGCAAGAACACGAGAAAAGGCAAGAGTGAGTATCATATCCATATCAAACTGTGCCTGCTCCCTGGAGCTCAGTCAGGTCCTGAAGGCAGAACATCTCTGATGGTGCCTGGAGGGGCTGAACTCCCTCTCCCACTCTGTGTGTGACACTTGCTCAGTCTGTTCCTGCTGCCCTGAACTCTGCCTTAGGGGTGCTCAGAGCTCCAGAGCCCCGTGGGTGTTCCATGATCGACTCCTCCAGAGGGGAGTTCAGTGACCCCAAACTGGAAAGCTGAAGAAACTGTCCTTCTTCTTCCCCTGAACACTGTGACAGTCTGTATCAGCCTTCTAAAACACTGTAACTGAGTATATTTAGTCTGCAAAAATGTATAAACAGCCTCTGAATCACTTGGTGTCTTGGCACAAATTACCACCGAACCCAACTAAAAGACTTGCTATTTAGCTAAAAGGCTCCAAGGGATCTGGGTTGTAGTTAATATTATTGTTAAACAGCCATGGTTGGGTTAATATTTCTTACAACTTTGGATTACAGAGCTTTCAGAGAACAGCAGAAGTCAAGAAAAATGGAGATTGTGTCTCGAATTTTGCAAGAAAGAGCTGCTACTCACAAGCAGAGCAAAAGTCAGTCTCCTACGAAGGCAATTAAGGCTCGTGGTAAACTTGAGGATCCTTTACTGCAGAGTGGGAAAGCCTGGCAAAGTGAGGAGACCTGCAAACGTCCAGATGGAGAAATATCACAGGTTTAGATTGTCTTGTTTTGTTTTGTTAAATGTGCAGGTCATTGAACTCTGTTTAAAAATAGCACAGACTACAACCAAACATGAGACAGGAGAGAACAAGTGGAGAGTAATTTCCCCATCAGATCTCTTAATATCTGTTAGTTTCCTTTTTCTTGAAGGAAATGTAGTGACTTTTAACATAAAATTTTGTCTGTATTCAGTGTTTTAGGAGGGGATTGGCCTAAGTTGTCATCTTTGACCTCTGAGCCAAAGGCCAAGAGGCCAAAAAGCCAAAGACCTGTAATTTTTGTGTTAAAAGATCTCCTCAGAAATTGGTAACTGTTGAAGTAACTGTAATTTGTAATTGTATCTTCAAAACTTGTGCTTTCACCAAAGCCGTGGTGCCCTCCATCAGTTTATGCCTTGGCTGGGGAGGGAACTGCTCCCCAGGGAGAGAGAGCTGAGAACAAACCCCAGGATGTGCTCCAGGAAAGGGGTGATGAGGACACAGAGAGGGACAAGACCCTCCTGGTACCTGAGTTCCCAGGACTTTGGAGTCGAGAATGTGACTTGCACAAGGTAAATGTTGTGATATCTCCTGTTAGAAACAGAAAAGAACCTTGCTTGAAACCAGTAATTGTGTATTTTGCAGTTAAAATGCAGACATTATGTTATTACATAGATGCAGAAATTCAGATGTGAGAATATCATCAGTCATTGCTGTTTGACACTGTTCTGGAGGAGTTTGTTCTCTCAAAGAGAAAACAGTGCTTTAGGTTTAGTTCAGAAATCTGTGAAGACATAAATCACATTATGTTTACTTCTTTGAATTGAAAAAACTTCAGAATCCGTCCAAAAGAAATCATGTCAGTACATATTCCTAGACTTGCATGGAGAAGCACTGGACCATGACTGAAACACTCCAGTGAAGTCAGCTGATTTTTTTCTCAATGTTTAGTAAGTTGAGAAGAAAATAAAACCCTTAAAGTGCAGCAAAGCTAATTCTACCATGAAAACCATGATTTTCTAGTGTTGGGTGATGATAAACTGCAGAACAGAGAGCTGAGAAGCCATTAAATTCTTCATGGTGAGGTTGGGATGCTGAGTTTGACTGGAGAGAGCCAGAGAGCTGGCCAGGTTCTGGAAGATTCCTTTTGCAGATTTTTCTACTGGAGCTGCAGATTCTGTGGTCACACACAGATCTGGTGCCTTTTCTCCATGTTCCTTTTTAGGTGCCCAGAGCAGAAGATCCAACACAGTTGGCTCTCAGGACAGTAAGGACACAAATGGCAAAGAAAAAAATGGAGAAACTCCAAACTGGAACTCTTCACAAGCAAACTGTGCCTGCTCAGGAGCACAAGGGCTGTGCTTTCCACAGCAAACCCAGCTGCATTCATTTCAAGGTCAGTGGCCATTCTGCATGGAATTGTAGAGAGGAATCTGCTGGAGCTATATCCCAATGTCTTGATCAAAAATCTGTTGCAGCCTTCAATAGGTTTGTAGTGAAATTTGAAACAGCTCTTGCCTTTTTCTCCAACAATCTCTTTGTTAAGTGATAGATTAAATAAATTACTTCTTTTACTATCAAACTGTAAAATACTTCCTTTTCTTAGGGGAGTTTAAATAGTGTCAGAAAGGTGAGCAGATGATGAAACCTTCTGTTGGATTGTGTTGTGTGTTTTTTGAAGGGCAGCATGACTGATACTTGTCTATTGTTTGTAAATACATTATTACTGTAAACTAATGGCCTTAAAGAAGTGGGGACTCCCATGCAGGCAAATTTCAGTTGGTTAACAGAACTGTTAATAACTCACTTAGACCATGAACACCATGTCTCTGACACTCACCTGGTATGTTTGGCATTCCAAGGATTTTGATGTCGGTCAGATCTACAAAAAGAAGATAATTTTGACAAACACATCCTACAGTGTGAATTACTGCAGGCTGGTGGGAATCAGTGAATGTCTCAAGGACTCCATCAGTGTTCAGTAAGTAAATTCACTGCAGACTTGTTTTACCTTTGTACCACAAGAGCTGGAACCCAATTCTGCAGCAGCTGAAATTTCTGATTGTCATGGGTTAACCCTGCAGAGAGCAGCTCCTCACTCCCTCCTCAGTGGGATGGGGGGAAAAAGTCAAACTTGTGACTTGAGATAAACACAGTTTAATTCAACAAAAAAGGAAGGGAAAAAAACTGATGAAATAAAGGAAATCAATCTCAGAGCAAAGAACACTTAAATTGCAATCCTGTGGTCTTTCCCATCAATCTATTCCTGTAATCCTGCTGCCAGGTTATGTAATGAAGCACTGTGCTTACTTGGGAGATTGCAAATTAATCTCAGTTTAACTATATTGATAATTTTATCTCACTGTTTATAAATAAACAAAAGGAGATATCCACAAATGTTTCTTTTTAAGAATTCAGGCACCAGCTCTCTCTGGAGCTGGACTGGGCCTTTAAATGCATAAAAGGCAAGTTGTGAAAAGTAGTATTTCTCTAAAAAATGAAGTTGTGAAAAGAATTTATTTAACTGAAATTCTGTGAAATTCTAAAAGTGAAAAAATGCTGAAGTTCCCGTGTGTAAGTGAAGCTTATGGACAAATAGGAGACATGGAGGTGAATTCCTTTGGCTTACAGAGAAAATTCAGGTTTCAACCCTTCTGCTGGCCTGGAGAAGGCACCTGTGGGACACTTTAATGACACCCCAGTGAATAAAGGAGTTGTTTCACCACTGTGAGTGAGTCCATAGTCCAGAGCTCCTTTCCCAGCTCTCTGCCCACTGTCCTTGTGGGGATAAACCACACCTGGAATTTCTGCATTGTCTGATAAGGACAGGATGCTCCAAGGTGAAGCCATTCTTTGCCCACTTTGTCCCCACAAGAGTCCCAGGATTGTGAACAGAGAGTTCTTGACTGAACAACATCCCTGGAGAGCTCTAAAGTCTGGATCCAGCTGCTCCAGAGATGTGGAGCACTTCATTCCCAGCCTGCTGGAGGTGGATGATTGAGCAGAGCCCTTCAGCTCCTAAACCTGCTCTGCTCCATGTGTAGCTCCTGGCTGGTTCAAAATCACGTGTGTGGATCTAATTTTGACCCACTTACACGTGTCTAATTTCTGTGACAAAGCCTGAAGCTGCTAATCCGACAAAATGAGGGTTTCCTGCTCTCAAAGACTGATTTTTTTCTCTCATTTAGTATGCTGGACAATTGCATATGGTAAATCAGCACCTCTGGTTTTTCACCAAAAATTAAACAATGCTTTTTGAAAGGCCTAAGTCTTTCCTTGCTGTAATTGCCTTTCAAAGTACTCTCCAAATAGCAAGAGTTGTGAATGATTTTTCAATGTCTGATAAATTAATTAACTTTTTAAAATTCAAGTGGTTACCCATACATTTGCCAGCAGGATAGCTAGCAAAAATAATCTAAGATTTTATTCTCCATTTTCATGTTATTAATCAGCAGAGCACAGACCTGTGGACACTGATCTCTATGAAGCTTATCTCAGGTAGAATCAGACATGAATTGTTTGTTACAGAATAGTTTTGCCAAGTATTTTGAAAATACCCAGCACATCTACACTGTCATGGTGTCACTGTCCTTGAAGTCAGTGCACAGGTATTTACAGACACAGCACTTGAGAGCTGTTAGCAGTGACAGGACTGGATTTGCTGATAAAAAGCTGTATTCCAGTGCTTGAAATGAGCAGTATTACACCCATGGAGCCTCTCCTTAGCAGAGTGGTTCTGTGTGTGTTTCTGTGTCTGACACTTTGTGCTCTGAATCAGAACTGCTTTACCAAGGTAACATTTGAAATAAAGAACCATTCCTTAGAGTCCTCCTCAGGAGAAAGTGCCAGGGTTCTGTTCAGAAGATCATGCAGGTGCTTATTCCCTGTTCACATTTTAAGCTCCCGAATTCTGAAGTGTTTTCCTTTCTGAAAAAGTTTCATTTTGCTTTGGTTTGAGTTTAATTTTGTTTTGATAAAGCTGTGAAGGGCGAGTGCTCCATGTCTGCCTTGGCTTAGGGGCTCCCATGGCTGACAACACTTCCTTATCTCCTCTGGCTCCTCTGCCAGGCTCCAGGAGTGCCTCAGTAATTTCATTTACAGTGCAGCTGTGAGATGTCTTGTGATGGGCATTTTCCCTGCCTCACACAGACCATGAAATGAGTGGCAGATTCTATTCAGATCATTTTGATACAGCTGGCAACAAGCAGCACATTCTCTAATCATCTGCAGCTCCCTTCTTGGGTTTTTCCTCTTCATTTTGTGTTTGGACAGGGGAGATGTTACAGAGCAACATTAAAATGGATAATGGGAGAAGTTGCTTCCTAATTGTCTGACTGGGCAGTTCCACCTCTTCTTGCTGGTTTTGAGCCTCAGCTTCACCTCCTTGGCTGCAGTCCCTGTCTTGCCTTTTAAAAGCACTTTGAGTCTTTCTGAATCAAACCTTAATAAAGAATCAGCCTTTGTTGTTTCCCAGTTGCAGCAGGGTTCTGGAGCCTTTCATTAATCTGTCACTCATTCTGACTTTTCTGATAATTAGTCCAAGTGAGGGGGGGAACAAAAAGCAATCTGCCATTGTTACCAGAGCAGGAGCTGGGTGTTCCATCCACAGCTTTAATCTGGAGTTTTATTTTAATTATCTCCATAGTTTTGACCCACCTGGCAAAATGTCTTCTGGGATGTCCTGTGAATTCCTGGTAACATTTAAGCCAATGGTAAGTGCACAGTGAGGAGAATCCTAGTATAGGCCACTATTGTGATTAAAACCATCATTAATTGAATTTCTTAACTGTTAACAAGAAAAAACCCTACATTTTTAGCAGAGCTACTGTTGCACATGGACAGCTGTGTGCATGTTCAAGCTCTGATAAATTGTCATAAAGCAAATTCTGAGGGCATGTTTGGAAAAATGCCTCCAAATGAGAGCAAGTTTCCAAATATTTATAATCTTGCCCAGCTCAAGTTAACCAAGCTGTCACAAAGACTGTTTTAAAGTGGAAACATGGAATCAGTAAAGACACATTTTAATATGGTACTCAAAGAATGAGTGAAAATATTTTTCATCAGACTAAATCTTCTGAAATTACTGAGGGGTTTTTTTTCTGTTTTGTTTTCTAGATAAATAAGGGGCTGGAAGGAGCAGTCATGTTTATGGCCCAGACAGGTTCTTTTTCTGTTCCACTGAAATGCACAGTCAAAACCTGCATGGTAAGAGACTTCTTTTAAGCATGTAGATAATATAATTATTATTCTAAAAAGCTGATGCTCACTTCATTGACATTAGTGCTATGTAGGCCAGTGGTAATTAATGGTTTCTTTTCTCCCAGCTGGCTCTGGATAAGGAGCTCATTGACTTTGGCAGCCTGGTGGTGGGAGAGACAATTTCACGGCCCATCAGCCTGACAAACAGCGGGGCTTTGGGAGCCAGATTCCGAGTGTGGACGTCAGCAGGTGCCACAAGTACCCTCAGAGCAACAGTAAAAGCTGCTCCTGCAATAGTGGTGGGTTCCAAAGCACTTCCCCAAAGGAATAGAAATGTTCTGCTTTGGGAAGTGTGCTGGAGTTGTGCAGTCTCTGTGCAGAGTCACAAAGCAGCTCAGGTCAGAAGGGACTTGGGAAGATCATCTGCTCCAACCTTTAGTACATTTGGGTGGGTATAAATATAATCTGGTAGACCCAAATGTTGGAAGGCAAAAGCAATTATCCTGTGAGGCATGGGGAAACCAGCAATGCTGATTTTTGGAAGTATTTTAGTAATTTATGTCACGATTCCTATTTTCTCCACATTCATGACAATTAGGAGAAAATACTTCAGTTAAAAGAGGAGATTCTGACAGAGTCATTAAAAATCTCAACTCGTGGAAGGCAGAAACATGTGAACTGCTGCAAAACTAGCAATCAAGTGAGGGGTGTGATAAAGAGAGGGCTGGTTTCACCAGACTTAGTTTTGACATAAAACTGCCTGGGTTTCCACTAGAAAAATGTTGGTTTTGTTAATTGTAAAGTAACTGGCACTACACTGCACTGTTCCTGTTACATTATTTACCTGTTTGGGGCAGCCAGCAAAAAATTCAATCTGCTCATTGATAAAGGTCTTGTAGAATGTGCAGTTCTTGGAAAGTGCAACACATTTCTCCATTTATGACACAGAACTGTTGCAAGAAAACACAAATCTGATTTGCATAAAACTTTTGCTGGGTAGAACCGGAGCTGGTGCAAGGCAGAGGAGCAGCCATGGGAGAAAATCCCTCTCTGTGTTTCCTAACAGGTCACTGAACATCCCAGTGAGCCTGAGGAGGAAGAGGAAGGCAGCCCAGGCCCCGTGGCAGCTGGGGATCCAAAGCAGAGCTGTGCTGGGCCCAGGGAGGGGCTGACCCCCTGTGCAGCCCAGGAGCCCAGGAGAAGCAGTGCCACAGGTGAGGTGATGCTTTGAACACAGCCCTGCACTCCCCAGGCCAAGTTTAGCTCTGTCATCTCTGGGAAGAACTGAGCAGCTCAGTTTGCAAAGTTACTCAGTAAATGAAGAGCTCATCACTGCAGCAGTAATGTTATATTTCCTTGTGTGCTGCCTCACGGAAAATGACTAAAAATAATGTCTTGACACCATTATATCAAAAGCAGCAGAGAACCTCACTGCTCATTAGTGATCAACAATTCAGACTCAGAAGAACACAGAACCCAACCAGCTTCAGAAATTGCAAAATTGTTAACATCATCCCTGTCTCAGCAACTGAATCCCCACTTCTCAGAATAGCAATCCACATGACAGGTTTATTTTTATAGTCTGTAATTCTAGGAACAAGGAAGCAGAAGGATGAACCTCCTCAGACATTTTCCATCTCATTCCTAATGTTTACTATGTGCTTAATAAAATCCAGTCTTGTAGAAGAAAGACTTTCTTAATTTGCTTCTTATCTATGTTCTTTAAATTTCTTCCCAATACTGATCATTCCAATTTCAGGAAGCTGAAAGTTCCATGGAAAGGTTGTGGGTGGTTTTTGCAGGTCCTTCTGGCTGCATTCCTTTATCCCACTGAAATTGCTCTTGAATGCCATCCCCACTCCAGCTGAGTCTGTATTTTTGAGCCATTCATGTTGATACTCAGTGGAAGGCTCTGATAGAATTCCAAACTAGACTAAAGCTGGATGGCCAAACAAATATTTCCTTCCAGACATTCCAATTTGCCCATCATGCCTATACATGCCTGGATTTGCAATATTGACTCAAATTAATGTACTTGTGCTTTGTTGGATGTTGGTTTTGATGGACACATCCAGCATTTTATTTTGTTTTGTGTTTGTTTCTTTCCCCAGAAGAACTTGGTCAAGGAGAATTAAATACCAGGTCAGATCTGGACACAGACAATGCAGATAATTTAATGGAACTTTCTCCTGACAAAATACCAATTGAAATTATGCTTGGAAAGGTAATGAATGTCCTGAGATCCAGACAAGGTCTCACTAGGCTGAGCCTACATTGAATAAATTGCTCAAGTTCATGGTCATTCCAAATCCACTGGAGATCACTGTATCACAGTTAATTCTCAAAATGAAATCACAGCACACTTTCTCCCTTTCTTTTGATCTATAGCGACAAAAGGTTTAACCTTTTGTCCTAAAAAATGTTAAAACCTTTTAACGTAGAACTTTTTGTGGCAATTCACATTTGCCACAATTAATTCATTTTTTCTGCTATGTGGTTCTGTGGTTAAACAAAGTCTGATGACAACACACAAGAAAGGGCAGGAAGAATTTCTGGGAAATGTCAGATTTGAGCCATTTTATTGTTCTGATTCTGATTTTTCCTGTGCACAGAGAGTTCAGTTGAGTTACAAACCAGGTGTAGTAGAGTGTGTGTACAGTGAGTATCTACAGCCTCTTTATTTCAGTGCAATTTCTAGAGTTTCACTGTTGTTTCTCAGGTGACTGAGGGTGAGATTGGACCCTTCAGCTCAGTGAAAATCCCAGTCCTGTTTGTCCCAGCTGTCCCTGGGGCCGTGAGGGCAGAGTTTGTGATCCTGTTTGACAACCCAGACTGCAAACCAGTGAGTGACCTGCTTCAAACCATGTGTGAAATAGTTTAAAATCTTCTCATTTGTGCTCTTCTCAAGAATTATGTGTTAGGTAGTTTTATGGGAGTCATAGCTCTTATTTCTGATGCAGGATGTTTATTAAACCTGCTAATTCTCCTAATTTCTATGCAAATAATCCTGATATTCCCATTTTATCAGACATCCTATTGGAAAACATCTCATGTCCTGGAAATAAATGGGGAAATATTCTCCCTTATTCCCAACCCACCTAGTTTATTTTCTTTCTGATCTATCAGAATTGGAATTATTTAGCAGGCAGTAGTGAAGCTGATGTGTGAAAGCTGGAAGAGATGACAACTTTAGTTACCACTTCAGCATATTGTGATTCTAAATTTTATTGGAAGCCAAATTCTGCTTGGAACAGTTCACAGAAGCTTGCCAAAAATGAAAGACAAACTTCCAGCAGCTCAGCACCAGTCTTGGCTGTCCCTGGAGCTGCAGAAGGAGCTGCAGATCCTGCTGAGGCTCTGTGGGCCCTGGTGCCAGGCCTGGGCACTGCAGGGAGCACAGCCCTGTGCTGCCATCCCTGCATTTCTGTGCTGCCATCCCTGCATTTCTGTGCTGCCATCCCTGCATTTCTGTGCTGCCATCCCTGCATTTCTGTGCTGCCTCTCCTGCATTTCTGTGCTGCCTCTCCTGCATTTCTGTGCTGCCATCCCTGCATTTCTGTGCTGCCATCCCTGCATTTCTGTGCTGCCTCTCCTGCATTTCTGTGCTGCCATCCCTGCATTTCTGTGCTGCCATCCCTGCATTTCTGTGCTGCCTCTCCTGCATTTCTGTGCTGCCTCTCCTGCATTTCTGTGCTGCCATCCCTGCATTTCTGTGCTGCCATCCCTGCATCTCTGTGCTGCCATCCCTGCATTTCTGTGCTGCAATCCCTGCATTTCTGTGCTGCCATCCCTGCATTTCTGTGCTGCAATCCCTGCATTTCTGTGCTGCCATCCCTGCATTTCTGTGCTGCAATCCCTGCATTTCTGTGCTGCCATCCCTGCATTTCTGTGCTGCCATCCCTGCATTTCTGTGCTGCCATCCCTGCATCTCTGTGCTGCAATCCCTGCATTTCTGTGCTGCCATCCCTGCATTTCTGTGCTGCCTCTCCTGCATTTCTGTGCTGCAATCCCTGCATTTCTGTGCTGCCATCCCTGCATCTCTGTGCTGCAATCCCTGCATTTCTGTGCTGCCTGGATGAGCTGCAGCCCCAGGGGAGCCTGGACTGGGGCCCATCCACTTCAGCTAAAGGCACTTTAAATACTTCTTTTCAATATCATGGGCAGATGCTCTTCTTTCATGTTCCCTGTCAAGGAATCCAACCCAAAGTATAATTGTGTCTCTCTGCTGGGGCACTGTAACATCTTGGGTTTACTTTGCAAATGATTTTTCTAGGTCTGCCTCATTAAAGAACCTGTTGCACTACAAATAATAAAATATTTTAGTCAGCTGAGTTTATAGCAGAAATCCTTGCTGTAAGTCAGTAAGAATGTGAGGCTGACAGAACTAATCCCCTGCCATTGCTGCCTGCCAGCTGAGCTTCAGTGCCATTGGAGTTTCTGTGGATGTGCCCATCTGGGTGCCCCAGCCCAACGTGGACCTCAGGATCTGCCTGTACGGGCGGCTGTACCAGGACAGCGTGGAGGTGTGCAGCAGGTGAGCTGCCCTGGTACCCCTGGCACTGTGGGTGAGCTGCCATGGGTGCCCCTGGCACTGCCCCTGGCACTGTGGGTGAGCTGCCCTGGGTGCCTCTGGCACTGTGGGTGAGCTGCCATGGGTGTCCCTGGCACTGTGGGTGGGCTGCCCTGGTACCCCTGGCACTGCCCCTGGCACTGTGGGTGAGCTGCCATGGGTGTCCCTGGCACTGCCCCTGCCCCTGGCACTGCAGCTGAGCTGCCCTAGGTGCCCCTGGCACTGCCCCTGGCACTGTGGGTGAGCTGCCATGGGTGTCCCTGGCACTGCCCCTGCCCCTGGCACTGCCCCTGGCACTGTGGGTGAGCTGCCATGGCTGCCCCTGACACTGCCCCTGGCCCTGGCACTGCCCCTAGCACTGTGGGTGAGCTGCCATGGGTGTCCCTGGCACTGCCCCTGGCCCTGGCACTGCCCCTGGCACTGTGGGTGAGCTGCCATGGCTGCCCCTGACACTGCCCCTGGCCCTGGCACTGCAGGGGCACATCCTCTGAGCCCTCTGAGCTCTGGAAAATGTGGGCATCCTGCTAAGCCAGAGTCCCAACACCAGCCCTGGCTATGGGGTAGCCACAGACCTCCCCAGCCCTGCCAGATTCCCAGAGTTGTTCCTGTTCCTGGGGAGAGCTGGGAAGCCCTAGGGAACAGCAAATCCACAGGTTCCTCATGTGGAATTTGCTCACTAAACATTTAGGGAGATAAATGGATCTAAAATTAGCTGCACATTAGGCTGATTCAGCCAGGGATTTTTATGTAGGAATATTTTGTTGTTTCTCAGCTATTTTGTGTTCAATTAAAGTCCTGGGGGGACTTAGGATCTGGAAACCAGTTTCATGAGAGTCTTTCCAGACCTGGAATTAGATGCTGGGTAGATCATGTCAGTCCTTTTGCATTCACTCTGAAATGGGAAAGGTGCAGCTTTTCCTGACCCATGGGGGCATTAAGGTCTCCACTGCAAGGACAGATCCCTGTGATTACACAGAGAGTGAGCAGACACTGAGTGACAGGGGAAATACCTGGGTGTTTCAGAGTCCAAGTCAGTCACATCTGAGGACTGCTTCTGTTTGCACTGGGATATGAAGGGAATATTCCAGCTCCTTGGCTTCTGGAGATTTCCTGCTATTAAAAGTTCTTATGGGAACATTTAATTGTCTTCAGGTGCTGGGTGTCTTCCCTCCACCTAATGCAGTCACTATGGAATTCTTATTTTAACAATTTGCATTTCTTAGAGTCTATTTCAATAGGATTGGGGTGGGTTTGTGGGAGGGTGGGGGAGAGATTGGTTCTATGGAAGGCATCCATTCTAAACCTCTTACCAGAATTACAGACTGCAGAGATTCTTCACAGTTGGAAAGAAATGAGTAAAGCTGTTATCTCAGAAATTCAGCTTACAGATATGACAAGCACAAGTTGTTATGTAAGTGATTTTACTTGGTCTAGATAACCCAGGGATAAAACTTATAAGTGTAGAAACAGAATAACTCTCCTAATGAAACTTAAGAGTTCAAGGGGATCTCAAAGATAGAAGCTGTCAAATTGCTTAGGGCAAAACTTCTTCACTGAGGGAAAAATCCTGCTGATCCTTTGCCAGGTTTCACTAAATTAAGAGCACTTAATATGTAGTAGCCTGTCCTTAGCACCTTGGCAAGTCAAGGCTTTGATTTATCACCCAATTTCCATAATTAGGAAAAATTATGTTATACCTAATTTTAGGTGGGCTGAAATTCAGTGTATTTCATGTGCAGAAATACAGTGTGTCAACTTTTTATCCTGCAAAAGTGGATTGATTCCATCCTTCTGTTGTGGCCTGAGCAGATTCTCCCTCCAGGGGCTCCTGACACTTCCCTTGGTGTGTCAGCAGGAGGATTCCTCCTGGAGCCTGCCTGTGACTTGTAGGGGAAGATAAAGTTTCCAAGAGAGTCAGATACCTCTGGAACTGGAATGTAAAATATTGCTAATATTGGTTTTGTTCTGGGTTTTAGTTGTTTGGGTTTTTTTCTGGTCAAGAAGAGACTGTGGTAATCAGGCAGCAAAAATAAGCAGCATAAAGGGTGAAAGTGTCTTATCAGAACTGTGTTCAATATAAATAATTTTAAAAAGTCATTTCTTCAGCAGGTTATAATCTGCTCTGATTTAATGAAGTAGTATATAATTCTCTTAGATTGTCAACAGTCAGAAATCATTGCAGGCTCCCAGCCCCACTTGCTGTAGCTGTTGATTTAGAGGAGACCATCTGGCCTGACAGCTTGGAAACCAGTCCAGGGGAAGGAGAATGACAAGCTGAAATATTTGTAAATTGCTCGGCAATTTTGCACTTAGGCATAAAATTCCAAAGCAGGGGATGGTCCATGGCTGCTGCTGTGCTGTGATAGGGCCAGAATTCAGTAGACAGGCTGAGGATTCCTGGTCTCCAGTGTGCCATTCCCAGGGCAAATTGATCCCAAGGTTTAGCAGAGGGGCTGGCAGGAGCAGCTCAGGCACTCTGTGACTCCCAGCCCTGCAGGATCTCTGCTGGTGGAGGACAGGTCACATCTGAAATCACCAAGGTTCAGTCATCCTATTGATCCTGATAGAGCCAGTGCATGTTAGACAAATAATCAGCTGATATTTCACAACAGCTTGGCTTTGACTGCCCCTGACCTGGCTGAGCTGTGCTGAGCTCTGACATTTCTCTTTGGATCACTTTGAGCGCTGTTTGCTACAGCTGGGTTTGTTACCGAACTTCCAAGTCCTGTTTTCTGTACTTAAAAGAGAACACAACTGTGTGAGCTTGCTGTGGCAGTTTTCCATGCCCATCATTTTCAAAGGAAGCTTGGGATTGTTCTGATTACAGTGCAGGGGTGGGGGCAGGAGGGGGCAGACTCCAGAGTCACTGAAGTGGCCTCAAAGGCACCTGAGCACGTCTGATGTGTTTGCAGAGCAACAACCACGCTGCGTTTGAAGTTTGAGGTGTGCAGAGAACTGAGCAAGCACATGGAGCTGCTTCCAAAAACAGGCTACATCCAGGCCCAGTCATCCTTCAGTGCCCAGCTCAAGTTCCTGCCCAGGTAACCAACATCAATCCAACTCCAATCTTTCAGGATTTCCGCCAGTGGCAGTGGAAGAGCTGAGCAGGGTGCTTGTTCCCTCCTGCTGTCCGGGCTGGAGCTCACGGTGCTGCTGCAGTGCAGGTCTGCTCTCGCCCTGTCCCCCTGGAAGCTGCCAGATGCTCCAGGAGGAAATGAGCTTGGCTGCCAGGGCCGTGAGGCAATGCTCCCCCTGTGGCGGCAGCAGCGCCGTGACGCTCCGAGCTCTCCGTTCCTGCTAGGCTGCTCTGTGCTGTGGGAAGCTATTCCTGGCCAGGAGGGAGGCTGTTGAGGCAGGTGGCTGCTTCATGGATCACTGATTAAATAATTTCTGGACAAGAACTCCTGTGCTTGCTAATTAAGGTGAGAGTGGTTGGGCTTCCTGTCCATATCTCTCCTCCCCAGGTACATTTTTCTCCAAATGATGAAGGTATTGAATGAATTTCACATGGTGTTTTATGTAACATCTCCTGATGCTAAAAGCTTTAACACAGCAAGCTTTGTTTCTCCATTTTACAAAACATCTACAAATACAAACATAGCTCAGGGATAGGAAACAATTCCAGTTTCTAAAAATTTAAATACCAGAGCTCCCATTGGCCACTGTTCATTTTATTTACCTCATCATTGCCATCCTAAAGAATTCAGCAGGACATTTCTTTTCTAAAAATAATTAATGACATATGGAATTCAGTGTCTTTGGCTTTGATTGCTGCTGCAAACCTGCTGCTTCTTTGATGTGGGTTCTCAGTCCCAGGGATGTGTGTTTGGATTCTCAAAGATGTGCTCAGCACCTCTGGATTCTATCCTGACTGCAAAATTGTCACCAGGTTTGTATTCAAAGAACTGAGAGTATTTACAGTTCTTGCAGCATCTCAAATCCCATCAGATTACAACAGCAGTAACATGGTGACACATTCCAGTTCCTGAACCTCAGCTGCTGTGAGGCACCATTCCCTCTCTGAGGGGATGGAGACAGAGCTTGGATTTAGAACCTTAATCTTCCTTTAAAAATGGGGAAGCTTCAGAAAGGAGATTTGATGAGATTAAGGCATTTCTGACACACGACATAAGTATGTGGCTGTTTGAGGGTACAGATGATTTTAAAGCCCCGGTGCAGGGGGAGTGCTGGGAGCTCCTCAGCACTGAGCCAGTGCCACATTTCCCTCAGGGCTGGCAGTGAGCTGCCATTGGGAGCTCTATTAATAGAGCAGCTGCGTTACAAGTGACACAGAGGGAAGAGAACCCCCCACTCAGCAGTGCTGAGGGAGCAGGAGCTGCCTCAAGGCCTGGGAAGTTCTCCTGAGTGTTCTGTGCACACAGACATTCTTGGGCAGGTGTTCCCAAACCCAGCTCCTGGGAGCTCAAAGCCAACATTTCCTGTTCAGTTGAAGGCAAATTCTCTGCTCTGCTGCCTTTCAGAATTCCCAAACACTACATCCTGTAGTTCCCTGCATTTGGAACTAGTCCTGGCAATCTAAATTTGATTTGTCTTTTGTGCTTCTCTTTAATTGTGCCATTTTCATAGAACTTTCTGAAGGATTCCAGGACGTTTTCCCCAAGGTACAGCATCTAATTTAGAGTCCATCCCTGTGTCCATACAGTTATAAGTATTTTCTTCCCCCTCTGGATTATTATGAAATAGATTAATTTCTTCTGCTATTCAGATGTCCTGTGACAAAGTAAAAGCTGATGCTCCACTCCTCCCTTGCACTTAACCTCAGTTCAATGTGTAAAGAACTTCCCAACATCTTTAAACATCGCCCTTATTGCAAAATAACAGCGAGATTTTGGATCACCATGGTGACTGAGTGGGTGTTATTTTTATTCTTTAACAATACATTAAAGAGTTGCAGGCAATTCCATGAGTAGTAGTAGAACATGAGCACTGTGGAGACCCAAGAAGAGGAAGCAGCTCACTCTGGTGCTCTGAGATATAAATAGAGCAGCAGAGCTAAAAATGCTCCAGGTTTGTATTGTCTTGGCTTGAAGCTCTGGAATGGAGCTCATGACAGCAAGATGCCTCACCTACAGAAAACCTGCATATTCCTTAGCAATTCTAAGGCTGGGTGGGGACCAGGCACTGCTGGGCTCCAGGTTTGTTCATTTTATATCTCTGCTTTGGGATACAAAGGGTTCTGCCTCAGGCTGATCATGAACCTCAGTGGCCGGAGGGAGCCACTGCCTGGGCTGGGTTGGTGGCGTGCTGGGGCTGCAGCAAAGATGCGCAGGCTTTAGATTCTGATTAGAGAGTAAGCTTTTAATTTTTCAGAATTTTAAATGACTGGGTGGCATTTAAAAAAAAAAAAGGATAAATGGATGCTGACCTCTGTGATTGCCCTTAAAATCCTGTGTGTGTCCAAAATCCTGTCTTTAAAAACAAAAAAAAATCCAATATAACTGTACAAGGTCAATCATTCTGACTTCACTGCCTTGCAACCCATGCCCTCCTGCTCAGAGCCTTGCCTGGGACTGCCAGGCTGAGGGAAATCTGGGAAAAATCCAGAATATTCTTGACCTGACTGCATCTTCTTTCCCCTGGTCAGGAAGTGGGACTTCACTGGTCACTAATTTTTGATTGGCATATTCTTCCACCATTCTTTTTCCATTTTCTCTAAGAGAAAAGCAGATTTTTATTGAGAATTCCCTTCAGTGAAGAACTGGAGTTGATACTTAACCAGGTGAATCCTCCAACCTGAGGACAATTAAATGAAGACTAAAAGCTGTGAATAATAAAACTTTCAGACCTTAAGTAACAGGATTCAGTTTGTTTTTCTTTCTGTTCATACATAATCCATCCAAAGTTCATTATATCCCTTAGTGAGAAAATAGTCAGAACGTTTCAATGGCACTGACTGGATCTGTACTTTTGGGTTTTCAGGCAGTCCCTTCCTGAAGATGCAGGGAGTTATTTCAATGCAGAGACAGGAATCCTGGAGGCCCCAGTGACAATCCTGATCGTGGACAAGGTCAGGGATTTTTGTGTTGTTGATTATCAGACTGACAATTTATGTAAATTATTTTAGTGAATTTTCACTTTATGATACCTAATTTTAGATTAGTTCTTTACTAATTGAGGCTCTGTGATAATAAAGATGCTTGAAGTGCTGATATAGATTTGATTTTTTTTCTTGTCTCATATTTGCAATATAGGAAGTTTGATCCTTTCTCCTCAGTGCTGATCTCATGTAACTGTCAAGGAACAGAGGAACTTTTTCTTGCACTTTTCCTTTTGGATGACATTTCATTTAAATCCTGTCCTTGCAACCCACAGATGGAGTTTTTATCCTGTTCTCTTGCATTTGTTCCAGGCTAAAAAAATTAATTTTACTGTCCATGCCATTGTTACTACTTCTGATTTGGAAATCAGCCCAGCACAGATCAGCTTTGGGTACTGCACGATCTATGAAGCTGTGCAGGCAAATGTCACCCTAACAAACAGATCCATCTTGCCACAGGAGTTTGGATTTGTGGGACTGCCAGAGGTATGGACTTATCCCACACACACCCCCTCTGCTGTCAAAATAGATTTCAGTGTCATGGGAACGTGTTCAGTGTGAGTGTAAATAAATCATGACTGGTTCTTGCAGCCCCACGGGAATCCTGCTCTGGAGTTCTGTCCTGGAGTGTGTCAATCTCCCTCTGCATCTGCCCCTCAGTGCAAACCCCTGTTCCTCACCTTTTGCTATCAGAATTCCAGGGGTTTTACACCAAGAGATCTCCTAAAAGAACAGCTGGGACACTTTTACCCCTAAATAAAACTGGCTTGGGGCTGTGGCTGTGGAATGTGCCCACTTTGCACCAAATTCCCAAAGGCTTCCCTTTAAAGTGCTCCTTGGGAACCACCCTAAGCCACGCCTGGGCACTTTCTGAGTGGTTGGAAGTTGATGTGGAAGCACAAATTTCATCACAGGAGCTGCTGGGTTCATGTGGGCTGGGTCTCCTGAATAATTTTTTGGAGGAAATTTGTTCTTCCAGCTCCATAGAGCAGGGTGAGGTGATCACAGTGTGAAATGTTGGCATCAGAGCTGGAGGAACCTGGCAGTTAATTGGGCACTGTCCTGTTCTCAGCTGGCTTAGGGATTAAAATCAAGGAGTAGCTGAAAGAAATTGTTAACCTGAGCTTCATGAGAGCTTTACTACCCAGGATGTGTTTCCTGAGGAGCTTGAAGTGTGCTGGGGAGACTTTCTAGAATCATCTTCAGCTCAAGCACAAAGCACTGCCCAGCTGTGGGTGTGCAACTGCTCCTGTCCCTGCCTCAGACAGGAATCAGCTCTCGAAGGTGTGGGGCAACTGCTGGGATTTTTACCATATTTCATTCAGTTTTCTATGAAGAGTTAATAAACATTAGAGCAAGGTGATTTCCACAGATGGGAAGAAGCTGGGGAAGGGATTCTCCTGAAATCTGAGTTACTTTGAGATGAGAAATCTGCCCCTCAGACTCTGGGCACTGACTCAGACAAAAACTTCTCCCTGGAAGGTTTCTCTTTTCCTGACAGTTCCACATTTAATAACAATTTTTTTTTTAAATCTTGCCAGTAATGTCTTATTTAATTTATTAGTAAACTGATAATTTAATTAACAATTTCTTATCCTGCCATTTTGAAGTTTGTTGAAGTTCAACCCAATGATGGATTTGGAATTATTCTTCCCCTGGAAAGCCTGACACTGGACATAATCTTTAAAGCCACCAAGGCAAAGGAGTACAGCTTTGAGCTCACCTGCAGGACAGAGATCAACAGGTGTGTTCATGGATGGACAGCAGGGAAGCTAAAATCTGAATTTCACTGGGCTCCCACTGCTGACCCAGCTCAGAGACTGAATCCCTGCCTGCCCTGGGGAGGTGAGGCTGGGATGAGCACCTGGGGCAGGTGGGAATTCTGCAGTTGCAGAAGTTGCTCAGTGCCTGTTGGTTTCATCCTTTCATCCTTGCTTTTCACATCTGCCTTCACTGAGGTGACTTTTCCCACCCCTCTGAAGTTTATCCTTGTCCCACACCAAAGCTCCAGCCGCTCAACCTGCAGTGCTCTGCTGCTTTTTCAGCACAATTACTGAAGGGATTCTTTCTGGTAAAAATGCTCTATGCTTTAAGCCATTGCTTCTGCAATAATGATGGCATAAACTTTGATTTGACTGGATGTATTTCCAGAAGTTCACAGAGGAAGAATTCAAGCAGGGACTCTGGCCAATTGTGCATTAAAAATAGATAGTATTATTGTTCATCTTTAGGCAAAATTCCCATTGCAAGCTTGAAATTCTGCTTAAATAGGGACTACAGGATTAGCTCCCTATTTTCCGGGCTGATTAAGACACTATTTTATGCTGAGACAATTTATCATGTGTTTATTTTTAGACAATTCAAGCTGTCATGCAAAGCAGTTGGAGTCCACCCACCTCTTGAATTGTCTCATTCCTTGGTTCAGTTTGCTGCTACAGCCCTGAACTCGGTGTCTTCAGCCACTCTGGATGTGCTCAATTCCCACGTGGATGGGAACCCCCTGACCCACCCTGTGCCACGGATTGGCACTGGCAGCCCTGGCCCTGTTGGCCCCAGTTCCTTTGAATTCCACGTGCCCCAGGACTGTCCTGTGACCATCACACCTTCTGTGGGAACTGTGCTGCCTGGGCAGGTAAATTCACTTGAAGTGTTGGGTGTTCTGCCAAACCTTTGATCATCTGCATCCTTACAAAGGCTGTCACTTGTAAACACAGCTCAAAACATCAGTTGTTGTTAGAATAGCTGGAATATTTTGTATTGTTTAAAAGAATGTTTTAAATCAGGCAGGAGGGTTCAGCACCAAATCTGGCTAATGCCTTATGGGAGGGTGTGGTGGATTTCACAGGGGTCCCAGGACCAGAGAAGAGATGAGAATGTTCACTCCATGTTTCAGAAGGCTTGATTTATTATTTTATGATATATATATATATATATTATATTAAAACTATACTAAAAGAATAGAAGAAAAGATTTCATCAGAAAGCTAGCAAAGAATAGAATAAGAATGATAACAAAGATTTGTGACTGACCAGACAGTCCAAGAGAGCTGGACTGTGATTGGCCATTAATTAGAAACAACCACATGAGACCAATCCCAGATGCACCTGTTGCATTCCAGCAGCAGATAACCATTGGTTACATTTTGTTTCTGAGTCCTCTTGGCTTCTCAGGAGAAAAAATCCCAAGGAAAGGATTTTTCATAAAGTATGTCTGTGACAGGAGTGCTCTGTCCCCAGTGTTGTCACTGTGATTTATGTGGAGAATGTTTAAATATCAAAGTATTGCCCATGTAAACCCAGCCCACTGCAACATCCTGGACTTCCAAAAATGCTGCAAGTGCCCTTACCCTGAGGATGCTGTGACTCCCTCTGAGCAGAGGTGACCTGGGTGTGCTCCTGTGGGGCTCTGCAGGTGTCCCAGGTGCCTGGGCTGAGCTGTGCCCTGACCCCTTCTCAGAATCTCTGCTGCTCACAGGGACCCCAAGGTGTGCCACAAAGTCTCTTTTCCCAGCTCAACAGTCAAAGAAGGAGTCAGAGCTCTTCAGTTCTCAGTCTCAAGGTTGTTCATTGTTTCTCATCTATAAAATTCTTTCTCCTGCCCTGCCAAGGTCTGCTCAGCAGGTCAGACAGAGGCACTCTGGTGTTATCTTTTTATACTAAAAACTTTGTGTACAATATTTACAATTCCTTCCCAATACCCATCACCTGTGTCAGACACTGAGCTTCTGCTCTAAACCAATCCAAAAGTGCCACCATCACAGCAGAAGATGGAGGCCAAGAAGAAGAAGGAGAAAGGCTGGACATGACCAGATCCCTCCATCTTACCCCCTGAACCCCCATTCTAAAAACCCCAAAAATCTAATTTTCACCCTGTGATAAATCCACTATCATTCTACTTAAACTTTCATGGCTTGTAATTCTTCATATAAAGGTTGGTGATTGTGTTTTTTCCAAGGGCTAAATCAAAGCACAGGGGTCTGGGGCTCTGTGCCAGGGTCTCTGAGCCCCCTGGGCAGGGGCTGGAGCTCTCCAGGGCAGCCAGAGGGATGTCCTGGGTTCTGACATCTGCTGTGTGTGCTCTCACGTTCCCAGAAAAGCTCCATCCGAGTGTCCTTCAGGCCGGCGCTGTCGGAGCAGCGCGTCAGGGAGGAGGCAGCACGGAGGCTCAGCACAGCAGCTGTGCCAGAGGCAGCAGCACAAGTAAGGAATGCTAAGAACAGCACATGCTGCTGGTCTGCCACTTCCAGAGAGCTGTTTCTCTGGATGATATTTTTATCATAAAATTATTTGCATATTAATGAAGCCCAAGCTTGTGGTCCATGGGGGACCTGCCTATGAAGGATGAGAGTGTGACTGTGCACTCAGTGTGTGGCCTGTTCACTGAGCAATAATTTAATTTTGTGCTCACAATTATTCCTAGAGGGTTTTATTGCCAACTGAAATACTCTTAAAAAAAAAAAAGAAAAGAAAAAGCTTCTAAACTTCCTGAAGATTTACAGCATCCATGTACTTTATATGCAACCCCTAGGTCAGGTAATTTATGTGAGCACCTGTGGTTGTCTTGGATTGGGAGATAAACAGGTAAAATTCCCATGAGATACTCATCTGCTCCAAGAGGAGACCTCTTATTCTAAGAGGGAGTAAAATATCTCCATTGCAACCTAATTTTTAAATTTTACACTATAGGAAATTTGTCTGTAATAGCTACTGTGTCTGTGGGCTGTCACCATCATCCTGCTATCCCCTGTCCCCTGCTCTGTGTCACCTCCTTGCCCTGTGTCTTTGCTCATTCCTGTCTTGGTCAGATCCCCAGTGATCCCCCTCAGTCTCCAGTGGGCAAAAAGAAGAAAGATTCAAAGAAAGAGCAAAATAAATCGAGCGTTTCCATCTCCAGAGGAAGGACTGGAAGCAGGAAAAGCCTGGCTTCTGTACATGGCCCTGAAGAGCCAAAACCAGAAGAGTTAAAGCCTGAGTAAGTCAACAGAAGCATCTTGTACTACACAGACAGCATTCTCTTTAGAAGTAGTTTAATAAATCTACTAAAGCTGTAGGTAGACAAGAAAGCAAACTGGAGAGGGAACAGCTTCAGCTGTGTTGCAGAGGCTGTTTCCAAAATTAGTGCTGCTTGTGAGCCACACAGCTGTAGCCTCTCATGTGAGGCAAAGAATCCCTTTATGCATCAGAAGGATTGAAGACTTCAAAGAATCTGTCAGGGAGCAGGAGCTGGGGCCGTGCAGGGGGGGCTGAGCCAACACTCAGGGGTTTATGGAAAGGGCAGCAGCAAAGCTCAGCTGGGGGACCAACAGGAACTCCTCAAAGAAACCTCTTGTGAGCACAGCTACAGAACCAGCTGATGGCCCAAACCCATGGCAGAGAGGAATTTCTGGTTTTAATCTCAGGGCTTACACAGTCCAGCACATTAGTCATGGTCAGCATCAGTGCTGGCAGGGAAATGCTGCTGGAAATGTGCATTTGAAGCAGTCCCTGTGCAGTGTGAGCACCTCAGGGAGAGTCAGCATCAACAGCAGTGCTGCCTGCAGCTTGGGACACTCACATGCAAAATCTGATACTTGAGGGCCCTTGTAGAGCAGGTAATTCAGCTTCTCAGACCACACTTCTGCCCAGGCTCAGGAATCTGGAAGTATTTAGAAGTAAATACACACTGAAGCAACAGGCATTTGGCTGTGCTGGATGTTTTGACATCTTTACTAAAATCCCATGTTCATTGCAATCCATTAATTATAATTTTTTAACACTTTCAGCAGAGATTGTAAAAAAATTCCCTATTTTAGGAGTATTGCCTACAGACTGCATTAGAGGAATATGATCCTGTGTGTTTACATGTCACTGAAATGATGTAGAACTACTGGAAGACACTGAAATACTTGAAGTATTCAACCAAAGGAAATTGTATTGAGGTTTTTGCAATCTTTGGTGTAACATTTGTCATCTGGCTTCTTCATTTTTATTCTCTTTTGGCAACAAAAGCCAACCACGTTGTAGGGTGGTCCATTACTGACAGTCATTTAATTTCACTGTTACATTCCATTTTGAATGTGTGACTAAGAAACAATAATCACAAACAGCTCAGCAGATATTTATTTGATGTTTTTTTGCTCTCTCACTCACTGAGATAATTCCTATTCCTGGATTCTCTAGTTCTGATGCTTACAGGGCAGCCCAGGCTTCCCTGACCAGGCGTTTCAGAGGGAGTTTCAACAAATACATCATCCCATGCTCTGTTGCAAGTGGCCATGCCAGTGGAGAGGAGGGCTCTGGGAGCTTAACCTGCAGGTGGGTGCAGCTGCATAACCCAGAGATGTGAGGGAGAAATGGTGGGCTTGCTGATTTATTCATTTGGGGGAGAAATTTGTTTTCTGCTCTTAATTACTTCATAGCTCAGTGGTAGAAACTCATGCTCCCAGCCCACCAGTTGGATAAGAATCAAACACATGAATATCAAAGCAGCTGAAGAAATAATTGTGTGAACACTTTGAGGCAGCTGTAGCTCATGTCTGCTCAGGCACAGTCGGTCACCCAGCCCCGTGCTGTGCTGTCACAGCCTGGGACAGGAGCAGGTCCCTGGCAGTGGTTGGTGTGTCTGTGCTGCCAGAGCTCTGCCCTTTCATTGCCAGCTCTGCCCTTTCATTGCCAGCTCTGCCCTTTCATTGCCCAGCTGCCTTTGCTCTCTCTGCAGCCCTCACAACACCTTGTACCTGGAGCTGCACTGCCCTGCTGTGGCCCCTCCTGTTCTGATCATGTCTGACTCTGGGATCAACGTGGCCAATTTTGGGGACGTTTCTGTAGGTATGGAGTTTGAATTCTGGTTTGGAGTTGTTTCTCTCTGACAGTGAGTTCTTCCCAGCAGTTTTGCATTTTCAAAAGTCAGGATAGAAATTAGCCCTTAGTGGTATTTAGGTGGAAAATAAGGAGTCTTTGGCCAGTTGAGGCCCATGGAAGAGCAGATCTGATCCCCAAACAAGGACCTGGAAGCTCCAGAAGTGACTGGCCCAATCTGAAAGCATTTTGGTGAGCTTTGAGTGGTGCCTTAGCCATAGGCCTGGGATGAGTCTGGCTCAGACAGGAGCACGAGTAAGGGGGAGGAATGGGAGGGATGAGCATCCTCACTTTGGGAAGTGTTTTCATTCCTTGCAGGCCACAGAATGATGAAGAGAATTACAATAGAAAACATCTCCCCAGGGAAGCTGGAGGTATCCTTGTCTGGAGCACATGAGCTCAGCCTTCAGGAGGAACTGCTGGACACTAAAGCACCAGCTCATCTTCTCTCTTGAGTTATTGATCTCTCAAAAGCTTTTAGATGTTTAGTTCAGACCAAAGACATATAAACAATATGTAGAATATATTCTCCTATCTTTTTTCTCAATCTTTATAAATGTTTTTCCTTGAGTTGCACTGTCCTAGCTGGGATTCTCAGTTCTGAATCCCAATGGCCCCTTCCTGTTGGTCAGAGCAGTTGGAACCCTTGAGCCAGGTGAAAATAAACCCCTCATCATCTCTTTTTGTCCAAGTGAGGATAAATGGGTGAGTAAAAGATACAAGGGCAGTGGAGAGGAGAGACAAAGTTCCCTACCCCACATTTGGATCTTGTCTCAGTTCTGGGATGGTCCCTTGGGGGGTCAGCTGGAGGGGTGGGGGTCCCCTGAGCAGATGGACTAACCCAGGCACCCTCTGGGCAGTTCCTGGAGACTCTGGACATCCAGGTGGCACAGACCAACCTGAGCCTGCCCCTGTCTGGGCACGGGGTGGTGCCAAGCACTGAGTGCTCCGTGGGAGAGGTGCTGGACATGGGATACGTCATGGCCAGGGACACAGCGACTGCCACAGTGCAGGTAAGGCCTCTGAGCTGAGCTGCAGAGCACAGCAGGAGTTCCTGGGAGGAGGAACACAAGACAAACTGTCTCCTCCCAGCTTCTGTCCAAGTGTGTCAATGACCAAAGCCCAGGATTTCATGCAGAGGGGGGGTTGGTGTGGCACGTTATGGGCAGCACTGATTGTGCCTCTGGTGGCATTTGGGGACACAGAGCTGCACTAATGCAGCAAAATAAATTCAGCCACTTTGCAAACGATGGATCTTACAGGCCTGAGAGTCAATTTCCTTCATGCCAATGCTGTTGTGTGAATGAATGTCCCCAGATAAAGAACACTTCCAGCATGACCCTGCTGTTCTCTGTACAACTGGAGTCGCTTTCACCAACACGGGACAGAGACCGGCAGAAAATCCCCTCCTTTCTCACATCCTCTCTGCAGAGAACTGAGATTGTTGGTAAATTCCTTTAATTCTTTCCTCTTTTTCCTCTGCTAAAGACTCAGGAGGTGTAAAGCAGCGTCACTGTGTCCTCTTAGATGCACACAACTGTCAGACCTGGGGCATCACAGCCCTGAAATTAAAGACTTCATTTTGCTCCCCAGTAGGAGCTGTAGTAATTCTTTCAATATGGGGAGCTGTAAATTTATGCAGCCTGAGCAAATACCCACAAGTAAGGAGATCTTAGTGTTTAAATCTAAATAAACCCACACAGTAATTGTACATTAAAGATTACATTTAAAGATGTCCAGATCTGTAAAAACACGTCAGAATATAGGAAGGGTTGGTGATGCTGCTTCAGTTCCTCTGGAGATTAATGCATCAAACTGATGGGTGGATGGATTTTTCTGGTGTTCCTAACACCCTGTTTTGCTGCAAAGCCATGTATCAGCTCTTATTTATTTGCTGTTCCAACAAAAATTAAATGGGTTTAAAATTTATGAAGAAGTAAAATGGAGCTGTCCTCCTTTCTTATCTGTATCCTCATTTTTATTTACCAGGAACACAGAACTATAATGGCTTCAGTGTGTTCAGGGTCTCTCCAACAGAAGGAAAAATTGAGGCTGGGATGAGCCAGGATTTTGTGGTCACCTTCAGTCCTGATCATGAAAGTCTCTACTACTCCGACCGTCTCAAGGTTCTGCTCTTTGGCAAGGTGAGACAATCAGGATTATGAAAACAGTCTAAATATTGCATGAACTGATGTAGGGAGGAAAGGGCACGTTTGGGGCCCTCTGACATTTTTCAGGATTAGATATTCAGTTAGTAATCGATAAAAACAGTGATGTGGGGTCCATCCCTGTCACTGCCACCCCACGGCACCGTCGGGAGGGGACAGGAGCTGAGCGCAGCTCCAAGGGGCTCCTGCAGGGAGCATTGAGTGGCCGAGCAGAGGGGAGAGGGGGGCTCCACCTGCCCGGCAGGGCCCGGCAGGAGCAGCAGCACCGGGGAGCGGCTCCTGCAGCCGCTCGGTGCCAGCTTCCATCTGCGGCGCTGCCCGGGATGCTCCGGCCGGAGGCGCAGGTGGCCGCGCCGCGGGCAGCGCTGGGCCCCTGCCAGGACGCCAAAAGTTGGTGCAGAGTGACCACTAAAGCCCAGCAGCAGCACTGCAGACGGGCTGGGCTGAGCGAGAGCTGCTGCTGCCCTTGCAAACTGTGGGGCTGCAGTTGGGAATGCACGGGGCATAAACTGAGGGTGAACGGACACTTGAGCCAGTTTGGCGACAGAAAGGTTTTGCCTCTTTTAGTGGTTTGTGTATAAATGGTTTGTGCAGTGCCCTCCTGAGGCACATTTCCCTGGCTGTTTAAAACAGAAATGCCCAGGGCAGGTGCAGAATTCCTGCGTTAGAGCCCAGGATCACTGGGATCGTTCAGGTGGGAGGTGATGCCGCCACCATTTCCTGGTGCTGCTGTTGTTCAGGTGACCTGAGCTGTCACCTGCAGCCGGGATTTGCTGTCTCACCCAGCACACAGCCCACGAGATCCAGCTGAAGGGGGCAGCCCGGGATCACCTCATGTTTGTGGAGGGGGGAGTGCCCCTGGATGTGCCCGTGGAGTCCTTGGCTGTGACCTCACCTGTGGCGCCACAGGAAGCCCTGGAAAAAGGTAAAGTGCCACCACTGTTTACTATGGAATAGGGAGGGACCAGACATGGGAATGTTCCTCTTCCTTTAAGAAAAAAGGAAATTTAAGGCAATTTTTTTCCAGAATCAGAAAAAAAAAGCATTATTTTACATATATTCATAATACACAAAAATACTACGAAAGTTTCTCTTAAGGAAAGTTTTTCTCTTCGTTTGGATGCAGTTTTGTCTTAATGATGATCTTCTACCTCTGCAGCTTCTTTGAAAAAATGATTATAATGTAATACTACTATGAAGAATTAAGATGCATTTGCTTTCTGCCATTTCTCTGAGGTGTATTAAATGTTTAAGAAATTATTTCATATATAATCACATACCCTGGATCCTCCTGTTTGTCCTGTTATGAAACTTCTGGGGGTTTGAAGTTACTCTTCCTTAATTTCATGGGACAGGATGCAAACAGCTCCTGACTCCGGAGCTGTAAATAAGTCCAGGCACACACACGTAAGTAGGAATAAAATACACAGAGGTGTGTGCCATGGGCTAGAAAACCAGCCTGGAACTTGATAAACAAGTAATAATTGCACTTTGCAATTGCAAATTATCCAAACCCTCCTTTTCTGTGAAAGGATCTCTTTGTCTGTGCCAGCTCCTGAGGTACCACATCACTTTGTTTTGAGCCATCCTGCTGCAGTTTCTGTTGGTTCCAAAAGGCCAAAGGCTCAGTTTGACTGCCTCAGAGTTGACCTGGTTGCTGTTTGTTTAGGGCCACAAGAAGCTGTGAGGTCCCTTCTCCTGCTCCTGGAGTTTGTGGAGGGCTCAGCAGAGCCAGCCAGGGCAGAGATCACCGTGGGGGCCATTCAAAGTCCTCAGCTGGCAGCCAAGAAGGTGAGGGTGATAAAACCTGCAGGTTTGTGCCAGGTGCTGTGTGGGATCCTGGCAGTGTGCAAAGGACTGCTCGTTCCTTCTGTCCAAAATTCACAAATTCATAAAAAGGGCTGCTCGTTCCTTCTGTCCAAAATTCACAAATTCATAAATTAAAAAAGCAGCTTTCAGAGTTTCTAATGAATTTGATATTATAAAAGCACAGTGTTTGAAAAGCTTATTTTTCAGGGGCTAATATAAGGAATTAGCATTATCATACTAAGTCAGCAACAAACTTAATTTAGCAGTTTTCTTCCTCAATTCTGTGGAATGTGGAACTCTGAGCCCAGAACTGAATTACAGGTCTGTTATTTCAATGGAGTATTTGGTGACAGGGTGACACAGGGACTGTCACAGTGGGTAGCTGGATTTCAAGGGGCAGTTGGGGCAGGGCAGCCCCTGCAGCCCGGCTGTGACAGCGCCGTGTCCGTGCCAGGCCGTGGAGTTCAGCCTGGACAGCGGCCCCGAGCTGCCCCGGGCAGGCTTCGAGCTGGACGGGGCCAAGGGAGCCCTGGAGCGCGGGCAGCTCAAGCGCATCGGCGTCTCGTGGGTGCCACCTGCCGACCTGCAGGTGAGCCTGCGACACCGCTGTGACACAGCGCTGCTGCTGGGGGGGTGACACAGGGAGGGGGTGACACAGGGAGGGGGGTGACACAGGGAGGGGGGTGACACAGGGAGGGGGTGACACAGGGAGGGGGTGACACAGGGATGGGGTGACACAGGGAGGGGGTGACACAGGGAGGGGGGTCACACAGGGATGGGGTGACGGAGGGGGTGACACAGGGAGGGGGGTGACACAGGGAGGGGGTGACACAGGGAGGGGGGTCACACAGGGATGGGGTGACGGAGGGGGTGACACAGGGAGGGGGTCACACAGGGAGGGGGTGACACAGAGAGGGGGTGACACAGGGAGGGGGGTGACAGAGGGAGGGGGTGACAGAGGGAGGGGGTGACACAGGGAGGGGGTGACACCGGGCTCCTGGAGGGGTGTGACACAAAGCTCCTGGCAGGTGTCACACAGGGTTCCTGGTGGGATGTCACACCAGGCTCCTGGCAGGTGTCACACACAGGGCTCCTATTGGGGTGTGACCCAAAGCTCCTGGTAGGTGTCACCCAGGGCTCCTGGAGGGTGTCACACAAAGCTCCTGGCAGGTGTCACACAAAGCTCCTGTTGGGGTGTGACCCAAAGCTCCTGGTGGGTGTCACCCAGGGCTGCTGGTGGGTGCCCCATTTCCCTTCTACTGCCTTGTATCTGCCACTTCTGCCTTGTAGAGGTTGGATGTGATGTCCCAACAGCTCCACGGGGCTGTGGTTGCCCTTCCTGATTCACCTCCTGGGGCATTCATGGGGACTGGAGGCACTGACTCCCCGTGTGTGGGATGGCACAATGAGTAGCAGGTTCCAAAATGAAAAGATTTCTGCCATCACAGCAGAAAGAGGCAGCAGAGTTCCTGGCAGGGTGAATCCAGCCTGCATCGTGCCCCCTGGTAACCCCTGCTCTTGCTCAACCCTGAGCACTCACTGGGGGCTGACAGGATCCATTTCCTTCCAGCCCTCCCCGGGCGCTCTGGGGCGGCTGCTGTGCCAGCTGCCATGGCTGTGACGTGGGGACAGTCTCTGTGGGGACACGATGCTGAGTCACTGTCATACCTCACTGGCTGCAGCAGGAGCATCACTTGGGGACAGAGGAGCCAGCACAGTGGCTGTCACCTGTCACCTGTAGCTATAACTGGTACCTGAACACCAAGATGTGAAACAGAGTTCAGAAGGTGATCCACTCGTGTCTCCTGTGTCCAGAAGACCAGGTTGGTTTCTGTGTGGTTCTCTCTGCAGACCAGTGACCCCCCTCTGGTGTCAGCCCTCCTGACTGTGAAAGGTGACATCACAGAATGCTACAGAGTCCTGCTCATGGCCAGAGTTGTGTCTGCAGCTGCTCCCACTGCCTGAGGGATCAGGCCAAAGGGAAAGAAGATGGAGGTTCCATTGCTGGGAGATCTCTGGTGGGACATGGGAGGATTTTGAGATTGTTGCAAATAAGTGAGGGCAGCAGGGATGTGGGAAGGAAGGGCCATGTAACATTTCTGCTCTGTTTCACCCAAAGTTCTCTGTAAACTCTGGTGCCAGTGGCTTCACTTTCCAGCTGACTCTGTGACAATAATTTTGTGTTAGAGGAAAGAATTCCTGAGGGCCCCAAGCAGCTACACCTGCTGTTAATCCCAAGTCTCCCAAAGCCATTCCACCAGGAGGAATATCTGGTTTACATCCACATCAGTGAGTTTCTATCTTTATCCAATTTCAGATGCTTTTTGTAGGATTTGGAAAAGCCTTGACTTTTTCTAAGACCAGAATAAAGTTTCTTATTCAAGCCTCCTCCAAATCATTTGGGGAGTCACTTTAACAATGTACAATCAATGTACAATCAAATGGGGGGAACATTCCTGTGCTGTTCCCTGGATATGGGCAGACACTTGCCAGAGATCCTGGCTGTCCAGGAACTTTGTATTTCTATATTTGCCTTCTGCTGAATTCTAGGTGAGAGCAGAATCCTGCTGTTCTGGGGAAGCCAGAGTGCCCTGCAGGTGGAACTTCTGTCAGGAAACAGCAGCTGGTTCAGGAAGCAGAGCTGGGGAATGCAGGGAGCAGGAAGGCAGCAGCCATTAGGCACAGGATAATCCTGTGCATCTCTTATCACACTCTTTCCTGAGTCACAGGCAGTCTGTGGCAAAGTTCCCTCCCCAGCACTCCGAGGGCGTTGCTGCCCTTTGGCCCCTGGCTGCCAAATCCCTGACTCAGATGATGCAATCAGAAAATAGAAACCTTATTTGTAAATACCCCTGTGGTAACGAGGAACAAGCAGGGGAGCAATTGTCACAAGAACATTTAAACCAGGCTCCCCCTTTGACAGAGGAGGTTTGTGGGAGTGAAGAGGGGGTTCCTTGTTTTTCCAGCCAGTGTTTGATCCATTGAGATGTGTTCTCTTTTAATAATGGCTCGAGTGCCTGTGGAGTCACTTAACTCTTCAGTCTAAAGACTGCAGATGCTGAAGCAGCCCCAGTGTCCTGGGCTGGGCAGCAGCTGGGGGTGGCAGTGCCAGCCAGGGACAGCTCTGCCTTCCTTGCAGGCCCTGGGTGCTGCTGCTGGCACAGCTGGGCCTGGGGCTGGGCACAATGGGCTTTGTGTGCTGGCTCCCCTGCAGCCCCAAAAGGGTGAGTAAATCTCACTACAGCCACTAAAAGCACTGCTCACAGCTCTGCCCACTCCACAGTCGCCTCATGGCAGGGCACTGGTCAGTGAGCAAGGAAGGGCTCAGCCTGTGGGAGTGGAGGAGCTGCTTCAGGCACTGCATTTGTGGGCATCCATTGTGTGAGGATCCTTCAGATTTCACTCCTGGAAACCAAAAAGTGATGGCTGAAACAAATGAGTCTCCAGACTCTGGTTATGATAACCATCCAGAGTGCTGGAAATAAGTGTTACCTTATCTACCAGGAAACAACACCCCTGTCTTAGGAATCTTCCACTTCACAGAGGTCAGGTACTGAGAAACAGCATCCAGAGGACGAAAAGAAGTAAAAAATTAAAGAATGATGTAAAGACAGTGGCACTGGTGCCCTCACAGGGTTAGGCTGGGTAAGGAGCAGCCACCACCGACCAGCTGAAGGCACCACTGGCACCCAGGGGTGAGCAGGGGTGTCACCCACTGTACCTGCATCCCTGGGACTGGAGAGCTTGGATCAATATTTTCACAGGATTGAAGTGAACATAAGTTCTGGGTTTCTCTGGTCAAAGTCTCCACGTTTAAAATTCAGGATGTGTTTGTTGTCTCGGGGGAGGCTTGGACCAGGATAACAGGAACAGGTGGTTATTTCTGGAGGACTGAAAATAAAGTAAATCTCCCTGTAAGCTCCAGCTGACATTCTGTAAAGCACTTATGGAAATCTGAGAAGGTTTTAGTCCCTTTCATAAGAGAAAAGCCTGGTGTTTTAGCTTGTCCTCGAAAATGATCATTCTTGGGGCACAATGGCTGCTCAGGATTGGGTTTCCCTCTCTTGGGTTGCTTTGTTCTTTGGGGACACAGAGTGTGCAGTGCCAGCTCTCACCTGGGGCAGCACTCAGGCAATGAGACACAGAATGATGTGGAAGGGAAAACAAATTGTCTGATGTGGAAAGCAGAGCCCTTGGGAACGTGTGCCGGCTGTGCTGCCTCACCTGGGACACCACTACAGTTTCAAAAGCAAAAGCAGTTCCTGTGTCTGCAGAATGTAACCCTGGATGTTTCACTGCCATTCCATTGACAGCTACCACAGTAAGAATCGTCATGATGCAAACCTGCAATGGTCAGAGATGCACACCTTCAGCTTACTGAAAATGTGGGAATTCTGTGAGGATGCTCCTCCTGCCCACACAATTCTCATGTACAATGTGTGTTATGTGTAACAGCTTCTTGATATTTTTCCAATGAACAGAAAATTGACTGGGACAGCTGAAGATGGAAACAATTCCCTGGTAACTCAGACACATGGAGCTGATCCAGGAGTAGTGAGTGGGTCTGTAGGGAACTCCCTGAGCACGCAGAGAGTGCTGGTGTGTTCTCCTGGCATGGATCAGTGCCACCTCCCAGTGCCCAGCAGAAGCTCAGCACAGCTCCTGCAAGTTCAGCTCTTGGAAAGGCACCAACCCTGTTCAGTCCTGTGCTTCCAGAGTGGGTTATCCACACTGGGCATTAAAACTGCCAGGGGACTCTAGACATGGATCCTGGTGTTTCTGTTCCCCTATCACAAGACTCCAATAGGAATGGAGCTGTTGTTGTGAGGACAAATGGAAAATGTAACCTCAGAAGTATTTCTGCATTATCTGGAAGTTGACTTTTTCTGCTCTTCTAACTGCACTTGTGACCATTCTGCTTTCAAACTGAGTTTTGCAACTGTGACCATTCTTGGGTCCCTGGATACAAACTCGTGCTTTCAGATTTGGATCTAAAAGCGAACATGAACTTCATGGCACTGATGCAGTTCTGGTTTAATGAGCAATTCACACCCCCACGTATGATCTTAATAATCCTTCAGGGCAAACCCAGCTCATTTGTAAAGCAGAGTGAGAGAGCAAGCACTGGTGTCACACACATTTATTAATTCATGTCCTGCTTCTCCAGAAGTGACTTCAGCTATTTCTTCACACGTATGAGCGCAGGTTTCCCTAAATGAGCAATGGCCCCATGACCCTGAGCAGTGCTGGAGGAAAACGCTGCAGTCACTTTGTCACATGCCATTGCTGAGCCTGGAACCACCGGCCTTCAGTTCTAGGAATCCAAAGTAGGGAACATCACCTGGTGCTTCCCAGGCATTGTGTCCATTGGGCTCCCCATGGATTGTGCTGGGCTGGCCCTGACAGGACCCCAGGTGCCACCAAAGCCACTCCATTGCTGCCCTCCTCAGCTGGACAGGGAGGAGAACTCAACAAAGGCTCATGGGTGGAGATAAGGAATTTCTACATTTGAAACATGGGACACAGTTAAATAGCCTGGAGCACAGCAATCCTGAAGGGCCGTCAGTACCTTTTCAGTCGTGTTTCATCTGCTTTAACAAGGCTGGTTTTAGAAGGGGAAATTATCTGCTCTTCTAAACATTTGTTTCTGACTCATATATTTCATACCAGGTTTCTCATTCTTTTATTTCTCCTTCAAGTCCCTCTGACGCAGCAGAGGCTCAGGGTGTGTCCAGGGGCCGCACACCTGATGGGTTCTGGTCTGGTGAGAGCATCTGGTGCAGCCCTGAAGCGCTCCGGGGAAAGCTCTGCAAGCGGAGCTCTGTCCCCTGTACCCCCTCCCTGCCATCCCGGGCTGGGCAGGGACAGGGACCGGGACCGGGGCAGGAATAGGGGCAGAGACATGGACAGGGGCAGAGGTAGGGATAGGGGGGGACAGGGGCAGGAATAGGGGTAGGGACATGGACAGGGGCAGAGGTAGGGATAGGGGGGGACAGGGGCAGGAATAGGGGCAGGGACATGGACAGGGGCAGAGGTAGGGGCAGGGCCAGGGGCACTCCGGGGTATCCGGGCCGCTCTGCCCCGCCCGGCCCCGGCCCCGACCCCTCCCGCGGGCGGGGGGGTGCTGCCCGGGGCTGCCCGGGGCTGCCCAGCCCTGCCCGCCCGGCTCTGCCCCCCGGGCTGATGCCGGTTTATTTATTGCGCTGCCCAGCACGGGCCGGCCCCAGGGCTCGGTGTCCCCTTTCAGCGCCGGCCGCGTGTCCTTGAAGCGGCTCCCGGGGCTCACGGACGCTCGCCCGCCTCGGGAGCCTCCGGCACAGGCAGCAGGGACGGGCCCTTCTCCTCCGGCACAGGCAGCAGGGACGGACCCTTCTCCTCCGGCACAGGCAGCAGGGACGGGCCCTTCTCCTCCGGCACAGGCAGCAGGGACGGGCCCTTCTCCTCCGGCACAGGCAGCAGGGACGGACCCTTCTCCTCCGGCACCTGCTGCTCCACCGCGGGCTCTGCCTTCCCCGGGCATCGCTCTGCTCTGGGAACAAGCGTGACAGCTCTGCCCGGTGAGTAACCGCTGCCTGTTCCCGAACCTTTCCCACCGTGACCAAGTGACATTCCCACACCAGAACGGTGACTTGCTCGTGGCCATCCCTTACAGCTTCTTTTTTGATCTCTAAGACAGTCAGCGACTTTTAAATTTACTTGGCTGCCCTTGCTCTGTGGACTGAGGTGAACGGTTCTCTCCCAAGACGACTCCCAGGTGTCACTGGTTTGCAGTTTGCAGAGGCTGTGCTGTGGTCAGAGCCACCGTTCTGTCACAGGAAATCCATTGCAGGAGGTTCAGCACACACAACCCTGCTGAAATGGCACAGGAGCTGTTCTCCTCCTTTGTGCTGCACCAGAGCTGAAAAAAGCAATTTCTGGCTGCACTGCAGCTATGGAAAAAGTAACTTTAAAATATCTGGGGGACACAGGCACTTGTCCAGACCAGCGTTTCAGACAGGCCCCTGGTATGAGGCACCTCATCTCAGTTACCTTTAAATAACACTGATTTGGCTTTTTGGGAATCCTGCACAAGTCATTCTCTCTCCCAAGCAAGAGTAAAGCACCACTCAAGAAAAAGATTTATTGATTCAGAAGCAACTTTTACAGTGGGATTGTTTGCATGTCCTCATCTGGAGTAATGGTACAACCACGAAGAACAATCTAAGGTGGTTTTGCTCCATACTCTCACTGAATGCTTTCCCTTTTCCACCCCAGGGAAGTGCATTCCCTGTCATACATGCACTGTTTAAATCAGTGAATCATCTGCCTTCCTTCACAGATGCCCTCAGAACATGTCTGATTGGACAAGTCTGTGGTATGTCTGGTAAGTTGGCTTTTAATCTTCCTAACCCAGAACCATTTGGAGGTTTTTACGAGCAGCACTTGGAGCAGGGCAGTGCAAAGGCTTCTCCCAGGCAGGATCAGGGAAGGGTTTCTCTGTTTCCAGAGGAGTGGACTGGATGAGGCCAGGGGAGATTGGGTGTCAGGTGGGGACCAGCATTCACTGAGGGCTGTGTCATCTTTCCCTTCTGAGTGCTCTGAACTCCAGGGTTTGTTTGTTCTTCCTAAACAGCCAGAGCCTTGCTGGCCATTGGCTCTTCCCACAGGGCAGCCTCAGCAGGGATTTGCTGGGCCCTGGCCCTGCCCCATCCAGGGCTCACTCCCTTCTATGGGACAGGGACAAGGGACAGGGACTGTCCCCTCTGCTGGGCACAGAGCTGAGCACAGCCTGCTGGGAGGGGCAAACTGGGACCAGAGGGGGGGTTCCCAACAGGATTCATCTCCTTCCTCGCACCTGCTGTAGGTGCCCTGACGTTGTTTCCATGGTTGGCATTCTGTCCATGCATTGGCTTTGAGCACACAGAGGGAGTTGATTACTTCACCTCCTTCAGCCTGAAGCAGTTTTGGTTGATACACAGAGCTGTTTAAAAAGACACAGTTACCAAAAATAGATTGAGAAGGCTTCTAAAAGCCTCCAGGAAAAGAGGGAGTTGGATTGAGAATCTGAGAGGTGGGAAGGTGGAGTTTTAGTGGAGAGGAGAACCTGAAACACAGGTATATCAGTCTAATTACATTGTAAATTGTTAAATGATAAACTTCCTTAAGCAATAGCTAGAGATAGAATTGTGTTTTCAAGGCATAAATATAATTTAATATGATTTCCATGCTGGTTTATAAAGAGAGGCCCTAGACTTGTGAAAGTTTGTGTTTGTACTTCCCTCCAAGTACAAACCCTCTCTTGCTGTGGAAAGCAGAGCCCTTCTCCCTGCACAGAAGTTGAAAATAACCCAAAATAGTGAAATGTTTCAGCACCTGTGAGCCAGAAGGGGCTGTACTGCTGGGCAGTAATTCTTCAACTCATGACTGAGTGTTTGTAATCCAACTTTCTAACCCAGGATCCAGCCCCATTCACAAGTAAAGCAAGGAGGCTTGGCCTGCTCTCTGACCATTTGGGGTGAAATGATATTGTGGTTCAGAAGCAGTAAAACACAAGCAGTGCAATGGAGCTGTTCCCCCTCCCTCTTTCAGGCTGATCTTGCTGCTGGTGTTCCTGCTCCTGCTCTGTGGGGTCTCAGTGAGCTGTGTCAAGTTCTGCTGCAGGAAGAAAAGGCTCCCAGTGGAGCCCTTCCCTCGGCACCCCTGTGACCTGACAGTGATTGGCATTGACAGTGACAGCACTGCCCACAGCACAGTGACCTGTGAGTATCCTGGCAGTCACCCTGAGCTCCTCACCCTGAGCTCCTCACCCTGAGCTCCTCACCCCATGCTCCTCAGCCCCTCACCCTGTGCTCCTCACCCTGTGCTCCTCAGCCTGTGCTCCTCACCCTGAGCTCCTCAGCCCCTCACCCTGAGCCCCTCACCCTGAGCTCCTCAGCCCGTGCTCCTCAGCTCCTCACCCCGTGCTCCTCACCCTGAGCTCCTCACCCCGAGCTCCTCAGCCTGTGCCTGGAGCTGTGTCCAGCCCTGCAGGAACAGCAATTCCCAGTGAGCTCCCAGAACAACTCCCAGCCCCACAGAGTGGGCACAAGAGGTGAAGGGGGGATCAGGGTGACACTGAAGACCAGGAGTGACCCTATGGACAGCTTCAGTATACAGTGCATTCATTCTGAATACACAAAAGTCTGTAATTTCCTGGTAAAAAGCAGAATTATCTCTTTATATATCAGTGTCCCATGCAGGTGTTTAATTTTTATTTTTAATTCTTTTTCTTCCCAGCATACAGCTCATGGCAGTACCCTCCAAGTGTCCAGATTCCCTTGGTATTTGTGGATATGGATAAGAACACTGTGTCCCCTCCAGCCTACAGCCTCTATGCCATGGACCTGCCACCTTCCTATGATGAAGCTGTTCAAATGGGAAAGCAAGTGGCATGGACAAACCAGAAACTTGATGACATCCCTGAACAGGTGACACCACGTGGGCTGAATCCCAGCCAGTCCCCACCTGACACAATCAGCAGAGATCCAGCAACACAGGCAAATTCAGAAGGTTCAGAAGATGCCACAAAAGAACAGCCACAGGTGTGACTCAGTTCAGATGGGAACTGAACTGAGAAAAGTAAGGGAAGGACTGTAAGAGGTAAAGAAGACATGAAGAGTTTGGGTTTCTAAGTAGGTTATGATGGAAAGATATTTCTTCTCATGCCCTTGTAATGATCTGTCAGAAGAAATGTTTTCTGTGACTGCTGTAATCCCCTGGTAAAGCTTCTTCAAGGATATGAAATGAGGTAAAAGGGCATCAGTTTAAAAATGCCTGTAAAAGTGGGACATGAATGCTTGTTCATCTTCTGATAAAAAAATTGTTCCTTGTGTCCAGCAATAAAAAAGGTTAGGAGAGTTTTGCCAGCTTGGGAATACCCACTCAGAACAGCAGAGACAGGAAGCTGCTGTACTAGAACAGAAGTTTCCCAAGCTGGAGTGGAAGGGGGAATCCCAGCAAGTGACACTGAACAGCCTCTGTGGTTTCTCTTCCTTTGAGAACACCAAGTGCCCAGGAAGCTGCTGAGGACAAAGTGCTGCCCATGTTCCTCCAGGAGCAGGAAGATGCCAGGACAGGAGAACATGGAGGGAAAAGCTTTGTGTTGGTTCACAGCTGCACAAAGGGAATGAGGCACATGAGACACAGACACTTCTGTGCTGCTGCTGGTCATGGGACCCCAAGGGATTGGTTTTGAGGTTCTATAAATCTTTCCATTTCTATTCTCAAGATGTGTTGCCTTGTGGGTGGTTCCCTTTGCTATTTAATTTTTCCACATTAATTCCAAAGAGACACCTGCACACATGGTTCAGTATTATTGATGTGTTTCAAATATTCATCAAATGTTTCAAAGGTACCTTTATATTTTGTTATCTGCTCAGATGTCAGAGTCTCAGGCAGCACAGGAAAGAGAAATCCCAGGTTCCTGGCAGCTTTTACCAGTTCAGCACATGGACAAGCTCAGGAATGAGCAGGTGACACAAAACATGCCTGTGCTGAGCCTTCCAGAGTAAGTCAGAGATACAAATCCCACAGGACAGGCTGGGCAAAAGTTCAAAGAAAATGCTCTTAGGGATGGTTCTTTGTGAAGTACTGATAGAGGGATAACTGCTGGGCATCATTTTAGAACTGGGAGCTTGGAGCTGATTACAGCAGTAGCAGCCCAGACAAAAATATGGGCTCCAGAGGCAGGGTTTTAATGCCAGCTTTTTCCCTTGCTCTGCCATATTCCAAATGGTCCAAATTTTGTCCACTCCTGAGCAGTGATTTTCTTTGAATCCACTTCAGCAAGTGCTAATCTGGCTGCTTTAGGAACATGAGCAATTGCCAGGGTGGCTCATTGCTCTGGGTAAGAGCAGCAAGCAAAGCCTGAGCACTCGCTGCTGTTACTGAATGTAGCATAAATTTAGGTGTCTGTCATTAACAGGCAGTAGAAGTGCTGGGCACAAAAGCCTGCACAGCTTTTACAAGACTGTTGTTCTCTGACAACCATTACTGCAAGCACGGCCCTGGAAATGAGCACTAATGATTTAAAGATGAGGATCTCTGCCAGCCACAGGCCCGAGATGCTGCTGCAGAGTCGTGTGTGAGCTGTCCATGAGTCTGGCTCCCCAGGGAAGGGTCAGTTCTATATTTAACTTGCTTGTAACTTACTATGAGGGCTGACTGGTGCAACAAATCTGCTTCTCTTGTGTCTCCTCTCTGTCATCCTTCATTATATTTCTGCTGTTTTATTCTTTCCTCTGCTTTCCTTATCTGTGTCAAGATGGAGGCTGGGCATAAGCCAGGGTAACTGTTTGGAAGTGTCTGCCTGGAAGGGCAACATATATCCAGCTCTGGATGTCTGCAAGCCATAAACGCAGCTGATGTGTTTCTATTTATTGAAACTTTTCCATCGGACTCAGAACGAAGCCTCTGCCCCTCCGAAGAAGGAATCAGTGCTGGAGGGAAATGGCTGAGCGCCGGGAATGCAAAACCGGGCGAGTGAGAGAACCGTGACTGACACAAGAGGGCAGTGCCTGCCTGCTCCTGTGCCTGCAGGGGAAGGGATCGGGGCTGGATGGAGCAGGGGAACCGCCAGGCTCCAAATCCCTGCCCTGCCCTGGTGCTCCTGTGCCTGCAGGGAAAGGGATCGGAGCTGGATGGAGCAGGGGAACCGCCAGGCTCCAAATCCCTGCCCTGCCCTGGTGCCACGGGACTGCCAGCTCCGCTCTGTTGGTCACAGGAGATGCAAAACCCCAGGAAAACCCCAAATGCCTGTGGGTTCCTAGGAATAAGGGCATAATCTGGTGGGAAAATCTTGTGTTTTGCCCAGGCTGTTGCCTTGTAATGTAGCTCATTAATTCAGAAATTGTTAACAGCAGCTATGCCCCAGTCAGCCCTCAGGAACACAGACTTCCCTCTGCACACAAAAGCAGCTCAGTTTGCTGGGTAACCTTCATAGGTAGGAAATTATTGAGGTCTTTCTTGAGACTGGCCTTCTCCATGCTGGAGTCCCCCTGCAATGGAAGGTTGGAGAGATCCCTCATCTCTGGCCACCATCTGTGATGATCTCTCACTACAGCTTCTGTTTCACAGAACAGGTAGAACTTCACATTTTTGAAAGCTACAATTCTCTATCACTTTGCTTGAAATTTGTCAGTGGATTCAGAAGTTATTGGTTGGGTGTGCAGAGTGGAAGGAGGGGAAGGAGGACATGGATTGGGAATTTGTGATTCCAAGGCTTCACTTCCAGAAGAAACCAATCCTAAAAAGAACACCTAAAAAGGGGGGAGGTTGGTCCCACAGCAGGGGAAAGGCTTGGCCTGATGCAGGATCTCAGAATTCTGATTTGTCACCATCACTGGATCTATTCAAGTCTGATTATATCCACACAAGCTTTGTGACATCTCTAAGGGAAAAGCCCCTCTCTGTAATTACCAAAGTGCATTTTTAATTGTGATTTCAGCTTGGCACTGTTCAGCATGCAATTTTTCTTCTCTCATTTGTTCAGAATGATCATTTTGTCAGTTGTTTTCTGCTGTTCTTTGCTGGCTGTGTGAAGGAGCCTGTGCTGGGGAGAGGGACTGCTGAGGCTGGAGCCTCCATCACTGCCCCTGCTCTCACAATGCACTCAGCACGAGCACTTGTGCTCAGAAAGAAAATGCAGCCATGGAAGTAAATTTTCTCAATAATTCATGGGCTTTATAGCCCAGAGCAAATTATACCTTGGCTCTGTCATGAAACTCAGGCTGCAAATCCCTTTATAGCCAAGCTCGTTAACAATATCAGTAAAGTGGTAGCTCTAGACTGGCTTTGATAATTGATGCATTAGAATCTTTGGAGAGTATTTAGTGGTAAACCTGCAGCATCCAGACTGAGCCATCAGTGGGGGCTGGATAGAGGAAAAACCATTTCTTTGTTTGCCCTGCAGTTGCCTTTGTCTGCCTCAAACAGCTCAGGTTTTGTTGCTTTGTTTTCTACCTCGTTTTGTCTTTATCAGCTGCAGTTTTTTGAGGGAAAAGGATGACTGAGGGAAGGGGATCACTGAGGGAAGGGGATCACTGAGGGAAGGGGATCACTGAGGGGAAAGGATCACTGAGGGGAAAGGATCACTGAGAGAAAAGGATCACTGAGGGGAAAGGATGACTGAGGGAAGAGGATCACTGAGGGAAGGGGATCACTGAGGGAAGGGGATCACTGAGAGAAAAGGATCACTGAGGGAAGGGGATCACTGAGGGGAAAGGATCACTGAGGGAAGGGGATCACTGAGGGAAGGGGATCACTGAGAGAAAAGGATCACTGAGGGAAGGGGATCACTGAGGGAAGGGGATCACTGAGGGGAAAGGATGACTGAGAGAAAAGGATCACTGAGGGGAAAGGATCACTGAGGGAAGGGGATCACTGAGGGGAAAGGATCACTGAGGGGAAAGGATCACTGAGGGAAGGGGATCACTGAGGGGAAAGGATCACTGAGGGGAAAGGATCACTGAGGGAAGAGGATCACTGAGAGAAAAGGATCACTGCCAGGATGGATGAGTGGGACACTGCAAAACCTGCTCATTGATGGAACAAAATATCTCTGCCACAACCACACCTCATGGTCACTCTTGGCTGTCTCCTGGTTCTGATCCTGATCCTCTTTACCTGTTAGAACTCCTTTTGCTTAGGGAGACACTGCCTAATTTGCTGCAAGTAGCAGAGGTTCTTTCCTTCACCCACAATTAAAATACAAACTGTGAGAGAAGCCTTGGAATCCTTCTCAGAGCAGATGATGAAAACAAAAGTATCACAGGGGAATTGTGCTCTAAAAACTGGAGAAGACAATAAATGTTTTATGAAATTCTACATCCTAAGGTCAAACTCAATGCACAAAAAAGGTTTAGGTGCAAACCCACATTGCTGGGAAAATATTTTGTTCTGGTCAGTCAAAATTTAGAATATAAAATGCCAGAGCTGCTCTTTTTATCTTACTGGAAGGAAAAAGGGGCCTGTAGAAAAGAATGCAGACTTTCACATATATTTCAATTTTTTTTAAAAATAACAACGCTCACCTTGGGCACGCAGAGAAAGGAGAAAATCCATTTCTATTTCAAACCTAGAAATGAATCTGCAAACCTGAATCTGTATTAAAATGCTTAATTTTTACTCTTTTTCCCCCCTGCTTTCCCAAGTAGCTCAAAAACGAAACAAGAGAGAAGAGCCCGATGTTGAGCTCTTATTTGTGCGTTGTTTTTTTCTCTCCATGCTAGGAGTTTATGGCATAACTACTTCCTCCAACAAGTGAGGAAGTGCAGTCCCAAGGTCCAAGCACTGACCTGGGAACCCTCTTTGGTGACTTTTCTGCCACAGACTTCCCCCCTGACACTGGTCTGTAGAACAGGGACTCAGCTCTGCCTTTTCTTGCACAGAATTTGGAGGATGAATACGCTGAGCGTGGGCTGTGCTGTCACAGTGAAATACAGGTACAGTCAGAGCATGATGAACTTTGTGTGGGACATGAAGAGCAGGAAAAATCCTCAAATCCCACTCCCTCCCCCTCTTAAGGGGCGAATCTGGAGAAGAAACTGGGGCAAAGGGTGAGGTTTAGAAACAGCCCCTGGGCTTGAGGTGCCTCATCCCAACATTCCCAATGCGGGGGGAGATGGGCAAGGTTTGCTCAGCGCCTCGGGGCCGGAAAGGTTTCTATGCCCAAAATCCTCCCCGGCAGCTGTGCCAGGCCGGGCGCTGGGCTGGGGGGAGAAGCTGCTCTGCCCCGCACGAAAGGGCACCCGGAGGCAGTGGAGCTGCGAGTGGCCCGCAAAGCAGACGGCCATAAAAACAACACAAAAATAACACAAAAATAACACAAAGCACTCGGGGGTGTCTGGAGAGGTCTCCCCCGCCCTTGGCTGCGCTGCCGGCTCCCAGCAGATGGGGGAAGTGAGCCGGAGTGGCCCCGCTGAAGGTCGGCTGGGCAGGCTGCAAGGCCAAGGCACAGAGCAGCGATTCCATTTACTGCGGTTGTTTGGAGGAAAAAAACGTGGCGTGTTTTTATTCCTTACTTATTTCGCATATAGACTTTCTCCTCTTGATAAAAGGCCCACGGTACCTGCTGTAAAACACGGAAATTGAAATGGCTTGGGCCATCTGGGAAATAAAAAAGAGTATATTTGGTTATTTTGCACTGTAATAATGAGGAAAAAAATCGGTGATAATGAGCAGGGTTACCTCTCAATCAAGAAACAGCCTGCAGTGGGACAGACTCCAGCTCCACCACAGATATCCTGGGCATCTCAATAGGTTTCAATGTCTCTGCCTCTGTTTTCCCTGGGTAAACAATTCTAGGATCCAGAGGGTGGAAGGGACCTTTGGACATCCCCTGGTCCAGCCCTGCTGCTCCCTGGGCCCTGCCCACTGTGGCTCTGAATTCTCCAAGGATGCAGAACTCACTGCCCCTCTGGGCAGCCTGTTCCACTGTCCGACCCCTCTTACAGTGAAAATAGGAAATTTTGTCTTGTTGGAGTGGAATTTCCTGTATTTGGGATTGTTCCTATTGCTTCTTACCATGCAAGCGGGTGCCAAGTGAGAAAAGTCTGCCTCTGTGTTCTCCATCCTCTCCCCCAGGTGTTTATACACATTTACAGATCCCTCCTGCATCACCTCATCCTGAGGCCAAAGACTCCCAGCTTGCTCATCCTCCCCTCACACGTCAGCTTCGATGCCTTCATCATCCAAATATTTAACTCCATCTTTTCTCCAGCTTGTCCAAATCACCCAGGAATTTCCCCTGGATCCCAGGGTGCTGTTTAAGGGATTTCTCCTGCCTGTGCACTGAGGAGCTGCAGAAAGCAGAGCGTGAAGTCCCCCGCGGGTGCTGTCCCTGCCATGGCATCACCTCCCACAGCCAGGCTGTGACACCACAGCTGTGACACCTCATGGCCACCCCAGCGTGGCCCCACGGGAAGGCAGAGCCAAGGTGAACCCAGAGCAAGGTGAATCTCCCCTCTCTGCTCTGCACCAAGTGTTTAATCACAGGTGGGTGAGCTGCTGGAACAGGGAAATGAACGCAACCTTCCTCCTGCTTTGGGGTGGGAGGTGCCACAGAAATCCCCCTCCTTTGGGAGACTACGCTTCAGAAGCACAGGAAATTGCCTGGATTTAAAAAAGGAACACAAGGAATAATGCTTTTCCAGGCCAGAGAAGGAAGAGAGATTTCCCTCCCTTTCTCTAGTTTATCACATTGCCACCAACAACAAAACCATGTTTCATCAGAGCTTGGCCTTGCTCCCCCAGGTTTTAATCAAAATTATTATTGATGAAAAATCTTAAGGGAACTGTAGCTAGAGATGCTGCAAACCCACTGCTCAGTGCTGTGCCAGAATAATTGTAATGAAAATTCAAAGTTTCTCATTGATTCCTACCTCTTCATTTCCCAACATATCCCACTATTCTAGGTACAAAACCTACACCCCAAAATCTCCAAGATTTAATCAATGTTCAAGATCCCAGGTAACACACATTAATGTAATTAGACAGCACAACAAAATCAGGATAATTAGAGCATCTGTGGAATTACTTTGGTCACTTCTTCATCCATTTACAGCTATAAATCATGAAAGTGCAAGTGTGTACACGTGTCTAATCAACTGATGGCTGTGACACACAGCCCTTCTTCCTGTCCCCTGCTCCTTTTGGCTCCTTGGTGCCTCTTCCCTTTGTAACTCTGTGCAGTCACTTACCCATGGACCTGTGGTTAATCCTGATACCCAAACTGGCTCCTCCGAGTCTGAAAAAGCATTCAGAGAAATGAAACTAAAATAAAAGGAGTTTCTCATCCATCTGGAGATGGGGTGGGGGATGGAAGAGGCAACTGCTAGGCCCAAAACTCAGTCAGATTGTTCTTTATGACATGAGCCCCAAAGCACAGGTGTGGATGTAGAAAGGGCTTTCTTCAAATCTGCATGTCTGAGTTCTAGAGATTCACACCTAAAGCTGTGGCTGCATATTCTCGAATTCAGGGAAGGCTCCAGTAGAAAATCTCTGGCACAGGAAGTTCAGCTTCCTCTCCAGATTTCCTTCCTCCACCTCCTCAGATGCAGAACAGCGGGGAACTCGCCCAGGCCTGGCCAGTGCAAACTCCCCGCAGAGCAGAGCTGGAGTTTGAGGGCAACACCTGCAGCTCCAGGGGTCAGGGGAGGCAGCACAGCCCAGTGGCTCTGGGGGACAACACTGAACCCCAAATGTCCTCAGCTGCTGAGCTGGGCTTGGTACCTGCACACAAAGCCATCAGAGACACAGGACAGTCACTCAGTGCCATCAGAGACACAGGACAGTCACTCAGTGCCAGCACAGACACAGGACAGTCACCTCAGTGCCATCACACACAGGACAGTCACCTCAGTGCCATCAGAGACAGGACAGTCACCCCAGTGCCATCAGAGACAGGACAGTCACTCAGTGCCATCAGAGACACAGGACAGTCACCCCAGTGCCATCAGAGACACAGGACAGTCACCTCAGTGCCAGCACAGACAGGACAGTCACTCAGTGCCATCAGAGACAGGACAGTCACTCAGTGCCATCACACACACAGGACAGTCACCCCAGTGCCATCAGAGACAGGACAGTCACTCAGTGCCATCACACACACAGGACAGTCACTCAGTGCCATCACACACAGGACAGTCACTCAGTGCCATCAGAGACACAGGACAGTCACCCCAGTGCCATCAGAGACACAGGACAGTCACTCAGTGCCATCACACACAGGACAGTCACCTCAGTGCCATCACAGACACAGGACAGTCACTCAGTGCCATCAGAGACAGGACAGTCACTCAGTGCCATCAGAGACAGGACAGTCACCCCAGTGCCATCAGAGACACAGGACAGTCACCCCAGTGCCAGCACAGACACAGGACAGTCACCTCAGTGCCTACACAGACAGGAGTCACCTCAGTGCTGTGGCACTGGGCACTGGGCACTGGGCACTGCGCAGGAAGGGGTTAATCCCACGACTCACCTGCTATTCCATCCAAGCAAACAGAAAAGAGTCCTTGGGTTTCAGTCCCATCAGATGCTCAGAGTGAGAGATTAATAATAAATAATAAATAATAAATAACAAATAATAAATAATAAATAATAAATAATAAATAATAAATAATAAATAATAAATAATAAATAATAAATAATAAATAATAAACAGGAGCAGCATCAGTTCCAGTGGCAAAGGGGGACGCTGGCTCGGGTGCATTTCTGCTGACTGGTGCACATCAGGAAACCACAGAGCGCTTTTAGCTTTGACTCCAACATTAATTTTGGCAGTGGAAAGAGGTTTTATTAAAAGTACTGAAAATGTCATTCATCTTTATTCGTATTGCATTTGTTACAAGGATTTAAACCCCAATATGGAACTATAGGGAGAAGAAAAAATGGAGATTGACTCATCTGATCATAAAAATAAATGGAACTCTAAACATGTTTTAAATAGTAAGAAGTACATTTGGGTATTATATTTCTAATACTGGAAGGTGGTACTGATCTGAACTGTTTTTCATGGTTTGTTTTTTCTCCAAGGTGTTCTTTCTGAACCCCTTATAAACTAAATTATTTGTAGGTAAGCTATGATGGTAGACCATAATCCATAGGGGAAAAATAAATAAAAGGTGGAAATGTGAAGAATTGAAACCATTCCATTATTTTTAAATATTAAATTCAAAGGAAACAAAACTATTCTTTGCAGTACTACCCAGTAACAGAAGAGATTTGAAATCCTGCTGTAAGTCCATTTACCCAAAATTGTCTTTTTGCCCATTTCAGTTAATGCTGGACAGAACATTGATACTGCTGGATCTTTGCTAGGATGTTCCCAAGCTGAGCTAAGTGGGGAATTTAAATTACTTGCAGTCTAGAACTCCTAACCCGAAATCCAGATTTTTCTGCTGCAAATATAAAATTTACAAAATAAAATTTAAAAAAAATCTGATGCAAATCCCTACTGGCAGCAGTGTGGCAGAAACCACAAAAGCCCAATGACCTTTCTGCTTTATGGGATTGGCACAACAGCACCAGAAATGGAAGAGCTGATTTCCAGCTGCGACAGCTCTGGAGTGAAAATGTCTTTAATCAAGCATCACCTCTCAACACACAATAATCACCTACAAGCAGGTTTGATTCTCAGGTCTGACACTGGATTGTTCAGTGAGTAAAAAGTTAAAGGTGTTTAGAGAGCACTGGGTTTTTATGGGTTTTCTTCCTAGTTCATGATAATGTTATCACTGGGGAAAGGAGGTGGTTTATGTTACTTTGAGTATCTATTTTTTAATGTATTTCTTGACCCTGTGCAACTTCCTAGTCCAGACTTGCTTGTGTTTTAAGGTTTATAAAAATATTTCCCATCAAAATTATTTCTTCAGTAAATATTTTGGCTTGACTAAGCAAAACTATACATGTAGAGGGGCTTCTTTTTTCCACTATATGTAATTGTCTTTGTATAAAAACTAAATTTCATGTGCTGTTTATTTACTAAAACATCCATTCATTCAGCCTCTGAAAATCCAACTGTGTTGGCTGCTTGCACTTTGTCAGTTCTCTTGAGCAGTGGCTACAGAGATGTCACACTTTATATCAAGTTTTGTTTTGCTGCTTGGAAAAATGAATTTTATAAGCACATTCTCTGTAACAGGTTCTCCCAAGGAAGGGTTTCACAGAATTGCTGACAAATGCTTTGAGATTTGAGATATTTACTGGAACAGATCCCCCAGGTCACAGGAAAATTCTCTTTTTTGTACATTTAGAATCCAGCCCAGACTCTCACTCAAAGGACATGAGCAAAATTTGGCTTTAAGTTCTTTCATTCTGAGCAGCAACTGAACTGTGTTTTACTTTTTTCCCAAATACATTTTCCCAAATAAATACTTTTTTTTTTGGAGTATGGGATGTAACCATCACTGAACCTACTCATTTTATTCCCTATTGCAATTCAATTAATGCCTACTGAACTTTCCAATTGACTTCCCAGGGATTCTCCAAGGACAGCGGTCAAGTCCCCTGACCATGAATATTTTTGTTTCCTGGATTCTGGAATCTTGCAGGAGCACTGAAGTTCTCCTTCAGCTGCAGTTGAGGCCCTTGGAGAGAGCAGCAGTGGCTGGCAGCAGCTCCCTCAGGACACACAGCTGTGCCCTTGCCCACACTGCTCCTCCAGGGCTGGAGGAAGGGCTGGAAGCCCACGGGAATCTGACACACAGCAAGGTGAGCAAATCCTTCTTGCCTCTGAGGGGATTTCAAACTCCACCACAGGCCTGGTGTGGCTGCATCATGGAAAGTTCAGCAGCTAGGCTGAGTTCTCAGTGTGGATTCTAAACTCTCAGCATCTCCTGGGTCCCAGTTGTTTTCCTGTTTGCTGCTCAATGAACCCCTTGAGGAAAGTCCCTTTAAATGGGGAAATATGAGGCTTTAAATGGGGAAATATGAGGCTTTAAATGGAGAAATGTGAGGATTTAAATGGAGAAATGTGAGGCTTTAAGCTTTTACTCAAACTGCTTGATCAGCCTTCATGCAGCCCAAGTGTTACCCACTTAAAGGAAGGCCTGCATGTGTGCAATTAGTTGGGTGTGTTTATGGATGTGTGTAAACACACAATGCAGAATCTCATTTCTAAGATTATTATAACAATTCCCTTTGTTGCTTTTATATTATTTTCCAAGAGCAACAAAGGACTTTTAAAAGCCAAGCTACAGCTTGCAAGTTTAAAGGTACAGCAAAAATGGAAACTCATAATAAATACCTGAGTACAAAGGAAAACCAGAATATCCCCAGCCCGTGGCAAAGAGCTCTGATACATTTCTGATTCTAGGGAAAATACAATCAAAGCTATTCTCTTGTCTTCCTCAAGATGGATTTGTTTAAATAGAATGAAAAAAAAAGGAAAATTGGTGTTTGGTAAGTGTATACCATGCTCAGACCAACCTTGAGACACCTGTTTATGCTTCTAAGTTGGAAGATGAAAAAAAAGAAAAGTTCAGAACAGAGCACTCCCAGCAGAGAAGTTTTGTGTTTTGTTGAACAAGTATCTACATTAAATAGATTATAAAATTACAAGATTATAAATTAGATAGATTATTAGATTACAGAATTCTGTATTTGTGTCACTGTAGGATTGTGTCACAGTATAAAATCAGGTGCTGACTGTGAGGAACAGGAGATCCAGGTTCAAGCAACCCCAACATTTCATCTCCCTTCTGTCCATCAAGTGCTGGGTGTTGGTGGCTGAAGAATTTCACATCACTCTGCATCAGCTTCCTAAGTCTAAGACAACAGTATTTGTATTTTTGTAGCTTTGGAAAATGCTACAAGTTCTGCCAAAGATAGGAACCAGGATTAAATTTGTATTATTCTTGAAGTGAGAGATACCTGTGGCAAAGGAATAGGAGCATGGTTTTCCCTGGAAATGAAAGCACCTCCAGCCATAATTTGTGAGAAAAGCAGATTAGAATTTGTGAGAAAACAGAACTGGAGCTAATGCCTTCTTAAGGACATGGAGCCCAGTGTGTCCTGCTCCAATTCTGCCTCTGCTGAGGACAAAATATTCCCAGGCAATCGTATAAGAGCCATGATTATAACACTGCCAGGAACACACCCAGGAAAGCCCTGGCTTTTCACAGCTCTGCTACTTCCCTTCCACAGCAATGGATTTTTCCAGAGGATTTTGGAGTGACTTCCAAAGTCTCTCAAAAATTCTGAATTAACTCTCCCTGACCCATCTCACACATACCCCATCCTGGCCCTCACCAAAAGTGGAATTCAGGAATTCCTTGGCTGTATCAGTTATAAACTCAGTGGATGGACTGTGCTGTTTGACACAAGGACTCTCAGAACCAGCTCTCCTTACCTTAAATCCTTGTCAATTATATTCTCTGCAGACTAACACACTTTTGCTAATTTTATGCCATGTTCTCAGAAGTGTTTAAAATAACTCTTTTGTTCCATAATAATAGGGAAACTGAAAGAAACTGTGAGAATGCAGAATGTAACTAAGGAGACTGAGCTACTCCTACTTTTTGCTCTGCCTGGCCCCACTGAGGATTTCTGTTCAGTTTGCTTTTACTTATTTATTTTCTCTAATGAATGATCTTGATATTCTGCTACCTGGGTCCTTCCTCAGAAGGTAGCAGTGATGATTGTCATCCAATTGTTAAAGAAGTGGCAAATAACAGCAGGTTGGAACTGCTCTGAATTAGGTTTTAAAAAATAAAACAATAGTAAAAACCAGGAGTTTTGAATAGACTCAGGGCTGAAGCACAGCAGAAGTTTAGACATTGTATAAGCTTCCTTTAATTTTGGTGCAATGTCAGGAGAAATGAGAGTTCTGCTTTTCTTTAGGGAGCAAATGGAGAACTTCAAACCAATTCAGAGTCACGGGAGTGTCTCCTTGGCTCCCTCCAGGGCTCACAGAACGCACCCTGCAGCCACCAGAGGATACCAAGGCAGCCCAGATGCTGTGGGATGGGCAATGGTGTGGTTCTGGAACGTGAGGTGGAGTTCTGAGCCAGGCTATTAACAACACTCACCTGAGGTAACACAAAAAGGAGGCAAAACACAATTATTTATTACTTCAACAATAATCTTACACCATCTGAGGAGCTTTGCAACTTTGAGAAGTGCTGATTTTTCACCTTGTTGTAGAAAGCATCGTTTATACCTGTTTGGTGAGAGTTATTCTGTCCGAGCCTAGGGGCACCTTGATTTACCATAACAATCATACAAGAACAACACAACAGGTAAATTTTGAGTATAACCATGGTATTTGTATGCAAAAATCAATTACTTTAAGCAGTGAAACTGCCCAAAGCTTCACCCAACTCAGGATGCTCCCTACAAAGGGGTTAATGGCAGCTGATTGAGAAAAAGGTGCCAGACATTTTGCAATGGAGAAGTGTGGAGCAACCTTTCCACTGAGAGGATTTCTGTAGCTCTAACCCAGGACCAGAACTGTCACTTCAAAGTGCACTAATCAAAACCATTAACATTTGTTTTATTAATTATCCATCCCAGATCTTCAAGTACTCACAGATGTTTTCAGTGAAATTTTGAGTTTTAAACAATATTTTTGCAGTGTATAGAAAGAGATAAACTTATATCTGCTAAGTCCACTTAATTCTGGTGATTTGCACATTCATCCACTGAACAGTGCAAACTATGGCAGTTCATGGAGCTGTGCAAAAAATTAGGATTAAAAATGAAAAATAAATTTAAAAAATAGAGAGAAGGCCTGTGCAGCAGCTTCCAGCACAGGATCATGTAAGGACAGCAGAATAAACCACCTTGTTGCACACAGCAATGAGGGATTCCTCAGATTATAAAACCTCCAGGCTTTAAAAATCAGAATGCTGGAAACAAAACAGAGCTTCTTAGGAGGGGGTAAGATCTGAATGTGTATTTTATTTAAAAAAATCCAAACCGTGTTTAGTCCTTAGAATTGCACCACTGGTAAAAGCATGTAAGAGAAATCAAAGGAGGAAAAGCAGAATCTGCATGATAAGGATGTGCAATGGGAAAAAAGCATGCATTAGTTTAAAATGGTATCAGTTGTAATTATGTAATTTATGACATAATTAATTCACAGTGCAACTGTTCGAGTCCAATAACAGAATCTCAATCCAGCTATTTTCTCAAAGAAGCAGAATGTGATTTACTATTTGCTATCAATCTCAGAATGTTATTTTTGTCCATTACACAGATTCTTTTCTGTATGATCCAGTGCTAGCTGAAAATTTTCCACAAAATCTCATAAGATTGAGAATTTTTCCTTTGTAAAACAGAGACTTTTTTTTAACCTTTTATGTATGGTACCTTTTTTTGCCTAATGTACTAAGTGGTCATTCTTTTCCACATAAATGGAATATTTCCATAAGGATGTTTTAATCTCTGCTAAGCCTAAAAGCAATCTCTAACTAAAAAAAATTAAAAAACCAACACACAACTTGCCTACTATAAATCTCACTTACATTTAACGACTAAAATATTGTGTTTAACTGCTTTTGAAATCTGTTTGCAACTTTGCAAATATCTAATAAACTTGTGGTGTTTCTTAAGCACTCAGATTAAATCAGTATTTTCCAGATGGGGATGCTGGATGAATCTCTAGCCTCAGGAACACTGACATCCCCATCTGCACCCAATGTGGTTCCACAGATTTTCACATTCCTGTCCACATTTCAGGGGTGGAACAGAAATTTCCCCATGGCTACTGGAAAGAATATTAGCAATTTGGGACAGGAATTCAAGAATAATTTATTTTAATGTCAGTAAATTTCCTATTTTGTTATTTGTAAATCACAAGGTGATGAATTAAAGTGTTAATGCATGATAAAAGTTATTTAAAAACAAACATTTGATCATTATAAATCAAAGGCTTAACCACACCAGGATCTAATAGTTTTTCATAACAGACAACCTGAATAATAGCCAATCCACTTTCCTACAGTTTAAATGGCAAACCTGCTCTTTCTTTCACTAATTAAAGGTAACCACACCTCTCTTCAGAAGGCATGACAGAAGGAACACTGGTTTAAATTCTAGGGAAGCAAGAATCTACTGGGGGAAGAGTTTGCAGAACAAATATTGGCCTCATTAACCTTTTTTTGGTTGTTTCTTGTTGTGTTTGTGGGGTTTTGTGTGTTGTGGGGTCTTTTCTTTATTTTCTTACAGTGTATTCGTGCTGGATAGGTTTTAATTGAAAATTGGCTATAATGCTGTGGGTTGTTTTACTTTTACTATAAACCTGTTTTGGTTGCCAAGTAACCTCACCTTTTAGCAGGGTATAAACAAATATTTGGGAAAACCCCCAGATTTAGACCTGTGATAGGAGGAAAAGCGACACAATAGTGTATCTCTACTTACTTCTCAATATTAACTAGGGTTTCAGTATCAGTTCTGGTGGGAAATTATTCCATTTTGGTGGCATGTCTCTTGCCTGGTTTATGTGAGGTCCCATCTGCAAGACAGAAATTGCAAATTTTATGCTTCCTTATTTTTTTTTTTTCTTACTTTCTCTTTCATGCAAACCCTTCCAGATCAGTGATGGATGCTGTGAGAGCATGAAAAGAATGCTCTGGAAACTTTGGCTGTGTGAGTACCTTTATAAGCAAAGCCGGAAAAAAGAAGTTCTAAGCTACAGAATTGCTGTTTGTCGAGTTCCTGAGGGAAAGATCACTGAATCACAGATTTGTGAGGGTTGGAAGGGCTCTCTGGAGATCACCCCGGCCAAGGCAGGGTCACCTGGAGCAGAAATAGGAATAGTGTCAAGATATGTCTGGGATGGCTCCAGAAAGGGACACTCCGCACACAGCTGCTCCCTGCCACCCTCACGGAAAGAGGTTCTTCCTCATGCCGAGGAGGAACTTCTGGTTTAGTTCGCAGCCATTGCTCTCCGTCCTGTGGCTGGGCACCGCTGAAGAGCCTGGCACCATCCCCCGACACCCCTCGGAGGTATTTTTATTCATTAACGAGATCCCTCCTCAGTCTTCCCAGACTAACCAGGCCCAGCTCCCGCAGTCTCTCCTCACACGATGATATGAAGATTTTTATCGCTTGCCAGCCTCTTGTGAGCAGCATTTTAAGGCCTGTGGCCTTTCCCGCTCGGCAGCCCGGAGCACTCCCATTTAACGCGGTATGGAGCCTCTGCCTCTCCCAGCCCTGAGCTTAAACACCATTTGTGGGTCCAGTTTCGTGCCTTTTTGTTCCCATGCGGCTCTTTCAGACTTGTTTTCGGCCTGCAGGGCCGGCGGGGCGGCTGCGATCCCCCCGCCCGCCCTCGCCCTTTGTTCGCTGAGGGGAGGGAGCGCGCGGGAGCGCGGGCGGGAGGCGGGAAGCGCGCGGCCGCCGCCAGCGTAAGGGGCCGAAGGGCGTTGCCCGCGCGGGAGCGCGCACCGCGAGCCTCCCGGTCGCGCGCACCGCCCGCCCGCCCGCCCTCCCTCCCGGCCGCGCTGGGCGGGTGCCCGGTGGAGGCGGCGGAGCCTCCGGTGAGGCTCGCGGCGGCCGGGGCGGCGGAGCCTCCGGTGAGGGTCGGCGGGGAGCGGCGGGGCCGCGCGGGGCGGCGGGCCGGGGCGGGGTGGGAGCCGAGCCGGGGTTTCCCGGGCGGGCAGCACGGGCGGGGCGGAGGGAGGAGGGGAAGGAGGGAGGTTCGCCGCGCCCAGGCTGCCGCTGCCCGATGGCTGCGGGGAGCTGAGCGGGCTGAGGAGGAGTCGAGACCCAGCGACACCCCCTCCCCCGCGGATCCCTCCTTCCCGCTCGGCTCTGCCGCCTTCCCCGGGACCCGCCGGGCGCATCGCGGGCGGCTCCCCCGCTCCTCCTCCGCCGCCTCCTCCTCCTCCTCCGCCCCCCTTCCCTCCCCAGGCCGGCGGGACGCGGGCAGGACCGCGGGCGGCGGACGGACCGGCCCGGTTCATGAGCAGCGGCCGGGAGGGCAGGTAACCGTGTGAGGGGTGCGGGGAGGGCGGGGGTCCCTCAGAACGCGTTTCCCGCCCGCCGAGCCCCGGCCGGCCCCACCCCGGGGCCATCTTCCCTCGGCTCCCCCTCAGCCCCGCTCCTTCCCCTCCCCCGCGCTTCCTCCTCCTGCCGCACTTCTCCTTTCCCTCTCCTTTCCTCCCTTGTCCTCCCCTTCCGCCGCCGCACCGGGGGCCCTCCGGGCCGCCGCCTCCTCATCGCCCCCGTTCTCGGCGACCCCCGGTATGGCGGGGTTGGAAATAGCCCCCCTCCCCCGCGCTTCCCACCTCCTCGGGGCTCCAGCTTCCCCTAAAAAAGAAGTGTGTTTGTAGCTGGAGGAGGAGGGGAAAAAGGTGGGGGTGGGACTGATTCCCTCTCGAAGGCTTCCAGGCGAAAAGGGAGGAGACCTCGGATCTTGCGGGGTTCCATTTTTAATTATAATTACGCTGTAGTGGTCCCTGCTAGACGCTTTTGGGGTCTTGTCTTAAACCACAAAAGGCGAGTTCCCGAGCGATCCAGCCGGCAGAGGGAATATTTGGAGAGAAATATTCAAGGGGAAGGAGGAAAAAAAAAAAAAAGGCAATGGTGTGGCTGCTGTAATGGTGGAAAACTGATTAAGAGGAGCCGGGGGTGAGACAAACAGGGTAAGGCTGCTTGCAGCACCCCCAGCCAGCCGAGGGCTCGCAGATGGGGCTCATGCTGGGTGTGCTGGGCGAGGGAGGGGTAGGGAAGGTTTTGTTCTCGTTAGAACCGGAACCGAGCATGGATTCAAACCGCATATTTGTTCCCCCATGTATTACGGTGCTGCATATTTTTGTGTGCCCGTAGCAGCGATAACGAAGATCATGGAGGGTGTTTGCTACAATAGAAAGATGGAGTTTTCTCCTTGCAAATGTTGTTTAAAATATTGCTTCAGTTCTGAGCTTTTTATCGAAAGGATTTGAGCGTTATTTTTTTTTTTTTATCCATGCAAGGGATATTGAACGTGTAGGGTTTTTAATCCTACAGCTTTGTAGGGAACGAGGATGTGTAAAGCCTTGCATGTAAATATGAAAGAGATAAAGCGTTTTATTAACGAAAAAATCTTGTCCAGAAGAAAATCAGAATGATGTAGAGGTTGTTGTAAGATGTCAATTTATCATTCCTGAAGATGAACTGAAATTTTAACGAATGTGATATTTCATTATTCTCTAACAAAGTCATGGCTGGGACTCGTTTTTAAACCAGGCATCCTTTCTAGGATGTGCCGACTGCCACGTTATTATGTATTGTCTCCACGGGAGGAAATAGGAGGAAAGCACTGTAAATGTAAGGCTTAAGTGATTATTGAAACAGCTTTTGAGAATAGTTGGCTCAACTTGGGGAGGCGATTTAAGACTGAAAAATTAAACGTTTTGCTGCTCTGGGATATCTGCACCTAATCGTGAGACATTTATCCCGTATTTTAAGCTGATCTGGACACGAGGCTGTGAATCGAGACAAAATGCTGTCGATGTGTGTGTGAAATACGTGTGAGGAAATGAAGATAATATGTTAATACCTAAATCCGTCGCTAAATGTGATAGATGAGAGTTTCTTTCTCTCCCTTGTGCTTGAGGAGAGGAGAAGGAGCAGGGGTGATAATAGTGTAGTTGTTTTGGTGGCTGCAGATTAGCCAGGGTGTCTGTTTGATTTTCTTTTTGCTGTGAATGAATGGATCTCTCTGTGCCTGGGCCCAGTAGCTGCAACAAGATGGCGTTTGCAGCAAGGCAGCTCTCATTTTTCAACTCCTCCTCACCCCAGCTTTGCCAAACTAGATCTTATTTCGTAATTGTGTTTTAGATTTACTTTCTCATTCTCTTTGCTTTCTTCTGTTCTGGGGTGGGGGTAGGAGGGGCGTTTGGAAGATTGCTGTGAGAAATCTGGGGGGTTTTTTATTTTTTTTTTCTTAATTTTTGTGAGCTCCTCCAGATAGGAACTAGGTGGGAGGAGTAAATAGTTTTATTGAAATGTTCACATAGGCTCTTAACTGAATAAAGGGGTGCCACAATTTTCGTTTTTACCTTGCAGCGCCTGCTTAACACCACCAAAATACCCCTGGCTTTTGTGAAGCCTGTTGCTAAAAAGCAGTTTTTAAACGTGGAGCGCAGGTACACAAAGGCTGCTGGGCCGCGGGTCTCTGCTGCCAGGTAATCTCAGATCACAGCCTGTGCAGACAGGTGTCTTTCTGTGGCACAGGAGTCTCCTGGCTGCTTCACAGCACTCCCGGTTTGGGGAGGGTTCCGGGCTGCTGCTGACCCAGAATTGCTGCCATCCTCTGGGTAACTGTGCTTTTAATGGGCAGGAGTCAGAATCGGGCTGGGGGTGTTCGAACACCTCTGTGTCTGAGCGGTCTGTTTCAAAATAACGCTGCAAAATTCTACAGCCTTTTGTGTGTTGCTTTTGGTATCTTTTGAGTAAAATGGACTTTTGATTTGGAGCTCCTGTGATATTTCACTCTAGTGCCAAACACCTTAACTTCGGTAGCCTAAATAAAATAGCTTGGTTAATATTTGATATACTGGACTCAGGCTTAAAACAATACACTTCCCAGCAAGAAAAATAAGAAATGCTTGTTATGTCTCCTGCATTCAAGTGACCTCCAAACCTTTGATATTATCAAACATTTTACTACTGTTTATCTATTACTTAATGTATAATCAGTTGTTTGTTAGTTTATTGGAGTAACCCAGCTGTAGCTCATGCAGAAGGAAGCTGGGAACAGCAGAGCTGATTTTCAGTTGAGGCTTGCAGGGCTGGTGTTTTTCTAATTAAAAAAAAAGCTGAAATTAGCTGAGTGCATTTTATTCCTCTGGTGTTTCATGAACATTTTTTTAAAATTAAGAATACTGTCTAATAAACTGTTAGTTCCATTGAAGTTAATGTCCTGTTAAATCTTAAATTACTAAAATTTTTTTGTTACTACTACTTTAGCCCTTTAGTACAGGATCAGAAAGGAGCAGAGTGAAGTGAGATTCTGTTTTGGGTAAGATAAATTACATTTATCCTTGTTGAGTCCTTGCATCTGCTAAGTCAGTACGTAGCAGGCATCCTAGCATGAAATCTTTGACAACATGGTAAATTAAAATTCCACAGGAAATCTTAGCAGAACAGTTCTTTAAATCACCTCCGTGCCTCATGGAAGTGTGGAGATGCTGTATTTGAACTTAATGAGAATTCTTGTGTAAGTAATCAATGAAGTTCTGTATAATCAGGGAGTGGACAGAATTTTGTGCAGCATTATTCTTAATATCATCCCAGAAGAAACCCTCCACAGCTATGAAAAATCTTAAAACTTGAACCATTCAACTAATTTACTTTAGGATAAGAAAACCCTTCAACTCATGCAGCTCCAAGGCCCTTTAATTAGAATAGAAATAGAAATGGTGTTTGTAGGATGCCTTTTCCTGGAATGAAGCAAGACGTTGGCTGCCCTGTGTCACTTCCTGGTGCTTTGGAGGCTTCCATTTGGTCATGTGGAAAACAACCCAACTGCTTCTTCTTAAATAGTAACTTAGTTATGATTTCCCAATCCCTGTGAAACCAGATGCCAATTCATCTGTAACTTCTGTTGTTTTTGTAGATTCCTACCAGGCCTGGAGCTGTGGTTGGGGATGTTAAGCGAGTGTTGGCTTCAGCTGGTTTTGTAGTCACTGCAATCAAAAATTGGAGTTGTTGGCGCTCTGTGAAACCAGCAGTAGATTTGTCTCCTCCGCTCCGGCCTCAGCTCATGTTCGAGGCACTGAATTGGATTAAATTCTTACTGTCCATGGATTTTGGCTCTCAGCATTAGTGGATTGGTAATTGATATTCTCAATTTTCATATCCACTTTGAGCCATATGGCACACCGTGTTGTCTCAGCAATGCATTTAGCGCCGCTTTCTTGTGAGCAGGTTGAAATGGGAAATTGGCCATTCCAGTTGTTCAATCACCCTTGGGTCAGTTGTCCTTGGAGCCTCTAATGCCTCTGGTCATGGCAGAATTTCAGATGGGGTCTTATTTATAATACAGAATTTCAGATGGGGTCTTTTTTTATACAGAATTTCAGATGGGGTCTTTTTTTTAACACAGAATTTCAGATGGGGTCTTTTTCTTATAGAGAATTTCAGATGGGGTCTTTTTTTATACAGAATTTTAGATGGGGTCTTTTTCTTATACAGAATTTTAGATGGGGTCTTTTTTTTGTACAGAATTTCAGATGGGGCCTTATTTATACAGAATTTGAGATGGGGTCTTTTTCTTATAGAGAATTTCAGATGGGGTCTTTTTTTATACAGAATTTTAGATGGGGTCTTTTTTTAATACAGAATTTGAGATGGGGTCTTTTTTTAATACAGAATTTGAGATGGGGTCTTTTTTAATACAGAATTTGAGATGGGGTCTTTGTTTTATACAGAATTTGAGATGGGGTCTTTGTTTTATACAGAATTTGAGATGGGATCCTTTTTTGATACAGAATTTTAGATGGGCTCTTTTTTAATACAGAATTTGAGATGGGGTCTTTTTTTATACAGAATTTCAGATGGGATTTTTTTTTATCCAGAATTTTACTGGTTATGTGGCCAAAAAAAAAAAAAAAAGATAACCTTGAAAGCAGCTTGCTTGCATTAATGAAATGTTTCTTAAGCATGTGACTGAAGATAAAATTGACATTTTTTGAAGGGAGTCTCTTGGTTGCTTCATGTGCAGACTGAAAATGAAAAGAATACATATTCCATTCAAAATGTTTCTTTTCTCCCCACTGATAAAGTTGGAAGTAGCATTAGCCAAGGTCATGATAAAAAACAAAAATACCCCCAAGCCCCTCTGTTTCTATTTAACATAGTGTCTCCATTTATTATTTCTTCCCAGGGTGTCCAGTGTGCTGGGGATTTTGGGAGTGTGGATTTGTTTTTCACCAAACAGAAATATATGCAGAATCCATAGATCCTTGAGCCAACTGGTAGTTGAGCAGAACATTAAGGGGTTTTTAAAAGCTTGGAGCTGGCTATGAGCAATACCTTTACTTGAGATGCCAAAAGAATCAATGTAAATTACTGTGCAAGGCTTCCTAGTACCAAATATGGACACTCCAGGATAGGTTTTTAGGCAGAATACTGCATTTTTGTTAAAATAGTAATTATTTCTGAGTAGAGAGGAAGGAGAGGGTTAGCCTTGGAGTAGAAATACACACTTAAAAATCATTTTGTGAACATAAAAATCAGATCTTCTTGGCCTCTTTTTTACCAGCTGACCTTCTAAAATGAGTTCTTTGCAATTAATATCTTGTAAGAGTATTCATTTGTATTAACTGCAAATGAATTCATGTATGAATATATCAATACTTGTCCACTGCATTTATTGGAACGATGCAGAATATTTATAATTTGTTAATCTCTTAAAAATACACTGGAATATTTCTGGAGGGTTTGAGTGCACTGGCTCCAGGGGTGATGTTTCCCTTGGCCAGTATATTCTCAGAAATGCAGGAATTTTCTGTCTTGAACCCAGCTAGGGAGTACTGACAATATCCTGGGTGCCATCTGGAAGCAGCCAAGATGTGGTGGCTCCTGCTATGTATATCTTACTCTCACTTTTAGTGGGGGTGCTGCAATTAGATGCCTACATGGGAATTTTTGGTTTTTTAATGTGTTAGCCAAAAAAAAAATTCCTTTTTTGGGGACGTTATGGAAGTGTGATTTGTAAGGAGCCATGGAAATAATAACTTGTAAATTCTCTGCAGGGTTTTTAGTGCTGGCCTGAAGTGGCAGAAGATAGAGATGCATCTAGGTGTTGTACATTGACCTGGTTATTGGGATTTGGGCAATGAGGGCTTGAGAAAGCAGTTAAAAAGCAAATGTTGAGATGTTGCTGGAGTTAAGTCTTGTTAAAATGCAATAAAGTAACTCCAGCAGGTTTAAAATTGGAATCCTTTGGGGAAGGTGTTGCAGACATTTTGAAGATGTTCCTAAAGGGAACACAGTCATAAATTTTAGATTTATGAACATGTTCCCTTTATCAAATATTCCCTGGTAATTAAGAATTGTTGAAAACAAGGCGGTTTTGTCAGGAAGGGAAGACCTCCAGTTATTTCTGCATGTGATGGGACTGAAGGGTTAAAATTTGATCCTAATGATGGATCAGTGAGGATGAGGCTGGAGACTGAGGAAGGTGACCTGAGGGGGCTTAGAGGGGACAACTCCAAGGTGGCTCTGTCATTGAGGGTGGGAAGGACAGGCCAAACCTTGGAGCTCTTTTCACAGATCATCTTCAGAACTTGAGGAGGGAAAAATGAGCAGCATCAAATACAGTGAAGGCAGAGAGGCTGGTTAAAAACCTAGCTGCCATTTTAATGGGAAATGGAATTCATTGCTGTAAGTAGTTGCCCTGAAACTGCTTCATTAAAAATAAGTATATTAATTGAGGAGGTAGAATATCAGCTTGTCAAATCACTGCAATTTCTAAATGTCTTCTGTTTAGAACAGAAATACTTTCTAGATGTTAGAAGGATTAATTGAATTGTGTACACTTCAATATTTTTTTTCTCTCTGTTCCTACCTTGATCTGAAGAAGGTTTGCCTACAATTTCATGCCAGTTATGTTTATCATGTTTTTTTTTCAGATGAGAATATTTTTGATGTCTTCTTGAAAACTGCAGTAATGCCTGCCAGCACTCCCCAAAAAAAGAAAATATTAATTATCTGTAATTAGATAGATTAGATAATTTTTTGTAGCTTTATGTAACGTGGTCCTATATTCAAAGCTATGTATAGATTTTTGTCACTATTTTAAGCTTGTTCTTTTTTTTCCCCCAGCAAAGGGAAAAAAAAAAAAAAGTAAAACCAAAATACTTCTCTGTGGAAACTCAGAGTTCCATCCCAACTCCTGCATGCTGTGTGTGAAAGTAGGTTCAGGGAATATTTTATCAGTTCAGATATCACTGCTGATTTGGCTCATCCTCATTAGAAAATCAAACTGGTTTGGGGTGAGGGAATAAAGGAGAAATCTCAAGGCTTTTTCTGTGTGACTTGAGGCAGGAGCTGAGGGTGTTGGCCTTCACTGACAGCAAGGGATGCCCTGTCTGCTGTTACAGTAACCCTAATTCCAGCCCCTGCTGGCTGGTAGTTCCTTTCCCAAAGCAAAGGAGTTTCTGCTGGGCTGTTCCAGGTGAGCTGCTCATTCTGTACATCTCCCTTTGCTCACTGCATTTCTCTTTGCTCTTGCCTGCCTTGGGTTAGGTGTGGGGAACCATCTTAAAAGTCTTCTCAGGCACGTGTGCTCTGTGTTTATCCTGCCATTTCAGGCTTTCCCAAAATCTCTCAATAAATAGAGGTTATCTAAAATTACTTGCAAAACCATGAATTATTTGACAAGCTGAGTGGGTTTTGTTTTATTTTTGTGAAACATTAAAATTTCCTACACTGATCTGGCAGAAGAATCTTTAATTATGAGCCTCAAGATCTGAGTTTAACTTGCATAGATACAGAAATACACAGGCCCAGTATTAATGGGCTCTTCTTTACTGGAAGGGCTTTCTCACTGGCACATCTGTGCTAACATGGGATATTTCCCCAGATTTCTTTTCCTGAGGGTGGCTGGGCAGGATGTTGAGCTTACAGATGTTGTTGGAGATCACATGTCCTGTCCAGATGTGCCTTGCAAGCTTGGGGTGTTGCTGCCCTTCTGCAGTCTGTGGGGAATGTGGCTTTCTCCTGGAACTGGAGAAATGAAATCTCTTCTATCACACAAACCACTTTGTATTCAGTCCAACTGTTTGGAGTTCTGTAGGTATTTGAGAGATTTACCAAAACAAATGAGGGGTAGGAGGTGGGCCAAAGCTGCAAGGTTAAACCATAGAGAAGATGGTAAAAATGTGCCCTTTATTGTTGATGCAGAGATCTTAAAAGTCAGTGCTTGGTTATCTTTGGTAGTAAAATTGGCAAGGCCAGGCAGAAATGTTCACTCTGTCAACAGCACTGATCACAAGTCCTTGAACTTGGTTTGAAATATGTTCAATACTGATATTTTCTAGTAAGATCTTCGTGGTGAAACCCAGTGCAGAAAGTCTGGTTTAGTCATATGTGTGAAGTTCTGTCGTGTTTAACTTCATTTAAATTATATTGGAGCTGATACATGTTGGTTAGCACCAAGTGGTTCGAGGTATGTGTTGAATGTAGCAATGCTTGAATCTCAAAATAAAAAAGTAAACTTAGGTTTCAATATTTAAAATCTAAAAAAAAAATAGTTATAACTGCATAATACAAAACTTACTACATTTTGTTTGCAGTAAATGACACAACAGAGCTAAACAGAGCAGGCCTATGCCTGCCTCAAGAAATCTGTTCATGGTCCTCTTGCATTTTTATCTTTTTGCTTCCCAAAACTCTGGGGGGTTTTCACAAATATGTTGGGAGGTTGGTGTGGTAATTTTCTCTGTTTGTCTAGAGAAACAAGGTAGATGTGATATTCTGCTGAAATCTTGAAAGAAGCTGATCCTGTGCTAATTGAGGAGCTGTCCTTGTTGGACATGTGTTTGATATTCCTGCTGCACATCCCCTGGAGTGGCAGCTCTGGAGTCAGCCTCTGTCTGTGTAACAAAGGTGGTGCCTGGACAAAGATCAGGAGCTGCCTGATGCTCGTGGCACTGGAATTGTGCTGCATTCCCTGCAGCTGGCAGGTGTTATCTGCCCAGAGACTCTGTGCAAGCTCCTTGCTGGAAATGCTGGCTAGCACTCACAGAAAATAAAACTGAACAGGAACCATTTCCTAATGAATTTCAATCTTGGCAAAGAAGTCAAGAAGCAAAAGGTGCCTGAGGTGTTGGGGAAGTGGGTTTCTGTATGTGGAAACTCAAATATCATGGACACTTCGGACAGTGAGGTCAAATTGGTTGGTTTGGCTTCAGTTCTTCCTTCCTTCTCCTAACCATGGGCAGCAGATGAGTTTCAGGAAGTACTGAAGTTCAGCATTTCAGGAAGTGCTGTGGTTGATTTATCCTGGGTGCCTCTGCTGCTCTGGGGTGGGGGAGCCTGTGCAGGGCTGGCTCAGGCACAGCATTTATGGGTGGGAGTACCCAGTGCTCATCCAGAGGGGCTGGGCTGAGCCTCAGCAGCTCCACAAAGCTCCCAGTGCTCACCCAGAGGGGCTGGGCTGAGCCTCAGCAGCTCCACAAAGCTCCCAGTGCTCATCCAGAGGGGCTGGGCTGAGCCTCAGCAGCTCCACAAAGCTCCCAGTGCTCACCCAGAGGGGCTGGGCTGAGCCTCCAGGGTCAGGCAGAGCCTCAGCAGCTCCAGGGCTCAACCTGGCTGCTGCTTTGGCACCACTTTGCAGGTGGTTTATTTTGATAAAATAGGTGGGATTGTCTTCTGATGTTTTCAGTTTTGTTGTTCTCAGTTAATTCTCTGGTGTTACTTATTTTTTTTTCTCAATTTATCGTGTTTTGCTCTAAATTTTGATGACCTTACAAGACAGACACCATCTCTCCAGGAATACAAGTGCTACTTGGAGATTAACAACAGTTTTCAGAGAGTTAATGCAGGTCCCTTGGGAAGAGGAATGTCCAAGGGTGAAGCCAGCATTTCCTGCTGTACCTTTGTGCTTTCTGCTGTGCTCTCCTATCAGCACTGAGCATTGCTGCCTTGTGTGTTCCCAAACTTCTCAGTCTAATGGATTCAAGGTCTCCTGTGTTACTCGACGTTTCAGGCTCAGCCTTGCTTTCCTTGTTCTCCTGTACCTTGTTTTGTACAAACAGTACGTAGCAAAATGCAGCAATTGGGAGAAATCAATGAGCTACTCAGGGCATAAATCATTGCTCTCCAAACCAATGGAGCTGCTTGCACAGTGATTAAAGATGGGGCATGTTGGTTTTGGGGCTAGAGAATGAAGTATTGCTCAGTCTGTTTGGGGTGAAAAGATGTGAGAAATGCCATATTTTAATCTCTGTTGAATATCTTTTATCTGCTACATGCATATAATATATTTTGTTGATTTTTAAGGTCCACTGAAATGCTTCTTATTTTCAGACTGTGCTGGAAAGCAGCTGTTTTTCATGGTATAGCTAAACCTATTCTAACAGTGCTCTGTTAATCTCTTACTGAAGATCACTGTGCTGTTTGAACACTAAATTCTTATTTCAGTGAATTGAATGTATTCCGTTTTTTAGCTGGGGCTTGGATAAAGATCTTTTACATGGTTGTAAAGAATGAATATTTTGCTTTTAGCTGATCTCTGAGGCTTTGTACAGTCTGTGTAGCAGAGGCACAAAGGAGCAGATGGTTTGTTCCAATGTCTTAACTCCCCTATTTTTGTTGGGGCAGATGTGACAGCAGCTATGGTGAGAAGGTAGTTATCAACTCACGTCCAGCCTTTCTCCAATATGGGCTTACTTTTGTTGCTTCTGTTGCATTTTTCTCCTTATTATTTTTACTTCATAAAAGCTTCATACAGTGAAAGCTTGCTTGCTTTCTCTGAGTGCTTCTAAGGCAGAGCAGGAGGAAGAATCCCTGGTTCCTGAAGTGCTCTCTCAGGATTTGATGCTGGCAGCAAAAAGCGTTTTGGGTGCAGCTCCTGATGCGTTTGGAGAAGCACAGTTGAGGTTGGTGGAACATGGGCTGTGCTGCTGCTCCTGGAAGCACAGGGTGCTTCTTTCTCATTAGTGTTCCTCATTACTGTTCTGAGGGCCTGGTGCACTGAGACACGGCAGCGTGTGAGCTGCTCAGCACATCAGGGAAAGGCTTTTCAGAATCCCAGCTGGCCATAATAAAAGATCACTGTAGATCTGGGAGTGCCTCCCTCAGATCAGGAGGTGAGATGTGTCAGTTTGACTGGCTCTCCATCCTTGTTTTGAAATGGATTTACTTGTGAGGATGTGAAAAGCAGGGTGGCCAAGTGTAGCTTTCTGGAAGTTGTTGTATTTTGTAAAAGGGTGGAGACAGGAAGCAGTTGATTCTCCTTTGACTCAGTTGACTCTTTATTAGCTGGCATGTGTAGAACAAAATGGATGATTCAGCTCCTGTTGATAAAATAGCAGAGCTGAAATGTATGGAAATACAAAATACAATAATGGGGATTTCTGCTGATTTCCTGTGCTTATGCAGGCATGGAGTCTTACTGATTTATTTTTTGTGTTAGTGTTTTCCATGTCTATTCCTCAATATTTGTTTCTGGGCTTTTTTTGGTGTTGTAAAGAAGTGGTCACAGAACCCATTTCCTCCTCTAATGTAATAAATATTGTAGTGAAGATCTTAATGTACCTTAAGCTGATGTCACTGTGGTGGTCACATCTGAACCAGCACATGATTTCTAACAAGGTGAAGATCATTCCAAGACAGATGTGTTGGCAAGCAGAGCTGAGAGAAATCCCATCCAGGCTTTTGGAACCCACTTGTTCTCTTACACTTTAATCCCTGACAGGGCAGCTGATCCACTTGATGGATTTCATTGTAATCTCCAGGATTTTGGTAACAGGAGGTGCCTCTGCCAGGTTTTGCATCTCCCCATTCATTTATTATTTGCCTGGGAATTCAGTGCAGTGTGATCCAGTCACACACTGGGCTCTCCTCAGCACCTCCTGGGGAATATTTGGGCAGAGCTTGAGCAGAACATCATCCTGCTAGAGACATCCATCAGTCTTGGTGAGGACTTCTGAGCGTTTTTAAATCACAGAAAATGAGCTGAAGACTGCTTGAAAATTGGCTTACCCAGAAGTGACTTTTAAAAGACAATATTTGGGTACTTAAGGGGAATTCTCAAGAATTACATTTCTTAATAGGATTGCAATTTACTATAAGCATGTTCTTAAAGTGTGGATTAAAAACTTGGTTTGATACCTGAATAAACCTGGTTTTAATGTTAACTTCCATTAAAAAGAAACAACTGTATGAATTTAGGCATGTAAAGTGTTTTCATTTGCTGTGTAATGATTGTGTCACCCTGGGACACTGTGAGCTCCTCCTCCAGCTGTGTGCTTCCATTTCTGGCTTCTAGGAGAAAATGTTCTCCGTACAGCTTGGATTGTGACCTACCCCAAACCTATGGATTCAGCTGATAGACACGAGAGATCACCCATGGTATCAAATAGAATATCCTGATCCCGTGGCATTACTGGGGAATATCACAGGAATATTGCAGTGTTACTTAGTCATGAATTATTAAAGCAAGACTGCAATATTCCTGTGGTGCATGTGCTCTGCCCTGCTTAGGTAAACACAGATTCTGGTGGCTTGGCCAATGAAGTGAAAACAGCAGTAAAAAGTGGAGGTTCATGATAAAAGAGCTGAGGGAAGCAATGAGAAATGACAGCTGAAGTAAGGAACAACTGTTCAGTTACTGTAAGGCTCTGCAGATAGAAGCATCTAGTAATAAATGCTGAGTCATTTCTCTGTTGGTTAATTAATAGGAATTTATTCTCCTTCAGTGCTGCGTGTGGTTTGTTTGTCAGTCTGAAGGGAGATGTCTGCTGGTGTGTGACAGCAAAATTGCTTGGGTTTGGATAAAGGGATACTTCAGGAAGTGCCAATTTTCCATGACATTTTCCTGATAAATGTAGCTAGAAATTGATGCATAAGCAGAAATCGATGCATAAGTAGATGTTAAGTTTTTACTCTGGTTTTGGGGTTTTTACATTCTTTTTGAATGGTAAGGTCAGGAAAGAAGACAGTAAAAACATCACTGACTGGTTGGATAAAATTGGTGAGGTTATCTGTAAATGTGTTGCTCTTCAGAAGGACTAAGTGCATAGAGATAATTGGAATAAAATCTAGATTATTTTTGTGATATAATAAATAAAACTTTGTTGAAAACTTACACTAAATACCAGTAATTTTTGTTCTTAAAATAAGTTAACTTTCCATGCCTGTTTCTTCTCAGGAAGTGTAAAAATGCTTTTAAATGGGAATTTCTTTGAGAGGAAAACAGAAAAGATGTGGTTAGGAAATGTTTGGGCTTGGGTCACTGAAGTACCAAGAGTTATTAAAATTAGTGAATTACTTCAAAGATCTCTTAAGACCTTTCTTTTTAAAAAGTGCTATTTTAAGCATTTGGCTTTAGGCCTCTGTTAAACTTGTAATATCAGTTCTTTTAGTTTTTTACAGCAATTCTCTGCTGTACCTAGAATATTAAAATGATTTTTTTTTTAATAATGCACATGGCTTCCAGATGCATTGAAGGATTAATGAAATGACCTGTTAGAGTCCAGATTTTTTATGCTTAAATATGACATCAGTATGATTCTTTTTTTAAATGTAGGTCATGGGATTAGCATCAGGAAATGTGAGCATTTTGGCAGCGTGGGATCGTGCCTGCCATGAAGGCAGCTGGCTTTGTGCAGTGCTGGTGGCAGGAGGAGGCACTGAGCACACCAGGGCTGTTCATTGCACTCATGTGTCCTGCCATGGTCTTAGCATTGGTGGCTGCTTGGCAGGCTGCTATTTTGAGGAAGTGCTAAACTGCCCAAAAGTTGATTTCCAAGTCCTTGTTCAGCAGAGGGAGGGATGACTCCCTGGAAAATGGAGCCGTGCAAGCAGGAGCTGATGGACTGTGCATGATGAGCATTTTGGTGCCTTTCAGGGGGTGTTCTGTTGTGGTACTGGTGGTAACAACCTCTGGCATATCGGGAATTTGAACGCTCAAGTTTAACTTTCATGGTGAATTATTCATATTCTGTAGCAGTTTTGGAGGAGACAGAAATGCCCTGTTCCTCTGAGACAGTGGTTGCAATTTGGGACTTGGAATGTGGAAGTGCCTTGCTGAATTGGGGTTCTGCAAGGTCTTTCAAGGTTTAATTTTCTGAGATAAAAGCTTAATTTTTTTTCTTTCTTCCTTTTTTTTTCTGACTAGCAGCAGCTATTTATGGTGGATGGGTTTGTTGTGGGTTTTTTGTTATTTTTGTGGCAGTTTGGATTCTCAGGTGCCAAACTGAGGCGGTGTGGGGCACTTGTGCCTTGCCTCAGTGCCTCACAAGGGCAGTTTGGTGCACTGGGGGCTGTTCCATGTGGGTCTGTTCTGCCTGCTTTCTCCTCTTGTATGTGCTGCTTTGTGTCAATGAGGTTACAGGATAAGGGAACGTGGCCAGGACTTTGCCAGCACCCTAGAACTTGACCTTTATTATTCTTTAGCCAACAATTTTTCTGTGTTTTATGGAACAAGGAGAATTTTTTTTTATTCCTAATGTGATCTTAGATCCATGGAGCTGAGTAGAAAAAGTGCACAAGTTTCTTCAGGAAGAAAACATTTCTGGACTTCTTTTACTTAAACCAAAACACAGAAAAACTCTGAAACTCTCAGCATCAGTGAGTCTAGAAATGGAACCTGTCCTTCCCTGTTGAGCTATAGGTAATAGTGAAGCACTGATGAAATCAGGTTGTTGAGTTGCAGCTATTTTTAGCACGTGTAATTATCATTTCAGTCACACACTGCATTGAAAATGGAAATTTGTGAGCACTCCAGCCAGCCAACGTGGCTGCTGCAAGATGAGCATTACCACTGATGGACCTGATGCTTGTTTTGTGTGTACTTCCCACTAATATATGGAAAAATGTCTACTGAGCACAGCAACTGCTTCAGCTGGGAACTTGGCAATTCTTCAGCACGAGGAGCAGCCAATACCTCCCACAGAAACATTCAGCTGTGCTGGCCTCGCACCACACGAGCGCTTTCAGGAAGTTTTCGAAGGAGTTGTACAATCTCCTGTTGTCCCTAGCAGGGTGAGCTCTTTGGCAAACCTGTTGTAGGAAGGTCCTGCTTGCTTTTCAGAGTTGGTGTGCTGGGAAATTACAGACGTGGCAGATGCTTCCCAGAAAGGGGACTTCAGATAAAGGAGGAGTTGGAGCCTTCTGCTCAGCGGGTTCAGATTTATGAATTTGGAATTATTAATTCATACTTCTCTAGGTTGGACTTCAAAGCTGCCCTTGGAGGAGGGGACAGCAAAGACTTGGGTTTCTGGACTCCAGCTCTGCACTCCCCAAGGAAATTCTGAGCTGCAATGAAGTAACTCTTGGAGGGGCACACGCAGATCCTGAAATGTCCTTTGAGCTTCCAGCTGTCTGCTTGAGCACTTAATGGTTTTAGTTAGTCATTAAACTGAAAATGGGATTTTTGGGGGAGTTTTTTGTATCCAGAACAATCTTGAAAGTTTAAATTTGAGACTTAATTACATTGGAATTTCACGATGCTGGCAGTGCTTTGGCAAGGTGCTGTAATCTCCTGAGCATCTTGCTGCTGTTCTGTGATAATAATCAGCCATGTAGACTGGAAGAAAGGATTTTAATGAATAACTTGCAGTTGCTGTTCCACAGCCATTATCTGTGCCTGGTAGGTGCTACATTGCAGTGCTGATGGTGCTGGGTACCTGTGCAAGAGCAGCCTAAATTAGGAACTGCCTGGCTCCATCCAGCCAGCCCTGCTGGCTCAGGGCTGCAGAGCAGCAGAGCAACTTCACTTCAAATGGCTGCTTTATCTCAGTAGTGATACTGAGGGTTGGTAGTAGGTTTTTGGGTAGTTTAAGGGTTTTTTTGGTTTTTTTTTCTTCCCCTCCAGCACAGTTATTGTTGAGTGCCTTGATTAAAACAACCCTGTGTGCCACTCTTGCAGGAGGATGTGTTCTGCAAGACATTTTTAAGATTCGTGTGGTGTAATGGTCATGAAAATCAGTTTTTACTGGTGTTGGTTGACATCCATGTTAAACTGTGCTGCTAAAGCCACTCAAATACCTGTGGATACATGGATTGCATCCCCCACTGAACACATCTCCCAGCTTCACCATTCCTGCAGCAGGGACAACTGCTGGGAGTCCTGGCAAACCCCATCCAGGGTTTGAGCCAGGTCCTCAGGGTCTCCTCTGATGCCTGGCCCCACATCACTGGGCATGAATTGCTGGTGTGTTTTAAACACAAGGATGCCTTTGCAGCAATTCAGATATTTAGCCTTGGCATCCAGTCAATGGGTGTGGAAAGCAGTCTTGAGAAGGTTGGAATTGCATCCAGAATATTTGGGTTTTAAGTCCCTCATTGAATCCATAGGTCAAGAGGAAAATGTGTTTATCTGGTAAATGGCTCTGGAGAGGGTACAGTGAGTGTGTGTAATCTGCTTAGGAAGTTGCTTCATTTTGGAGGGTTATTCAGATTTCCTGTGATGTTCAAACATTTCAAAATGCTTTCCATGCTCTTCCAAATCATTTTTCTTCATTTTCTTCCCTGCTTTCCCCAGCCTCGTGAAAAAAGTTGGTGTCTTCTGCAGAAATCTTCTTCATATGTAGACTTATACCTGGAGTTGAGATGAACTGGATTGGTGAGGGGCTTGGCACACAACCCTGTGAGGAATAACTGAGGCAGCTGGGGGTGTTTGTCCTGGAGAAAAGGAGACTCAGGGCTGACCTTGTTAATCTTAAAATTCCTGAGAAAGGTGCTGTGCTCAGCTGGGGCTGGGCTCTTTCTCCAGGCACTGACAGAACCAGAGGACACAGCCTCGAGCTGCACCAAGGGAAATACAGGTTGGACATTGGGAAAAGTGTTTCACAGAAAGGTGATGGAGTTTTTTCCAGAAAGGTGAGAAAGTTTTTCACAGAAAGGGGATAAAGTTCTGGAATGGCTGCCCAGGGAGGTGCTGGGGTCACCATCCTGGGTGTGTTTAACAAAGCCTGGGTGTGGCACTGGGTGCCAGGGTTGAGTTGAGGGGCTGGGGCTGGGTTGGACTCCATGGTCTTTAAGGTCTCTTCCAACCTGGGGATTCTGAGAATTTGGGGGAATTTTGGGGATTCCCAGGAAGCAGGGAGGTGGTGGAGTCACCATCCCTGGGTGCCAGGGTTGAGTTGAGGGGTTGGGATGGATTGCACTCGATGATCTTTAAGGTCTCTTCCAACCTGGGGATTCTGAGAATTCTCTGAATTTCCCGCTGAGTTGTCAGCTCAGAGTAACTGCTTCATATCTGTAAAGAAAGAAGGATATTGGGCTAGCAGCAGTCAGTGAGGGAAGCTTGACCCAGAAATGAAGAAGTTCTTGACTCGTGGAGTTCCTTTACTCTTTTTTAGCCCAAATGGCTGTGCTGGTTGTTCACTTGCAGCAGGAGGCTGTGGCCGTGTGGGGACACTGGGGACAGCAGCCCTGTGTGGGGCTGGCTCTCCTCCAGTGCTTTGGTGTGATGGTTGAACCACTTGAACCATGCTCCCAGTGTTCTGTGGAACTTTTTGTTCTCTGGTGTTTTTGAAACCCCAGTTTTTGGTGTCAAGGGCCTGCAGCTCTGGGCTCAGCAGGGCTGGCAGGGCCGCGTGTGCAGCTCCTCACCAGAACTCTCCACCGAGGCAGGAGTGAACTGGCCTCTCATTTTCGTGTTGCTTTTACCAGGCTACATTTTAGCTAAAAATGGAAGCTTGTGGCAATGCAGATCTTTTTTTCATGAGTAGCTTGTCTGCTTTTGTCCTTAAATGAGCTCCATCTTTAAGGTAGAATTGAAAATATCTCCGTTGCCAGGACTGCGTTCTGCGAGCATCCTCAAGTAGAAACTTTAACCCTTTGAGAAATGAACTCAACTTTTGTGGAAAAGTTTGCTGTTATGCTTCCTTCCTCTTCTTCCAGGCTGGTTAAAGTGGTGGGGGTTTTTTGTTTTGGTTTTGTTTTTCATTTTTGCAGAAGCCATATGAACTCTGCAGCACCTCTCCTGCATTAATGAGAGTGCAGCACAGGACAGTAATGATGGTGTGTGCTTTGCCCTTTGCTGTTGTGTATTTTGTGTGCTCTTAGTGCACCAGCATAAATTTACTTGGTTGCATTTCAGGTAATTCTTCCAGAATTTCATTAAATTTCATTATCTCTGTAGTGGGGGCATTTTTTTTTTTTTCCTGTCAAGACTTCTGGAACTTGACTGGAGCTGCTCTGTTTTCAGAATTTAAAATGGTCATGTCATGTTTTTGTGTCTGGGGAGTGGAGTTTGGCCTCTAAGTGTGAGTTCCTGTTTATGTCCCAAAGTGTGTTGTTCTGGCAGTAACAAACAAAACTGCTTACTCTGTGATGGTTTCATAATCACAGCATTAAAATGTTTATCTATAAATGAGCTTGGGTGAGGATGATCCATATCCTAAGTAGCTTAACCTCCATACCAGACACTGAAGTGGTTTGTAAATTCTCCAGCTAGTAGTGAACTGTAAAATCAGAAAGGTGCATTTTATGGAGATTTCACTTGGAAGTGTGTGGGGTTCTAGGCTGGCTTTCTGGTTTAAGGTCATTTTCCTTCAGTACCTTCTTGCTTTGTGCTCAGAATAATCTCAGTTTTCCTCATGCAGCAGCTTGGGGTCCCCTGGCATCACCCCCAGCCCTTGTCCTGGTGTGTGACAGAGCCAGACCCAGGTGTTGGGATGCAGAAATGCTCATCAGTGTTGGGCATCTCGGGCTGAGCTCAAATATCGCTTTGTGCTACCTGGGGAAAAAGCTGTGCCCAAATCTCTTACATTTTCCCCTTGCTGCAGAGCCAGTCTGTGCAACCAGGGCCCTCCAGCCCGTGTGAGTTCCTGGATGTGTCAATTCCTTCGGTACTTTCTGCTGCCATGGGGGATGTAAAGTTGTAACTCTGGTGTGCTCTCACTGGAGCTCCTCAGTAGGAGGTTTATGTAACAACTTCTGATAAAATAGATACCATGATACTTAACTGTGATAGGTAACATCTTCTGATAAAATAGATACCATGATATTTAACTGTGATAGGTAACATCTTCTGATAAAATAGATACCATGATACTTAACTGGGATAGGTAACAACTTCTGATAAAATAGATATCGTGATATTTAACTGGGATAGGTAACATCTTCTGATAAAATAGATATCATGATATTTAACTGGGATAGGTAACAACTTCTGATAAAATAGATATCATGATATTTAACTGGGATAGGTAACAACTTCTGATAAAATAGATATCATGATATTTAACTGGGATAGGTAACAACTTCTGATAAAATAGATACCATGATATTTAACTGGGATAGGTAACAACTTCTGATAAAATAGATATCATGATATTTAACTGTGCTTAGAAGGCACATGGAGCTCAGGGACAGGATTGAGCAGAAATAATTCCAGTGTGTTGAAAATGCTGGTTTGGGGAGGGGGCACTTTGTAGGACAGTGGAAATTGTGTGGCTGATACTGCATTCTCTTCTAATCCTAAATTCTCTGATACCATGGACTTCTCTATCACTAGGGCAGGAGAACGATCTCAGGATTGCAAGAATTTCTTGGGAAAAGGTCACAATGAGCTGCATGACACAAATTCATCTTTTGGTTGTGTTACAGTAAATAAACTGTGCCCATTTCCTTCAGGAAGGCAGACCAGCTGCTCAAGTTAGCTCACAGAAATATCTGCACTTTGATAGTCGTTTAATTTCTGTTCGATTTATTGAGAAATGGGTGATCTTTTATGGTAATTACATTAATTGTGGTTTTGGTGTCTTTTTTTTTTCCAGAATTTACATGTTTGACAGCAGAAGTTGGCTTTCTACTGTAGTGAGAGAAAATGTAAGTAGAGAAAAAAGATTTTTTTTTTCCTACTCCCTGAGAAACATCCTATTTTTAAAAAGTGGTTAATTCAGATTTTTGGCTGTTCATCCGTGCAAACCTCAAGTAAGCTTTTTCTCCTTTAGCATGTGTATTCTTGTGTCAACAGGAAGGATCTTAAAATGGCCAGGAAACCTGGTAAATAATAGATGTTAGTGCCTGCCTCTGTCAGAGAGGGAGCTGGCAAAGCACAGGGAGACCACAGATGAAACTGTTTCATCTCAGTGGGGCAGGGAACTGTAATAAATAAAATGATGAGAATAGTCATTCTCTCATGAATGAAAAATTACTGCTCCACCATGTTTGACAAAAGAAGGCCAAATTTCTTTTGAGCAAAGTGGCTCTTGTCAGAATGTTCTTTTCAACGTGGCAGTGTTATTTAAACAGAACCTGACAGTTCCAGAGTTGATATTCTGTGTAATTGTAATTATTACTATTGTTCTTGGAGCAGTAAAATCTTCATTACCTTCCAGACTTCAGCTTGAATCTCTGTGAGGAACGTTGCTAATTGGCCAAGTATTTGCAGAGTTCAATCTGATATTTTCAATTGCTGGATATGTACTGGTTTTCTAAAGACAGGCAGCAGGCCTTGTTCCTCTGCCTGTATCTCCCTCTGGACCCAGGGGACCCTGAATTTTATCTTCTGTTTTAGTTCATATAAGTGAGAGAGAGAACACCTCAGGTTTGTTCCACCAGCAATTCTGATCTGACTGCATTTCCCAGAGAGTAAAAGAGAAACAAGGAATCCATCCCTGCTCCTGAAAACAAAGAGAACCCTCAGCTTTTTAAAATAAATATTATAGAAAATCAATTAAAATAGATACCATAGAAATATCATAGAAATAGCCATCATGGTATTTAACTGTGCTTAGAATGCAAATGGAGCTCAGGGCCTGCATTTTTTCTTCAGTTTTAGTTCATATAAATGGCAGAGAGAACACCTCAGGTTTGTTCCACCAGCAGTTCTGATCTGATGTATTTCCCAGAGAGTAAAAGAGAAGCAAGGAATCCATCCCTGCTCCTGAAAACAAAGAGAACCCTCAGCTTTTGAAAGGCAGTGACGTCGGCTCACTGTAACTAACAGTGACTTGTGGATAATTCCTTTGTCATTGTGGACATGTCCAAGCTGCTGTGCATGTTGCTAATAGGATTTGTGCTATCTGCTAGATTAGCACAGCTCCATTTAATCAGATGTCCTGCTCTGGGGCTGTCTGCTGGCCATGCTGGCAGCTCCTTGTTAAGTTTGGGCTCTGCTTTTGCAAATATTTTGCTTTTCGGCCATGTTGGAGCGATGGGTATTGGCAGGAAAGAGGTTGAGGGAAGAAATGTCAGCCAGGCAGTTCATGGGAGAAAAGGGATTTGCTAAACCTCCTTAGGAAGTTACTGTGCTTGAGTAAAATATGAACCATTTAGCTTGAAACCCTCTGTGCTACAGACACTGCATCCACAGTGGCTTGGTGGGACTGTGTTAGGCTGTGCTAAAAATACCTTGTGGCAAGCAAAGTTTGACCAGCAAGGGATAGAAATTCCAAATATTTGACTTAATGATAGCTGTGATTTCAAATGTGGGGTTTTTTTCTTTTCATTTGTAGAGATGATTTTCAGGACAGAGAGAGGGTGGAAGACTCCATCCTTTTTATTTTTTTTAATAGGAATGGTGTAAGAAAATTAAATAAAGAACTTTTTAGTAAGCATTGCTTCATTGCTGTTACCAGCAGAGGAATTTCAGAGAGGAATAATATTTATTTAACAGTGTTTGGATGAGTTATGTCCAGCTCTCCAGCATCAATACAAATAAATGTGAGGGTGTTAATGATACCTTGGTTTTAGTAACTGGATTTACTTGGGTTGGCACTTTGAGCTGTGGAAAGGACAGTGGAGTTGTTACAATGAAATGAGTGGATTTGAGTTCTTCCTCAACCTTTCAATTTTTCTGTCACTGTTTTCTGAGCAGTGAGTGAATAATTCTTCTTCTTTAAATAAGAATTATTCCACTGGCATGCTGAGTATATCTCCATTTGCAGGAAGCACATGGAAGCTCTGTAAGGCTTCCTGCAGGTGAAAACTTCAGCTGTTGGACACCCAGCTGATGGACCTACCTAATTCTCCTTTTTCACAGGAGTACAGCTCATGGTAGAGTTAGAGAAAAGCAACCCCTGAGCTCTCCCTTTGACATAAATGATGTGACCAATCCTTTGGACACAGCTGAATTGTGGAGTTTTTGGGATGTGGAATGGAACAAATCAGGCAAAGTCAGGTGATTTTCCTGTGTGGGGAACAGAGGGACAAAGTGACTTTTCCATGGGTTCCTTGTCAGAAATGAGGGATTTGGGTCACCTGGAGGAGGGGGACAGGGATGCCCTGAGGTGCTCAGGTTGTTACCCAGCAAGGGGGGAATTACCCACAAGGTGCTCTGCTCAACAGGATTAGGGCAAATAAGCTTAGACCACAGACACTTAAGCACTTCAGCCCTGGGAAGGTCTTGAGGGGGTTGGAGAAAGTGAATTTTATTCCTGAGGAGCTGCCTGCAGGGACACCCTGACACAGTCCACACAGAGGGAGGTAAGCAGGAGTTTGGCTCCTTCCAATTTCTGCACAGCTCTGGGGGAGATGGGGGAAAGGAGTGTGGAACCTGAGGAGTGACTTTTTCTTTTTCTTGATTTGGAAATGCAGTAACTTCTTTGAAAACTCCAGATATAGGATCATCATCCACATCAGGGTTACAGATTTACAGATTCTTCTAGAAACCTTCTTGTAAAACAGGGTTAAATGCCTTTAGAACATGCCAAGAAATAAAAATCTATTTCATGATACTCCATTGTGCTTGTTTGTGATGAGCAGAGACTGTTCAATATATGGCCCATGTCTGTAATATAAATAAATCTGTATGAAATTTCCCTTCTATCAAGAGTGAGAGTGGATAAAAGCATTTTTTCCCCATACATTCTTCTGACCTCACCTGATCTCCTTATTCTTTTAAAAATACTTTTTAAAATACAATACTAGTAAGCTCTGATTTACAGTATAGCTAAAAAGGACATGGGAGGCTGGAAGCCTTTTTTCCTCCCACAGATCTCATATTTCTACCATAAATTCAATTGTCTAAAACTCAGTATAAAAGAAACAGTGGAGCAGCCAAGCTGGTTTGCTGTTTGTCCCATAAATTTTACAGTTTGCTTCAGAGAACTCCTATATTTTCAAGCCCTTGGCTGCTGTAGGGTTGTCATTTCCTGAGTGAGTTCAGTCCTGTTGGCAGGAATTAGCACTTCCTGTTGATGTTGAAACAACAAAGACTACAAAGAGAATGTGGAAATGTGCTTTACACAATTCCTATGGATGCTGACAGAAAGGCAGCTCAGGGTTTGGAGTTGCTTGGGATGCAGAGGGGCCAAGTTGGAATTCTCAAAGTGGATCTATCTTCAAGATGGGAAAATGAACTTTTTAAACTTTCTCCCTTAGGATAAGGGCTCATCTCCTTAGGCCTCTCCCTGTTCCATGCAAAGCTTTGTTTCATTTAAATGCAAGAGAATTCTCTCTCCCAGTGCACGAATTCTGCAGAAAGAAATGGGTGCTATTTTAAGGAGAGCATATCTGCTCTGACTGACGTGAGATTATTCCTCCTATTGTGTTTTTAAATAAAGCTGCATGTAAAGTCTTCACTGTAGTTCCTTGTAGCTGCAGCTGGAATTCTTGGTGTCCTGAGTCTTTATTGCAGTCTCATCAGTGAGTTGCTGTGACCTTGGGCAGAGCACCAAAGTTCTGGGATTTCTTGCTCTGAAATAGGAATGATAGCATCTCTAAGTTCTTTGTCTGGAGTGGTCAGTGCTTGCTTAGTAGGAAATGATGTTATATATTAACTCAGAGAATGGCAGAACTGGAAATGAAGAAGCTGAAAGATCTGAAAAATCACAGTTTATTCTTAAATTACCTCCTTTGTGACAGAAGCAGTGCATCAGTGTTTCACCAGGTGTGGCAGGCTCAAAATTCTAACAGATATCCAGCCCAGAGTGTTTGTCTGAGATGTAAAATGAACAAAACATGTTGAGAAAACAAAAGAGCATTCCAAAGCCAAGCAGGATAATGAAGCACTCAGGATGGGCTTTGTCTTAGCTGGATTTTGGGCTGAGCTGAGCAAGCAATCCTCAAGGGGCTTAGGGATGACCCTGGGACCAGAAGAGAGGAGGAGCAGACCCAGTTTCAGATGAAGTGAAAGGGCCTTGAAGTTGTGTGAGTGGAGTTTTGGGAGAGGAGCCAACTAAAATTCCTTTTCTAAGATACTGTGGGTTTCAGAGAAGAGGAAAAAATGGTAAATGATGCTGTGACAAGATCTGGCATCTGTTCCTAGAGGTTTTCAGTTTGGAATAACTACTATGGAGAGAGCTGCAGCCTAAGTCTGGTTATGGGGGATAGAAATATTTAGGGAATATTCAAGTCTAAACTATTTTGAAGCTTCTTTGAACAGTGATGTTTGTTCTACTACTCTAATTTACCTTGACAGTATGTTCTCTGTTACTGTGACTGCATAAAAATTTGGAAGTTATCCTCATCTTTCTCCTTGGGAAGGGCTTTAGGAAGAAAACAAACCCCACGTGCTTGCAAAGATAAATAAGCTGATTAAATCTTAACAGAATAATATGTAAAGCTGCTAGCAAAGCATTTCCTTTATTTAATGGTAAAGGGTCAATTCTGGCTAATAAAATGTTCTAAAATCACACATTAGCAGTGTCAATTTATAAACTCCAGGTGTTCTGTGTAGTATTTGAAATTGGAATCAATTAATCTTGTTCTGCAGTAAAAGATAAAATTCATCAGCATGTTTCTTCAGCATTTCCATTGCTACCAAGCTGCAGAGATTCTAAAACAAAAAATCAAGGAACAGCTGAGTTGGAGATGTGGAATGCTGAAGAAAATGCCAAGAGTATCTTTCTGGAGCAGACTTTGAAAGCTAAGTTGTGCATGTAATAGGAAATGTCCATATGATTGTGGTACTGGGAGCAGCAGCTCTAAAGGCAAAAGCTGAGGTGGTTCCAGTGCTTGTGATGTTCCCTAGAGCCTCTGTCTTGCAAAGATGAATCTGATCTTTGCCTGATGATAAAATCAAAGGGCTCAAAGTGACTATTCCAATATAATGTATATATATATATATGTGTCATTTGGTGCCTATGGATACTGGGCAAACAGAGGCTTAGAGGGGAGAAGTGTCTGATGGATGTGGTTTCTCAAACTCCTGCCCTCAGCCCAGCAAAACATCCCCGATTTTCCTCTGACAACCCGTTCATGTTACAGTCTGCTCTGGGATCTCAGGCATTTCAGCAGTTCCCAAATAAAACCTTGAACATTTGGGAGTGATCTCCTTTTCTCCACGTAGCAGAACAAAATTTTTCATAACTGTGGTGTTGCAGACAGTTCTTAGAGCATTTTGCTGGTGCTTGTGTCAGTGTAAATCCTTTCTCTGTTCTGGGAGGATTCCTTGCTCTGGTCTGAAGAGCTGCAGGGCAGTTCTGACTTCCATGTCTGAAATTGGTGTTACCTGCTTACTCAGTCCTGGACAACTTGAATTTATACAAAAACAAATCACAACATGAGAAAAGGAATGAAAAAAGGAAAAAAGGTTGGGGCCTGGAGGAGAGGAATAAGTGCAGTTCTATTTTATGGAAGCAAAGCACATCCTTACACTGAGGAGATTTCAGACACACATTTCCACCTGTGTTTATAAATCAGTTTGCTATTTTTTTCCAAGTTTGAAGTGGTTGAAAGGACTTGCAATTTCAAATTCTGCCTTTTCCTAATTGTCCTGCTTGTGCCCTGTTTTTCAGATTTCTGGTTGTTTCAGAGGTGGCAGTGGAGCACACCTTTAGCACAGGAAAATGAGCGAGCTTGACCAGTTACGCCAGGAGGCCGAGCAGCTGAAAAACCAAATCAGAGTATGTATTGTGCCTCAGCACAAATGAGTGTGTCCTGAGCAGGACAGAAACGATGCCTGAAATGTTCCCCCAATGCCAGAGTTCATGAAGAAAGGGCAAACACATATGGCTGCTTTAGAAAATTACTTTTTTGGTCTTTTGTATTGCTTAGGAAATAATAGTTCCAGAAGCAATGCACAAAATTGCTGATGAAATGAAGGTTTACTGAAGTTTGAATGAGCTAGAGAATAGCTAAAGTTAAAAAAAACTGATGGAAATAAGGTCAGTGATAAAATTTGTCAGAGCTTTGTCCACTAAGTTCTCAAAACCCTCTGAGGTTGGATTCTGCACAGCCTCTCTGAACAAGCAGTTCCACTGCTCGAGCACCTTTGTGGTGAAAGTTGTGTTGCCCTTCTTCCAAAAGAAGAGAAATTCCAAAGTTGAATGCACAGTGTGTGTTGACAGCAGGCAGTGCATTATGGTAATGCTGCTGGTAGGATGGCTCCTCTCTGGGTGACAGAAATGTTCTTTGAACCTTGGCTTCGGGGGCCTCAATCAACTTGACAAAACAGAGAAAGAAATGTACAGAGCTCCATCCAATTTCTCTGATTCCCTTCTCTTGCAGGATGCTAGGAAAGCATGTGCAGATGCCACCCTGGCTCAGGTAAGAATTTCAGAGTTTAACAGGAATTAAGAAAATATTTCCTTTACAAAAAGAAAATGCTGTGTAAAAAGGTGAATCTGGTTTTGCCTCCTGTAGCAATTTATTTTTATTTTATTTTGCCTTTGGGTGTTTTCTTCCAGAAATAATTACATGTTTGTCCAGTCCCTGAGAGCAGTGGCCTTGAGCTGAGATTTCTTGGAGTGACTCAGGGCACATTTCTGCTGCTTAATGGAAAATAATGCTGTGCCCTGGAGCTGGGAGCAATACTGGTGTTACCCTGATAATCAGAACCATAAGGCCTGCTGAGGTTAAACTTCTTCAGTGTCTGCCACATTTATCTGTGCAGGAGGAGAAAACCCAGATCAAAGGTCTGAAATCCTAGAAGTCTAAGAAGATATGAGCTGAACAAAACAGTTTCTGGGAGTGTTTATAAATGCAGTAGGCTGCTTGTGTGTGTGATAAAGACATGCTGCTTAACATGACAGAACTTGTGAATGGACAGTTGGGGAAAAATCAGCACTGAGAATGTGGGACTGTGGGAACTGAGTGAGAGATGTGTTTCTGCAGGAGAGGGAAGGGAAGAAGTGAGTGTGTGACCTTTCCCTGTTGCAGATCACAGCCAATATCGACCCCGTGGGGAGGATCCAGATGCGCACCAGGAGAACACTCCGGGGACACCTGGCCAAAATTTATGCAATGCACTGGGGGACTGATTCCAGGTGGGTACTGCTGCCTCACGGGGCTCCACTGCTCTCTGGAGAGCTGGGTGCACATGGAATGAAGAACTCTGAGAGGAGTCAGAAACACTGAATGCCACAGTTTTCCTCCATGGTTGTGTAATCCAAGCCTACATTGGATGCCAAAATCCCAGTCCTTGTCCACTGCAAAATACAGTAATGGTACACCATGAATTCTGAGCAACTGTGGAAATAAAGTAGATGCCATTATCAGTTGTGGGTTTTTTTTCCTTTTTCTTTTCCTTTCCTGTTAACTTCTGATTAATTTAAAGAGAAACTAAATGCCACAGGTATCAGGTGCTTTTATTCTCTTTTCTTTACAATGTTCATCACAAAGGTGTTCCTTGGCTGCCCACAGTGATTGTGTTTCCCTGCTGTTTCCTCCCTAGGCTTCTAGTTAGTGCCTCCCAGGATGGCAAACTTATAATTTGGGACAGCTATACTACAAACAAGGTAAGGCCAGCTGATCCATTGCTGTGGAATTCAGTTGAAAAAGCATCAGGAGGAAATCAGGAGCAACTGTTGCCCATCATCATTTTGGCTCTATTGCTTTCCTAGTTCTAAACCCAAGTTTTGAATTCTCTCAAACAATCAAGTTGTATGTTAAGAACACAGCAGTGCCTTCAGTGTGTGAAAATGTGCACCACAAGGGGAGAACAATTCTTTCCTCCTAAAGAATGTTTTGATTTGTTTTAATACTGCAGGAAGGTGATTAGCAGGGAGCAGGCAGTGATGAGCATCTTGCACCAGAAGGGGCAGAGATTTTGGCCTAGGCAGATGAATTTGTTGTCTGCAGTGAAGTCCTGGAAGACCTGGCATGTTCTAATGAGTCATCCCTTGGTGGCTGCAATCACATGAGGCAGTCCAGGACTACTTTTACTTTCTTTTGACAGTGATTGGTATTTACTGATCATGGCCACTGTCCCAGGGCTGGCAACAATTCCCATGTAGCTCCTTGTGGTTAAGTTGACAGAGCTGCTTGAGTCTGATTTTATTCCAAATACATTTTCCTAACTTGGCTCCTTGTAGCATTAAAATCAATGTTACCAGTGCATTGGAGCAAATGGCATCACTTCAGTAAAAAGTTAATATAATATGGTTTGCAAATTAAAATGAAACCCTCTCATTTTTACCTTCATCCTCATCCTTTGACCCCAGCTTGCAGGTAAATGTCATCTAAATTACTGTGACTGCTGTAGGATGGTGGAATCATCACCGCATCCCATGATTTCTTTTTTGATATCCTCAATTCTTACATCAGTGCCAATTAATCCATGCAATATTCTTTTGGCAGTTCCAGAACACATTGGAAGTAACAGTGTTGTCATCAATTTGATCTTTGCCTAATGATAAAATAAAACAGCTCAAAGTGAATATTCCAAATAGGAGAGACTATTGGAATATTCTAGACTTCTTGGTAGAAGACTTCCAAAAATGAACTGGTTGTGGTTTTAGGACAGGGTTGGGGTTTTTTTAACTGCTCTTTGCTGCAGGACCACTGATTCCTGGCTGCTCCTCTGCTTCTAATGAGATTTTTCCTTAAGAAATTCAGGCACATTGTTAATATTGCATGAAATATCACCATATGTCCAAGGGCACCAGCCCTTCCTAAAGACTGTGAACAAATCCAAGGGGTGAACACAATGAGTTAACAAGACAGAACAGGTTTAGCTTCTATAATTATCTAAAAAAAGTTCTTTGAGCAGAGAATGACAAGGAAACATGGGGTAGTTATTTAAATGTGAAGCTTGATTGCTTGCAGTGGGTTTCCAAAGAAGGATTCAAATGGCAGTGGAAGCAGCGATTTCCTTACTTGTTCATTCACAGCATCTAAGCCTGGAATTGGCAGTTTTGCTGACTGTGCTTGGAAGTCAATATTTTCCTGAACCTATAATAAACCAATAGTAATCAGAGCACTGAAATCATTCACTTTGGACCAAAATTGCTGATGGAACCGGGTTCAGGAAAAGCAAATCTGAGGTTTTATTACGTCACTGCTTGTTCTGACGAGCCCCACATGCAAGTTACCCTCAAAATAGTTCAACACTCAAACAGCTGTTTGATTCTTGCTTCTCTGCCAAAAACATCATCCTGTCTTGAGAGACAGGTGAAAAACTTCCTTTGGAATGCAATTTCTGCACTTGCTGAAGTGCAGCCTGTCTGTGTTGCAGGTGCATGCGATTCCCCTGCGCTCCTCCTGGGTCATGACTTGTGCATATGCTCCCTCTGGCAATTACGTGGCTTGTGGTGGGCTTGACAACATCTGCTCCATTTATAACTTGAAAACTCGTGAAGGGAATGTCCGTGTCAGCCGTGAGCTCGCTGGGCACACAGGTGGGTGCTGCTCCGAGTTACCTCAGCACAGTGAAAACTAAAAAAAAACAAATCCTTTAAATATCATTTCCTAATAACAATCTACTTCTTTTCTCAGGCAGGAGCTTAGCTGCAGACTCTGCTTGGTTTTAAATTTAAAGCTCTTTTAAAGCTCTGGTTTGCTGTGTTTGTGTGATGCAGAGGGATTAAATCTGAAACCATTTGTGTTTTTATTCTCCCCCATGAAGTTCTTCCCCAATGGCAACGCCTTTGGTGTTGGTCTGTGATTGGTCATTAAGTCAAAACAATTTCCATGAATTTCACAGTTTTTCAGCTGTAAAATTGAAGAAAAACTTTTAGAGCTGGAAGTTGATGTTTGCAGGTTTTGGTATTTTCTGCTGTAGTTTGAATTCGGTGCTTTGTGAAATGGAGGTGGTTGGCAGGGAGGCTGATTCTGTAATCAGAGTGCTTCCACTGATGGTTTGGCAGATGGGATTTCAGGAAAAAAGAAGCTTCAGAGCATTCAGATGAACTTCTTTGATGCTGCTGTTGGGAAACATCCAATGTCCATGCTCAGCTCTTTGTACTGACCAGGAATGCAGTTTATTTTTCTCAATGCTTTGATACAGTTGAGGCCATCAGCATTTGTTGCTGCTGGATGCAGTGAGACTGAGATGATTTTCTTAGAAACCTGGGTGTGTGCAGTGCAGGCTCACTGGGATCCTGCCCAGCTTTCCACATTTTGTTCCCCTTCCTCTGGTTGGGTCGAGGTGGTCTCTAAAGAGCCAAACCAAATTTTATCCAAAACATTGCAGATTCCCATACAAAAATAATTTATTGTATTTTAGTCTCTCGGTGTGTTTTGCTGCAGCTTCAGGAGAGGAGGAGGCAGCTTATTAGCAAAGCAATTTGCCTTTGAAGGGAAATCTCTGGCCTTATTTGTGCACCTTTACTCTGTTTCCAGGCTACTTGTCCTGCTGTCGTTTCCTGGATGATAATCAGATCGTCACCAGCTCTGGCGACACCACCTGGTAAGCTGGGACAGGGGGGCAGCACTCTCAGGAAGGGCTTTTCTCATCCATTTTCTGTGCCTGAAGGGAACTTTGTCCTTCCCAAACTTCATCATCACCCACAGGACTCTGGTGATACTGCTCATGTGTCACTTTTTGCTGGTAATTTCAACCCTGTGAGCTTTGGCTGTTTCCTTGTGCCCATGTTCTGAGGAGCCTCACCTAATTCTGTGCTGAGATGTTCTGGGAATTTTTTTTCTTCCTGTGACTATTTGGCTTTTAGAAATAACTGTATTAGACTAATGATTTTCCTCAAAACTCCTTTTGTATTCGGTATTTATTACTTAAACAGTCATGTTTGGATATTTCTAATACAGCATGCAGTTAATGTTGTTATTCAGAAGAGCTCCTAGAAAATATTCTCCAGTGACAATAGCTGGGTTTTTTGAGGAGAATGTAGGTGTATATCTTCATAAACACTGGCTTCTGAACTAAAAAAGGCCTCCATCTTTTTTTCATAGATTTTTCTATTATATCTATTCCTTAAAAGCCTTGCAGTTCTCTCCAGCAGCAGCACTTAGAGCAGAGGTTGTCTAATAAATACCTGTCCTACACAGTGCCAGTCTCTCTGAATGCCTGATTCTGAGTAGCTCTGGAATACATACGGGATTAAAACCAAAAAATGTTTCTGAATATGTGTTGGTGTTTAGAGAACTCAAAAAACTCCAACAAAATGGGAGGGTTTGTAGAAATGATGCTCTTTGTAAGAGAAAACAGCTGCTTCAGGAGTTGTGGAGTAATTCTGCAGCTGTCCTTGCCATCACCTCAGTTCATCAAAGGACTTTATCAAAGTACAGGCACATCTTGTTTACCTGGTTTGAACCTGCTGCTGATGGCTCTGTTTGCTGAGAAATGACAGAAATTAAAAATCCCAACTTCCTCAAGTGTTTAGACTTCTTCTTATGGAGGTGATAGTGTTCTTTCATCCTTTTATACTCTTAATTATCACTGTTGTAGTGATTTGGCTGACTTGAAACTTGAAGATCAGACATAATTCACAAAGTTACTCATCCTCTGTGAGTTTATAAAATGGGAAATGCTGGCTCAGCTTTTGCTGTAGCCTTAGCACTGCTGCTTTCATGGAAGCTGTGGTAGTGCTGGATGGCAGCCATGGCAGAGAACTTTGGGGTGAACAGCCCTCAGTGCCAGTCATCAGTTTTTTCCACTGGTTTTTAATTTAACCCCCCACAATGTTTTAAAATTAAGGATAGCTTTGAGGTCTTCCATGCACAATTCATCTGCAACAGCCAAACCAAAAATATTTATTTCTATTGTCAGGATCAATGTTATTAATACCTGGAGTTTGACCTCAGCAGTGATAAAAAGACATTACAGAGGAGCACAGATATGTTGATTTTTGCACAAATAATCTACAACAGCCAAATAATTCAACCAAAAATATTTATTTCCATTATCAGGATCAATGTTGTTAATACTTGGGAATTTTACCTCAGCAGTGATAAAAAACCTCATGAAGTAGCACAGACTTGTTGATTTTTGCACAATTAATTTTTGCACAAATAATTTTTGTCCAATTAATCTGCAACAGCCAAATAATTCAACCAAAAATGTTTCTTTCCATTGTCAAGATCAATGTTATTAATACGTGGGAGTTTTACCTCAGCAATGATCAAAAACCTCATGAAACAGCACAGACGTGTTGATTTTTGCACTATCAGTTGTGCAAAAATCAATTGTGCAAAAATTAATTGTGCAAAAATTAATCTGCAACAGCCAAATAATTCAACCAAAAATGTTTCTTTCCATGATGAAGATCAATGTTATCAATACTCGGGAGTTTTACCTCAGCAATGATCAAAATCCTTGCAAAGGAGCACAGACATGTTGATTTTTGCACAATTAATTGTGCAAAAATAAATCTGCAACAGCCAAATAATTCAACCAAAAATGTTTCTTTCCATTATTAAGATCAATGTTATTAATACTTGGGAGTTTTACCTCAGCAATGATCAAAAACCTCATGAAACAGCACAGACGTGTTGATTTTTGCACGATCAGTTGTGCAAAAATTAATTGTGCAAAAACTAATCTGCAACAGCCAAATAATTCAACCAAAAATGTTTCTTTCCATGATGAAAATCAATGTTATCAATACTTGGGAGTTTTACCTCAGCAATGATCAAATCCTCACGAAGGAGCGCAGACGTGTTGATTTTTCCCTCTCGAATGGTTCTTTGCAGTGCTCTCTGGGACATAGAAACTGGTCAGCAGACAACCACGTTTACTGGGCACACTGGAGATGTGATGAGCCTGTCCCTTGCCCCCGATGCCCGGTGTTTTGTTTCTGGTGCCTGCGATGCCTCTGCCAAGCTGTGGGATGTCAGAGAAGGAATGTGCCGGCAAACCTTCACCGGCCACGAGTCCGACATCAACGCCATCTGTGTGCGTACCTGCTCCCCGGGCCCTGCCCTTCCTCTGCAGCATTGCAGGGACAGCTGTGCCCAAAGGCTGGGGGAATGATGGGGAGGAGTCTGGGGGTGTCAGAGGGCTCATTAATGACTTTATTATACTGTATTATTCTATATTATATCACACTGCATCTAAACTGAATCTGCCAAGCACAAAATCAACTGCGCAAAATGTTGTGACTGTCATCCAACAGTCCTGACACACACACACACACACACACACACACACACACACACACACATACTTGGCCCTTCTGGGAGGAATGATGGGGAGGACTCCATGGATGTCAGAAGGCTCATTAATTACTTCATTATACTCTGTTATTCTATATTGCACTGCATCTAAACTGAAACTGCCAAGCACTCAACTGCCCTCAATTGCCCAGAATCTGGTGACTGTCAGCCCATAGTCCCAACACACACACACACACTTGGTCCTTCTGGGAGCAATGATGATATCAGAAAGCTAATTAATGACTTTATCATACTATATTATTCTGTATTATATTATACTACATCTCAGCTTCCCAGGAGAAGAATCCTGGGCAAGGGGATTTTTCAGAAAACATGACTGTGACAGTGCAGCTCTGGTTTGCTGTGTTTGTGTGATGCAGAGGGATTAAATCTGAAACCATTTGTGTTTTTATTCTCCCCCATGAAGTTCTTCCCCAATGGCAACGCCTTTGCCACGGGCTTTTTATTTTTTTGTTTTATTAATTATTTTATTATTTTATTTTATTAAATTTATGGTTTTATTCTCCCCCATGAAGTTCTTCCCCAACGGCAATGCCTTTTGCCACAGGCTTTTTATTTTTTATTATTTTATTTTATTTTATTTTATTAAATTTTATTTTATTTTATTTTATTTTATTAAATGTATGGTTTTATTCTCCCCCATGAAGTTCTTCCCCAACGGCAACGCCTTTGCCACGGGCTCGGACGACGCCACGTGCCGGCTCTTCGACCTGCGGGCTGACCAGGAGCTGATGGTTTATTCCCATGACAACATCATCTGTGGCATCACCTCTGTAGCATTTTCCAAGAGTGGCCGCCTGCTCCTAGCTGGGTATGATGACTTCAACTGCAACGTGTGGGACACGCTGAAAGCTGACAGAGCAGGTGAGTGGCTTGGAGGGTTGGGTGTTTCAGTGGAGTTCCCACCCCTGGAGGTGTGCAAGGAGCTCCTGGATGTGGCACTCAGAGCTGGGACAAGCCACAGGTTGGACTCGATGGCCTTGGTGGTGTGCTGGTGTTCTCAGGGGTCCCAGGGTGAGAGAAGATGTAGGGGGATGGAATATAACAAAATAAAGGTACTATAGAAAGTAATCTTACCCCTAAGGAGTTGCAGCTGAGCTGATTATTCAACATTAGGAGCAGGCCTGACTTGAACAGGCCACAGCTGTAGACAGAAAGGAGAAGAGTGTTCTGAAAGAGTGGAGTGGTTGGTTGAGGGGGAACTGGGGTCAGCTGGCTGCTGCAGGAAGAGTCAGTGCCCTGAGGAGCTGCCTGGGAGAAACAGCAAGGAGCTCTGAAACTCTTGCATGAAGGAGACAACAATATGGAACCTTTCCAATTTCATGGCAACAAGAAGAGAGGAGAATCGTGACTCCATGTGGAAGTTTGCAGGCAATCCTGACATGGGAAGAAGAGAGGAGAATCTTGACTCCATGGTTCAGAAGGCTGATATATATTATATTAAAAGAAAATGATAGATTAAAACTGTACTAAAAGAATAGAAGGAAAGGATTTCATCAGAAGGCTTGAAAGGAAGAGAAAAAGAATGATAATAAAATCTTGTGACTGACCAGAGTCTGAGCCAGCTGGACTGTGATTGGCCATTAATTAAAAACATCCACATGAGACCAATCACAGATTCACCTGTTGCATCCCACAGCAGCAGATAATCATTGTTTACATTTCATTTCTGAGGCCTCTCAGCTTCTCAGGGGAAAAATCTTAGCAAAAGGATTTTCATAAAATGTGTCTGTGACATTGGTGGCCTTTTCCAAGCTCTGGATGTGTGATTGAGTCTCAGGCACAGATCTCTCAGCACTCACTGTCTCAACTTCAGAACTCTCTGAAAACTTCTTCAGGCTGCCCAGTGATGGTGCAAATCCATTGGAATCCTGCTCAGGGATGGATGTTGAGAACAGGATGATTGCCATTAAAAACATGGGCTCGGGGTGGAGGGGGTATTTATTCTTTTTTAGACTTTATGGCTTTGTTTGTGCATTAACTATTCAAAGCAATTCAACATTAATGTTGCTGTTTATACACAAGAATTTTTTTCCTGGTATTTGTAGCAGTAGTTGTAGAGACAGCCAGGAAAACAACAGAGACTCTGGAGTTTATCTTTTGAGGAAACAAACATGAAATTCATGGTCCAAAGATGAAGAGATTTTAACTTCAGGTCTTCAAAACTTTGTTGGAAAAAATGTATAAATTAGGCCACAGTTGTTTCATTACTCTGATCAGAATAGGAGATGAGAAGAATATTCTGTGTATTGAAATGTTCCAAGGCTGCAGATTGCCAGGCAGATTTGGCACTTCTGGTATTAAACACTTCTATATTTTCTGATATTGGCACTTCTGTACTAAACACCTTTGTGGTTGTGTGTTCAGTACAAGTATTGAAGATTTGTTGGTGCTGATTTTGTTTTACCAAATTGCAGCACTTCCTGTTGCTGGTGAGAGAATGAGGAGAGTCCTGTGAGCACTCTAATTCATGTAGAGAGATTCATTTCAAGTCTATCAAGAATATCTTGGCTCAGTGCTGTGGACTGGAAAGCTTGAACATAATTAGGTTTTCTTTTTACCTCCTTGAAACTGTTAAAGGGGATAGAGGAAGATGTTGTCTCCCTTAATTTTTCTGTTGAGTGTCTCAATTCTTTCTTTTAATGGTGCTATAATTGAATTGTATTAGATCCCCATATTGACAAATAGATTGTATGGAGGAGTCTGTCTTGTGAATGTAGTAAAAGAAAATCGGATGAAAAATGCTTTAGAGTTCATAACACAATTCAGTTTAACTTCTGGTTTTAAAAGAAAATTTTTACAAATATGAAATTTTGTAAAATTTAACTGAGACCAGTTCAGACATATTATCACTGTGGTGAGGAGCAAGAGCTGTGCAGGGCATGCTTGTAGTGACATTGTCACAATCTTCAGGGCTGTCACTTCACAATCATAGAACACCAGTAAAGGTTATAATATGGGGAATATACAGGAAACATTCTGGAGCAAGCATTTACTGAGTTATCCCCTTAAGAACCCACCCAGCTCTGCCCTGAGCCTATGCTTGTAAAACCAAAGGCATTTTAAAATTCCAGCCCTGTTTGTTCAGGATTTTTGACTCTAGAGCTTGGCTAATCCAAACATGCTGTGGTGTAAGTTGAACAGACAGGAAATGACCCAAACAAAGCAATTTATTTGTTGGCTTCTCATTTCCAGGTGTCCTTGCTGGTCACGATAACCGTGTCAGCTGCTTAGGTGTGACTGATGATGGCATGGCAGTGGCAACAGGGTCATGGGACAGCTTCCTCAAGATCTGGAACTGAAGAAGGTGAGTACCCAACTCACTGAGGCAGCTTTGGGGTCCAGAATGCTTCTTGCCAGCAGTGCTGTTACTGGTGCTGATCATTCAGGGTAGTCTGGAGCTGCAGCAAGGGAAATACAGGTTGGATATTGGGAAGGAGTTTTTTACAGAAAGGGAGATAAAGTTTTTCACAGAAAGGTGATAAAGTCCTGGAATGGCTGCCCAGGGAGGTGTTGGAGTCACCATCCCTGGGTGTGGCACTGGGTGCCAGGGTTGAGTTGAGGGGTTGGGGCTGGGCTGGACTTGATGGTCTTGAAGGTCTCTCCCAACCTGGGGATTCTGAGAATTCTCTGAAAAAGACCTTTGAGATCCAGGGAAAGTCAAGCTCTTAGAGCCACCCATCCAGCACTGCAGAGTGCCAAAGCCTTCCAGAAAAAGGAGAAAAGGAGACTCAGGGGTGACCTTGTCACTCCCTACAGCTCCTGAAAGGTGCCTGTGCTCAGCTGGGGCTGGGCTCTTTCTCCAGGAAATTACAGAACCAGAGCACACAGCCTCGAGCTGCACCAAGGGAAATACAGGGTGGATATTGGGAAGAAGGTTTTTTCCAGAAAGGTGATAAAGGTTTTTTCCAGAAAGGTGAGGGAGTTTTTTCCAGAAAGGTGATAAAGGTTTTTTTCCAGAAAGGTGAGGGAGTTTTTTTCCAGAAAGGGGATAAAGGTTTTTCCAGAAAGGGGATAAAGGTTTTTTCCAGAAAGGTGAGGAAGTTTTTTCCAGAAAGGGGATAAAGTTCTGGAATGGCTGCCCAGGGAGGTGCTGGGTTCACCATCCCTGGGTGTGTTTAACAAAGCCTGGATGTGGCACTGGGTGCCAGGGTTGAGTTGAGGGGCTGGGGCTGGGTTGCACTCGATGGTCTTTAAGGTCTCTTCCAACCTGGTCATTCTGAGAAGTTTCTGACATCAGTGAGGAGCAAACCCAAGCAGTTGGGGCTTTACATGACCATTACCCTAACGCATGCACTGACATTTTCCTGGAGGTCTATTTTTAATTACCAAACTTTCCTGTGTGGGTTTTTGAATAAATAAATATCCCTGGGGAAGGGGGGAGGTAATGCCTGCATGTGTCAGTGGTGGGGACAGCAGATTTGGCCACTTGTTTGCAGTTCCTCAAAGTGCAACTCTCACCAGATGTTTCTGTGTGCCAGAAGAGCAGCGGACTCCAGGACTGGAAGAAGTTTCCAACGGTTGAAAATTAAAAACGATAGCATATCCAATCCAACCATACTAACTTGGACCCCCATCCTCCCCAACTTCAAAGGGCAAGATCTTTTCCGTCTCCTGTTGCTGAAATGAAGAGCACAATTACCTTTCCAAGAAGAATTTCTGTGTTGTAAGCAAAATGAAATTGTGCATTCCTTTTGGGACCATTTTTTTTGTCTTGAGAATTTAAAAACAAATGAAACACTATCATAAAAAGCATGACCAGAAAATAAACTTGAGCATAATTGTGAAACAGTTAGCTTTCACTGTAGTTTCCAAGTTGAAGTTAAGGACTTTATCTCACACACTTGCAAATTTTAAAGTCATGTTTGTAGCAGGATTTTTTTCAAGTTTCCTTTTTAAATACATTTCCTTATGTATTTAATTGAGCAAAACAAGGGAGTCCTAGCCCAGAGCACTGGGGGTTGTTAACGCTGTAAATTTAGTCCCTAATTTTTTTTATTTTTATTTTCTAGTATCACAGATAATTGTTGCACAAAAACTTGGCATATATAGGATAATGTTAAGCAGTAAGGTAACCAAGCACATGCTGTAAAAGGTAATGAATGCTTGTTTAAAGAATCCTTTCACCTTTTATGGATTACAAATGCAATCCTTGGTCCCTCCTGCCCCCCCCTTTTTCACCACACTGATTTTTTTAATCTGTTTTGGTTTGTCCACTTGGAAGGGCAGTTTATATATCCTAACACTATCCTATAAGTCTCAACAACCAGGAATCTCTGTTTTCAAAAGAGACCTATCCTACACTTGGGTATCGAGTCAATTCTTTGTGTATGAAATGATGTACAAATCAATGTTTTGAAAATAATGATCTTGAACTTTCTAAGTTAAACAGAAAAAAAAAACCTTTTTTGATTGTTTGCCATATTGGGTGGGTTTACTCTTAGAATCGCATGCTGTAGAAATGCTAAAAAGTGCATATTGGACTAAGTCCTTAGATGTTTTTTCTTTGAAGAAATAACCTGTTTAAAAACTGTAACCATTGTCGCTGTATTCATTTATTGTTGCTACTCTGTGCATAAATCTATGAAGAACTCCAGTACAAAGCTATGCACGTTTTGGAGTAGCGTGATAAGTCACTTTTTTTTTTTTTTTTTTTAAAGAATAAAGAAAAAAAAAGAAACAGCCTGTTCAAACAATCGCTGTCAAAGATTCTGGGGTGTGGGAGGAGGGAACCTAGACCATCTTCTTTATAAATCAGTTCCTCACAGCCAGTTCCTCTTGCAGGATGAGTCCTTTGCATCTGATCAGAGTCATTTTTGTAACGAGCAGGTTTTCCTGGCTTTCTTTTCAAATAAAATGTTAAAAGCAGCAGTGTTTGGACAGCAGATTGTTCTTTCCTATCTTCTCACTGTATCCAGAAATGCTCCTTCCTAGCAGCAGTAGTAGCTTTTCTCCATTTTGTTTTTTCTGCAACATTCTGTACAAAAATGTGCTGTAATTGTGCGTTAGGCCTGGATTTGGCATAAAAGATGAGTTCCCTCTTACTCTCTTTCATGAAACTACTCTGTAGAGCTTTCTCCACGCCCTGTATCCCTCTTCACCTTTTGTATTTAATTTTAAAGTCAGTGTACTTCAAGAAAGCTGGATGCAAGATAGATACTATATTAAAATGTAATGTTATTTAAGATGTAATAAAGCAGTTTGACATGAGTTTGGACTGATCTGGTTTGCAGCTTCTTGTTCTACATGCAGAACATCTTCTGAGTTGTGGAATAACCACTCAGGAGGAGGGAATGCTGTCCCCACAGAAATGGTTTGGTGGTTTGTCAATGGTCGATTTTTGGGCAGGGCATGCACTTAACTCCAAATTCAAAGAGCCACTGTGGTTCCTGAGGTGCACAGCACAAAAATGCTTTGTGCACGAGTGCAGCACCTGAAGTGGGAAATCAAAGCAAAATGCTGAGTAACTTTTAAAACTTTTGTGTCCTTTAATAGGAAAAGAATTGAGTGGTTCCTGCCATGTGAGGATCTGGCCACAGCAGCTCTGGTGGCACTCTTAGATTGACAGGGTAAGAAGTCATTTTCATGCTCAGTAAGAACAAAGTCTCCAAGAGGCAGAATTTTATCTTAAAAAAAAAAAAAATTAAAGCATTGTTTTATACCCAGAGAAGCAGATTTGTGACATGAGGTGTTAAAAAGCAGTTGGTTCAACAATTTGGTATTGGTTGACTTGGGGGTTTTGTGCTTTTAGTGGGTAAAGTCCCATCTCTTGTTCTGATCTAAACAATGGATTTTCCCTCATTTCACATCAACCAAGAGAAATTCCAAAGCTGTGGATTTGTCTCATGCCAAACATGGAAATCCTCAGCCTCAATGGAGAGGTTTTTAAAAGCTGGGAGTGTGGAAAACGTGGTGGTGGCATTGCCCAACTGTGAGCACTGGGGCTTGGGGCTGCGTGGGACTGGCAAGGAGCTCATGGCGCGAAATGCTGAACTTTGGGAACTCAGATTTGGTGGTTTCCAGTTCCAAATGCTGCAGCTGTGGGGTTTCCACTCAGGTGGAATATTTTCATTCCAAAGGATGTTTCATGTGTGACTCTGTCTGGTCTGTAATAAAATCAATGATCTGGCTTTCCTTAATCTCCATCCATGTGTTAAATCTCTGTGCCCTGGCAATAAAACACCTGCCAGGACAGTGACTTGTGTCAGGAGGCTGCTGTGCAGCCCTTTGGGATTCATTTGAAATGCAAAACAGTTGCAGTTGCCTCTCACTTCTCTTATTTTCGTGTTAAATACGAAATTTTCTTTGATGTAAACATTTTTCATTGTGTGCTTGGTTATTCAGAGAGCTGCTACTGGAGAAAAATGGGTGTGCAAAGGGAGCAGCTTTGAACTCTTGAGTCTGGGCCAAAACTTTGAGTTTTGAATGCCTTTAATTTTAGGATAGACCCAAATCAAAATTATTTATGTCATCTTACCTGCAATTATTTATGTCATCTTACCTGCAATTATTTATGTCATCTTCTCCATCTCCTCCTGTGGGCTTGGAAAAGATTCTGACTTGGAGATAATTGTGGGATGTGGCTCCAAAGAGCAGCTTCCCCCAGCTGCTGCTGAATTTCTGGTGCTAATTTCATATTTCTGGTTCAGATTCCACGACCTGAGAACACAAAATCTGTGAGAATGGGGTTGGAATCCTCTCATGGAGTTTCTGGGAAGGAGTGAAGGAAGACAGAACAGATTTCTCAGTCCCAGGAGCTCAGGTTAAGACCTTTAGCATATTCTGTGCCCCTCAAGGCCTTTAATTTCTTCATGAATTAAATAAAAGATCTGAGGTTCTACTACCAGCAGGAAAAAAAAAAAAATTGAGTTGGGCATTCTCCCTTTTGACCATGAAGTCCCCTGGAGTGTTTGAAATCAGCTGTGAAACACACTTGAAATGACTGATTGAATCATGCCCTATAGGAGCTAAAAATAGGATAATCTGGTTTCTGGGAAGTGGCAGAGTAAATAAAGAATAATAAAAGCTGTCACCCGTGCTGAGCTCTGTGCCTGGCTCTGCAGCAAGGCAGGATCCTGGGTGCTTTTGTGATTAACACTTTTTAGTGTAGGTGTGAGCATGAATTCACATCGGAGGGCAGAGAAGAAAAGAAGTGGCTGATGAACAAGTTCTACCAGCAGCTGGCTGTTTTTGCATGGTGCTGTTCTCTTTTTCTTCTCTTCGTGTAATTTCTGAGAGTCTGCCTCTGCTTTAGCCATCAGTGATGAGTTGCTCTTTTTCCATTGCGTTCCAGTGAGAGCTGGGATGCAGTGGAGAAGTGGGAAGTTGAATTTGTTCTGTGTCAGGGCTGTGTGAGCGAAAATGAAGCCCCAGATTTCAGTTTCCCCCTTGCACCAAGGATGCCTGGTGCATTCCCTGTCCCTCCTGCTGGGAATGGCCCTGGCACATGGCAGTTCCCAGAGGTGGCAGCAGCCATCTGCTGTGCTGCCTCACATGTGCTCGGTGCTTTCAGTGCTTTCAACATCACTGCTCTGCTCCATTTCACCTGATGGCTTCAGAAATTCCTGCTCTGTCTCCTCTCTGTCCTGCCTGCCTCACATGTGCTCGGTGCTTTCAGTGCTTTCAACATCACTGCTCTGCTCCATTTCACCTCATGGCTTCAGAAATTCCTGCTCTGTCTCCTCTCTGTCCTGCCTGCCTCACGTGTGCTCATCATTTAAACATCATTGTTTTGCTCCATTTTACCTAAAATTCCTGCTCTGTCTCCTCTCTGTCCTGCCTGCCTCACATGTGCTCAATGATTTAAATTTAAACATCATTGTTTTGCTCTATTTTACCTGATGGCTTCAAAAATTCCTGCTCTGTCCTGCCTGCCTCACGTGTGCTCATCATTTAAACATCGTTTTGCTCCATTTTACCTGATGGCTTCAAAAATTCCAGCTCTGTCTCCTCTCTCTGTCCTGCCTGCCTCACATGTGCTCAATGATTTAAATTTAAACATCATTGTTTTGCTCCATTTTACCTGATGGCTTCAAAAATTCCTGCTCCGTCTCCTCTCTCTGTCCTGCCTGCCTCACATGTGCTCAATGATTTTAAATTTCAACATCATTGCTCTGCTCCATTTTACCTGATGGCTTCAAAAATCCCTGCTCTGTCCCTCTTTGCCTGAGCACTCCTGTGCTGTGCTCAGCTTTTTCTTACATCAATACTAAGAAGTATTGCAATACAATGTACAAGGAGTATTTTTAAATAAGGATCAGTAACTGCATTGGTAAAATTATCCAGTATTTCACTTAGCTGGGCAAATCAAACCATAGAAATGTGAATAAAAACTGGGTGAAGTCCTCATTGTTTAGAGAGCTGGCTGCTCCAAACTCGCCCTTTAGGAACACAGGCCCTTCTCAATACTCATTCAAGTAATTCCTGGCTTAACCCAAGACAATTTTGTCATAAAATAGAACAAAGAGAATCTTCCTGCTTTAATTATTCAGAAGCCATTTGCTCCGGCTGAGTGCAGTGAGATGTGATTGACCCTGAGAGGGAATTCTCTGGGGAACTGGAAGTGCAAAATGAAAAGTTTATTTGATGTAACAGATTTTTAAATGGCAAAGAGATAAGGGAGGGAAAAGTCTGTTTAAAAGGGGTGGGGAAAAAAAAAATAATAATTAAAAAAAGCAAGGCAGTGCAGCTCCATCTGCTGGTGGAGAGCCCGTGGAATGGTCAGTGCAGGGAGAAACGTGTGTGCCCGAGCAGCCTGTGCTGGGCCCGGCTGCAGCTCGTGTTCCTGCCCATGGAACCCCTCCTTCCTGGGCCCCCAGGCTCCTCTGAACTCGGGCAGATTTTTCCATGAGGCCTTACAAGCAAAACAAGCTTTTCCCAGTGTTCACTTTTGGAGGGATTTTCTTTTCCCAGTGTTTTATGTAAAAAAGCCTCGGCTGGTGAAGATGGAGAGGTTAAAAATGAGGCAGAGTTAACTGGAGCAGGGGCTCTTGGACAACTTTAAAACCAAGTTCTGTTTAGAATTCCTGTTTAGAATTCTGTTTAGAATAGGATTCCCTGCATTTCTCTCCAGCCCCTCTCCCCAATATTCCTGAGCTCCCTCTCTCATTTTTTGCCATGCTCTGTCACAGCCCTGATGAGAATCCCTGCTCTTTTCAGTCTCCCTCCTCTGCCTTAGGTAGGATTGAGGATCTAGAGTCGAAATAATTAATATATTTTAATTGGCAGGGTGCTCTTGTTGATCTGGTGCCCTGTGCTGTGGCAGGGAAGTCCCTCTGCAGTGGAAATTTGGATTTTGCTGTCACACACACACTCCTGTTGCACCTGAGGGAGCCACCTCACACATTCCAAGCCCTCGTTTATAAAACCAAACGCATTTGAAGATGCAGAATTCCAACACTCAGGGTTTTTCCTCTCTTTTGCACAAGCAGGGTTGCTGTTGAGTGAGGAGCAGTAGGCAGCAGCAGCAGCAGCAGCTCCTTTCCTACCCTGGGTGTGCTGGGCAGGGTGAGTCATCCTGGAAACACGTAACTGCATAAATTTATCTCAGCTTCCATTGATTTTTCACCAGAGTTCCTTATCTTTGCTTTATTGATTTTACTTCCTGGGGTATTATAAGCAAAACTGAAAGAAGGTCCAGTGGGAATAATCATGTCTGGTGCTTGGCTCCCTGGAGCTGCTGCTCAGTCCAGTGGGAAGAAGCAGACAGGGTTTGGAGTGAATGGGAGACAACACCTGACTTTTACAATTACTCAAGATTTGTAACTCTGAGTTCTTTTGTTCTGTGTTCTCTTCCACACACAAGGTGCTCAGAATTCCTTCTTAGTACCTGAGGGACCTTTGGAAGCCAAAGTTTATGCCCAATAGGATGAATTTTTGTTTTCCAAAAGGAATGGTGTATTATATTATATTATATTATATTATATTATATTATATTTAGATATTATATATATATGTGTGTGTGTGTGTGTGTTTTATATAAATATATATATAATATCCAAAATGGATGGTATTAGCTGGATATATATGTGTGCATATATATTATATATATATGTGTGTATATATACATATGTGTGTGTATATATATATATATAGATATATATGGATATATTTTATATATATTTTTATCCAAAATGGATGGTATTAGCTGGATATATATGTGTGTATATATTATATGTATGTGTCTATATATATATATGGATGCATTTTATATATATTTTTATATATATATAAAAATATCCAAAATGGATGGTATTAGCTGGATATATATGTGTGTATATATTATATGTATGTGTCTATATATATATATGGATGCATTTTATATATATTTTTATATATATATAAAAATATCCAAAATGGATGGTATTAGCTGGATATATATGTGTGTATGTATATATATATGAATATATATGGATATATTTTATATATATTTTTATCCAAAATGGATGGTATTAGCTGGATATATATGTGTGTATATATTATATATATGTATATATATATATATATGGATGCATTTTATATATTTTTTATTTATATATATATATAATATCCAAAATGGATGGTATTAGCTGGATATATATGTGTGTATATATTATATATATGTATATATATATATATATATATATATATATATATGCATTTTATATATATATATATATATAAAATATCCAAAATGGATGGTATTAGCTGGAGTTGAAGGCATCCCCCTCCTGGAATCACTGAAAATTCAGCCTCACGCTGATCTGTGCTTTGCACATGTTTAGGAATTCAACAGTTCCTTCCACCCTGAAAGCAACGAAAAGCAGGTGAGGAGCGGAGCTGTGAGACACTGAGCTCTGAAGAGCAGCAGTTCCACGTCCCCCTGGTCCCTGCAGGGTTTTAGAGCCCAGGAGCTGCTTGCCTGCTCAGATATCTGCTCCTCTTTCCCTGCTGGGATCTGAGCCTTGAATGAACAATGAGGATGCAGGGAGTGACAGCTCTGGGAGTGATGGACACCGGTTTGCACTAATGAGAGATCTGGGAGCTTTGCCAAGGATGACTGCATCACTTAATTGAACAATTCCATATTTCATCTGCCTCTTGCATCAGACACGTGTGCTTAACCCGCTGCGAGCTGAAATCCTGGCAAATCTTGGCAAATCTTGGCAAATCCAGGTGGCAGAGTCACCCAGGGAATGAGCTCTGAGGGAGCTCTTGAGGAAAGCCAGAGAGGCAGGAGCATTCAGCATGGAGAAAAAGGAATGAGCTTCATTGGCCAGGCTGCGTCTGGCAGCGGCGGCTCTAAAATGTGAGGCTGGAATTAAAAAAGGATCTTTGGAGCTGTTCTCTCTCCCTCCCTCCCTCCTCCCAAGGCTTATTTCAATCAAGTGATAGCATCAGCCTTGGTGGCAGGAAATGGAGCAATTACAGATAGACCTCAAGGAACAGCTTATCACAAGTGAAGGTTGAACTTGCAGAGGCAAAAGGATCATTCCTGTCCTTTGAAGCCTGTCACTGTTCTCTCCACCAAGAGTAACTGAACCAGAAATTCCAGATGGGAGCCTCTGACCTCGGCTCTGGTCTGAAAGTGAAAGTCCCTCATCGAGTTGTAGAGCTTGAATTAACAGGGCTCATTTATCTTTCTGCACTAAAAAAAGGAAATCCAAGCTCTTGGATTTCTGTTTATCTGTTTTATCTGTTTTATGGTGTGGCAGCTGCATTCACCTTTAGAGTCCAAATTATTCTGTCAGGTCTTGGCACCTGAAGCAGCCCCATCAATTAAAATCTGGTAAATTCTGGATGTGAAACAGTGGGTAGAACCTCTGCCAAGAATTCCAAAATCCTCCTGTTGGTTCTGAATAATTGAACTTATTTATTTCCCATTTCTAGTGCCTCAGTGTTTATATTCTGAATAGGAAACAGCAGCATCAGCAATATTTGCTTTTGCAGGGAGAAGTTTGCAAAGAAACCTCTTCACCTCAACCATTTTCTGATTTTTTTTTTAAGAAATCCAGTAATTGTTAAAGCTGTTTGTGCCCATTTGAACCCCTTTGATAAAGCAATGCCTCCATGTCCGTGCATCTGAAAAGGCAATTTCTGACAATGTCTGTCCATCTGAAAAGGCAATTTCTGACAATGTCTGTCCATCTGAAAAGGCAAAACCTCCCAAGGGATTTCCCCATGCTCCTGTAACTGTAATACATTGGGTGTGAGCCACAGACAGCACAAATATTCTTGATTTTACAGTTTATTCTAATTGGACCATCTCAGGGGTTGTGTCTGGCTGAGTTTTCATGGGGCACCCTCTGCAGTTTCAGCTCAGGGGTTTCTTCCTCCTCAGTGCTGGATTTCTGGGGGTGCTTGAGAGGATTTCACCCCTTGCTGTGGACACCCAGCCCTGCTGTGGAGGGAGGCCAGACCATAAAATAATTGAAAAATTTCATAACTGGGCAACTGCATTGCGTGGGAAAGCGCCTTGGATCTTCCCCCTTTTCCCTCCTTTTCCATGTCCCAAAATCAGCAATTTTCACCATTAATCCAGAGCTCATTGGGGTCCAGTGCTGAAACACTGGTGCTGAATTTGATATGGATCCCACCCTTGTAGGAGGGCTCAAATCCAACCTGGGCATCCTGAGCAGGGCCTGTGCACTGAGCACCAACTCACAGCAGTTATTTAGAAAATAATATTTTAAAATATTATTTAGAAAAATATTATAAAATAGTATAATATAAAATATTATTAAATGCATAGAAAAATATAGATATCGATATATTATATAGATTATAATGTATAATACTATAAAAATATTATTTAGAAAAAAGAATTTAATTTTTGAGTGACTTGTCAGGTGCTGTGAACATCAAATTCTGCTTTTCCTGGGCTTTTATGACATTTGGGGGCTGACTTCCAGCCTCTAATCATAGCTATGTAATTAACAATCAGCTTCATTATATCAAAATAATTTAATTTCTGATCGCTTACATTGAAATTTTGGGTTGAGTGGGAAGTTTGACAGCATGTGCTTGAATTTCCCGATTTTACAGAAGGAAACAAATATGAGGTGTGGGGAATAAGTTCATCAGGAGACCCTAAAGTTCATCAGGAGCTCTTTAGCTGTGGATTCTGCCCCGTGCTGGGACGTTTTTATTGGCACTGAACAGATGCTGCTGATCGATAACCGATCAATAACCGCTGTATTGGACTCCTTCGGCAAGATGTCATCCCATGGGGAGCGGGAAAACCGCTCCAAATCCGCTGGATAAGGGGACAAAATTCTCAAATTCTCCTTTTTGCCGGGGAAACGCGGCCGTGCGAGAGAAGCGGGATGCGGCTGCTGCCACCTGGTGCTGGCGCCCAGTTTGGCCGCGGAACTGGGACCAGCGAGGCACCAGGCAAAGGAAGGGTCCTCCTCGACGTCCAGGCTTGGCACGAGGGCAAATGGGACACCAAAATACGGGCTGGGAAAAGATAGGAGAAATTATAAATATATATATATATATATATATATATATATATATATATATATATATATATATATATATATATATATATATATATATATTTATTTATTTATTTATTTATTTATTTATTTATTTATTTATTTATTTTAAATATATATATTTATGTAATTTTTATATATATATATGTATATATGTATTATATATTATGTATATTATATATGTTATTATATATATAAATATATATATGACATATATATATATATATATGACATATATATAAATATATCTGACATATATATTTAGAGGGAAATGAGACACCAAAATATAGGCTGGAAAAAAATAGGAGAAATTATATCTATATAATATATAATATATATTATATAAATATGTATATATGAGATATATATAAATATATATATATGTATATATGAGATATATATGTATATATATATGTATATATGAGATATATATAAATATATATGATATATATATTTAGGGGCAAATGAGACACCGAAAAAATATAGGCTGTAAAAATATAGGAGAAATGATGAATATATGAGTATATATATTATATATATATTTATATTTTTTTAAATATATTATATATTATATATTATATATTATGTATAATGTATTATGTATAATGTATTATATATTGTATATATATGTATATATATGTGTCTATTCCATTATATATCTATATAATATATATAATGGAATATATGGCACTGGTTCCAGTGGATTTGGGGGCGTGGAGTAGCTTAAAGCACACGCTGAGAGGCCACTTGGTGAGCAAACACCACAATTCCCCCAGTCAATTATTCACAGCAGCAGAGTTGCCCCCAGAGCACGTTTGTGTTTCAGTGGTTTGGGGATGGGCAGCTGCTCTTGTCAGGGAATTGTTACAGACAATATTTCTGTAAAATCTCAAAGCACCTCCTGCCACATCCTTCTGGCCCTTTGGGGTTTCACGGGGTGAAATGTGAATTTTCTGCATTCGTTTATTGACATGAAGGCCGATGAGGAGGAATTATTTTTTCTCTACTAATCAATCTTGACAGCCAATGTGTAAAGGAGTCTCAAACCCAATTTTTGTGTGTGTGTGTGTGTGTGTGTGTGTTCCAAACAGATCTAAAAATGTCCTGCAGGGAGTTACAGACAAAGCTGAGCTGGCCTGGCCGTGCTCTCTCAGAGGTGATGGGAGCAGCGTTCTGAGCCCAGGGGAAAAGTTCATCTTGGGTGTTCAAAACCTTCTGAGCTTGATTAAAACCTCCTGAGCTTAAAGAAGGGGCTGGGGAAGAGCTTTGCCGGCTGCGGGAGCAGCAGAGGGCACTGCTGCCGCTCTCACAGCAGCTCTGCTCTGCCTCCCAGGGCTCCGGGGAAACTCAGAACTGCCTGGGGCAAAGGGGGCATCGAGTCCAGCCCTGATCCTGCTCGGGACACCCCGAAAAGTGCCCAGCTCTGTGTGGGGTTTGGAGCGGGGTTTGGGACGTGATGAGCAGCACGGCCCCTCCTGTCCCAGACTCGGGGTGTCGCTGGGGACAGGGGGACAGGGTCCCCATGACCTGTGTGTGCCATGGGTGAGCATCTCTGCCCTGCCCTCAGGGCTGACTGCAGCAGGACAGGACAGGGGTAAAGCCCTAAAACCCAGCCTGAGGGACGTGGGACCTGCTCAAGGATCCCCCAGTCCTGCAGCAGGACAGGACAGGGATAAAACTGAGCATGAGGGATGTGGGACCTGCTCAGGGATCCCCCAAATGTGGGACCTGCTCAAGGATCCCCCAAATGTGTGCCCTTCCCAGGGATCCCCCAGTCCTGCAGCAGGACAGGACAGGGATAAAACAGCTTGAGGGATGTGTGCCCTCCTCAGGAATCCCCCAAATGTGTGACCTCCTCAAGAATCCCCCAGTCCTGCAGCAGGACAGGACAGGGATAAAACCCTAAAACCCAGCCTGAGGGATCTGTGACCTCCTCAGGGATCCCCAAAATGTGTGCCCTCCTCAGGGATCCCCCAGTCCTGCAGCAGCACCTGACAGGGATAAAACTGAGCCTGAGGGATGTGGGACCTCCCTAGGGATCCCCCAAATGTGTGACCTGCTCAGGGGTCCCCCAGCCCTGTAGGTGACTGCAGCAGGACCATGGCAGGGATAAAACCCTCAGGGATCCCCCAAGTGTGGGACCTCATCAGGGATCCCCCAGTTCCGTGGGTGACTGCAGCAGGACAGGACAGGGGTAAAACCCTAAAACCCAGCCTGAGGAATGTGGGACCTCCTTGGGGATCCCCCAAATGTGTGACCTCCTCAGGGGTCCCCCAGTCCTGTGAGGTGGCTGCAGCAGGACCTGACAGGGATAAAACTGAGCCTGAGGGATCTGTGACCTCCTCAGGGATCCCCCAAATGTGTGACCTCCTCAGGGATCCCCCAAATGTGTGACCTCCTCAGGGATCCCCCAAATGTGTGCCCTCCTCAGGGATCCCCCAATCCTGTAGGTGACTGCAGCAGGACCTGACAGGGATAAAACCGAGCCTGAGGGATCTGTGACCTCCTCAGGGATCCCCCAAACGTGTGGGGTGACTGCAGCAGGACATGACAGGGATAAAACCGAGCCTGAGGGATCTGTGCCCTCCTCAGGGATCCCCCAAATGTGTGGGGTGACTGCAGCAGGACATGACAGGGATAAAAGCCAGCCCGAGGCATCCCCCAGCTCTGTTTTCCTGTGGCTGGGAGTTGCTCAAGCGTGCATTTGTAAAGCTGACCTTGCTGACCTGCTTGCTGTCACAACAGGTGATGCTCAGGACGAAACAGGAAGGACAAACAGGATTCAGGATCAGCCTGGGAAGCTGTGCTGGTGAGTGGGGAGCTCTGCCAGCACTGGGGATGATGGAAAGTTTGTTCTGCAGCAATACAGGGAGAAATTGGAAATTGTAGGGAATGAAAAGGAATCTGCTGTTCAGAAAAAGTATAAACTTCAAGGAAATTTTAAGAAAGGGGAAGGAGGTGGAGGCAGGTCTGCTGGGAGAGGACAATTTGGGATGTTGTTTTGGATGATTCTTGGATGATTTTTTGCAGTTTTTTAAAATACCTGCCTGGCCCCAGCGTTAGGAACATCATCTGTGGGTGCAGAGGGAAGGAAAATGGGTGTCTGAGTGTAACCATGAGAACAAACCAGTCCTAGAGAACACTTTGGTGCTTTTCTTTCTGGTGCTTTTTCTACTGAAATGTTTTGGGGAAAGGAGAGGTTCACTGGGGGCCACAGTTACTCTCAGCCTTGTGTCTGAGGCAGCAGGACCAGTCATTTTACCCAGGCTATTGTAAATGCAGGTGCAGAGCTCCTGAGTGTGTCATTCTTTCATCTGAAAAATTACCCTGCTCTTTTCTATGAAGAAAAAGGATCATTTAACTACAGTGCAGGATGTTCTGTTAATATGGGGTATTGGGGAGGTATATTTCCTTTTGTGCACAGGCAAAGGATATCTGCATCACCTTTCTGAGAATTAGAACAAAGGGGGTAAATGGGAAGGGTTTCAAATGCATCTGGGATCTGAGCATCTGCAAAATACAAGGGAGTTTGAATACATGAAAAGAGGAAGTTAATAATGCTGGGCTATGGAGAATTCTGATGCAAATGAAGCAGAAGTTGGCAGAGCCCAGTCTCTTTTCATTTCTGTTTTTGACAGTCACAAGAGTGTGATGTAAGGCTCATATTCAGAACTAATCCTACCTTGTGCTGAAGCTTCTGGATTCCAGACTGATTTCCTCTGCATTTGTGTTGTTCTGATTATATCAACTGGAGGTTTCTGTTTTTAGAATTAGATTTAATTTCTCCCTTTGCAGAGACTTTTTCCTAGCATTAATTTTGTCTCTTCAAGTCCACATTGTGTTAGCACTGGCCTTGGTTTGCCTCTCCTCTTGGTGAAAAGCTCCATCTGATCCTCATCAGCAAATTGGATTCAGGCAATTACTTCTGAAGATCTTCCATCGAGATTTCAGGTTTCTCAACAAGAAAACTAAAAATTTTACTTTAAAAAGTGTCCTGGTGATATCAAGCCACTGGTCAGAATTCTCTCTTGTGCTATCAAAGAACTCCCAGGGCAGCACAAACCTGAAGGTCAAAGGAATAAAGAGCCTCAATTACAAGAGGATGAGCAGCTTTTTTAATCCCTGGATTGTTTAGTGGGGGGTTTAACCAGAGTTTAAGACAAGGGTGGAGTTTCTGATAAGCCAACAACTGCAATGGAGCAGAGCCACACAGTGAGGTGATGGCAGTGACTTTGCTAATTGGGGACAGCAAAGCTCCCAAAGTTAAAACTGCAGAGTCTTAGGGCTGCAAGGAAATTTTTGGTAATGACCAAGCTGCAAATTGGCTCCCTGGAGGCTCTGAGAGCAGAAATTGGTGTTGAGTCCTGGTGAGTTAACGAGGAGCAGCCTCCCTGCAGGATGGATGTGCCTGCAGTGCTCCAAGGGTTCTGGTACCTGCTCAGCCACTGCTTTGGGATGAGGTCTTGCTGTGGCAGCCTGGAAAAAAAGAAAGAGCCCCCCATTATCTTTATTCCCTTTGGAACAAGAACATGGCATTTCACACCTGTACAGAGCCTGCAGTGGTAATCCTTTCCCTTGCCAGCAACAAAAGCAAGGTTTGGCCCTTTGACTTTTCCTGTCACCTGCTGAGCTTGTGCCTGCTGCTGTTTCAGCCCATTCCACAGCTGCCAGGGCCTGCTCACACCTGATAGCAAAGAGGAATCCATCTCACTCTTGCTCTCACTCCTCGGGCTGTTGTCAAAGCCTGGGCAGTTACGGAAGCTGCTGGCCCAACCTCCTCCCTTCTCACTGCTCACTGTTTATCTTGCTCGCTCGACTTGGGTGATTTCTGGCAAGGAAAGGCCCCAGAACAACCAGTCCCACCACTATCAAGGCCCAGCTGGAGCTGGAGTGGTAATTTCAGTATCTTTGAGCAGTTTGTGATGGTGTTGGGTGTTGGATTGAGCCCTTTTCTGGCCCAGAGATGGGGCAACTGAGAGGTGTTTGAAAAACTTTTATTCCATTTTCAGTCTCATGAGGAGGGTGAGACAATACAGATGTTATAATTCACACCATCATAATCAGAAGTTAACTATTTCCTAATTACAATGAGCAATAAGTGGTTTTTGGCTCATCAGTTTTAGTTATACCATGCTGTAGATGCTTTGAAGTCAATAATGTAAAATCACCCCTCGGGGGACCCTGGGAAAGCAGGAATTGCACCAGGGCAGGTGGGGCAGGAATTGCAGCACGGGGCTGCTGGGCTGGGCTGCAGAACTCAGGGTGTGGGGGCTGGCAGCTCCCAAACCCCCCTGCACCTTTGCTGGGTTCAGCTGAGTTATCTGCTCCTCACAAGGAGCACCAACTTGTCAGACAATAACACATGTCCTGACCCAGGGATGGGGCAGCTGAGAGGTGTTTGAAAAACTTTTATTCCATTTTCAGTCTCATGTGAAGGGTGAGACAGTACAGGTGTTATAATTCACTCATCACAATCAGGAGTTAACCATTTCCTAATTACATTTTAAGTGTTTCTTGCCCTATCAGCTTTGGCCACACCATGCTGTAAATGCCCTAAAGTCAATAATCTAAAATCACCCCTCATGGCTCCTGCTCCAATGCATCTTTCATGGTTCTGTCCCACAGTTCTGATGAGGTTCTAGGTGATAGAAAGAAGCTCTTTTCCTTGCAATACTGGGAGCTGGAGTTCTGCCATCCCTCCCGAGCTCCTGCCATAAATGCTGGAAGCGCTGATGGCTCCTGGGCAGGAAGCAGCTGCAGCTCCCAGACCTCCCCAAATCAAAGGCGTTTTATAGGAAACCAAGAGGTTTTCCTCACAGTTCACCCGGAATTACAGACAACTTGGACTTTGCAGTGTGAAAATTTAGCCTAGAAAAGGTTTAAAGGGTGTTTGGCTTTAGAGGGATCCTGCAGAAAACAGAATTCGTTTCTCTGGGCTACACATCTCTCTGGTAAATTGTTTAAAATCCAGTGCTGCAGGGCTGTGCTTGCAGAAGCATCTGGAAAATGAA